>NC_053126.1:23779250-24506750 GCF_010015445.1 Perca fluviatilis | reverse complement strand
TTGTGTTGTTGGGTTCATGCAACAAATTTCAATAAACAATGTGATGTATAATATTTCAGTTTGAGAGGTTGTGCAGTATGTCAGTGTGAAAGCCTGTGTTGTATCTGTAAATATGGAGTTAAGTTTTAAATATATGTAGGTAGAGCTGGCCGATAGGGAGAAAATCAAATCTCACGATACTTTTGACCAAATACATGGATATCGATACTGCGGCGATATTGTAGGGTTGACTATTGATGCTTTCACAAAATATTTACAAAATGAGATTTTTGATAAATGAACATCAGTAGCATGGATATATTGACTAAGTGGGTAAAGGCAAATACTAGAACAGTGGTAAGTTCTGAAAATTGCATCACTTTACTGTAATGCAGCCTTTAAAGCTAGGAAAAGACAACACTTGTATCATATGTGTGATATTACGATATCCAACATTTAAGATGATATCTAGTATATATAATATATAGATGTATTGCCCAGCCCAGTACTTGTATTAATAGTATGATGATGATGATGATGATACAGAGTCAAGACGGGCAAATTGATATGGTCACTAAATGCAGCAGAAATGTACAGTTTTTTTTTACATTGCTGGTTATTACAGATATTGCAGGTATTAGTATAAATTATTAATTATTTTCATTATCAGTATCTGTATAATCTGTTGATTATTTGAATGGCAGAAAATATTGAAAAATGTCCACAGCCTAAAATTGCCCCAAACCCCAGAATATTCTGTTTATTTTAACGTAACGTAACGCAGAAAAATTAACTTTTAGGAAGCTGGAACCAGTGAATGTAGTAGTAGTAGTAGTAGTAGTAGTAGTAGTGAATTTATTTATTTCCAAATCTTTTGTCAAAAACGTTGCCTTACTATTTTCTGAGCAATGGACTAATTGATGAAATGTTTTAGCTCTACTGTGAATTCCTGGGAAACTGGAAAACATGAATGTCTGTGTCTCTGACCCACAGGAACAGCTTAACATGTATTTCACGTCTCTTCAGACTTTATTTGAAATGTCTGAAAGTATGTTTTGAGGTTTGGATGTTTCTTTGTCAGTTACTGCCCACACCCACTAACCTAGTCTTGCATGAACAAAAGTTCTTAGTAAATTAAACACAATTAAAGCAAACAAATACCGAACCACTGAAACACCTTTTCCTTTCACCTGGATGTTTAATTTAAAGGTGAACAGTTAAAGATAAAGAAAAAAAAACAAGATGCATCTCACATAATGGTATAGGAGAACACGTCCTGAGGATATCTATATGAAACTAGACAACCTACAATTACAGGGGCAGGGCTCATATGTTGTATATCTTACACATTCAATGTTCCACTATTCCTGGGATTCCTCAAGTTTAGAGGACAGTATTCCAGGAGAAATCCGGGAATCTGTTAAGTTTAACAACAACAAACCAGAAGGATCACTGTAAAGTCCTGTCCTAAGCTGCTCTGACTGCCCCCCATTTCCACAGACTTACTCAGGTCTGTTCTGTGTGGTGGTGAACCCTTACAAGATGCTGCCCATCTACTCTGAGAAGATCATCGAGATGTATAAGGGCAAGAAACGCCACGAGGTGCCGCCTCACATCTACTCCATCACAGACAACGCCTACAGGAACATGATGCAAGGTGTGTGGGTGTGGGTGGTTGTGGAATGAAAAAGTATTATATAAAAACCAAATTTACCGCTGTTGCATTTTAACACACTGAGCTTTAACACATTAAGTTTTGGAGGCATATTGTGCTATAAATCAGCATTTTTAAATGCCATTTTCCCGCCAGAACTGTATAGTAGTAGCAGTAATATGGGTCACAGGTTAGTTGGTTAGTTTGTGTATTGTGTGACAGCGGTAGACCAGCAACTCCAGTGTTCTGCGAGGTAAAATAACTGTTTTTGTCAAAAGAGTCTGGTGGATTCAAAGAGTGCATAGATGGCTATAACAGCTACACTTCCCCGTTGTAAAGTGCTGTCTGACGGCAAAGTAAAGTGGTGAAAATATTCCAAATATAGTATATACCTAAACTGATATTAATTATTTCAACTGTCTAAAAAATTTTAAGCTGCTGCCCCCGGCCACAGCAGTACATTGCTTTTATAGCTTCCTTGTCGGTACTCCTGCCTGCTTCTCCAAACTGGGGGGCGTGCCGACCCCCATCTACTGTAGCTAATACACGGACTATGGATAATACCTCATACAAACCCACTTAAAAAAATTGAACCATCCCTTTAAGGTAATGGTTGACACACACACACACACACACACACACACACACACACACACACATAAACACACATAAACACACATAAACACACACATAATAAAAAGACACAAATAAAAGTTACAAAATAAAGGTTGAATAGTGGCAGCAAGCAGCCCTAACCAGCCCCAGAGCATGCCGTCTGGTCTCCGGATGGTCCACCAGTGACCTCAGACCAACTCCTTACTTTCCATTCAGCCCCAGAATGGCCATACATGGAGCAGGGAGATGAGATTACAGCGATGGAGCCCTGCATCCACCTGCTATTTTTAGATGATATGAGTGATGGAGTCTAATCTCCCCCCAAACGAGATTTCAGAGCTGTTTGCTCTCATGTCAGAGTGAATCGGCACCGCCTTCAGAGTTCATGTTTGGTGTGTTCAGCTTGGTTTCAAGTGAGTTCAGCTCAGTCAACATTTCACATTATTTCCCCCTTTAAACATCACTCTCTCGCTCTCTCTCTTTCTCTCTCTTTCTCTCTCTTTCTCTCTTTCGCTCTCTGTCTCTCTCTCTCTCTCTCTCTCTCTCTCTCCACAGACCGTGAGGATCAGTCTATTCTCTGCACGTGAGTCAAAACATACTTAACCATTTCCATCACACTGCACCATTCATGTGAGCGCACACACACACACATTTCCATCACTTAATAGGACACTCCATTGACTTACATTCATTTCCTGGAGACTTAAAATAAAAAAATCATCTATCTAGCTGTATTATATATCATCTAATCAATTATTTACGTTGTGGGGACTTGGATTTTGTCTCCAAAAGGGAGGTGAGTCCCCACAATGTAATTGTGTGTATATATTTATGTTCACATTTACATAAGGCTGCAAGTAACAGTTAAAATCATTATCAATGAATTTAATAATTTTTTGGTCGGTAAAACGTCAAACACATGTAAAATGCTTGAAAGCTTGAAAATGATTTTTGTCCAGACAAGAGTTCAAAACTCCAAAATATTCAGTTTATTATTATAGAAGACAAAATCCCCAGCAAATATTTACATTTGCGATGTTGGATCTGGTGAATATTATTTTTATCTTCAAAAAACAACTTTAACACTTGATTAATTATTCCGATTATTATTTGTTTCAGCCCTTATCTACCATCAGGGATTGAACATTGTCACAAAATATCAGCTTCAGTTGAAAATAAATAAAAGCTTTGTCATCCTGTCTCCATTTTCAACACTGTCTCACTCTCTTCTCTCCATCTTTTTACCTCTCCGGTACAATCTGTGCTGTTTGTTGTTATATATTTTTGTTTTCAGGACTTCTTTTGTGCTAATAAACTAAACTATTGCAGCTAATAAACTAAACTATTATGACTCTGTCTTATTCTCCTCTTTTGCTCCTCCCGTGTTTCATCCCTCTCTCCATCGCCTCTCCTCCGTCACCCAGAGGTGAGTCTGGAGCGGGGAAGACAGAAAACACCAAGAAGGTGATTCAGTACCTGGCTGTCGTCGCCTCCTCGCACAAGGGCAAGAAGGACGCGACCCCTGTGAGTAGAAACGTCTTTAGAAACGATGTTTCAAGATTGAGAAGCTGGATCTACATAGCAGCCAAATAATAATTAAATAAAACAAATTACAAAGACGCGTTCTTCGGATTTGGAGTAAAAAGTATCAATAACACAAGGTAAAAAAATGCTCCCAAAAGTACTTATGTAGAACCGTGAGTGGTTATAATATTGTATATATGATGCTATTGTATTATTTTATTGGATGCATATTATTTGATTATTTGATGAATGCAGCATTTTAATGTTGTAACTGGTTGTAACTTCAACTTGCCAATTTCACTGAATCATATTTTACAATATGATCTTATGTTTTGTTGATGCACTAAAATCTTAATCTGAACAGTAACTACAGCTGTGAAAAAACGGCATTCAAAGTTTGACAGTATTATTTGTTGCCACTTGAACAACTTGACGGTAATGAGCCGAAGTTAGGGACCGTCTCAAAATAGAAACCAAGGGAGCTTTTCAGATTATTGTCAAAACTGTTTTATTTAAATACTTGGTTACACTTGGTTAAAAAAAAAATGCCAAAAGATTAGTGATATACAATATGAAATATGAGAAAATGGACTAAAATATCATACATGTGCTGTACAGTGTATATGCGCAGTGGACATACTGTTTAAAGAAAACTAATATGTTACGTACATCCTATTCCCTCATTTTATTAAATGTACCCATTAAAAGTTTGGCTACTATCAAATGAAAAAGTGGAGCCTCAGTGTTGTACATATTACTATACACTTGTGTTTAGTTATGTCACAGGCTTTTCATTTTTCGCACAATGCCTAAAACATCAGTAAAACATGTGCCGTCAATGGAGAACTACTGTACTTACAAGTCTTGATATCTTTGCCACAATACGTCCACAACACTGATGGTGCATATAATCAAGCAAAGAAGAACAATCTGTGGTTTGTTTAGGCAAGTTTTAATGCTTGATCTCTTGCCCTACTGGTCTGCTGCATTTCAAGCAGCAATTTTTTGGGGCAATGCTCAATGTATCAGCTTTTTAAATGCAGATGAGAAAAGTGGAGTTTGTTACCAGTTCCTGTTTCTTCCTACAGCAGCAGCCGCAGCAGGCAGGATCTCTGGCATACGTGAGTATAAAATCTCACAGGCACTTTTACACAATATGTAAGTAGTAGAAGTTTTACTACTTACTACTATCTAAGGGAGAAGATTTTTTTGAAGTGGGGTTGTATGAGGTGTTATCCATAGTCAGTGTATTAGCTACAGTAGATGGCGGTCGGCACGCCCCCCAGTTTGGAGAAGCAGGTAGGATTACCAGCAGGGGGCAGCAGCTAAATGTATTTTAGCCACCTAAAAAAATCTATATCCGTTTAAGTGTATGGCATATTTAGAATACTTTCACCGCTTTACCTTGCTGTCAGACAGCCCTTTACGACGGGGACTTGAAGCTGTCATCTATGCTCTCTTCAAAGCCACTAGACTCCATTGACAAAAACAGTAATTTTACCTCCCAGAACACGGGAGTTGCTGGTCTCCTGCTGCCTTGATCAGTTAGTTAGTTTTTTTTATTTTTGTGTGACTTTGGTGAATCCGAACTAGCCATTTTAAAACACCAAAGTCACACAATAACACAAACGATAGACCAGCAACTCCTGTGTTCTGCGAGGTAAAATGACTGTTTTTGTCAATGGAGTCTGGGGGTGAAATAGGAAGTACTCAGATCTCCTACTTACAGCAGGTAAAAAAAGTAATACTAAAGCGTGAAAATACTCTGTTACAAGTAAAAGTCCTGCACTCAAAATCTACACTCCACCACTATGTGTAACTTGTTATGGGCTGCAGGGGGAGCTAGAGAAGCAGCTGCTGCAGGCCAATCCCATCCTGGAGGCATTCGGAAATGCCAAAACCATCAAGAACGACAACTCCTCACGATTTGTAAGTTTTTAATCAGTTTGTGAGTCAACGCTTGTAGTTCTCCGAGTGGTTTAAGGTGTCGTGTAGCAGCTGTTTTCCTCTCTATCCACAGGGAAAGTTCATCAAGCTCAACTTCGATGTGACCGGTTATATTGTCGGGGCCAATATTGACACCTGTATCCTTTCTTTTTTTCTTTTTATTTTTTATAGATAAAAGTTGTTAGTTAAATTGTGAATATAAATGGGATAATAAGATTGCCATTTTTGCTTGAGATATTACCAGAAAACAGGCCTGGTTATCAGCTTAACCCTCTCGTGACCCGATCAGACCTGCTGGAGAAGTCTCGCTGTATCCGTCAGAGCATGACTGAGAGAGCCTTTCACATCTTCTACTACATGGTGGCCGGAGCCAAAGACAAGCTGAGGGGTGAGCAGCCGCAATACAAAACACTCCTCTTACTGTAACGTTTAATGGGCTTAAAGAGTCAGTGTGACATATCTTAAAAATGAGCTAACCCAGAGTCAGGTAAGATAATAATAATAATAATAATAATAATAATAATAATAATAATAATAATAATAATAATAATAATAATAATAATAATAAGCAAGGACAGCCACTTTTTGAAGCCAGCTTGCTACCTCAGCACACAACACTTTATGTCTATTTATTTAACCTTGATTCAGACCATTGCGTATCTGGTGCTCCTTTTAATGTAGCTTCTGTTGTGCATTGTATTTTTATATAAATGTATTTTAAAGCTATTGTGCGCGTTTCCCCCATGAGAAATGACAAAAAAACTGTCGGCGCGTCCACATGATACAAGCCTTCCGTGACCGTGCCTTCAGAAGAGGTAATTATCTTCACTTGATTTTCTGCACGTGAAAGTCGCCGGACAACACAATCTTCTGAACATAGCCATACTGAGAAATACAGAGGGAGTTGTGTAGAGCTGATAGTCTTAATTAGCTTTGTAGCAACTCATTTGGCAACGGCTTGACGGTAACAGACGTTCATTAATATCAAAAAGTTACGCACTAACACTTTAAAGTGTTCAATCTGAATGTGATATGGTGTTTTTAATGTATGCTTTTTAATAGCAGATTTTGCACATAGAAACATTGCAAAAAGGAGAAAAATTAATATTTTCTATTCCTTTCTAATACCTCTTATCTCTAGCGCACAGACAGGTCTCGAATGTGTTCAGCCTAGCTTGGCATCAAGACTGAAGATGAGGGGAAACCGTGTTGGTGCAGATATAGTCCTAAAAATGTTCTGTTTATGCTTTCCGGATGTCTGTGTCTATCTTCATCTATCAGATGGATTGCTATGAAATTTGGTTCAGACATTCATGTTCCCCTGAATTGTACTAACTTTGGTGATCCCTTCACTTCGTGACTTCTTCTACTCCTATGTTCTCAGGATCCTACAGTTTGAATGTTTAAATTCCATTCAGCCACTGTGGAAATTGCCCGCAAATTTAAAGGCATAGGTTTCAAGGGGTATAACATCAATAGGCTGTAAGCTGCAGGTGATTTCAACATATTGACCCAGTGAAACATACATTAAACATATTGACCTAGGGAAAAACATTGCTGAGAACATAAAACCATTTGAAAGGTCTTCGTAATGAAAAGGATATTGATCTCTATACATCTGTGAAGAAGATGAAAGATCAAACTGATATTTATGTCACCTGCTGTGGGTTTGACCGCTACCAAACAAATGATCCTTCAGGTATGATCAAAACTTTATGTGTGTGTGTGTGTGTGTGTGTGTGTGTGTGTGTGTGTGTGTGTGTGTGTGTGTGTGTGTGTGTGTGTGTGTTTTTATGTTTGTGCGTTTAGAGGAGCTTCTGCTGGAGGACTTCAGCTGCTACCGTTTCCTGGTGGCCGGCCACGTGGAGATCTCCGGTCAGGAGGATGACGAGATGTTCATTGAGACTCTGGAGGCAATGGAGATCATGGGCTTCACTGAGGAGGAGAGAATGGGTACAAACTCCAACCATCCATCCAACCTTTTTCTAAATCATTTTTCACCTCAAAGACGGTGTCCTTTTTGGAGAAAGAGTATGGAAAGTAATATCACTAGAACACCTTTCCACGTTTAGTATTTTGTTCATGCTGGGACAAAGAGGGGCTGTCTAAATGTTCTCAAAAACTTAATTTCATAAGGAATCCACAATTCCTCTCTCCGTGGACACATACACAACCGTTTAAATGAAACCTGGCATGCAGAGCTTTGCCGCTGCCCAGCACATCTTACTGAAATTGCTTTTTGCTACACCAACTTTAATGTAGTTTGGGTGTTCACGGTGAAGCTGTATTATGTTGGGAAATAGAAGTATGTAAACGGATCTCTGTACAAGCAAATATTTGTAATTTCATTATTTGGTTCAGGCAACAAACTTTAGCTGCAAATGTATGCACCATCTTGATTGTCGTCTTCTCAGGGATGATGAAGGTGGTGTCCACTGTGCTCCAGCTGGGCAACATCAAATTTGAGAAGGAGAGGAACAGCGAGCAGGCCACCATGCCCGACGACACCGGTAACCAATTCAAATACCAACACCAGCACTTCAAATCTACCTTTAAATGTGTCTGACCTCTTCTTCTTCTCCGTCTCTTGTTACCCATCAACCCCAGCTGCTCAGAAGGTGTGTCACCTGCAGGGCATCAATATCACCGACTTCATCCGAGCCATCCTCACTCCTCGAATCAAAGTGGGCCGGGAGGTTGTGCAGAAGGCACAGACCAAGCAGCAGGTAACCGCAAACCAGACCTCATCAGCACAGAAAATATAGGCTCTTGTGGATTATTTACATCCGCCAAGGTTGTTATGTTTTCGGCTTGTCCGTTTTTGTTGTTTGTCTGTTTTTTCTATCAGCAGGATTATAGAAAAAAATTATTGCCTGTTTTTTATGAAACTTAGTGGAAGGGTGCAGCATGGAGCAAGGAAGAACCTAATACATTTGGGAGAGGATCCAAATCATGGGGCGGATACACAAATTATTTTTCACTTTTGTTAAAACCGCGAGATAGGGCGTTTGTGCTGCATTCAGGTGGCGTCGGAATAATCGTAAAATGAATAAGAATTAGTTGCAGATTGGGAACATTCACACTGTATTACCATTATGAAATGGGGCATGCCTAGGTGGAGGTCTGCACTCTCTGAGTGCCCTTCTAGTTCCCTCTGAAATGTAGTCCAGGTAATAGAAATACAAAGTATCTGAGACTCTGAAATGAAAGTAGGGCAGTTGAGTAATTGTGCCTCCATCCCCCTATAGGCTGATTTTGCAGTGGAGGCTCTGGCTAAGGCCATGTACGAGCGCCTGTTCCGATGGATCCTGGCCAGAGTCAACAAGACGTTGGACAAGAGCAAGAGGCAGTCGTCCTCCTTCCTGGGCATCCTGGACATCGCTGGCTTTGAGATCTTTGAGGTGAACGCTGACTGAAAACCTTTAAATACTTGAGTGTTCGTTTTTGTTTGTGTGGTTTTCTGATCACCGCTGTTGTGACGTTTCTCCGCTTCAGGACAACTCCTTCGAGCAGCTCTGCATCAACTACACCAACGAGCGTCTGCAGCAGCTCTTCAACCACACCATGTTCGTCCTGGAGCAGGAGGAGTACAAGCGAGAGGGCATCCAGTGGAGCTTCATCGACTTCGGCCTGGACCTGCAGCCCTGCATCGAGCTCATCGAGAGGCCGGTCAGTGTTGACGCACACATTAACGGGTTTATAGATGTGATTATTAAACATAGTTTTACCTTTCACAATGCTGAGAGTGCAAGAGGTCCAAATAACTTGCATGCAGAGACAAAAAGGATTTAACCAACATAATAGTAATAATCATAATAGTTTATACTTTATTGATCCACAAGCCTGAAACACACACACACACACATGCTCAGGACCTATACATGCACAAACGGAGAGATGTCAGAGTGAGGGGGCTGCGACTGCTGGACAGGCCTCGCTCAAGCAACCCTCCGGTTCCCAACCCAACTCCCCACGGACTTAGCTACTGCCACCCCATTGTTCACTCTTCAAAAAAACATCCTTACATTTTACTCAGTGGTGTTTTTCTGTGAAAAGTTATGCAATCACAAAATGTTTGAAGTTAATTTTATTTGTGTGAAGTCCTACCTTTTGTTTGTAAGTAGGAGTAAATTAAAACCTGTCCCCCATCCAATTCCAACTGTGGCCATATGTCCTAACCTCGATGGAAAATAATTTAGATTTAAGATGTTGTCTTAACCGAGCCTCTGTGTCCGTCACTGTCCTGCAGAACAACCCTCCTGGCATCCTGGCCCTGCTGGACGAGGAGTGCTGGTTCCCCAAAGCCACCGACGTCTCCTTCGTGGAGAAACTGCTGAACACCCACACCGGTCACGTTAAATTCTCCAAACCCAAACAACACAAAGATAAACTGATGTTCACTGTTCTGCACTACGCTGGTAAGGTGAGGATCACCCAAGGCTTCAGGACCGAGACAGTGATAATCCTGAGAACTGTAGCATCAGTTAGTTTAGTTTAAATGATTAGGCCAGAATTACAGCCACTAGAGCCATTCCCACAATGAGCTTTCCTTAGGATGTTAAATTTATATAATATACATAAAGTGACATTTTCATGCCATGGGACCTTTACCAGTCAGAACAATAAAGATCATGATCACCATCAACACACATGACTTCCATCCAGAGATGTGGACTTGAGACCTGGTGACTTGGACTCGAGTCACAGTTTGCATAACTTGTGACTTGACAAAAAATAAATTACTTGAGACTCGACCTGGACTTGTAAGTTAATGACTCAAGACTTGACTTGAGGCATGATGACTTGACTAACCCCCAAAAAATAGCTGGAGACTTGATTGAGACTTGGACCAAATTACTTGAGACTTATTTCGGACTTGAGCAAAGATGACTTGGTCACAACACTGGCTTTTCCATTTCTAGGTGGACTATAATGCAGCTAACTGGTTAACTAAGAACATGGATCCTCTGAACGACAACGTGACCGCTCTGCTCAACAACTCCTCCAGCAACTTCATCCAGGACCTGTGGAAAGACGGTTAGTCCTCCGTGACAGGGCAACCAGTCCTCATTTCACCACAAATCTGTTGTCATGGTTATCACATGTAGTATCCATCTCTCCTGTGTCAGCGGATCGAGTGGTGGGTCTGGAGACCATAACCAAGATGTCAGAGAGTTCGGCGCCCCCGAAATCCAAGAAGGGCATGTTTCGCACAGTGGGTCAGCTGTACAAGGAGTCTCTGGGCAAGCTGATGACCACGCTGCACAACACGCAGCCCAACTTTGTCCGCTGCATCATCCCCAACCACGAGAAGAGGGTAGGCCATCCTTCTAGGGGTGGGACAAACGGAAAATTGTGTGTATCGTGATTTGTTTTGCAATGATTTTTTAAAATGTATTATTTTCCCTAGAATCTATATTTTTTATTTTACCAATGATTTACCTAAATATTTTCTGTTTATACGGTAACGCTGACAACTACATCCTATCCGTTTCCAGCAAAACAGACGGAAAGCAGAAACTGCAGTAAATCCATGTTACGTATTTCTTTACAGATGAAATAAATGTCTGACTGACGTAATGTGCATTCTTTTTAGAAAACGAGAAATGTCATAATATATTGTCTCTAGAAGTGCATTATTCAAGTTTTGTTTTGTTAAAGGAAAAGAAAATCGCAATACTCAATACTTTCGAATCGCCACACTTCTAGAATCGCAATAAACAAAAATCGCAATACAAATCTAATCGGCACCCCGTGTATCGTGAAAGAATAGAATCGGTCCTAAAGCACATCGTCCCAGCCCTAGTTCTTTCTCTGTATGTATCCGAATGTATCCAGAACAAATTATTTTATTTGAGCTGAAGCTGCAGTGTGTAGCGAAGACACTGAGTGCTGCTGCTGTGCTGCAGGCTGGGAAGATGGACTCCAACCTGGTGCTGGAGCAGCTCAGGTGTAACGGCGTGCTGGAGGGCATCAGAATCTGCAGGCAGGGATTCCCCAACCGCATCGTGTTCCAGGAGTTCAGACAGAGGTGAGGAAACCGTCTGACACCACATTTATTCTGATTATTATTCTTTAAATGTAAACAACATGAATTGTTGTTTGTACTGATGTTGACAGGATCTGTATCAATAACATAAGAACTGCACTGTAATAAGCCCCAACTTTGTGAATTTACTTACCTGATATTACCAGTGTTTTAGCCTTTCGTTTTAACGTAGTGTTGCAGTTCCTCACTGTGACCACTGGAGGGCAGACACAAACCTGCAAACTTTCAAAATAAAATGACCAACACAAGTGTGTGAAATGAAATCATTACATCACCCATTTCTGGGACAAGTTGCATGCTTTTTGTTTAACCTTAAGGCAAGACACTACAGGTGAATAGGGTACACATGTTAACTAATGGATATCACCCTGAAACAGGTGATTACTTGCATCAAGCCAATTATGTTTTCTGAAATGTTATGTTTAAATATGCAAATGAGGCATTATCTTATGCACATATCTAAATATGTGCTAATTTGCATACATTTCCAGAGGAGAAATCTGAACATTGGATAAAGCCAGGTTCAAAACTCTTGGTCCATTTTGTTGACATACAGTATTAGAGTCAAAGGTTTTTACAGAGGTAATTTTGGATATCTCTTTTTATCAATCCATCAATCAGAAAATACTGTCAACAGCCATACAAAAAAATCAATTTTCTCCATGTTTTTAGTAATACAATGTTGTATAAATCCGGCTATGGTATAGATGAACAAAGCCCTTTACATGCTACTGAAGTGGAGATTTTTGGAGTATGAGAACAAAACTCATTTTGAGAAAACAGCCTTTAAAGATATGTTTTGTAAAATTCCATTTATTTTTATTGAAAACCACTATTTACAGACACATTATCTAATCAAATCCTTAGAATTATATACTTTGGATCATATATACTGTACTATGCGATTGCTGCCACACCTATTAACCCATATTTACACATTCTGTCATACAATACTCTTAGGAGAAATCTACAGACACAAATTTAAAAAAGTGTAGTAAATAAACACCTAAATATGTATCTGATTGTTTTCTTTCCACTAGTCTGTAAGAAGACATGTTATGGAAGCAAAATCTCAAAATTGACCAGTGCATATGCCTGGCCTTAAATTAATCATATGCATACATCTCCAGTTGTTAAAGTACAGTGACAACAAAGTGTTTTTTCTGTGGTTGTAGATATGAGATCCTGGCTGCCAATGCCATCCCAAAGGGCTTCATGGATGGGAAGCAGGCGTGCTGTCTGATGGTGAGCTAGATGGAACTGGACAGTTTTGTGTTAGCACACATATAAATTATAATACCGCTGATACAGTCTGTTCTGTTTTGAGAATACCTGCATACTAAAAGTTGAGACGTTGTCCACAGTAACAGCTTCCACAACTTTAATGAACATGTCATTTGAATATGAATTTACTTGAAAATGATGTTAAAAAAAGCAGAGATTTCTGTCCTTTAAGCACACTCCTCTGCTCTGCTCTGCTGTCCTGCAGGTGAAGCACCTGGATCTGGATCCTAACCTGTATCGTATCGGTCAGAGTAAGATGTTCTTCAGGACGGGAGTCCTGGCCCAGCTGGAGGAGGAGAGAGACCTCAAACTGACCGTCGTCATCATCGCCTTCCAGGCACAAGCAAGAGGCTTCCTGGCCCGCAAGTAAGAGAAACAGTTAGACTGGACGCTGCTACGCAAGTACAAGTTTAGGGTACTTGTACTTTACTTGAGTATTTCCATTTCCTGCTACTTTATACTTCTACTCTACTACATCTCAGAGGTAAATATTGTACTTTTTACTAGGGATGCACCGAATATTCGGCCACCGAAAATGTTCGGGCGAAAATGGCCAAAAAGGGCATTTTCGGTTTTCGGCCGAAATACTTTTATCACCGAAACAATTCGGCCGAAAATGTTGTGATGACGCAAACAGAAACCGCGACCTGCACGTGTGTCAGTACCCGATCCGTTCCACCTGCAAAGCGTCTCCTAAGCAAAGAGGTTGAGACGGACCACGGAGTGAAAACAATGAAAAGTACGCTCTTAGAGTCTGTCAGCACACGTTTCACTGAGATCTATTCGGATCCTCTGCACTTCATCGCGACTGTACTTGATCCGCGTTATAAAGACCATTACTTGGATACGGAAATAAAGCAGGGCGCACGAGAAATGATCCAGGCCGCGATGGATGCGGAGAACCCGCGTGGAGACGGAGACGGAGCGGCGCCCAACGCAGGAGATCAGAGCGCAGAAAAAAAGACTTGTCTCTCTGCACCAGATGAGGGGCATGCACCCTCGTCGTCTGATATGTTCAGTGAAATCCTGCAAGAAAGTGCCTCAAATAATAATAATAATAATAATAATAATAATAATAATAATAACAACAACAATAGGTAAGCTATTCTGTTCTTAGGCTACTATATACTGAATGTGACTATCAGATTGTAGCCATATTTCTGCTAGATATTTTTTTAATTAAACTTTAATATTAATTTATACAATTGCAATGCCTTGATTTTAGTAAAGTTAGTACACAGTCATAGCCATAAATGCAATGGTACTAATAATTGGCATAATTTCTTTCGGTGTTTTTCGGTTTCGGTTTTCGGTCTTGGTTTCCTCTTTTTTCGGTTTTCGGTTTCAGCCAAGAATTTTCATTTTGGTGCATCACTACTTTTTACTCCTCTACATTTATTTGACAACTTTAGTTACATTGCAGAGTCAGATTATTAATACAAAACACAATCAAAAAATGCGCACGTGGGCAATGATGGAGACGCATGGAGAGGCGTGATTGGGAGGAACGGCCTCCCTGATCTAAACCAGAGTGGTTGTTTGTTGTTGGACTTCTGTGCTAGTCATGGATTGTCTATAACAAACACCATGTTCAAACATAGGGATGCTCATAAGTGTACTTGGTACCAGAGCACCCTAGGTCAAAGGTCAATGATCGATTTTATAATCGTTTCATCTGATCTGAGGCCGTATGTTTTGGACACTCGGGTGAAGAAAGGGGCGGAGCGGTCAACCGATCACCATCTGGTGGTGAGTTGGGTCAGGGGGTGGGGTAAGACTCCGGACAGACCTGGTAAGCCCAAACGGGTAGTGCGGGTAAATTGGGAACGTCTGGAGGAGGCCCCTGTCCGACAGACTTTCAACTCACACCTCCGGCAGAGCTTTTCGTGCATCCCTGTGGAGGCTGGGGGCATTGAACCCGAGTGGACAATGTTCAAAGTTTCCATTGCTGAAGCTGCGGCGAGGAGCTGTGGTCTTAGGGTCTTAGGTGCCTCAAGGGGCGGTAACCCACGAACACCGTGGTGGGCACCGGTGGTCAGGGAAGCCGTCCGACTGAAGGAGTCTTTCCGGGATATGTTATCCCAGAAGACTCCAGAGGCAGTTGCAAGGTACCGAAGGGCCCGAAGGGCTGCAGCTTCTGCCGTGAAAGAGGCAAAGCAGTGGGTGTGGGAGAAGTTCGGAGAAGACGTGGAGAAGGACTTTCGGTCGGCACCAAGGTGCTTCTGGAAAACCGTTCGCCACCTCAGGAGGGGGAAGCGGGGAACCATCCAAGCTGTGTACAGTAAGGATGGGACACTGTTGACCTCAACTGAGGAGGTAATAGAGCGGTGGAAGGAGCACTTTGAGGAACTCCTAAATCCGACTAATACGCCCTCTATGGTAGAGGCAGAGCTGGAGGATGATGGGGGATTGTCGTCAATTTCCCAGGTGGAAGTTGCTGAGGTAGTTAAACAACTCCACAGTGGCAAAGCCCCGGGGATTGATGAGATCCGTCCAGAAATGCTTGAAGCTCTGGGTGTGAAGGGGCTGTCCTGGTTGACACGCCTCTTCAACATTGCGTGGAAGTCTGGGACGGTGCCTAAGGAGTGGCAGACCGGGGTGGTGGTGCCCCTTTTCAAAAAGGGGGACCAGAGGTAGTGTGCCAATTACAGGGGTATCGCACTTCTCAGCTTCCCCGGTAAAGTCTACTCAAAGGTGCTGGAAAGGAGGGTTCGGTCGATAGTCGAACCTCAGGTTGAAGAGGAACAATGCGGATTCCGTCCTGGTCGTGGAACAACGAACCAGATCTTTACTCTCGCAAGGATCCTGGAGGGAGCCTGGGAGTATGCCCAACCGGTCTACATGTGTTTTGTGGATCTGGAGAAGGCGTATGACCGGGTCCCCCGGGAGATACTGTGGGAGGTGCTGCGGGAGTATGGGGTGAGGGCGTCCCTTCTCAGGGCCATCCAATCTCTGTACGACCAAAGCGAGAGCTGTGTCCGGGTTCTCGGCAGTAAGTCGGACTCGTTTCAGGTGAGAGTTGGCCTCCGCCAGGGCTGCGCTTTGTCACCAATCCTGTTTGTAGTATTTATGGACAGGATATCGAGGCGTAGTCGGGGTGGAGAGGGGTTGCAGTTCGGTGGACTGGGGATCTCATTGCTGCTTTTTGCAGATGATGTGGTCCTGATGGCATCATCGGCCTGTGACCTTCAGCACTCACTGGATTGGTTCGCAGCCAAGTGTGAAGCGGCTGGGATGAGGATCAGCACCTCTAAATCGGAGGCCATGGTTCTCAGCAGGAAACCGATGGAGTACCTTCTCCAGATGGGAATGAGTCCTTACCCCAAGTGAAGGAGTTCAAGTACCTTGGTGTCTTGTTCGCAAGTGAGGGGACAATGGAGCGGGAGATTGGTCGGAGAATCGGCGCAGCGGGTGCGGTATTACATTCAATTTATTGCACCGTTGTGACGAAAAGAGAGCTGAGCCAGAAGGCAAAGCTCTCAATCTACCGGTCAGTTTTCGTTCCTACCATCACCTATGGTCATGAAGGCTGGGTCATGACCGAAAGAACAAGATCCAGGGTACTAGCGGCCGAAATGGGTTTCCTCAGGAGGGTGGCTGGCGTCTCCCTTAGAGATAGGGTGAGAAGCTCAGTCATCCGTGAGGAGCTCGGAAGGAGCCAGTTGAGGTGGTTCGGGCATCTGGTAAGGATGCCCCCTGGGCGCCTCCTTAGGGAGGTGTTCCAGGCACGTCCAGCTGGGAGGAGGCCTCGGGGAAGACCCATGACTAGGTGGAGAGATTATATCTCCAACCTGGCCTGGGAACGCCTCGGGATCCCCCAGTCGGAGCTGGTTAATGTGGCTCGGGAAAGGGAAGTTTGGTGTCCCCTGCTGGAGCTGCTACCCCCGCGACCCAATACCAGATAAGCGGACAAAGATGGATGGATGGACAATCAAATGAATCATGATGTATTTTTATAGATTAAGATCAAACTGTATTGATCCTGGGGGGACATTCACAAATTACCCGGCAGTACAGTATATAAAGTAGTTAAACTGAGCTCCACCTTTACCAGCTGCAACATTATAGAGATGAACACATGAATGCATCAATAATTACAATCCAGTAATATAATATATATTCTGCATAATGAATACTTTCACTTTTGGTACTTTAAGTATATTTTGATGCTAATGCTTTTACCCAAGTAAAATTTGCAGGGCTTTTACTTGTAACAGAGTACTTTTACACTGTAGTATGCTACATGTACTTATTACTAGATCTGACTGAGTACTTCTTCCAGCTCTTGCTGCTTAGTTAATCTTTCTTTGTGTGTTGTCAGAGCTTTCAGTAAACGTCAGCAGCAACTGACCGCCATGAAGGTGATCCAGAGGAACTGCGCCTGCTACCTCAAACTCAAGAACTGGCAGTGGTGGAGGCTCTTTACCAAGGTCACACACACACACACTCACACTCGCACTCTCTTAAAAAAGCAGGGAATCAGAGCAAGCTATTTTTCACGGAGGTTATGTTCTAAAGCACTGATAAACACTTGCACTCCTCAGGATTATAAGTGAACGCAGAGTTTTGTCCTGTCTGGTTCTGTGTGTCAGTTAAATGTGTGCGTCGATTTGAGACACTGAGGGGCAAAGCAGCAGTTTGGAACGAGAGGGCTGCACAGCCTGCATGCTGTTATTGCCTGGGGGTTACACACCCATGTGGGGCCCAAAGGCTCTTTATTGACGCCCATAAATGTCCAGACTGACCAAAAAGAAAAGAGAGAATCCAGGCAGAGGGCAGGGTCTCTGCAGATACAGACGCCACCACGCACTTCTAGTGGGTCATAAGTGATGATTGAGAGGGATTACTTCTGTATTAGTCTGTAAATTGTATTTTTAGGAAAACCGGTTCCATATTATACCTTTAAAAACATTTCCTGTAAATGAGATGAAACCATGAACTGTATATTGAAAATAAAGCCAGGCTGAGTTGTGGATGTGTGACGGGTCTGTCCGTGGTTCAGGTGAAGCCCCTGCTGCAGGTCACCCGACAAGAAGAAGAAATGGGTCAGAAAGATGAGGAGCTAAAGGCAGCGAAGGAGGTGGCGGCCAAGGTGGAGACCGAGCTGAAGGACATCTCCCAGAAACACACCCAGGTGAAAGAAATGCAGCTCTTTATCTTTTATTTTATTTTTTTATTATCTTAAAAGTTCCATAAATGACAGGAGTGTGTGTTTGTAGCTGATGGAGGAGCGAGCCCAGCTGGAGATGAAGCTGCACGCGGAGACGGAGCTGTACGCTGAGGCGGAGGAGATGAGGGTGCGGCTGGAGGCCAAGAAGCAGGAGCTGGAGGAGGTGCTGCACGAGATGGAGTCTCGGCTGGAGGAGGAGGAGGACCGCAGCAACGCCCTGCACAATGAGAAGAAGGAGATGGAGCAGCAGCTGCAGGTCCACACAACTTATTATTATTACACAGTCTTATGAGACAGAGTATCTCATTAGGGATTAATTGACATTGTCATCTTAATAACTAATCTTCTAAAATGAAGTACATAATCAAAAATGTTCAGTAATATAAGATACACCTTTGTCTCCTTTAGGAGAAATTTGGGTAAAACATTAATTGAAGGTATCTACATAACAGTGACATGAACACATGAACCTTAACCCTAACTTGTCATGACAAAAACCGAATGACACTTGCGACAGAAACGTCATAAACGTTTATGACTTGTTTATAATGTTTATGACACGTTCATGACAGTGTCATGTCACTCTTATGTAGATACCTTCAAGTAAAGTGTAACCGAACCCCCCACACACACACACACACACACACACACACACACACACACACACAAGAAAGAGAAGCTACTGCACATCGTCCCCCTCATATTCTACATATATTCTACCCAGATATTGCACTTTTCCCATTAGATCATACTGTGATCAATAACTTATGTATTGCACAATGTCATATATATTACGCACTCACTATCAAATCAAAAATATTGCACCAATGCCCTACCAGATATTGCACATCCTTCGCTTACCATAACCGTAAAATAGAATAACATTAATAAATTAATAGAACAAACATGCTGCACCCTTTTTTATTTTGTTACATGCTCTATTTTTCACCTATATTCCACCACACCTGATGCTTTTCTCTGCAGCTGATGGAGGCCCACATAGCAGAGGAGGAAGACGCTCGTCAGAAGCTGCAGATGGAGAAAGTGTCAGTGGAGGGAAAAGTCAAGAAAATGGAGGAGGACATTCTGATGATGGAGGACCAGAATAACAAACTGCAGAAGGTAGAAAGAGTTTAGCAGTTTGGTCTGGTGGTGTGGTCTGTGTTGTAATACACAGTAACACACACTGTGCTCTTGTGTGTCTACAGGAGCGAAAGCTTCTGGAGGAGCGGCTGGCTGACATGAGCTCTAACCTGGCAGAGGAGGAGGAGAAGTCCAAGAACCTGACCAAACTCAAGACCAAACACGAGTCCATGATCTCAGACCTGGAGTGTCAGTCAGCAAAATACTCCTCCATTCAGTTTTACTCACATCTGTTTAGATATATAGAAGAGGACAGCTAATAATGTATTGACCTTGGTCTTACTAATCAAAAACTGTCAATCAGAAGTTTTTATTTTATTTTCATTTGAGTTTTTCTCTTTTCTGTAATTAAATAAACGAACAAGGACAATATCCTTGTGTGTAATACAATAAATACAAAGCACATATAAGGTGTGCAGAGGAAATATTATTACATTATCATTATTATATTTACAGAATTTAGAGAAACAGAAATCAAGTCTATGAGCTCCTTTATAAATATATAACAAAGTCAGACTTTTTACCTGTAAATTTGGATTTATAAATGAGATTTAGCCTAGAAGATTTAAAATATTGTATATGGCTGAGAACTCAAATTTCATTCATCTTCTAGGATGATTCGGCACGTTTCCAACAAGAAAAATGAAAGTGTATTGTAAAGGTGGCAAGTGATATTAATTGCAGGAAGTTTAGAGTTCTTAATAACAAATTGACCTAACAATTATTTTTTCCCATAACCCCAACCTCCTGCAGTGCGCATGAAGAAGGAGGAGAAGGGTCGCCTGGACATGGAGAAGGCCAAGAGGAAGGTGGAGGCGGAGCTGGGCGACCTGCAGGAGCAGCACGCCGACCTGCAGGCCCAACTGGCCGAACTCCGAGCCCAGCTGGCCGCCAAGGAAGAGGAGCTGCAGGCCACGCAGGCCCGGTAAGCACACGATGTTCACGACAGCCGACAACAACACACTGTTGGACAGAATGACCATAGTGACGATACAGGGTTTTTCCTGCATAGACATTTTTGGCGACCCCCCCCCCAAAGAGGTTTTAGCCAGCACCAAAGGAAAATCATCAGCACCAAAATGATAAGAATTGATAATAAAAAATGGCAATTAAAATCCTCTCTAAATGTGTTTAAGAGCAATTGACCAAACAAGCGTTAAACAAGCAGACCATAAACTTGAATAGGAGCGCTAAAATTCTGACTGTAGAAAAACTCCCCCAAAGTTGCTAAAACTAAATTCTTTTTTACGAGAAAAACAATAGCACATGTCCTCCGTATCCTTATGGTAGCTGATCCTAGAAAGACATTTTCACCCAGACAATAATGAAACTCCTGAAATTAAAAGAGCCGGATGTGGTATATATTAGAAACTTTATCAGAACCTTATTTTGTGTGCACAGTTTGGAGGAGGAGTGCAACCAGCGTGGGTCGGCAGTGAAGCGAGTTCGGGAGTTGGAGGTTTTGCTCTCGGAGCTGCAGGAGGACTTGGAGGCGGAGAGGGCGGCCAGGGGGAAGGTGGAGGCGGCCCGGCGGGACCTCGGAGAGGAGCTGAACGCTCTGCGCACCGAGCTGGAGGACAGCCTGGGTACCACCGCCGCCCAGCAAGAGCTAAGGTCTGATTAGCTATGATCTGATGTTTCCTACATGTGCGGTACCGGTACCTGATTGGTCGACACATTCTAATACAAACAGAGGACTAGATAACAGTGTAACCTGCATACAAGTGGACATGTGTAAGCCAAACCTGTCGGCCGTGTCGCTGTTGGATGTGTCTTGGTGATGTGGTGTGTATATGTGTGACTGACAGGGCCAAGCGTGAGCAGGAGGTGAGCATGCTGAAGAAAGCCATGGAGGACGAGGGGCGGAGCCACGAGGCCCAAGTCCAGGACCTGAGACAGAAACACAGCCAGGCTGTGGAGGAGCTCACTGAGCAGCTGGAGCAGGCCAAGAGGGTACACACACACACACACACACACACACACACACACACACACACACACACACACACACACACACACTTCTAGTGCAGACGTACTCAAAAACACACTTAAACACATAAAAATATCATAATAATATATAAGCGAAACACTGTCCGGTCTGGACTGATTTGCAATTCACTCTATTTTCTGACTTTTATCTGGACTTTGAGACGGTTTTGAGATTTCTGCTTTCACCCCGAAATACAATAGACATGAATAGAATTTAGTTGTGGTGCTCACAGAAATTAAACACAGAACACACTGTCAACAGCGTTTATAGGGACTGGGGCTGCAACTAACTTGTTTTGATCGATTAATCATTAGATTTTTTTAGGTTAGTTGTTTAGTTTTTATAATCTCAGAAAATTGAAAAAAATCTTTTAACCTTCCATGAGTTGATTGACATTTTAAAATTTCTAGTTACAAAACTTTTTATTTTTTGTTGTTGCAGATATTAAAGCAGCAGTAAAAAACATGGTATGACCTTAATGCATACGTATTTAAGTAATGATAAATAATGATGAGAGATGAATGTGAAAATTTACAAAAAAAACGTCTCCCTTATATGTGACCAGTGCACTTCCAATACATTTTTAAAAACATACTGAGGCGGACTCAGTCCCTCACTTAGCTCCACGTCTCTCCGCCCAGGTGAGAGCTGGTCTGGAGAAAGCCAAGCAGGCTCTGGAGAAGGAGTCTGCAGATCTGAGCGCTGACCTGCGATCCCTCGCCAGCGCCAAACAGGACGTGGAGCACAAGAAGAAGAAGGTGGAGGGCCAGCTGAACGAGCTGAACTCGCGCTTCAACGAGAGCGAGCGGCAGAGGACCGAGCTCGGGGAGCGAGTCTCCAAGTTGACTGTGAGTCACAAAAACACTGACAAATCAACACTGAAGCACCATATATCAAAGCCTGCTTGTATCCAAATATATGCTGTACATGTGTCAAGGTAAATACACTGAAAGTTAAACAGTGGCCAACTGAAAACTAACAACGAAGGATAATTTTTGTAGTCGAGTAATCGGTCGATTATTTTCTCGATTAATCGATTTGTTGTTTGGTCTATAAAAATCTGTGAAAATCTGTGTTTCCCAAAGCCAAAGAGGACGTCCTGAAATGTCTTGTTTTTTCCATAACTCACAGATATTCAGTTTACTGTCACAGAGGAGTGAAGCAACTACAAAATATTCACATTTAAGAAGCTCTAATTAGAGAATTCTTACCCTTTTTTTTTAATGAAAAAAGGACTCAAACCGATTAATCGTTATAAAATAGTTGGCGATTAATTTAAAAGTTGACAACTAATCAATTGATCGATTAATCTTCACAGCTCTAAGTTCAACCAGCATTCGTCTTTGTTAAATGTGATGTGTTAGTCCTGATTTTAATTACATGTAGACTAGAAAATATAGAGCAAATTCAATGGTCACCCTTCCTCCATCTGTCTCTTTGTCTCTATCCCTCTACCTTCTATCTGCTTTTCCTTCTCTTTGCCTCCTCCAGACGGAGCTGGACAGTGTGACGGGTCTGTTGAACGAGGCAGAAGGAAAGAACATCAAGCTGAGCAAAGACGTCTCCAGTCTGTCCTCCCAGCTCCAGGATGCACAGGTGAGGGACACCACACACACACACACACATACACACCACTTTATAAAGTTGTTGGTCTGCTTTTGAGCTAACATTAGCGTGCCAACATGCTCACAATGACAATGCTGACATGCTCATGTTTAGCAGGTCTGATCTTTACCATGTTCATCATCTTTGTTTAGCAAGTTGGTATCATGGATGTATTATATGACCTGGATACAGCCTTCATGGCGGAGCCTCCTATGAGAGTCGCTAAGTGGCGTATACGCCAAAAAAGGTTTCTATGCTTCCGGGTTTACTTCCGTGATATGCGGCCCACTGAACATGTGCAGTAGGGTTTCTCCCGCTGGCCTTGTTTGCAGTTGGAGGTGTCCTGGCAGCAGTTTTACAGACGTTTTTTACAATGGAGACCCTATGGGGAAAATCCTTTCTGGGCCGCAGGGGGGGGGATTGTTGAAAGGCTGAGCGCTGTTCCTGGGGGTGCTGGTTAGTATGTAGTATGTTAGTATTTGCTAATTAGCTAATTTTGGTTTCAAATCATCATCTGATGACTGACTGTACAAAATGTGGTGCCAATCCTTCACGTAGATTTTGAGACATTTCCCTGAATAAGTGAAAACCTTGACCCACTGGTGGTGCTGGAGGGTTCAGGGGATCACCAAAGTCAGTGGGGTTTGTCTTCTTAGGACCATGAAGGTGCAACATTTCACTCACCATAGGTAGATATTTCTGTCTGGCGGATAAACCTCTTTTTCTCCTCGATCTTCTTCTCCAGGAGCTGCTGTCGGAGGAGACCCGACAGAAGCTGAATCTGTCTGGACGTCTGCGTCAGACGGAGGAGGACAGGAACAGCCTGATGGAGCAGCTGGAGGAGGAGACAGAGGCCAAGCGGGCCGTGGAGAGGCAGGTCTCTAGCCTCAACATGCAGGTCAGTACATTCAGACAGATTATGAAATGTGCGCCGTTCAAGTCACGAGGCAGTCGGAGAACAATCAGCGGCGTCCCAAACACCGAAAGGTAGCACCCATGTATAAACCTGACAAACTCCTGTAAGCTCTCGCTGTTTCACCTCCCGTCAGCTGTCGGACTCCAAGAAGAAGCTGGACGAGATGTCGGGCACTGTGGAGGCGCTGGAGGAGGGGAAGAAGCGTCTGCAGCGCGAGCTGGAGGCGGCCAACAGCGACTACGAGGAGAAGGCGTCGGCCTACGACAAGCTGGAGAAGAGCCGCGGCCGGATGCAGCAGGAGCTGGAGGACGTCCTCATGGACCTGGACAGCCAGCGGCAGCTCGTCTCCAACCTGGAGAAGAAGCAGAAGAAGTTTGATCAGGTCTGACGGCAACTCTGGGAGATATTTACCTAGCTTTGTCTAACTTCACATACACTTCATTTACTACGTATTTTTGTTCCCCGTCATTTACATTGAAAGACATTTTAAAACACTCCAAACATTCCTACATAAAAAACTTCCCTCAGTGCAGATGTACTTTCTGTTCATTTTACATTCACATCTAATCTCCGGTGAACTCCTCTGTCTTCATGTCCGTCAGATGCTGGCAGAGGAGCGCGCCGTGTCCTGTAAGTTTGCGGAGGAGCGGGATCGGGCGGAGGCGGAGGCGAGGGAGAAGGAAACGCGGGTCTTGGCTCTGGCCAGAGCGCTGGAGGAAAACCAGGGCGCTCTGGAGGAGGCGGAGAAGACCATGAAGGGGCTCCGAGCTGACATGGAGGACCTCATCAGCTCCAAGGATGACGTGGGGAAGAGTGTAAGAGGAAACATCTGAACATGAACAAATTATTTTTTTTATTTTCTTTGACATCTTTTCTGATCTTAGCCCCTGTTCTCTACACTCTCCATTGGCTCCCGGTGCATTTCAGAATCAATTTTAACATTTGTTTTTAAGGCCTTAAATGGCCTGGCCTCGCCGTATTTGTCTGAGATTTTAACCCTTTGCCAGCACAACGGGTCATTACGGTCATCCAATCAACTCATTGTAGAAGTCCCAAGGTAAAGGTAGAAATTATGGGATGATTGTGCTTTTGCAGTTGCTGTCCCAAGACTTTGGAACAAGTTACCTGCTGATATTCGCATTATTACTCACTTTAAAATCCAAACTCGAACCATAATTTTTCTTAGAATGACTTTCAATACATAGCAGAGCTGTGACATTTTCCCTTTCTTTCGCCTGTTTTTATGCAACCTTTTCTGATTTTACTGTATTCTATGTTTTATTCTTTTTATTGTATAGTATGTTGTTTTATTCTTGGTCCTTGATGTAAAGTACTTTGGATACCTGCTGGTTGCTGTAAAGCGCTATATCAATAAATGTTGATTGATTGATTGATTATCCTCTCTCGGTTCTCCGTCAGGTCCACGACCTGGAGAAGGCCAAGCGCGGCCTGGAGGCCATCGTGGACGAGATGAGGACGCAGATGGAGGAGCTGGAGGACGAGCTGCAGGTGGCCGAGGACGCCAAGCTGCGTCTGGACGTCAACACTCAGGCTCTCCGAGCGCAGCACGAGAGGGAGCTGCACGCCCGCGATGAGCTGGGCGAGGAGAAGAGGAAGCAGCTGCTCAAACAGGCTGAGTACAACCTGCTGCTGCTCTTAACGCAAGATCTGGGGCACGTTCAATCTTAAAACGCTGTGCACCGTTTTTGCTACGGTTTCCTGGTTGAACGACGCGTTTCCTCGGAACGGCGTGCAACAGCTTTGAGTTATGTTTTCTCTCGTTTGGTGGGTGTGTCTCTCATTTAGTCACAGGTGATACCCAATCAGCAGAGACGTGTCCGTAAACCCGTGGTGATAAAAAGGCAGAGCGCTTGCGCACACAGCAGAGTGTGCAACGCGTTTTGCAGCGTTTTAAAAAACGTGTTGCTACGGGCTGAACATGGCCCTGATCATGCTGCTGGAAGGGAAGTTTCATGTTTCCTTATCTCCTTCTGTTCTCTGGTGTGTCCTAACAACTAGTTTTGCTGCTTCCATCCTCAGTTTTCACAGGTCACACAGCTTTTTATTCTAGTATGATTTTAGCTTGTGCAGATATTATGCATGAAGGCAAAGTGAATAAAGTGGATAATACTCTTAGAAATAGTATATAAATGCAATTTGAATATGGTAGATTAAATGTTCACATTTTTCTTATACAGTCTGTCTGAAGCGCTCCGTTTTAGCGCCTGTCTCTTTAAGCCCCCCCCCTCCCAAAACGAGTGCTCCGATTGGTCAACGTTTCCGGGTCTTCAGCATCAGAGTCTCTGCACCATTACTGCAGCTGGGGAATATATATATATATATATATATATATATAGATAGATAGATAGATAGATAGATAGATAGATAGATAGATATAGATAGATAGATAGATAGATATAGATAGATAGATAGATAGATAGATAGATAGATAGATAGATAGATAGATAGATATAGATAGATAGATAGATAGATCTGACATTACAACCGTACAGAAGTCCTGATGGCTCTTTAAAAGGCCCAGCTTTGGATTACGGGTTGTGTGCATTTCTCTATGGATTTTTGCTATCTTCGCAGCAGCTCGACCTGATTTTATAATTAAAAAAAAAACTCTCTTTACAATATGGCACCTTTTTAAATGAATTTGTAGTTTGGACAGTGTGTGTACTCACCCACATTGTTATAAAATCGAATAAATCAAACTAAAATAAAGAGTAAAATGACAGTATGTCTAACTGTTCTCCCTGCTGTCACTCCATCAGGTGCGTGAGCTGGAGGCGGAGCTGGAGGAGGAGAGGAAGCAGCGAGGTCAGGCATCGGGCAGCAAGAAGAAGCTGGAGGGGGAGCTGAAGGACATGGAGGACCAACTGGAGGCCACCAGCAGGGGGCGCGACGAAGCCGTCAAGCAGCTCCGCAAGATCCAGGTCAGCCTCAAAGTAGTCTCGCTTTGCCAGACCCTCCTCCACAGCGCAGCGGAGGAGGGTCTGGCTAGTCCACATAGCATTCTGGGATGGGAGAAAAACGTGCTCTGGTTTATTCTTTAAACCAATCACAATCGTCATGGGCGGCGCTAAGCACCGGGAAAAGCCACGGTGCCGCTGCAAAATAGCCTCGGGAAGGAACTTGTTTTGGTGGAATGTGTATGTTCAAAGGTTGTTTTTAGTCGTGCAACAGAAAACTGTCTGGATTTACCCCGCAGAGATCTGAGGAGCAGTTAACCATTGTCCTCAGAAATCCGGCAAAGTTTAAAATTCCAACACAAACAAAACGGAAGGCAACTGACATCCGGCTGAAAAGAGTGAAATTCGGCGGAATTTCCTACGGCAACGGAGCTATCCCGGAAGTGGAACGTCGTGGATATAGATTAGCCTCAGTGCAACTAAAGCTGCACAATTCTCGTTTTGATCGAGTATTTGACATCATGAATTTGACATGTTACATACCGCGTTTTTTGTTTTGTTCTCTTGTTCGAGTGGTTACTCAGTTACTAAACTACAAGAGTCAACCTGCGTCAGATATATTTACAAGCCTGCATGACCTGCTCCGTTCTGGTCACAGGGCCAGGTGAAGGATCTCCAGAGGGACCTGGAGGACTCGCGGGCGGCCCAGAAGGAGGTCCTGGCCTCAGCCAGAGAGTCTGAGCGCAGATCCAAGGCCATGGAGGCGGACATCGTCCAGCTGCACGAGGTGACGCCTGTGGTGCCTTCTTACACCGCAGCTTCACAATATGAGCTTGTTGTTTTCCAGCAATTGTGACACGAACATGTTTAAGTTGTTGTTGACCTTAGGGAGAGATGACATGATCTTCATTTGTGTTTCTCTGTCCAGATGTTGGCAGCAGTCGAGAGAGCTCGTAAGCAGGCAGAGGCAGAAAGAGACGAGCTGTCTGAAGAGCTGGCCAGTAACTCTTCTGGAAAGTGGGTGTCTTATGTTATTAACACACGAGATGGACACCAAAATTATTAGGACATTTCCCCTGGGCACCATGAATTTTCATTGAAAATGTAGCCAATAGTTGTTGCGATATCAGATTTTTTCTATCTATTATTTGGGATTTTTATTAGATTATTGGCAGAGTCATCAGATTGTAAACATCGGAAGGAATCCAAGTTTTGTGATGCTAACAGCAAATAGAAAGTACAATTCAATCTAGATGTTTGAATTTAAATTACCCATTGGTTTGTAAAGATATAACTTTTCTTTTCGCAACTTATTATTTTCCCATCAGAAATATATATTCTTGTGAGTAGAAGAAAGAAAAAGTCTTGCGATCCACAATGAAAATGTGATTGTCCTCTCTAATCAGATTTACTTTCCAACCTTCCCTCCGTCCTCCTCGTTGTGTTCAGATCGCTAATGTCGGATGAGAAGCGTCGCCTGGACGCTAAGATCAGCCAGCTGGAGGAGGAGCTGGAGGAGGAGCAGGCCAACGTGGAGAGCCTCAATGACCGGCTGAGGAAGAGCCAGCAGCTGGTAGGCCCAGAGTAGGGCTGTAAATCACCATACCATATTATATCCATTCTTTGGACGACGATCGGGGGTGGCAGTAGCTCAGTCCGTAGGGAGTTGGGTTGGGAGGGTCGCAGGTTCAAGTCCCCGTACGGACCAAAGTATAGAGTGTGGACTGGTAGCTGGAGAGATGCCAGTTCACCTCCTGGGCACTGCCAAGGTGCAGTATATTGCAATATATTATTTCACAATTCCATTACTGAGCTCGTCGAGACATTTCAATTAAAAACTAACTACTCTTTTTAATAAAAAAGAGTAAATATAAAGCGGGAATTTCAAAATAAAGGCACATCTTAAAGTGATGGTTCGGAGTAATTTCACCCTAGGTCTCCACCTTTCGAAATAAACACCTTCAGAAAAGCTTTTCACGGCTAACATTGGGAGAGTTAAGCGAGTAGCGTTATCAGCTGAATAGCTTAGCGCAGAGGCTAATGGATTCGAATGTTTTAACATTATCCCATTACCAAAATGCCGAATGATACCAAAGGTTAACTAGTATATATAGGTTATGCACTCATAAAACGATATTGTAAAGTTTGTAAGTATAACAGAAGGTTATGTAAATAACACTTGCCTGCTGGCTTCTGCTCTCTGCTGTTGTTGTTGTGTGTGAGACGAGTGCTTAGGGCCGCTACAGTATACATACAACCGAAAAGAGATGCAAAAAATATTTTTTAATTTAACTTATTTTTTAAAGTAAGTGCTGTAGTATAACTAGCAGGAGACAAGTAATAATTGAGGTAAGTTTGGAGACATTACCTTATTTAATCATTAAATTAATAAATATTTTTGTTGCATCTCTTTTCGGTGTTGTAATTTGTAGATGTCCCTAAGCACTCTTACTGCCCAGTAGTAACAGCAGCAGCAGAGAGCAGAAGTGTTATTTACATAAACTTCTGGTGTACTTACAAATTTTACAATCCATCGTTTGAGTGCATAACCTATTTGTACTACTGTAGACGTTTGGTATCATTTCGGGCATTATTAGTGGGGTAATGTTAAGAGACACTTCGGATCCATTAGCCCCTGCGCTAAGCTATTCAGCTGATAACGCTACTCTAGCTAACTCTCCCAATGTTCGACCCAGGTGAAAAAAGCTTCTGGGGGGGTGTTTGGCTCGAGGTCATGGTGCAAAGGACCCTAGGGTGAAATTACTCCGAACCATCACTTTAAATGATGATATGTATCGGTATTTTCACTTTGTATATTGGGTCGTTGAGGATTGAATGAATATGTCGATCCAGATCGATGTATCGTTACACCCCTGGTCCAGAGTGGAGAGGCTTTAGCAAAGCCTAACCTGGGATCTAAGCGCTGTTTCCATAGCATGGAAGCGAAGTTCCTTCCTCTTCATGTTTCTTTCTCATGTCTCCTTTGGTTTTGTGGCGCAGGTGGAGCAGCTGGGTGCAGAGCTGGCGGCGGAGCGCTCCACCTCCCAGAGCCGCGAGGGATCCAGGCAGCAGCTGGAGAGGCAGAACCGAGAGCTGAAGGCCAAGGTGCAGGAGATGGAGGGCCAGGGCCGCTCCAAACTCAAAGCCTCCATCGCCGCCCTCGAGGCCAAGCTGAGAGAGGCGGAGGAGCAGCTGGAGATTGAGAGCAGGTACTGGTGCATGGTGGGAAACTTGAGTTCCGAAAGTTAATTTCCTACTAGAATTTAAGCAGTACAACAAAGAGACCCAAATAAGTAAAAATCATGTTTAGAGAAGAAAGAAGACTTCTTAAAACCTATGTTTAAAAAAAAAAAAAGCTTTTTATTAATATTTGTATTTATTAATAACATTTTGGCTCTCTTAGCTGTTTTATTGTTTCTATCTTAATCATTTTCTTTATTGATTATCATTTGTCTGTTTTCATTTGCCTCATTGTGGTGCTAAAATGTTTTATTCCTGGTTCAACCACGTAAAGCACTTAATAACTTTTGTCTTGAAAAGTGCTATAATTATTACTTGGATTATTGGCCTGATTATGTAGTTTTAGTTTGGTTTAAGTTTACTAATTCAATTATTTTTCACCACTTATTCATGTTGTGGTTTGTTTACTAACCCTGATCTGGATTGGTTGCGGCTCCCTCCGTTGGGATTGACGTGCTAGTTGTGGAGCATTAACTCCACCTGTGTGGGGAGTATTGGTTGTAGAATGAAACCCACCTTGTTGCTGAGTGGGGAGTATTGGTTGTAGAATGAAACCCACCTTGTTGCTGAGTGGGGAGTATTGGTTGGAGTTGCCTGTGCACACGCTGAGGAAGGCCGCTGCCCGAAACGTCCACTGTGTGGCAATGAACTATCAAATTGGAGTGCTGTCCTAGTAGCTTTATTTATGATTATTCACGTTTAGGATCCAGCACCCAGCCTTCAAAGCTTTCTAAGTGTCTAACTGAGTTGCGCGCGTCCAGTCCTATTTTTTTAATAATTATTATAAATGATATAATGGTGATGATTTGATGTGTCGTGTAGAGAGCGTCAGGCCAACGGCAAGAATCTGCGTCAGAAAGAGAAGAAGCTGAAGGATTTGACCATCCAGATGGAGGACGAGAGGAAGCAGGCGCAGCAGTACAAAGACCAGGTAGGCCTAACTCTGGAGTAACGAAGGCATAATGGCACTGTCATTCATGATGCCTTCACAGTCCCATATGTGCTTGTGTGCAGGCGGAGAAGGGCAACGTGCGGGTGAAGCAGCTGAAGCACCAGCTGGAGGAGGCGGAGGAGGAGGCTCAGCGCATGGCAGCCGCTCGCAGGAAGCTGCAGCGGGAGCTGGACGAGGCCACCGAGGCCAACGACACGCTCAGCAGAGACATGGCTTCGCTCCGGAGCAAACTCAGGTACCCCACTCTACTCTGGGACGCATTCACACTGCTCTGGCGTTTGAAAGCTCCTATACCGGAGCCATGTGAAAACACTTCTGATCCCATTTTGGTTTGGAATCTCTGCGTGACATTACCATGGCAACTAGTGGCCATTTGTGCGGAGTTGTTTTTTAAGCAGCTTCTCAGATGTGAAGATTTGCTGAGTGCAGACCTCTGACAAGGCATGCCCTATCTCACAACATTAATGCAGTGTGAATGTTCCTAGTCCAGAACTCATTTGCATGAATGCGGCACAAACGCCACATGTCGCAATGTTAGCAAAAGAGACAAATAATTTGTGTTGGCCCCGTGATACGGACCATCTCCAAAATGTAATGGGTGTATGTATGTAAGTTTCATGAAAATCTGTCAAACCGAAAACATAACCTCCTTGGTGGAGATAGAATATCTTTGGGTCACCTGAAGATATGGGTTTTTTTTATTTTACAAACTAAACAAATAATCAATTGATGAAAAGACATAGGAAATAGAATTTAAAATAAATGTATGGAAGATGTAGCGAGGCACCAAGAAAAAGACTAGAAACACATCAAATTAACACTTACAGTTAGCTGCTGTTTTGTTTGTCCATGTACTGCTTATCAATTTAATATTGCAATTAAAAAGTCAGTCCGTTTGTCAGAACAGTATCATTGCTTAAAATGTTAGACTATTAGAAACATCTAGGTCCACCTGAAACATAATAGTTTTGCATAGATAAAATAAACAGGTAATCCTAATTACAGTGGCACTCATAAGTTTACACTCATATGCTAAAGTTGACTAAAAAGAGGAATAAAAAAATCATCTTTTGGAAATTGATCTTAATGCCTTAATTTAAAGAAATGAGGAAAAATACAACCTTTTGAGGACACCAATTTTCTTTGTGAATGAATAATGTATCGTAAATAAATAAATGTTCTTCCTTAACATATTAACTTATTAACATAAGTCAGTACACCCCTATGTTAAATTCCCATAGAGGCAGGCAGATTTTTATTATTAAAGGCCAGTTATTTCATGGATCCAGGATACTATGCATCCTGATAAAGTTCCCTTGGGCTTTGGAATTAAAATAGAAAAAAAATAAAATGGAATATTTTAAATAAAATAGCCCCACCATACCTAGAGATTGGCATGGGGTACTTTCCATAAAATCATCTCTCAATGAAAATCAAACCAGCTATTAGGCTAACTGAAATAAAACCATCCAAACCACCAAGATCAATTTCCAAAAGATGATTTTTTTTATTATTTTTATTCATCTTGTTGGTCAACTTCAGCACCGGTTCATAAACTTATGAGTGCCACTGTATTTAAAATGAGGCCTTAAACGTTTGTAGTGTCTGAAAAAAGAACTGTAAAGGCATGAGATCATTTGTGATTTCACATTTCCTCTTCCTCCTTTCATGTCCTGTTTCACACCTGTCCTCAGACACTACTGATCTGCAAACTGTCCTCAAAGCATGCTGGGAATATTCTCCTCTTTCTCTACGGGCCCTTTTAACGTTTCCTCATCGCTCTCCTAATGCCTCCAGTTTACACCTGCTGCAAGATTTCAGGGGCTTCAGCTTTCTTTCTTTTTTTTGGTTTAACCTCGCTTTGCAACATGCCACCTTCCTCTATCCTTCCTCTCCTTCTGAACCCCCCCGTTCCTCCTCTTCATCTTCCTCCTGATGTGTCGGCTGTTCCCAGGCGCGGCGGCGGCGGCGGCGGGGGAGAGGCGGTGTTCAGCAGCCCCAGTCCCCGGAGCAGTGGCGGCGGCAGCATGCGGAGCCTGGGGCTGGGAGGGAGCGTCGGCCGCCGGAGCACCATCAAAGAGAACTCGGTGGAGCTGCCGGAGGAAGAGCCTCCGTGCCAGTCTCGGTCTCCGTCTCCGGACCCCCGCGGAGACGCCTACGACCCCGACGAGTAGAGGCGGGGTGGGGGGGGGGTCACCCAAGTTGCGGGGGTAGAAACTGTTCCAGCAATATTTTCACACTTTTATTTTTAATTATTTGAAAGTTTCCTTTTAACAGTAAGGTGAAGGAGTCTCCTAGATATTTTAACAACGCGATGGATTTGTGTTGAAATTGTCAGACGTTACACAAACAAATTGGGGTAAAAAAATAACGATAAACGTGTCAAAAAGTAACACCATGTCATTCCGATCATACATTTTTATATTTGTTATTTACATTATTTTAAAACGTTATTTTAGACTTATAAAGTCTATGAAATGAATTGGCAACTATATTGAGAACTAACTAATCATTTGTGCCGAACGTCTGCTGGTTCCTGCTTTTTAAATGTGGAAGATTTAGTACTTTTAGTCGTCATATATGACAGTAAACTGAACATCTTGGACTTCTGCACTGTTGGCCAAAACAAAAGAAGCATTTTCAAGACGTCACTTTGAGCTATGGGAAATTATTACACTACTTTGTCACATTTTATGGACAAAATATTTGATGAATTAAACAAGGAAGGTCTACAGATACTGTAGTATAACAAATTAAAACAAGAATAGATGTGAATGAAAATCTGTGTTCAAATAATCTACAATCATTTAAAAAAAAAAGTCTTTATTTATAGCACTCCAAAATACAATGTTTATTCTTTACTCTATGAAATGTTTCAGCCGTTTCTGAGTAAATTACATTTTTCCATGTGAAATTGCTCCAAATACTACCCTACCCATAAGCCTCAGCAGCTGGTGCTATGCAGAAGACTACAGCCAGAGTGTTACCATAATGCAGGACACTTTGTAGTTGCAGTCAGAAAGCAAAGGTTGCAGTAAAGATCCAAAATCTAAAAGTATTGATGATTCTAATTTTGACATTTATCCAAAATGAAAGCTCAATGCACTCTGGGATTTGAAGTTGCCTTATCTCCTGAAGCTGTTGTGGACACTTAATAAGTGTCTCGTTTCAGTTCCGTGTGTTGAAAAGCTCCAAACGGTCACAGGACATTATCACTGTTTTTTTTTTTTTATTTATTTTAATTATCAGTGGCTAGTTTTAGTGTCTATTGTATTTAATTGTTGGCAGGAAGTATTGGCAGCTTACATCCAGTTAAACCTGTCGCTCCATCGTTTCCTCTCTGGTCTTTCTGGCTTTATTATGTCATGTACTGCTCGCTTTTGTTTTTATCTCCCCTTCTCAAAATGTATATTGATTAGAAAAAAGAAAAAAAAACACAGTTCAGGAAGCCCACTTAAAAAAACCTAACAATTAACCCTAAAATAAAATGTTAAGAACACATGCAGGTCCCCATTTTATTTTTCATTTTGAATCTTTCACAACTAAGTTCGCTCTACAGCCTAAGAGCTTTTATTACTTTATTAACATGAAGTAATCCTACTAGCATCAGCTAGATGCTAAATTGTTTAACTTTAATTTGGGGAAATAAATCTCAGTATTTAAGAAAAGTGCAATGAGCACAAAGGTAACACAGAGGTATGAATTAAATCCTCAAAGTTTACCAAACAAACGCAGCCTCCAGAATCTGATTCCCAGTTTAATTTGACAAGAGTTTGAGGGTTTGCGATGTGAAGTCAAGGAAAACAAGTAACCATTATTTTAAATGTCTGTGGATTAATATAACATAATTTGTGAATTTAATATATTTATATATATATAATATAATGTGTATGAAGTCCGTTTCCCTAGTTTCAACTGCCCCCTTCAAAAACAAATCCGCTGTTGAGAATGTATTTTCAGAATCCTCAAAGATGCTTCTAACCATGTGTTGCACAATAATAAAAAAATAAAATTAACGTGATTCTCAAGTTGCGACTTTTTTCTATCCAGGTCGCCAGAAGTTATATCTCTTTTTTTTGTAAAGCACAAGCAAAATATTTATTGTATGAAAATTTTAAAATATCAAAAAAAAGAAGATACAATATATTGTGATTCAGTTTTTATTTGTTTTTTATTTGGATTTAAAAATTAAGCAAGAATGGAGACACTACTTCAGAAAATGGTTAAAAATCTTTTTTAAATCATGCAGCACACTAAAGATGTTTGAAGTGCACCACTACTCCCATGTTTGAAATAGGACTGAAATCAGTTTTCTTCTTGATCCTGACAAAAAAAAATCAGGATGTTTTCAGATTAAAAAAAAGTAACTTTGAAAAATGATCCTGGCAAAACCTTGTTTTTTCACCTGTTCTAAGCCTGACCTATTATACACCAGACATCCTTTCAGTACGAGTCACCTTGCCTCTCAGGGCTTCCATATTTAAGGATTGAATAAATGCCTTCAAGACAGCAGGACGTTTTGTTAAATGACATGTTTCAGAAAACCTGACGGGTTTATTTTTCGGGAAATGAGATGCTTCGCTCAGAAAATGTTTTTAGAATATTTGAGAGAATCAGTTTATTTGGAAACAATGTCAAACTAAATTTGTAACCCAACTGTTGTATATTCATTCTTGAGATTAGGCCGGTGTGATTTTTAAACCCCACAGATACACAACTTTATTAAAAGTGACCTGTACAATGGCTGCTGTGATGCAGGACTTTCTGAAGTGCTATTAAACTGCTCCCTAATCCTCCCGGATGTGTCGTCTCACTTCTGCTGCTTTCTAGAAGAAATAAAACAAGACTTTTTTCTTTTTTACATTTCAAGTTTTATTGCTTTTTCAGAAACATAAGCAGCACTGAAGGTGAACAAAGAGCATATCAGGTCTTTGTATGTGAGCGTACTCTTAAGTCACATAAGGCAACAAAAAAAAATAAAAACACACACCAAACCTCAAATTATTTTCCACTTTGACCTTAACAGAAAGGTCCAGTCTGCCCTGAGCAGCTAATTCAAGTCAATCCTCCTTACAGACTCAAGCAACTGAACCACAGCCTACAGCCTATGTTAGTGACCCTACAGTAGAGGTACAGTATATATAACACTACACGTCAAACCTATTACATACTTTCTTTTTAACATAAAACACAAGTAGCCTTCACTGAAGTATTCCCGTCTCCTCAACAGGAGACGTTTCCTATTTCACTCCTGGAGAGACAGAAGTAAAGCTCTGCAGAGGGGTTCAGTCTCCTCTACTCGCCAATGTTCATTTCATCGCAGAATATCAAAGTATTGGACACAACAAACAACATAGTGATGATTCTCTATTCTTGGAGCCTTAGTAAGAGTGGCGCTAGAAGTGTCAACTTTGTCCTGCGAGTGGTGCTAAAGGAAAGGTTAAAGTCCGTACATTTTAATGGCATCTACACTACGGGCCAAAAGTTTGGACACACCTTCTCATTCAAATGCGTTTCCTTTTATTTTCATGACTATTTACATTGTAGATTCTCACTGAAGGCATCAAAACTATGAATGAACACATATCGAATTATGTACTTAACAAAAAAGTGTGAAATAACTGAAAACATGTCTTATATTTTAGATTCTTCAAAGTAGCCACCCTTTGCTTTTTTATTAATAAGGGAAACAATTCCACTAATTAACCCTGACAAAGCACACCTGTGAAGTGAAAACCATTTCAGGTGACTACCTCATGAAGCTCATTGAGAGAACAAGGGTTTGCAGAGTTATCAAAAAAAGCAAAGGGTGGCTACTTTGAAGAATCTAAAATATAAGACATGTTTTCAGTTATTTCACACTTTTTTGTTAAGTACATAATTCCATATGTGTTCATTCATAGTTCTGATGCCTTCAGTGAGAATCTACAATGTAAATAGTCATGAAAATAAAGAAACACATTGAATGAGAAGGTGTGTCCAAACTTTTGGCCTGTACTGTACCTGTAAGATTTTGATATTTTCCAGTAGCTTTGGGCCTAATGAAGGTGCCAGTGGGACGCTCAGGTGGGGTAAGGGATCATCCTCTGGGGATCATGAATATCCACAGGTAATTTCACCAGAAAGTAACCAACAAGGATACAAAGTGTTTAAAAGGTTAAAGGAGAATTCCGGTCGATTTCAACACGTAGCTCTGTTTGTAAATTTGGAGTGCTGTCAGTAGCGAGAAAAACAAACTATCGGTGCTGCCTACACAGTGTTATCCTCCTGCTACAGTTAGCACCCAGGATGCTGAAACAGGGCAAGTTTTAAACGTGCTTCTAGCCTCTAAACATGTTCGAGATGTCATTACAAGTGCCTACCCATGTGAAGTGATTCCTTCCGAGTGAACACAGTGAATCTGCCTGCAGTAGATGTGAAAGAAATGTATAAATGTTGTTCTAATTCAGCTCTGTTTAGTTCCAGTGTTGAGACGGCAAGACGAGTGCTTAGGGACAGTCTACAACACCGAAAAGATACAAAAATATTTATTAATTTAATGATTAAATAAGGTAGTAGCTCCAAACTTACCTCAATTATAACTTGTCTTCTTCTAGGTGTACTACAGCACTTGCTTTTAACAAAATAAACATATGCCTATTTTTGAAAATATTTTTTTATCTTTTCGGTGTTGTAGTTTATAGACTGTCCCTAAGCACTCCTCTTGCCGTCTCAACACCAGAACTAAACAGAGCCGAGTTAGCACAACATTTATGCATTTCTTTCACATCTACTGCAGTCAGATTCACTGTGTTCACTCGGAAGGAATCACTTCACATGGGTAGGCACTTGTAATGACATTTCGAACATGTTAAGAGGCTAGAAGCACGTTTAAAACTTGCCCGATTTCAGCATCTCCAACGCTAGCAGGAGGGTGTAGGCAACACCGATAGTTTTAGTTTTTCTTGCTACTGACAGCACTCCAAATTTACAAACAACAGAGCTACGTGTTGAAATCGACCGGAATTCTCCTTTAAGTGACAAACGGGACAACTAGGGATGTCCAGGGGTCAAATAAACCCCAACAAATGTCAATCATTTATTTACTGTACTCTTGTTTTTGTCTTATTCAGCCCCGTTACATTTTCACTCATTAGATTATTAATTCAAGGTTATCAATTTAACAATTCTGAACTACGGTCTCAAATATTCGGATCACAAAGTTTACTAGACTAAAGAGGTTATTTCCACGTGCCAGATACACATTTAATCAATATGCTGCTATGTATAACATTATTTACGATGTTTATTTCTGGATGAATTAAGTTCTATATTATCCCATTTTTTAGGTTGTAGCTTTGAGTGTGTGCAGGGCAGCTATGTCATTTAGGTAAGTATCAGATACTCTAACACTAATCTCAGTCATATGGGGGGGGCAAACTAAATTTCCTTATTCAGAGTAAAAATTCAGAAAGCCGAATAAGCATTAAATAAGACTAAAAAGCTACATGCAACTGCAGAGATAGTGACATTGATACATATTTTCATAACTATGAGCGGCAACTCTAACATTTGTTTCATTATTTATACACAACATGTTAATTAAGGCAGCTTTAAGATGCAGAACCACTGATGGCCACAATATGTTGGCAAGATTTTGTAAGATCTTCATTCAAAAATGTATATTTTATTTTCCCCACAAAAAATGATGCTTTTAATAAGTTATTTGACTTCATAATGATAAAAAAGCACAGTTCATTAAAAGCTTAAGGCTTGCAGAGCAGTGCTTTTGATACTACCTTGATGAACAGGAGTCTTAGCACAGCTATCAAGTTAATGTTTGCAGTCTGCAGTCTGTATTCTGTAATCTAAAATATACAGTATATCAAATATGTGTGTTTCAATCAACTATTTCCATTCCATTAGTAGTTCTTGTAGTTTGTGCCAACACTTATTTATATACAACAAATACAGCTTTGGAGGCATACTGTATAAAAGCAGATCAGCAAATGTGGTTTTTATGAGGACAAAAGGAAATGACTGACTGGGTTGCAGTTTAAAAGTTAGTTTAAAGACATTCTCAAAAACTGCCTCCCTGTCTTCTGGTGTAGAGAAAAGTGCCCGTTCAGTGTTCCAGGTGTGTTCAAACTAAACAAAGCTAATTTTCACTTTGGTTTCATTGTGCAGGTTTGACCACCGAAAACGTTTTAGCAGATGAACGTGGAATTTACTGACATCATCCCCCAGATATTATGTCAACGCTCTGTCAAAACTTACATTAATAATGCATCTGTTAGAGTCTTTTCTTTATAGACTCCATATGCAATCGCGCTGCCTCTAAAATTCGCTTTGTGTTCAGTCTTTACACACCCAAAAAAAAAAGAAGCAAAACAAAGGTGGTGACATGCAGCACAAGTCCAGTTAGTTAGTTTGAGCTAAGTGCGAGTGCCGAAAAGAAGTCCTGCTAATAAACAAACAGACTTGAGCTGGTAACAGACATCCGAACGTGTCCATAGCAAACACACCCGTCCGTTTGCATCACTGCAGCCCCCAGTGAGAGCGGTCGGCGTTCGGTGCGATGTGCAACACACAGTACCGTTAAAGAGCGGCCGGGTGGACGGGAGGGCAGCAGCAGCTCACAGGAGGATTGAGGATGGAGGGGGTGGAGGAGGTTTTCACTCTACAGCAGCAGCTTGGGTCCCGCTCCGAACTCTAACCTCTTCACCAGCCTTTAGAAAGACAACAGACCCGGAGACAAAACGCTTACAACCTTCAAACCAACGACAAACATTGACCAAACATTGATGTGACAATATGTGGGTGGTGGAGGGTAATTAAATACGTTTAAAAGTACTGTACTTAAGTACAATTATGAGGTACTTTATTTGTGTGTTACTATTTATGCTACTTTATACTTCTACTCCAGTAAATTTTAGAGAGAAATAATTTACATTTATGCAACAGTTACTTTTCAGATTACGAGTTAACGCAGATAACGGAGGACTTTTTAAAGTGATACATTGTCGAGGAATAACTACCCAACAGTATATGAACTAATTAGCAAGCTACAACATTAAATGAATACATCAGGAACAATAATCTGAAAATATGATAACATACTGTAATATAACACTGCCAGGGGCCATTCTGCTGCCTTTGGAGTACTTTTACTTTTGATAAGTTAAGTACATTTTGGTGCTAATAATTTTTATCTTTACTTGAGTAGACTTCTGAATGTCACCTGTGCTCTCAAAAGACACTGACTGTCCTGCACATAAAAAAGAGAAACCAAGCAAATAAAAAAAAAAAAAAATAAGTAAAACATTTTAAAGCTTCTTAAAGTGAAATGAGTCATTTTTTTTATCAAAGCTGGACTATGTTTGCTATGTTTTGTATTTCTGTGACATGAGCTCTACAGCGGTTGCCCTGCATCTCACCCCTTGTTGTAGAGGCCGTTGGTAGCATGGGTCTCTGAGGAGTTGTTGTGGCCCGACGTCGGCCCCTGTCCCCCCGCCTGGCCTCTGCGGCTCGCTGTCTGCCCGTTGACGTATTCCCGACACGACGCCAGCTTGGACTCCAGGTTCTACAGGCAGCGCAGGAATCACGTTTGTAAGTTCTTCCATGAACATTTAACTTCATACACTGCCATCGCTGTGAGATCCTAATGTTTAGAATCAAGGTGTTATGGTGAGTAGTGAGAGAAATCTAATCTGCACCCAGATAGGAATGAAAGAAAAACTTGAGACCGTAATGCTCATTATAAAGAACAACTAAACAGTTAAATGGATAAAAGTTCAGATGGAGATCTTTAACAGTTGTAGTGATGTAAATGTAATAACACGCCAGATGTAAATGTCACAATAAAAAGGTCTTTAACAACCTTTATTATGTTGTGTTAAGTGTTAAGAGATGCAGGTGGCAGAAAGTCTTTAAGTTGTCAGTTTAAACACTTTGTGATTGTGCATTAGGTTGGTTCTAAAAAACCAATAAACTTACCAGCTACAGAGAAGAAATCGGGTGCATTTGAACATTAAAACCAGAAGCACCCTGCAGCGTTCACATGATGAGAAGTCAGCAGCTGATTCAAAAGTACTGGGTCAAACATCACACAGTGTGCTTCTTACCCCGACTTTTCTCAGCAGCTCTCCGACGATGTTCAGAGCCGAGATTCTCGCCGACGTGGTGAGGGGAGTCCCTGACAGGCTTTCACCTGCAGAAACAAACCATCTGATGAATGCAGAGAAATCAAAGTTTCCCGTCATATAGCACAGGGAAACGTCACGTAGTCGCTCCAACAACAACAACAACAACACATGAACGGACCTCTGCTGACGGAGGGCAGCGGGGTGGTGAAGGACTCTGCAGGTCTGGGTGGAGGGGTGGCAGAGGGGACGGGCTGGTTAGAGGACGAAGACGTGGTTCTGTCCTCGGTTCGTTTGTCCGGTGGGGTGAGGGGCGGGGTGGGAAGACCAGCTGAGGCGGAGGAGGAAGGGTCTTTGATTGCACTGCTGAGGGTGGGCTTCCTGTCCTGTACCTGCTGTTTCTGCTGCACCGCAAGCTCCTGTCTCAGGTCTGACACACACACACACACACACACACACACACACACACACACACACACACACACACACACACACACACACACACACACACACACACACACACACACACACACACACACACACACACACACACACACGTTACAGAAGTGAAACTTTAAAACTATTCACTGTATCCCTTGGCACCTTGTTTCATCTTCTATACATACATATGCTACAATATTAGTATTTAGTATGCCTGTTTTCCCTAGAAGAAGATAAAAAACAACATGAAAGCTCCAAAACGTTGAAATCAACATGTTGAAACATTTCACGGTTTGAAATCTGAAGAGATTTGTGTTTGGATAAACGGACTCACTTTTGTAATCATGACCCACAGCCATTTCAAACCTGAGCCTCCGCGCCAGCACTAGTTTGAAAAACTACTTTTAACTCTCTCCTACCTCTGGCCTCGTCCTTCAGCCTCTGGACGGACTCCAAGAGATTCTCCTTCTCGTCCAGCTCGCTCTCCAGGAAGGCGTTCCTCTCTATAACATGGTTCATCCTCTGCTCAAAGTCCTCCAGCGACATGATGGTCGCCCTGAAACACACAGAGAGCAGCGCAGTGTCAGGTAACCCGATGAAGGCAGCCAAAGGCTTTGATTGGTAGAATACTTTTCCGCATGCTACAAGTTTACTTGTACTGTCAAACTTGCACTGTGAACAGGCAGCTGGAGGACCAGCAGATAGCAGACCTGCCCTTTAAAACAAATATTTATTAAAAAATAAATTTAAAAAAATACTTATTTTCAAGGTGAAGGGAAAAACATACACTGTTTGTTAAAAAGTCTGTTTCAGTTATCTTTTCTTTTACCTCTTTTTAGGTTTGTAAACATGGCTAAAATTGGTTTAATCAGATTGTGAAAACCACACAGAATTTCTTTAGTACAGTTGTACTATCATAGTGCGAGTGTGCTCCGACCTCTTGGTCCGCTCCAGGTCGTCGTTGGCCTGCTCCAGCTCTCTGATGTATTTGTGAAGCTGGTCTCTAACGGCCGTGGTCTCAGCCAGGTCTCCCTCCAGGCTGGAGATCTGCCGGTAGGCCTCCGAGTGCTGCGTCTCATACTTCTCCTGGCAGGAGGCCCACCACAGAGTCAGGAAGGGACCGAAAAAGAAGAGAATAATACTGATTATGAAGGCTTTAAACCATAACGCATAATGCAGACATGGATTACTACTTCAGTGGCTCAATACCAAAAGCAGACCACGTGTGCAACTGCTGTCACCTTGCTGCTGCCTTCCTAGACATTTACATACACGTTTTTGTCTAAAATGGTATATATATGTATATATGAGAACTGAGCTCCCAGGAGGCAATGTGAGGCTCAGAGCTGGATGAAGAGAGAAGGTAACACACAACATGAAACTGTGTCAAGCTTCAGCATGCTTTTGCTAAATTCCATAAGGTCCCTGCATACTGGTCATACCTGCTGTCTAAGATAAAGCCCTGCACTGTTCTGAAAGTGGGTGGAAACCTTTTCAACTTCACAACACAGTTTCATATGTCTTATTTGCGTAGGCTGTACATGCATCTAAACTGACTACAAAAACAAATATCTTAAATGTGTCAATGTATTCAACTTTCAAAACACATTTTGCTGCAGAATCACTGAGGTGCTGTTTGTCACTTTCTCTTCACAGGTCTTCAAACCGCTATGGAAACCCAGACAACAGACTGAAGAAACTTTGGAGTTCCTAGAAAAGTAGTCCTGGGACAAAAATGACCAGAACTTTTTGGTGGAATCGCAAAATGCCTGTGCACATCCCTCTGGGGTGGGGGGTGATCTCAACAGAAGGATAAACTTATACATGTTTAAAAGGAAGATAAGGGGGCTGGTGAACTGGGACATGACTGTGATAGGTTTTAAGGGAAGTACTGCCATCCCCTCCAGACACAAGCCAAGCAAGAGTCATCAGCTGCCTTTTTCTGCTCTGAATCAATCCTCTGTGAACGTGTGTGTGTGTGTGTGTGTGTGTGTGTGTGTGTGTGTGTGTGTGTGTGTGTGTGTGTGTGTGTGTGTGTGTGTGTGTGTGTGTGTGTGTGTGTGTGTGTGTGTTCAGACAGTGAAGCCTATTGAGGACAGGCAAATGCAGCCATGAAACTTCACCTACTATCAGCTGATGGTATGGAAAGTAAGAATGTCATTCAAATAACTGGGACATCCCTGAAACAACAGCTTTAGGCTTCAGTGTTGGCTATAAAAAAAAAAGCATGATTAGACAATTTCTTGTGTTAAAGATGCTTCTCAAAGACTTTAGGGATAATAAGAAAGACATATTACAAGACTAGTACATCTTCGCCCACCTTCAGTGGCACTGTCTTATTTTGTTACGGGATATTGAACATGTTTGTCAGGATCTGATAACTGATAATGTTCTCTGTACCTTGTAGTTTTCCAGCTCCATGCGGAGGTGGTTGTTGGCAGAAAGAAGCTCACGGTTTCGTGTCTCGCACTGCTTGAGCTCCAGCTCCAGCTCCACCTCATAGTCCCGACTCATCTGCTGAAACTCCTGCAGTTCCTCCTGAGCTTCCTCTGCACTGCGCACACACACGCATACGCAGAACGTAAGCCATATCTATCATTCAAGCCATTACTCAATTTGGCTTATTAGTTTGGATTTTCTGGTTTTATACAGTAAAAACACAGTAATCTCACTCATGTTTGGAGCAAAACAATCAGACCAAGACATTGTCAAAGACAAATGTTTGCCAGATAGTTCTAAAACAGATCTGTTTGGACAAACAACAGCTCTGGGCATTATGGGCTGAACACAAAAGTCTAAAAATCACAGAAATGTGTTTAATAGGAAAACACCTGGACGTTCACAATTATTTGTCTTGCAGGATTGTCTACTGACTCACATTTCTATAAACCACACTGAAGAGAAGAGAAAAGCTATTCATTGTTTTTCTAGAATGTATTATGGAGCCCCACATGCACACAAGTTATTATCTTGTTCGCACAAGATGTTAACTTATTCGAGCAAAATAATAAGATATGTAACTTATTAGCAAGATAAAAAAAAAATCATCCTTGAGGAATTCTGGGGCATAAAAACATTATGGAACACTAGCCTATAGCATGCTTTCCAAAATAGTCATCAATAAGGGCAGCTAAAATGTGCAAAAATAAACTGAAGGTAAACTAACTAAGAAATGTATTCTCATATCATGATTTAGAGCACTTCGTCTTTTAAGTTGATGAACTAAGGGAGGCAGAAGTGATGGTCTGTGAGGTCTGTTAAAAGAGGAGACACACCTCTGTTGGTGCCTGGCAGCCTGTTCCTTCCAGTACTCCAGCTCTTCCTCCAGGGACCCAAACTCTGGAGGCTCAGGATCCCCCATCTCCAGCCCAGGTGGAGATCCGAGTCTCCAGTCACACACCAACGCTGGTCTGTGACTGTGGATAAATTAAAACAAGGCAATTAAACAAATTCCGCTCAGTTCCCTTTAGAAATCGGGCAATTTATCGTTACACCGGTTTATGAATTAACGGGTTATCAGGATTTTCACGTTGAGTGAACCATCAAGTAGCAATAAGTTTCAGATAAAATCTCAATTTCTATTAATTTCTATTAGCTAATCAATTAGGTCGTAACCGCCATCCATGGTGTTAACGTTAACTGTGCTAATTTAGATCTGTTAGATAACGGAAATATCAAGCCAATAGGTTTCAACCTATAGTAAGTAATGTTTTTTTTAATACTACATGTATGCCGAATTGAACAATAGAGTCTATCATACACACAGACATGTTTAATTTGAGTGAAATTCAATCAAATGTAACTAAAACTACTCCTGAAATAAATTAGATACAAAATGTATACGGACTCTGGTCCAAGCAAGCTGAACTAAAAAAGAAACGGGAACCTAGAGCACACGTCACCTAAAAGATAACGGGTAATAATGTATACCCTCATATCGTTGTAACACCTGCTTTTATGAACATCGCAGAGGATTAGCTAGCAAAAACTATTAACAACAAAGCTCAGATAATACAGCAAGAAAGTTAGAAGAATGTTCTTAGCTTGTAATAATAAATACGTTAGCTAGTTCAGCTAACGGAGTTTAGCGTTAACCATTTAAATCCCAGCTGAGACAACATAACACAGCTAGCGTTAAGTTACAACTTACGCTCAAAAGTTAGCTTCGTTCGACGCAGTGTTAACCAATGTATTCCTTTTCTAAATCCTCTTCATGTGCTGGTATAACTACCGACAAACGTTGTTCGGTTAAATTCAAATGCAAAACCGTTAAGGAAAACTATTAAATGACTTTCTCGGAGTTGGACACCACAAAGTTGCTACTGTCTTGGGAAGACGTCGAACAATACAAATTGCCATTCATATTGTCCACGCCGATTCACCAACCACAAGTTAGATGACAGTCTCGTAGCCTGTTGCTATTTGTCAATAAACTGTCAATCAAATGTTAATAGGCGGGATCAGGATCATTGTCCAATCAGAGGAGTGATGTCAGTGTCAGAGGGGTGTCTGCATAATCTTCACAGTCTAGACGTTGTGACAGATTACTAGAGGCTGGTGCTGCCTTTAAGTGGTGTCGGAAACACGATAAATATATATTATAACTTAATACAATACTGCATTTGGGGTCGTGTTTGTTAATTAATGTCTTATTGCTGAAAATGAGCCGAGTAAGCAACTTCCACTTGCTAGTATCAGCTATAATCACATAGATTGCAGGTATAATCAGATATGAATTAATGAGGTTGTTATACAGCTCTTATATTGTACTTTTATAAAGATAAGAAAAGATTTATCCCCAGAGGGGAAATTTGGTTGTTGCAGCAGCACAAGGACACACGTATATACAGATAAATGGAGAAGTAAAATAATAAATAGTAGCCTAAAAGGTGTATAAAACTAAAATATAAGCAGAAATATAAACTATCCAAAAGCAATTAAAGACAGAATTGCTAGGCAAAAGTGACATTGGTGTGATAGAAAAAACAGCAGCAGAGTCAGCAAGTCCAGTATATGTCAGCGGCATATAATATATGCGTATATATAATAATGTGTATAAGTCATGACCCTTAGTGTTTGTCTCTATAATATAGAAATAAAACAGTATTAGATAAATAATTTATTAACAGCATCACAAAACATAAATAACTAAAATATTTTTGATTTTGTCAGATTCGGAGTGAAGCAGGGTCCAATTTCAGCGGTGGGATTACCCTTTTCTTTACATGCGCTTTTAAAAAATGATAATGAATTTGAATCTACACACCATAGCTACACATGTCATGTCTTTAATTTTCCTTACAATCATTTGTGTCCTTTTTTCAACATTTGATCTTATGTAGTAAGGAATGCATTGAATGCAGCATGGTATTTCTGATATATGTGGAAGTCCACTTCTGCCTGAAAAATGGATGAAAAGTAATCATTGAAGAAATAAAAACAATGGTAAATCAATAATGCTTAGTCAAAATTGTGAGATAAAAACCGACTTAATATTACTTAATACTAAGTGAGGTAGTAAGTCATAATATTGAAATAAATGTCAATGGAAATTCCAATTAGGGCTACTAATAAATAGTTATAGGATAATAGGTCTAAATAATGAGATAGTGAGTATGTTAATATGTGTAATTTTGATTTAGTATCTTATTATTATTATTATTATTATTTGTGATCTTATTTATGTTGTATTTTCTTCTTAACATTTAATCTATTTTGTTATTTATTTATGGGCTTTCGTAGACATTCATTTCCTTTTTTGTAAATAATGAAAACTCATATTATTTCATCCGGTGTTGTGTTCTGTGACAGCTTGGGAAACCTAATTCTCTAAATAACAATGTAGGCTACAATTTGTTAGTATTGCATCACAGAGATACCAGTAAAGTGAGCTAACTGTGCCATTGCTGCTATTTATAATAGAAAAAAGAATCTAAACAGAAATATTATCCTGTTTTTGTTTCTCATCATTGTGGTGGTCTTCTGTTTACTTTCTTTTATGATAGTGACGCCCTTTCTTGTAGGAAATTATTCACAAACATGCACAAAATTAGGTTAATTGAATTGCCATTGTCTCTACATCTAGTGATGTAAAAAAAGAAATAATTATATATTTACAGTTGCAATAAAATAACTTCCTACAGTGGAAAGATGCACTAGAACACAACAGAACAAAAGCTCCAACAAAACATCAGTTTTATTCAGATCAAGTGATTAACAGATGACAGTAAACAGCCATAATAGACATAACAATAATTTATTCCAAATAACATTAAAACATCTGCAGTCGTTTAATTTTGCTTTAATTGTTATTTTGAATTATTTTGAACTCTCAGTTATTATTAAGTGTGTATTTTAAATCATATGCTTCCCATCATGATTTATAGTGTGGTGGTTATGTTTCTGAGGATTAGTGAAGGAGAGCTTGTTAAACTGAGCTCGGCACCTGTCAGCGTCCTTGATTCTGATTGGGGAATTCCACTTCCTGTTTGGTGGGGTCAGAGGTGACACTGAGTCAACTGTGTCCATTTCAGAGGGATTAACCAGGACTATCGGATCCTGGTTAATCCACATGCACCATCACTAGAGCATTAAGCTGTTATACCACACACACACACACACACACACACACACACACACAAACTCCAACCCACGCTGTCCTTGCTTCATATCTGTGCTGCATATATTCAGAAAGTCTTGACAGAGCTTGATTTAGGCTGTGGTTAGCCTAGCTAGAAACAGGGAGAATAAACCAGCCTGGCTCTGTCCAAAGTGAAAAATACAACTCCTCTAAATTTCACCAATTATCATCATGTATCTTGTTTGAACATTTTAATTGTGGTCATCCCCTAAATCATCATCAACATTGTCATCGTCAAAATGTAATTTTTCCAATACTTTGGTTCGTGACCAAATGCTGCAGCACTAATGGCATTCCCATCAGCCTCAGCTGTCCTCTGTGTTTACTGTTAATTCGCAGATGTTAGCACGCTAATGGCTAATAGCATTTAGTCTCACAGCACTGCTAGCATGGCTGTAGACTCTTAACCTGCTGAACTTTCAATTTCCTGAGTTCACCTGTTTCTTAATTTGCTCCAGGAGCTGCTTCCCAGTGCTACAGGCACATTGTTTTTGGCTTTACTCTGACACAATGTCCCAATCAAATCTCGTTATGACATCATCCCATCCACTCAACAGAAGAGATCTGTAAAGAAAGACTTTGACTCTTTATGACTTCTTTATTCATATTCCATGTCAAATTGACATAAAGGAAGTGTCCTATTTCTAAAAATAAAATCAATTAGTATTGCAAATAAATAGTTGAGGTTCTCACAGTTTGCTCTAAACCAGTCATTCTACACAAAGTTCGGAACAATATTGAACATTCTTCGAGGTTTTATTTTTGTTTGGTACAGAGCGTCTATGTCGTTTTTCACTTAAAGCTCATTTACAGAACTGCTGTGTCCAAACCTTTAAACTTGACATGTCAATTTTATCCAACTCTGTATAATATTACACGGTTTTTCACTTCTAGTATAATAATGAATGTACTATTTATTCAGCAGTGAAATCTTCAATTCTCTTTACTGTCGTTTGGATAAATAATGATAAAAGTTACACATATTTCCGCTTTGCTAAAAGATCAAAAACGAAAGTGAGTTAGTGTCTGGGTTGGGTAAGTGACGTGTTACATGATAAGGTATCTGGGCTGATGGCAACCTATGTGGTGTTTCAAGTAAGAGGACAGGATTGGCTTCACAGGTCAAACTAGGAGGCAACACAACACTAGTGGGATGCACTGATACATGTCTTTTAAAAAAGAACACATAATGAGCCATTTTGACCGTAAGTGATGTCGACAAATCCCACGAAGAGACCCATTAACATGTTTTATCAGTGTGTCAGAGCCTAATATATCTTCTTCCTCTGTGCCATAGAGCTCCACTGTTAAAAACACATCAACGAGCCACACTGTTGCCCTGGATCTGCCCTATGCATCAGTGCATCCCAGAATAAATGCTGAAACTCCATTTAAAATTGTACACACACACACACACAGAAATATACAGTATATACATATTGCATTGTATTGAGTATTAGTAATGACTACCACCAGTCAGCCAAACACTGCAAGCATATCACCGAGTGAGAAGGCACAACTATTGTGAAGCAGACATATCGGGCCTTTATTAAATGTGATCTCAGGAGCTTTACTGCTCTGTGGGCTCGCATCGAACCAACAAGAAGTCCATGGGTCCAATCTCATTTCAACTGAAACCTTTGTGTTTTGGAGGCAAGATCATTTGCATCATCACTGCAACTGTAAACAATATGTGCCAGGCTTTCGGACCTTACATCCTGTGATCATTCCATCTGGTACTTTGGTCTGCAGCTAAATGTCTCCAAACTTGCTGTGAAAATTCATGACCCCCTTGGGAAGGAATCTTAATCATTTTAATGACACCCTGCCCTTTATGATAAATATGCAAATCTATGTCGCTATAAAATTGCATTGATACCTTCCTGAACCAATTTGATGTAATGTCCCTGTGATCTAATTAGGTGCGTTTACACGTTTAGGTAAACCAATCAGATTCAGCCACTATCTCTTTCAGCCAATTGTATTTATGCTGTCAATTTTTAAACATGCTTATATCTCTCTGTTGCGATCGACTGTCATTCAGTGCATATAATGTCACCACCCTCCTCCAACCCTTTTACCTCCAGTTCATCATGCAATTTCACATCATTTAGAGCATTATTATTACCTATCTGTGTCTAAAACATTGGAAAAGATATAGCAGATAATAAATAAATAAATAAATAACAAAATTGGGGCACCAACTACAATCATTAGATCTGAGAAAGGTCATTTCGTTAGTTTTTATGCTCACATTGATTAGGCATTTCTTCGGCTTGGTGCTGCACCTAAGCCTTATAATGGAAGGGAAACCCTGTTGGTAATATTCCGTCAGCCTTCAAAGTCCATATCAGTCAACTGTTGTGTGCGTATATGTGACAGATACATGGTTTTCTTTTTCTAACCATTATCCTGCTCCTCAGCTCCTCAGCTAAGCAAAAGTGGACACCGATCTGTCCTGCAACCAAAGCTCAACGGCCTGAAAGACAGAAGCCTCCTCCTCCTCCTCCTCCTCCTCCTCCTTCTCTTCCTCCCTTTAGTTTTCCCTCTGGGTCTTTTCCTTTTTTCGGGTCAGCCGGGCCTCGCGTATCTCCTCCAGGGTCTTACGGGGGTCCATGACAAAGGCCAGAGCCACGCCGGCAGTGCCATCACCGCTCTGCCGGGAGAAGCACAGGAAGGTGGCCCAGAGGAAGGCGCAGCAGCCCATGAAGGCCGTTCGCATGTGCAGCGGCATCAGGATGAAGTTCAGAAACTGGGAAAGGGGCAGAAAACATGCGATATTACACATACAGAGAAAACTGTACCCTTTCTTTTGGATTCTTACTTTTGTTTATCCTTACAGTAGACTAATCGGTCAGACAGAACAAAAGCTCCTCTAACTAATGTCTTTTTTTTTTTTTTAAATCAGGTATGAATGTGTAAAATACAGTAAATTGCTTTCATTTTTACCTGCATGAATGGCCAGTACATGAGTCCAGTCTGAAAGTTAAAATAGCATATGATGAGTTTTTTGAAGACACAGAGAACTTACAGCCCCTGTCCATGCAAATCGACGTTCTTATTGCCTTGAAATTATTATTATTGTAAATCACGTTTGAGTTCATACATGCAGTGAATATACTAATAGTTTAGATTGGATGCTTTGAGCTTGGGATAGTTTTCTTTGATTACCTGCCATACGATTTGGGCTTAGAGTGTATTTTGAATTCAATTATATTTTTAGGATGATTGATTGCTTGGATTGAGTAATAAAATCAATTTCCTGTCTGCATCAGTGCACTAGAGAACTGTTTATCTTCATAATTCATTTGGGCTCATATTCAGCCTTCAAGAGAAAAGAAAGTCCTGCTTTCAAATCCAAGTACAAAATTTAAATCAGCAAAATGTTTTTTGTTTTTTTTTATTACTATGCAGCATGATGTGACTTTAAAGTGTTAATTATTATATTGGAAATATGCATTGATGTTGAAGCAGCATTTAGCTGGATGAGGCCAAGGTAATACTCCAAAAATGCAACATATTTTATAAATGTATCATAGTTTGAGTAATCTTAATCTAGTAAGTAACTTGTCAAAATAACTTTATTTTCACCACCGTGGGAAAAAATTACGTATATAATATTCTTGAAACAAGATGTATCTTAATCAGTGATCTGGAACATTTTACACATCGACAGAAGAGAAGATTTTAGGACACTATCAATAAGTTGTTGATACATTGGTATCTACCAGGATCATGAAGCGTTATACCGCAATTCCAGCAGCATGACACTGTGTCTTACATTTGGCAGGATTTCAGCAGGCAGTAGCCTAGTCGCGAATGAATTGCCCACTGCGCAAAAGCAGCAATGGCACAATCTAGGTTAATCTGGTTGTGAGCTCGCAGCAGTCACTGTGTGGAGGGGAAGGTGACTTTCCTTCGCTTGATGCTGCCGAGGCCTTCCTTACCTTCCAGGTGTTAAAGAACTTCTCTCTCCAGTCTTCAAAGATGTCCTCCTTACCCTCCAAGAAGCTCACCCCTGCAGAGCAGAGGAGACATTTATGCACGAGTTTGGGGTGATGTGCGCCATTACGCACAATCTAAAAACGTGCGTAATGACTCCTCACCTTGACCCAAATGATGTTTGACAGAGACAGGTCGCCTTATAACCTTAATTTAGTGTGTGTTAACGTGTTTTAAATGAATGTAGGGTGTGATATGTAATCATTAATCCGCCTGAGTTCCGAGGTTTTGCTGCATGTTGTTACACGAGAGAAAAGATTCAGAGCACTTCATAAGCTTTGACCTGATAAGACATATTTGGGTCTGTGTTCCTGCTCTGATGGTTTGGCGACATGGAAAAAAATAATTAGTGATTTATATATTTGGAAGTTTTTGACATCAGATTATTTTCATCTGAAAAACAGAGACCAAGAGTGTGTCTGCACTTTGCCTTGCATTAACCGAACTCTTAACTGTCTTTGCATTAGATGTGGATTTTGAACCAGGCCAGCTTACCTGTATAGAAGACACTGGTGGCCAAAGGCGACGCGAAGCTTTGGTCCAGCAGGAGTTTGCGGAAAACCATCCCGGCGGACTTTCCAGGGAAACGCCTCTCCAGGGCTCGCAGCCAGAAGTAATTGAAGTTTCCATGGAAACTGATTGCCACAATGGCCACGTCGCGAGTGTGTTTCCAGTCCATGCGCTCCTTCTGAGCTATGAGCTGATGGACCAGGTCACCGCCGGCGAATAAGCACCCGTACAAAGTGACATTGGCCATCCAGGGGAATCGTTTGGCGGCTTCTTTCAGTACAACTCTCCTCATTTTGGCACCGGTGGGCAAAGCTGGGGGCCCAAAGTGATGCTGGACTGTCCTGTGGCTTCAATTTAGCAATCAAGACGCAATGATAGCGGTTAAAATAACCTGTCTAGGCCCGGATGTCAGCCGGCTGGCAGGCACGACGAAATCCATCTGAGCGCGGTAATCAGGGAGGGATTATACGTTTCCACAGCAGGAATACCACACATCGGATCTCAGATGACTAATGAGAAATGCAGACTCTCCCCCCCCACAAAAGTTTCTCAAACGATCCTATCGGCTCCTGCGTAAAAGCTGCTATGGTCCACTTTGGTCACTTGGAGAGGGCTCCTCTGAAGGATCTCGTTCTGGAGTTATGCATGCGTAAAATGCATCCGATCCTTATCTACATAAGAGATGGAGAAGCTAGTGGAAAATGCGCCAATGGAACATAAATATAAATCTAGATTATTCTGTCTGCTCTCACTTGGCGTATCGCTCCCGGTGAATCAGGTGCCTCTTCAACAAATCCTGCGGGTCAAGCGATAATCTGAGGGATTGTCCCGGGCTGCTCAGGCCTAGATCCCCGTCTAATAACTGCGTCACTGACATCGACAACAGCAGTAGCCTATAGTTTGCTGTACAGAGCTATGTCCCGAGCAGTCCACGCATTGTCAGATCTGCGATGCCCGAACCCGCAATGATCTCTCTCTCTCTCTCTCTCTCTCTCTTTCGCTCTCTCTCTCTCTCTCTCTCTCTCTCTCTCTCTCTTTCTTTCTCTCTCTCTCTTGTCGTTTCACAAATGTATGATATTTAAGGAAGCTTGTATTGTGTGGTTTTGTGGCGCCACTGTGGTGTTTTCTGTTTCTACTGATATAATCCTGTGTCATAATAAAGTGTAAGTGTCCGAAACCCCCATCAAGAGGTCACATATTCCCACCTGAGGCAGAGCGGTACAAGCGCTCCTGCCTGGCAAGGCCACGCCCCCTCAGGTGCAATCAGGTATGAGAGGCTGTATTTATACTGCCTTTATCCCTCTGTTGTTGCTTTTTGGCCTTAGCCATGTTGGGTGCGTTCTCTTTCCTTTGAAAAATAAATACAACTGCTCTGCATATGGTCTCTCAAACATGCTCCAGCTACACTAGCCATTAGGTTTAACTGTAATAAAACTGCTATAGACTGAATTCAATATGAAAAAAAAGTGTAAAGAATATTTGGGAAGAGATAAAAAAAAAGATGTCTCCGATCCATCCAGACATGGATCTTTAATAATCTGGGAGCCATACAGTGCGTTTATAAACGATGAGAAGAATGTGTGAATGCTTGCTATTCAACTTTTCAGCAGACAGCTTGCACACGTGCTGTATGCCTTATAGCCAATAGAGGGCGATGTCACTCCACATAGAGCCTATTATACTACCTAATACCTTGAGAAAGGAAAGAAACCTATTTACACCTACTGTGAGATCACTCACTCACTACTAGCCTTGTCAATCCTCTGATTCATTGTACTTTACTTTTTATTTTGCTATGATGTGGATGTGTTGTTCTAAGCTATTTCAATATTGATCAAAGGTGCACAAAATGTGATATATAGGCTACATCACTGATTTGACTTCTTATATCAATTGTTGCAGGATTAGTAAATAGGTTGATTGATTAATAGTCAGGTATTAATAGGTTCTTATTTTTGTGTCTTTCATGTCTCTTTTAGGGGAGCTGGGGATCTAAATATCCGTGCAAATAAAAGGTACTGAAAAAACAAATTTTAAATAGGCAATGTTCTGTATTTGACATCAACCTAATGAAGTCACATAAAGGTATGTGGCGCTGCATGTAAAATACTGCAGTACTGTCAATTTTTTGAAAAGATTGTAGTTTTATTTAAAGATGCTTACAGTGCAATTGCAACATGTACATTTCATTAGTGCAGGAGAAAATATACTTAAAAAAATGGATATACACATACACCCAAATGTACTTTATTTAATTATAAACATAATGATACATCAATTTAAATACAAAGGTTATACGTAAAATAGTGATGATGACATATTACTAATAATAAACATATAATAAAATATGAAATAAATACAATAAAGTAAATAAATATACACAAAAACAACAACAACAACAACAACAACATAACTTTAAATGTGTACATTTGCTACAGCACGGTCCAGATTTGTCACATCAATTTATTACATCAGTTCACTTTGATGGTTGATGAGGGAGGGGATAACAAAACACATCTCAATCCGATTGGCTAATTTTCTTGTCGATCAAAATTACCTTTTCTGTGATTGGCTGTTCTCCCGAAATTCTCGGAAGTGTCATTTTTGGACTTGAGTAAAACTTCGGCATATCTAGCGGTGGTGTAGCGGCGTCAAGGAGCTGATTCAGAAATTTTGGGACTAAATGGCTACCACAAAGCAGTAAAACAGGTTTGTTTGAACACTTCTCCATATAAGAATGTGCGCTTTTCAGTTTCAGCGATTAGTCGTTATTTTCTTTCGTAGCTTGTTGTGTTTGCTTTCCCAAGCATGATCCGAGAGTTGATCATTGTCTTTTGGCCACAAGCTAGCCCCAATTTTCCTTCTTGTCTTTAAACGTTACTGAGAGAAGGTAACTACAAACTCCATCAAAATGTCGTCTCGCTAACTGGCAAATGGTGCATTTCATAAGTCGTAGCTTATCGGAATCACCTATATCATCAGTAGCACTCTTTCATTCTTATTTACAGCTAATACTGACAACTTTTAAGCTAGTTCGTCTGTTATTGTCATCATCTTCTTCCACCAAAAAACACAGTAACGACCGTCTACTGAAGTTGACATTTCATGGATAAAGATGTTGCTTAGTGAACAGCTTCTACGCCGAATTGTCTCAAATACATGATTCATTTAGGGAAACTCTTATATATATTATTGTGATGTATCTGGGTTTGCTGACAGCGGTGCTAATTTACAAATGTGAGATTTCTCAACGGAGTTTGGTATTAGTTGTCTCCCCAAGCCAGCTAAATTAAGATTACCAGGGCTAATTACATCGACCTGCCTCCTTGTGACATTCCCACAACAAATGCATCGTGAAATATGTAATTATGCATTTTACGTTGTTGAACTTCTAAAGAAGACTAGAGCAGCCTCAATGCTGGTGGGCGGAGGTTAAACTTGATGAAATAACTACTAAATACGGAAGTTGTGAGCGAGTTGAGACATGTCTGTCTCTTCTTGTCAGTTGTCTCGTCTGCTCTAATAATAATAATAATGTGTGGGTTAGCACTTGAGTGCCTCTCATAGCTTTCCTTTTAGTCATAGCATGTGCAGCATGCTTAAAGGAATTCCAAGAAGCTTCTTTAAACTCCTTGGCATTTATTGACAGATTGGGTCAATAACGGTGTGAAGCATTCAAGTGCTTAACATCAAAATAAAGTCAAATTTGTGTTTTTCAAGTTTTCTTTTAGGTTTGTCAAGTTTGTAGCGTGGTAATACTATTTTTGTCGCCTTAAATACTTTAAAAACAACCTGAGGATATTAAAAACTGAGGATGTTAAGAAGACTATAAAAACACAGAATGATGAAGCCGAATAAACAGGCACACTCAAACGCAACACAACAAAACCCTTTATTCAAGTCAGTTTGATCAGTCAAGGTTTGAAACCTTTTGTGTTGGCTTTTCTCGCCTCAGAAGAAGCTTTTTTTAAGATATTTTTTCTTTTTTTTTTTCTCTCTGGGCAGAGCTTGGTTGTTTCACTGCATATTTCAAACACTGTAAACTGGTCTGACAGACCTGTGAAAGTGGGACAGTAGGACATCATTTCATGCAGGTTGACCTAAATACTCTGAAAAGCACACTGCTGATACTCTCTGGCTGCACATTTACATAAAAAAGCATGCAACCAGAAATAATACAGGTTTGTTTGGGTTAGGTTTAGATCCAGCCACACCTTATATATAGACAATAGATTTTTGGTGTTATAGGACAAACCAGTTTGACATTTGCTTGGCAAAGTGTCCATCATTCACTTTTTTTTCTGGAGAGAAAGAGGAATTATAAACTGCAGGATTAAAGAGATGGAGAGAGGGTCAGCATCCTTTTTTTTTTTTTTTTTTTAGAGCATAAAGAAGAAAAACAAAGTCTATGTTTAGGGTGTCTGGTAATGGCTGCTGTTCTGGACAATTTGTTAGCAGAAAGAAGGAGAGAGGGGGAGACAGATATCTTTGTGCATGTTGTTTATGTCTGAGTGAGTGAGTGAGTGAGTGAGTGAGTGCGTGCGTGCGTGCATGCCTGCATAGTTCTGTAGCCCTACATCTGCTTTCATGTGGGTATATGCATATACTAGAGAACAGTAGATCAGTTTACTGGTTTTGTGGGATCTGATCAAAATGTTTTGTGACATCTAGCCTAATTTAGACCCATTCATGGACTTTCATTAATCAACAAATTCCATGATAAGTATACACTCATCTGCCACTTCATTAGGTACACTTGTACAGTTTTGGACTGTTTGTCGGACAAAACAAACAATTTGAATACAGCAACTTGGGCTTTTAAGTAATAAAAACGATTAGGGCTAATCTAATAATGAATCAAGATAATAATTAGAATAGCGCGGATCTGTCCGGCTGCCTTTGTGTCCGCTCCATGAGCAATTTATGCTAATTTAGTTTTTTTACAATATTTGCTGTATTTTTTGGACAAGATAATAACATACAACCACGAGACACTAATGAGGATAGGAATATTGAACCCCCAATTGCTCGGTGCACCTTTCCATGGGCAGCTCCCTCACTGTGACATCTCTCCATTAGTGCATGTATAGGTACTGAGCATTAGGGCTGTGCTCGATTGAAGAAATTCTTAGTCGACTAACGCTCATTCAGTTGTATCGACTAATCGACAGATCTGTAAATCTGAGTTTCTCCGCAAAGAGTCATGCAAAGCGCCTCTTTAATTCTTGTGTTACCAGAGATGTGCTCGTACGTTTCTTGGAAATAAGTCATTCAGCATGAAAAAAGCATAAAACATGACTAATCGACTAAAGAAATCTAAGTTGACTAAGACCAAAACCACCTTAAAGCCCTACTGAGTGTGTGTGTGTGTGTGTGTGTGTGTGTGTGTGTGTGTGTGTGTGTGTGTGTGTGTGTGTGTGTGTGTGTGTGTGTGTGTGTGTGTGTGTGTGTGTGTGTGTGTGTGTGTGTGTGTGTGTGTGTGTGTGAGATAACAACAGAGTGAAAACATTGTAATTTCCCCTTGCGGGATTAATAAAGTATGAAGTATACATTACATTAAAATCAACACAGCCCTACATCAGATTCTTGATTAAACCCAAACAAAATTGCAAACAATTCCCTAAAATGACAAAATATTCCTATTACAATATTAAGGTTCAAGGTTCATTTATTGTCACAGGGTTGCACAACGAAATGCATTTGAAGTCCCTTTATGCTACATAAGAAAAAGAAGAGAAGAGAAGTGGAGGATGAGGTGGAGTTGAGGGAAGAAGCTGCTCTTTAGCAGCAGAGTGGGTATTGAATCACAGGTGTGACAAGAATGAAACCTGTTCATGTACATGCAGGATTTTCTGGTGCATAGTTCTCATGTTTACAGTGAGTAACCGTATTCGTCCTACAGATGATTCATGTTTTCATGGTCCTGTGGTATGCAGCGCTTAGATGAGCTCATTATGGATTTAATGTGGAGATGCCACAGGAGGATACTGTGTATACTGTATGTGGCAGAAGCATGAAGCCTGTCAGGGACTTCCTCTTTAGACGCTGTAAAGGAAGCGAGGCCGACCACAGCCAGGGGCCAGGTTGTGTCATTACTTTCAGCTCTGAGGAGGACGAAGAAAGAAAGAAGAAAGAAAGTTACATTTGTAAACCTTCATCATTTGAATACTTTAACATCTGAAGATTGGAGTAAGCGTTGTTTTCTAATAGGGCGTGGGCATGAATGAGTTTCACTGGTGTAACTGGATGCAGGTTACTCCATATTAGTCCACAGTCAGGAGAGGTGTATTAAAGGGAAGGTCTTCACCCAAAAATTGCCTCTCACATATTGTGTATATATGGAAAACAAAAAAATTGTAGGATATTAAACAAATAAAATAAAAAGCATGACAAAAGCACAGTGTTGCCCACTGAAATCAACTTTTAAAAATCAAAATGCTTCTATTCTTCTGTGGAAACAGTTAAGGATGCACTGCTCTCATACATCAGCGTCAGCACTGACACCGGCGGCAGAGCTGAAACGATTAGTTGATTAATTGATTAGTCGATGAGCAGAAAATTAATTTGCAGAAATGCAAAAAACATTTGCTTGCTCCCGCTTCTCAAATGTGACCATTTGATTTTTCTCAGTTTTATATCATAGTAAATACCTTTGGGGGGTTTTGGCCTGTTAATCTGACAGAAAATGCAATTTGATTTCTCCTTAGGCTGTGGGATTAAGTTACCAATAATCAATTCATTAAAAATGCAGTCAATAGATGAATTGGTTTTAAGTCCCCTTGATTCTTTCACCAAAAATAGACTGCTTTGACAGGAAGACATTTAGGGTAGTGTAAAAGGAAATTCATCTCATCTTCACTTTCATTCTGTCTGCAGAGTGAACAGAGATTTCCATGATGTTTTTGCCCTCCGTTTTTTAATATCAATGTTCAAGTCAAGAGTTTCTGAGTCTGATGTAGGGCTGCACGATATGAGGAAAATGTCAAATTGCGATTACTTTGACTGATGTTGCGATTGCGATATGATTCACGATATTGGAGGGAATGATCCATTTTTTGGATCATCATTCTCATTTTCATTGAAACACAAATAAAAATGTACTATAGTCATGTAGTGTGATTTTTTTTTTGCAAGAATCTGTACCAAACAAAGATGTTTTCCTTTAGTCTGTAGGATAGAATTTGTTGGCCCGGGACGTCTCTGCAGACCCACAATACTTCATTCAGAATGGTTTGACACATATTTTGCCTTTAACAAATATTGCGCGCCCCCTGCGATTTTGATAAAATTGCGATTTAATTCTGAAGCCCTAGTCTGATGGTGCTATAAACTCCAAATATGTGTATTGGCAATATATTTTTCATATTTTATGCTATGAATTAATGGAAGTTTGCTTTGAACATCTTATTTTGGAAGTGAAAGGATGCTGCAGCGCTTTTATTTCATTGTCTTTAAGTAGGCCATTTAATTGTCTTGAACCCACACTGATGCTTTACAATTATTATTCAGAAGACATTTGAGAGTTTTATCAGTGAATACCAGGGGGAAATACTCTAATACTTTAAGGTATTTTGTTGCACACACTGTCGGAAAAGTGTTTCTGTGAGACGTGTTCAGGGTGGGAAATTAACTTTTTTGCCCACTAGCCAAAGTGGCTGGTGGATGCCCAATTTTACCAGCCACTTAAATTTTTTACCAGCCACTTTTTCCGGAATTCAAATTTATAAAAGAAAGTGCACTATTATACTTTTAATTGCTTTATTAAATTACTTATTATTAATACATATTTTATTAATATAAATTTATTTATTATGTGTCAGTAGCTTGTTGATCTTTACATTGTTAGTTAATTTCCTATCCTGGCCTGAGACACACATTCATACGGTTTGATAAAGGACTTAAACTTATCATTGATCTTACAATAACAAGTGTAGCTGTCCTCAATTTAGGTCATCGTGTACGTCTCATCTCCGGTTTTGTGTGTGTGTGTGTGTGTGTGTGTGTGTGTGTGTGTGTGTCGTCAGTCGCGGGGTAGAACTGAGCAGCAGAGAGCCGACAGGATTAAAACGGCAGCAGCTCCTTAAACATCGTTACATTGACGTTAAAATGTCTACAGGTTGGCAGGACGGTCTGAAAGGTTTTGCACGGTCTTTCGCTGTACGTAGCTATGTCAATGCGCCACTTGTTCGAGAAGTACCTTCTCTTTTTCTTTACTTGGCTCTCAACTGTTTGTACAGCCATAGCTACTGCTGACTCCGCGGCGGGCCTCTTAACACTGGGGATATGTCGCCACATTTTTTAACAGATAATTTTCCTTTCGTCTGTACCTCAGCTCAGCTAGCTAGCTACATGTGTCACGGACTAGCGCTGAAAACTAGCTACTCGACTATGCGTGGTCAAAGCCCCGGCTGTGAACGGTTTCATTTCCTATAAGTTCTTCACAATAAAGGCCCTCCGTTATGTTGGTATTTGAATGTTTTTATTATGAAGCAGCAAAATCTGGACATTTTTGGGATTCATTAGCAGTAACGTAACGCGACTCCTATAAGCATTGTTACTTAACAACAGCATTCTTTGACAAAAGCTGTCCAATCCGTTACAAGGAATGTTTTACAATCCACCTGCCACTGTGGCTGGTAAACAAGGCAAAGTCACCCGCCACTTTGAAAAAAATCCCCGCCATTGGCGGGTGCTAATTTCCCACCCTGGACCAATGCCCTGGACGTGTTGCCGTAGATGTTGAGTTGCCAACTTTCAGAAGCAGTTGTGTGTGTTTGTGACTGCGGTGACGTTAGAGCTCTACATGTTGACGTTGCTTTGTGTTTTGTGCTATCAGTTTTCACATATACACCGAATGGCCTTAACATTTAACATGCAGCCAAAATAACCAAATGTAGCAGCGCAGCGGCATTATTTTAGCCATGTTTAATAATGGATGCTAAGGTCACAGGAAGGAGCTAAATGAACTGACTTTATGTTACCTGCTGGGCCTCACTCAGTGTGGTCTGGGGGTCAGGATTGCTTACTAAGTACTCCTATTTTGTGTTTTATTTTTGCAAGGAAGGTTCATGTCATATCAGACTGAGCTGTCGTTATTCAAATTGTAGGCCATAAAGGTCAGTATCAGTCCGATTCCACGCAGCAGCGTACTGAAGTCACTCATAGAGTAGTGCTGTTAACTGGCTGGTTGCTGGCTGGTAGCGGCAGGAAGTGGTTTTCTTGTTGCCACACGTCCTCTACCAGTCAAAATGCTCTGCATGCAGCGTTGTACCTGTAGGTTATTTGACTCCATATACGGTGCATTCAGAAAGTATTCAGACCCCTTCACTTATTCACATTTTGCTATGTTGCAGCTTTATGCTAAAATAGTTTTAAATGCATTTTTTCCCCGCTATACACTTAATACCTCACAATGACAAGGCAAAAACTGGATGTTGTTTGCAATTGTATTAAAAAGAAAAAACAGAAATATGTGTGATTAGTAGAAACCAAAGTGTGATTATAAACCAAGAGGGGGAAAAAAAGGGTTTACAAAAGCATGCACATCCAGATTAATGAATACTAGCTGCTGGACAGAAGAACATGCTCAATACAGAAAAATAGAGTCCGCACACTAGATAATGCTCCCATGAACATGTATTTAGTTACCACCAAGTGACGTTTCAAGCATCTGAAGGACAGCTTGATGCTCGTAATGTCACTTGGTGGTGATAAAATATGTTCATGGGAACATTATCAGTGTGCAGACTTTTCCATCTATTATAAAAAAAAGAGGAGAAATTGCAATTCTTGCCTGATGAAGCACAATATGTTTGTGTTTAAAAATCAAAATAATCAACAGTAACTTTACCAGTAAACCTAAGATAAATAACGATTCCTCAGGGCGTTAGCTGACAACATTTTACACTCACTTTTTTTTGTGTGTGTCTGGTTTCAGGTTATACCGCATCTTGTATGTTTTGTAAATTTTCTCTTTTGTGTGTGTGTGTGTGTGTGTGTGTGTGTGTGTGTGTGTGTGTGTGTGTGTGTGTGTGTGTGTGTGTGTGTGTGTGTGTGTGTGTGTGTGTGTGTGTGTGTGTGTGTGTGTGTGTGTGTGTGTGTGTCAGGAGGCGGGAGGATGTCTGTGGAGGTGGACGTGATGCTGCAGGAGGCGAAAGAAAGCATTGAGGCGGCCCAGAACTACCGCAGTGAACTCCAGCAGCGCCTGCAGGGCCTCAACCAGGCCCGCAAACAGGTGCCTCACCTCTGCCTCACCTCTGCACGTAACACAGATCAGACTTACCGACTTGGACTAAACAGGCCGGATAGCGCCACCATTTGTTTTGGTTTTATGAAGCACTTTTGGCTTATAACTCCTTTTTAGAGTCAGGTTCAATTCTTTTGTGATGGTGCATTTTCCAGTGATATCAAGGAGGCTTTGAAAATACTTTATTTAGATCAACACATAAAAGGCACATGGGCATCCTTCAGTTTATCACAATACATTCAAAATCAACACATCTGCAGATTCCAGGTTTTTACTGGACAGGAAGCGGAGGAAAAATCTGAAATGTAACTGAAGCTGTCAGATAAATGTAGTACTTAGTAGAGCTGCAAAGATTAATCAATTAATCGATTAGTTGTCAACTCTGAAATTAACTGCCAACTATTTTAATAACCGATTAGTCGGTTTGAGTCATTTTTTAAGACAAAAGTAAAAATTCTTTGATTCCAGCTTCTTAAATGTGAATTTTTTCTAGTTTCTTCTCTCCTCTGTGACAGTAAACTGAATATCTTTGAGTTGTTGACAAAACAAGACATTTGAGGACGTCATCTTGGGCTTTTGGGAAACACTGATCCACATTTTTCACCATTTTCTGACATTTTAGAGACCAAACAACTAATCGATTAATCGAGAAAAAAAACATTTTCGACTATGAAAATAATCGTTAGTTGCAGTCCTAGTACCTAGTTACATTCCACCACTGATAATGGATTTGAAGGGTTGCACGAACGCACACACACACACACACACACACACACACAATCAGTCCAGGGTAATATGAAGTGACCCAACAGAGTCCCAGGGGAGTCTCTCTCTCTCTCTCTCTCTCTCTCTCTCCCTCCCTCTCTCTCTCTCTCTCCCTCTCTGCTATCTCTTCCTTCCTCCTGCTGTCTAGATTTACCCCTCCGGCTGCTAGTTGTAAACAATGCTGCTATTTCCTGTCGCTATGCACGTCTCAGTGGAGAGGGACGAGGCCAGATTCTTGTCCAAAAACATACAGCTCTGACTCGTTTTAATTTATCAACACTTGTTTATACTGTATGTAAAGTAAAATTATTTGTTGGGTTTTGTTTTGAAAGCGTTAATACGTTCTCTTCACTGCGGCGGGGTATCATTTTCAATTTCTTTGTAGTAATTTACAATACGTTTTATTTTAAAATAAACGCAATAAAACGTGTCAATGTCTGCAAAGCGTTTCAGCGATGGAGAGAAAATGTTGCTAATAGTTTAGCCTTCTGCTAACTTTAGCCAAAGGGTCACAGTGGCGGCTAGTTCAAGTTCATGTCTATGTAGCTAGCTAGAGCCTCGAATTACAGTTTGCAGTGTTTTCCCTACATTTGTGGAAGGCTTAGGTGCACATACTGTATTTGGCGGGGGGGTTAGGGGTCCTCCCTTTTAGAAAAGTTATGTTTTTTTTTTTATAAAAACATATGCAATTTACCATATCTGTGTCTAAAACGTTGGAAAACCTAGAGCAGATAATAAATAAATAAATAAATAAATAACAGTGAAAAAGCTTAAAGAGAAAACTTGCTAAAGAAAAGTCCACTGGGGACCAACTCCAATCATTAGATCTAAGAAAAGTAATTTAGATCTGACACTCACATTGATTTTACATTCATTTGGCTGCGGAGGTGCCAGAAGCATCCTGGAAATCCCTGACTTCACAAAGGAAACAGGACGGTCATTCTCATAGAATTGTCGCTATATAATGACATCGGGATCACAATCTCGATGTGGATATTTGAAATGAATGACTAGTACTCGAACTAACTACAGGTTACTGTATGAAGAGAGGGGCTGAGGACAGAGACGGGAGAGCTGCAGGAGGAGGGCCGGGATTTTCACATTCTGGCGTTTGTTTGGCCTTTTCCAGAAAACTGCCTACCCCAGCTTTAAGTGACTTCTGTGTTTGTGTGTCAGAGACTCCCTCCACCCAATCCCAGCTGCTCCATCATACATTATCTTTGGGCTTTCTTTCCCATAACCCCCTTCTTTCCCACAGCAGGGATGGCTCACCACCAGATTAAAGGAATCCAGGAAACATTACACACAAACACACAATGAGAATAAGACTGGCGATACCAGACTGTGTGTGTTTGAAAACTCAGACAATACTATCACTGCAGCATCTTTTCCTTGTTAAGAGGAGTCATCCAAACATTCGCCTGATGTCAGATCGTCTCCTCCCATGTTTGATGATGTCTGGTTATATTTTTAGTTTGACTTATTATTTTAACAAAATATTGATCGTTGGTCGTCTTGTGTTGCGCTGATAATAGTCAGGAAGTGATGACTGTCCGTGCTTTATCAGTGCAGCAGTTGTCAATCAGCCTTCCGTTTCCTGCTATCTTTCCATCACTCTCTCTGTAGACTCATTGTGTGCATGTGCGTGTGTACATGCATGTGTTGATAGGGACAGAATGGTGGAAGCAGCCTGTAATTATGCATCTCTTATCTCGTATTCAAAGAGGGAATTTGCCAGGCTGCCGAGCATGACAATGACAAACTTTAGCCAAGAAGGGAAACGTTGGGACATAAAACTGGTTCACAAAATATAGTTGTATGATAAAGACTTATGCTCAGAGGTTTATGTGTGTGTAAATGTTTCTGTTAATTATAATTACCACTGTTTAGTCACAGTTTTACATCACCTGCCCAAAACAATTGAAGCCACACATTGAGGGTGTATGTGTGTGTGAGTCAGAGCACTTACAGTGCAGCTCATGAGTATAGGAGCCCCTGCTAAAGTTGTCTAAAAAGAGGAATAAAAAAACTAAAGTTGATCTTAATGCCTTAATTGAAAAAATAGGAAAAATCCAACCTTTGAGAACACCAATTTTCTTTGTGAATGAATAATTTATCGTAAATAAATAAATGTTCTTCCTTAAAATACAGGGGGCATAAGTACAACCCCTTGATTGCGATATTTGGTATCCTCTCAGAAACAGTTACTAGAGCCCAGTCCAATGTTATTGCATTTACCTCCCTGCTTGCCCGCCGTAGAATCCTTCTAGGGTGGAAATCCACCACACCTCCATCGCTACCCTGTTGGCTGGAGGATGTTATGCTTTTTCTTAAGTTAGAAAAATTTTTTATTTACACTGAGAGGGTCAATGAAAAACTTTTACTTGAGACGGCAACCCATCATTACCTACTTTCAGAACTTAAAAGGACTGGAGCCCGAAACCATATGATCTACCTTGCACTTCCACTTTTTTCTTCTTTCCTCTTTGAGAATGCGCGGTACACAGGCTCATAAAACACCTACTATTACATCATAATAGAGGCAGGCAGAGTTTTATTTTTAAAGGCCAGTTATTTCATGGATCCAGGATACTATGCAACCTGATAAAGTTCCCTTGGCCTTTGGAATTAAAATAGCCCCACATCATCACGTACCCTTCACCATACCTAGAGATTGGCATGGGGTACTTTCCATAAAATCATCTCTCAATGCAAATCAAACCAGCTATTAGGCTAACCATGCCAACCTCTAGGTATGGTGAAAGGTATGTGATGATGTGAGGCTATTTTAATTCCAAAGGCCAAGGGAACTTTATCAGGATGCATAGTTTCCTGGATCCATTAAATAATTGGCCTTTAAAAATAAAAATCAGCCTGCCTCTATGGGAATTTAACATAGGGGTGTACTGACTTATGCCCCCTGTATGTTAAGGAAGAACATTTATTTATTTACGATAAATTAGTCATTCACAAAGAAAATTGGTGTCCTTAAAGGTTGGATTTTTCCTCATTTTTTTAATTAAGGCATTAAGATCAATTTCCAAAAGATGGATTTTTTTATTCCTCTTTTTAGTCAACTGTAGCATGGGTTCCTATACTCATGAGCGGCACTGTATGCGTTGGTGTATAAAAGTGTGTTCTGCAAAGAGGAGGAACTGAAACACAACCTCTACTAATGACAATCCTGCAAGCTTCCTGACAAGCTGCTCGTCAGTAAGGGTAGTCTGTGCTACACTGTGTATGGTATGATATTAGTAGTAGGGCCTTCTTCCTCTGTGCCATAGAGCTCCAAAAACACATTAATGAGCCACATTGTTGCCCTGGGTGACATATTCCTTCATTACCATGAACACACACACACACAGACACACACACACACACACTGTAGTTTATTTTGATTCAATCCCACACACACCGTCCTGCTGCCACAAATACTCACTAGAGCACCAAATGTGGATTAATCCGCTGCTGAAAATAGTCCCCGACAAATGCACTATTTCCTCCTGTTTTTTTTGGGGGGAAATTACTGAGACTACATGAGTATATATATTTGTGAGTTGTTTTTAAAAGATTTACATCTTCAGTAGGAACCAATAGGCTTGGAGCGGAGGCAGACTAACACATGTTGGTTTCGGTCTTTTTGTGGGATTTTTCAATAGTAATGAAATAAACATAGTGATTTCTGCACGTCTGTACCAAATTTAATTGTAATCTGTCCTGAAGTTGTCCAACAATGCTCATTAAATATGTATAAAATGGTTTGAGGGATCCTGAGATCTAAGATCTTCATAGCCAACAACTGCTTCTCTGTTCTCATGTTGCATATGACAAAGAACTTGAAACTCTAAAAAACAAAAACATGTCAACACCTTTTTTTTGTTATTGAAATCTTTATTGATTTTGAACATTTTTAACAAAACAACAATACAACCCCAAAAAAAGACAGCTTTTAAGCATGATAAATTCACCTTTGCATTTTGGGCCAATTATCATTAACCACTACCAACAGACATACCAAAAACGTCAACATCAAATTATAAAGTGCCTATACATCAAAACATCACAAAAATACTAATAGACTCAGCAAAAGACAAGTACAAAAAAAAGAAAAAAGAATCAATCAACCTCAGTCAAAAACCCGTCCCCAAGATTTGTCAAATCCTTCTGTATCATCATTGATTCTGGCTAGGAATCTTTCATATGACACAATTTTCAGCATATTTTCTTTCCACCTATTAATCTCTGGCTGAGATGGCTCCTTCCACACACTGAGAATCACTCGGGCAGCTGCTATCACCCGTCAACACCTTTTTTAATAAATACAATACAAAATGAGAAGTATTTTAGTAGTGAAGCAATGACTATCTGTACGTACCTAGTCTGTGGTTGGACCAGCCCAAATCATGGCTGTGAGGTTTTGAAATGACATAAACATGAATCAGAATGGTGATGTTTTATAACAGCCAGCACTCTTTTCAGAGGGACAACAAGTGCGGTTACTTTCATCTATGTTTTCTTTGTTCCTTAGGTCCGGGGCAGCTCAGGTCAGGCCCGCGAGGCCCTCCGGCGCCACTTCACGGAGCTGCAGGCGGCAACGAGTCAGTTGCTGACGGAGCGATTGGCCACCTTGCTGGCCGAGGTGGACACCATCGAGGCGGACAGCGTCAAACCTCTAGATGACTGCCAGAGCCTCATTGAGCACGGGGTGGGCCAGGCCGACGAGCTGCTCAGAGAAGGTGGGTCCCTGAGTTACAACATTTACTCTCTCTGCTGTTGGACAGACACCATGTGCAAAGGAGTGGTTGCTTGGTACTGGTTTTGCTGTTGTTATCAGGGTTTTCCCTACCATTTATAAGGCTTAGGCGCAGCACCCAAGATGTTTTGGGCACCACCTAAGCCGAATGAATGTAAAATCATTGTGAACATCAAAACTAACTAAATTACTTTTCCCAGATCTAGTGGTTGTAGTTGGTCCCCAGTACCCTGGAAACCCAGATTTCCCGTGAGAGCACAATTTGAATTTGCTCAGCGAGTCACTCTGGCGTTCAGTAATGATGCTCATTAACTATGCCCTTGTAGATTGGTGCCCGAGCTGCACCAATCACATCGGTATATCTGATATAGGCGGGCCAGAGGCGAGCTAAACAGATGACGACAGCGCTGCAACGTCAGTCATTAGTAAACATTGCAAGATGGCTACGGATGAACACCAGTTGTTTGTAACGGCTTTGGCCACTACAATGAACGAGTTAGACATGGCTTTTTATCTAAAAGAGGAGCAGAAGACGGCGCTCGAATCGTCCTCCGCAAGAAGGACGTTTTTTTCTGTTTTGCCGACCGGATACGCCAAGAGTTTCAACTACCCAGTTTTTCCTCTATGTTGATTTTATAGTGGCTGCACACCATGGCAAAATTTCTGCCACCACGGTATCAGAAATAGGGCTGTACAAAAAATGTAGTCGCGGTTGTCTTTTAAATGATCCTGCCGACATAATGCACCCCCTGTTGTCTGCCGCTTACATTGCAATTTAACAACAAGTAGAACTATTCCCAGGTTATTGGGCCCGTCCAGTTTAACTCCACATACTGTTGTGTTGATGTAGTTTATCGTCAAAACGTTTGCTTTCTTCCGAGTCGACCATTAAACGAACAGCTCCAACAAAAACGTCACCGCGGTGGGTCCGTTCTAAGTGTAGACCTGTTGTAGATGTTAAGTGCCCTATAGTTCCTCAACAAATACACTTCAATCACAACTGAAAATATGCCTCATTGTGTGTGAATACATTTATTTGTTTGTGTTGCAGCGAAGTGTCAGTTCCGTTTCATACGTAAAACATTTGGCGGGGGTTGTTGTTCGGACAGACCTGCTAAAAAAAACTCCTAAAGGAAACCCTGCTACCAGTTAGCTCCGCTGGTAGCTAAGCGTATGGGGCTGTGGATACGTCACCTCGTGTATTGTTGTGATTGGTCGTAGTGTTATCCAATCGCGTGCAGTGAGATTTTCAAATGCATGCTTGGTGCTGCCCCTCGATTTGGGCCATTTTCATTACACATTGCCAGACCCTTAATCTTTCGGATTTGGGTCTGGATTTCCAGGCTAGGTCCCCAGTGGATTTCTTTAGCAAGTTTTGTCCATAAGTTCTTTTGGGAATTATTTAATTATTATCCGCTTTAGCTTTTCCAACATTCTAGACACAGATGTGGTAATAATAAGGGTCCAAAATTATATATATTTTTTATTGAAAAAAATGTCTTGAGGGAGGACCCCTAAACCCCCCCGCCAAACACGTGCACCTAAGTCTTCCACAGACCTAGGGAAAACACTGGTTATGTCATAATAAAATCTAACCTTTGGGGTTTTAGACTGTTCTGGTCGAGCAAAACAAGACATTAATGGTTGTCACCTTGGCAATTTTCCCCAGTTTTCTGACTTTTTTTGTGGCTAAACAGTTTATAATCGACAGTGGAAAAAAAATCGTTGTTTGCATCCTTACTTCTGATAAAATGTTACCCTCAATTCCAGTCAGATAAGAAAGTCGTACATGTGTCAAATATTTAAATATAGTCTCCGTCTCTCCAGGGGAAGCAGCTCTGCGTTGTGGTCTCGGGGAGAAGGAGGACAAACTGGGCAGTTTCACCAAGAAGGCCATGCACATCCAACTGGACAGGTAGGACAGAGACAGGCTGCAGGTGTTTCCATCTATAGAGCAAAAACAAATCGCCTGCTATGGGCAATAATATTCCAAGATAAAAAATGAAAAGGCGCCTGTAACTATCCTGGACAGTGATTCTGGTACTTTCTGGTGTTATATTGACGGTGTTCTGTGTGTTTTCCAGCCTCCCAGAGGTACCAGCGTTGGTGGACGTGCCGTGTGTTTCCGCCCAGCTGGACGACTCCCTGCTGGGTCTGCTGAGGGAACGGGTGACCCGCCTTGGCTCCGTCTCCTCCCACCCGCCCGTACAGATAGAAGAGCTGCAGGAGAGACCGGGTGGCACCCTGGTCCGCTGGTGTAAGGTCAGCAAGAGGGTGTGGAATAGACACAGAGAACAATACTCCCATGCCTAGTGATGTAAATGCAATAATTAGTATCTGTGCGCATCAGGTGGATGAGGACTTTGCAGCAGCGGATTATCGGCTGCAGTACCGGCGCTCTGGCAGCGGGGGGAGCCAGTACGAGGACGCCTACATCGGTCGGGACTGCGAGTTCCTGGTTCTCCACCTCGACCCTCACACTGATTATCTGTTCAGGGTCTGCGCCCGCGGGGAGGGTCGCACCGAGTGGAGCCCCTGGAGCATCCCACAGACGGGTTACACCACACTCGCGCCGCACGGTAGGTGAAGACTCCGTTACCGTATCTGACCCAGGGACAGCTGCATGCTAACGTGTTTAGAAGATGGAAATATTATCGTGATCTGTGACAGCAGGTACATGTTGATGTTGTCCATAGAGGTGCTGAGGGGTCTACACCTGTAGCAGGATTGAAGTAACGAATGATGAAAGCCCAGTTTGTTAGCTGATGGTTAGTCTATATCCACGATGGTCCACTTCCGGGATTGCTCCGGTGCCGCCCGAAATTCTGCCCGGATGCATGTCTTGTTAGCCGATGTCCGTTTCCTTCCGCTTTCTCTGCTCCTCAGATCTGTGCAGGGTGAATCCAGACAGCTAGCTAGACTGTCTGTCCAATCTGAGTCTTCTGTTGCACGACTAAAACTACTTTTGAACGTACACGTTCCACCAAAATAAGTTCCTTCCCGAGGCTATTTTGCAGCGGCACAGTGGCTCCGTGCGGAGCTTAGCGTCACCCAAGACAAATGTGATTGGTTTAAAGAAATGCCAATAAACCAGAGCACGTTTTTCTCCCATCCCAGAATGCTGTGTTGACTAGCCAGACCCTCCTCCGCAGTGCTCTGAAAGAAGGTCTGGCAAAGCGAGACTAGCTGAAGTCGACACATAACTTGCAAAAACATTTACCGCTCGAGAAATGCAACCATGCAGATCGTTTTATTCCAGGTTTTGAGATGTCTTCCTTTCTTTACTGTAATACAATGATGGGAAAGAGGCGTATTTGTACATCATAGCAAGTTGATACACGTCAACAGATCATAATCACTGTCATATTTTCTTTTATCCCAGTTACACCCTGAATCGACTCATCCCAGCCACTGTACCTTGAATATAACTACTTTTTTTGTGATCAAGTTTTTTTTTGATTGTACTTTGGTGGGGGTATGTCTATGTAAATGTCAGTGGACTGTATTTATATAGCGCTTTTCTAGTCTTAACGACTACTCAAAGCGTTTTTACATAGTACAGGAACCATTCAACCATTCAACATTCACACACATTCATACACTGTGGTCGAGGCTGCCATACAAGGCACGACCTTCCAAATGTTATCGGGCCTAATGGATCAAATTCTGATAGTGAAACGAGTCATTTCGGTGGGGTTCTGATGCAAGAAAAATCAGTTTCCACTGATTTACAGGCGTGTCTTTCCCCATGTAGGTCTATGGGGAAAAGTCTTTTTGGGCCCTGGCCCAGCGTCCAGCGCACTTCCTGAGGGCCTGAAAAATACATTTGTTGACCAGCTGTGTCTGTGTGTCTGTGTGTCGTGTGTGTGTGTGTGTGTGTGTGTGTGTGTGTGTGTGTGTGTGTGTGTGTGTGTGTGTGTGGTTTTTGCTCTCTCATGATCCAGAGTGGTGTCCAGGCACTGAGGGCTACATCCTGAGCAGCAGGAGAAACATCGCTCTACGCAGTGACTCCTCCCAGTCGCGCTGCCCCGTCCTCTACTCCAACGCACCCACCTACTTCTGTGGCCAGACGCTCACCTTCAAGTATGCACGCTGACCCACTCAGATACTAATAGATTTATGGATGCCTTGCAACTGGAAAAATAAATTCATGTTGGATTGTTTTATGCAAATAGTTTTGTGTGTGTGTGTGTGTGTGTGTGTGTGTGTGTGTGTAGGATGTCTGCAGCAGGTCCGATGGATCGGAGGGACAGTCTGGGTGTGTGCGTGGACAGCGGGAGGGGGGAAGAGTCCCTTCAGAGAGACCAGGCCGTCTGCATTTCCACCAACGGTAAGCTGACACGGACAGAGTGTCATTTCAATTTGTTTTAGGGATATAAGGATGGCCATATTCTGTAGCTACCGTATGTCAACAAATCTCACGTACATCCAGTTTGATATTAAGTTTGACTGTAAAGTCGACACAAAATGCTTCATTCTCGCAACCTATTTTCACACATAACGTGTAACTTTGTTAAGTTGTAGTTTAAGTACAGATGCAACTTAACAAATTAGGGTTAGGTAACTGTAATCAAAACATTGTCGCAGAGTGACGTTTTACTTTGTGCAGTGACAACATTGAATAGAGACTTACAATTTATCAAAAAAGAGAATATGTGTGTGGCAGACAGGCTGTCTAAGGGGCAGGAAAAAATGCCAGTGTGCAAATTGTTTTCTAGCTTGTAGGGAAGCCTTTATGGCACTGCATTGTGTTTAATCCACTGGAAGGGCAGCCTAAAGGGGACTGTGTCACGTTTTATTGCACATTGGGTCACCATAGAGGGCATTTATCAGATTTAATCTTCCAGAGGGGCATCAAAGAGGGCACTTTTGCAGCGTTTCTTTTTTCGAACACGGGGGCACCAGAGAGGGCGACCCTGAGTCCAACAGTGAATCTTAACCTTACCTTGTTCATACTTCTATTATGACGCTCAAACAAATGGATCCACGGTAGAGCTGGGCAATATATTGATATTATATCGGTATCGTGATATGAGACTAGATATCGTCTTAGATTTTGGATATCGTAATATCGTGATATATGATAAGTGTTGTCTTCTCCTTGTTTTAAAGGCTGCATTACAGTAAAGTGATGTCATTTTCTATTATTTGCCTTTACCCACTTAGTCATTATATGCACATCACTGATGATTATTTATCAAAAATCTCATTGTGTAAATATGTTGTGAAAGCACCAATAAACAACACTAGAATATCGTTGCGGTATCGATATAGAGGTATTTGTTCAAAAATATCGTGATATTTCATTTTCTCCATATCGCCCAGCCCTAATCCACGGTTTAACAGACATGTCTTTTTTGTCACTTTTTTGTCCAAGGTTGTCACTTTTGCCGTTTTGTTTTTGCGCTTTTTTTTTTACATTTGTTTTTCTTTTTTGCGCCACGTTTTTTGAGGCTTTTTCCAAAAAAATCACTTTTTTCAACCATCTTTTTTCAATTGTTTTCGACAAATGCTATAAAATTGAATAAAACGAAATGAAAAAAAATGAAAGTAGTGAACTGATCATTTATTTTACTTGTGAAGAGCGTTGTAGGGAACCATCCACGTTATTTTTTTTTTGGACAATTCAGTTGAAAGAAACCCAAATTTCTGATATAGAAGCTTTCTGAAAATAGGTCAAATTTGACCTGAGGACAACAGGAGGGTTAAAAAAAACAACAACAAACTATTAAATAAAGTGATGTAACAGTACGGAGCGTGGATGTCTATCCTCTCAGGTGCTGTATTCGTCAACGGTAAAGAGATGACCAACCAGCTGCCGGCCATCACCGTGGGCTCCGCGGTCACCTTCGACATGGAAGTGGTGAACCTGTTTCCCATCAGCAACAACAACCTGAGCGAGGGGGGCAACTTCAAGCTGAGGGTGACCATCGGCTCAGGGAACCGGGAGGTGGTGTTTGATTGGCTGGTGGACCAGGCGGTGGACTGCCTCTTCTTCGGCTGCTCTTTCGTCCACTCCGGCTGGAAAGTGCTGGTGTTTTAACGGATCCTTTTTAATCCGCTGGCGTCCAGGAGCACGTCGCCGCGGGCTCGGTCATCTCCAGTTTAAATGTTTCTCTTCCGTTGTCCTACCTAATAGGGTGCAGAGTCTGGAAACAATCAGTCAATTCATCCCAGAATTTCTTCAACAGCCGTTAACTTCCAAATTTGCAGCTACCAGGGACGTCACAGGAAGGGCTTAGCCCCCAGGGTATGCGTAACCCTCAGCCCGGTCTCATGGCAGTTGGTGATATGGTCACGTCATTGAATCTATTGAGTCGTGGACAGTGTTGCAGTTCCTTTCCCCGTTCTTCTTTTCCTAACCACAACCGTCCCGCTGTTGTGGCGTTTCATTTCCCAGTTGTTGTGTGCCCCTGCGCCCGGGGATGCGCCCGGAGATGCGCCCGGGGATCGCGTCCCACGTGTGGCGGTCCATCCTGTTGTTGTGGCCGGCGTGTGGCGCCTCATTTCCCAGTTTTTTTTTTTTTTGTACCCCAGAGCAGGTTCAAAAATCGTGACCTGTACACGTTCAAAATTTGTGGCGTAAATTGTGACCTGTACAGGAAACAATAAATCAAAATGACGTGACTATTTCACAACCTGGCGTGAGACCGGGTTGTAACCCTCGCAGCTACTTGCAATTCTAAAACCTGCCAGTTTACACCAATGCGACGAGAGGAGACGGTTAGACTTTTTGTAGTTCGGTTCTAACTTTTGACTTTGACTTTTTTTTGTAGCTGGATATATCATTCGTTTGTGTCTCAATATGAATGTGGATAACGTTAGCGATAGTGAGATGCTTTGCTGCAGTTGCGTCTCTAATGATGAATCGGCGAAAACCTTTTCTTTCTTTGGTTCACTCGTGCGTTGGTCGCTACTCTGTCTGGCACATAATTGCCGTTAACCGTTCGTAACGTAGAAATAAAACACACACACACACACTACACACCGACACACAGATGAATGGGGATGGAAGATTGATTCATTGTAGTGAGTGATACAGAGTGCACTGTAAAAAAATCTAAATCTAATTATTATTTTTCCTATTATTACGAGGGGGAGGGGCTTAGTAACATTTTAGTAACGCTTCAGCCCCCACCCCAAAATAAATAGCGTCCATGGCAGCTACACATAATGGTCTGTAAGTCACGTGCCGACTGAGGAAATGGGATGGACCCTGATGATTCCAGACTCTTTGCCAAACCCTGCCAGTGTTTCCATCCGCTGTACATGTGAACCAGCAGATCATCTTCTTCTTCTTCAGTCTTCAGGGAGCCACGTCGGAGAAATGATATTTGTGTTCGTGACAGCTTCTTGGCTCTTGGTCTGATTATCTGGCCTTCTTACAAGGTTGGCCATTGTTTACAGCTTTGCTATTTTTTTTTTTTTTTATGTGGCGTCTTCCCTCGCTGTGGGGAAGAGTTTCAGTAGGCTGTTGATCTATACATCTTATTTTAGTAAGAGTTTGTAGATGAAAATCACAGCCTGTCAGGACAACACACACACACACACACACACACACACACACACACACACACACACACACACACACACACACACACACACACACACACCAACACACACACACACACACACACGCGCGCACACACACTCTTCCTAGGAGGCCATAAGAGAATAGAAGATACATTTTTAGCTTTAGTTTCTTTCTGGGAGCATCAGGAAAGCAAAGACAGACACGTTACAATTTGCTAAACCTGCTAGTCTTTTTTATTATTATTTTTTTTTAACTTAATTTGTGTATCTTAAAAATCACTGTGAAAGTCACACCTCGTCTAGTATTTTTCTTTGCCTTCTAAAGTTGTTTATCAGAAGTTTAAAGGGACAGTTCATCAAAACCACAAACCAGCCCGAGTCTTGTCTGTCTGGAGTTCTCCGAAGTTTGGAGAACCACAGTACATAGAACAGCACACACACACATATATAGGCCAGTGGAAGCCTGGAGCCAGAGACATGTTTTGAGGCAGTTTGGGCAACAGAGGGGCCTAAAATAGCACAAAGACGTTTAAAAGTTAAAACCATTGGCTCGCTGGAACAAACTTTGTGCTGCTTGTTGGCCCCAAAACGTTTTAAATGTAATGACATGGAAACTCTCAACACCCACCCAGAGCAGCTCAGCCTTTTATTCTTCTTATTTCATTGAAATGATTTGTCCTTTTAGATTGTGGCTTTGAGTATGTCATTATCTCAACATGACAAAGTGTTTTCTTGCAATCATTCATTTTTGAATATCGTAACCCAGGTATAATGATACGATCATGTCGAGATAGCGTGTTCTGTTCTCATCCGAGATGGCGAGACGGCGACCTCCGCCAGGGCCGTGGCCGATCTCGCAATGTCAACGGGGAAAATAATTCACGTTTCCGCGCTGGGATTCAGATCGGCTCCAAAATGTACTGGGTTCTTTCCTTGTCTGGTGCCGCACTCTGCCACACTCCCAAGTTGAACGAAAATCACGTCAGTTCCGTTTTTTCCGTAATCCTGCAGACAAACGGGACAAAACGAACCGAAAAAACCATAACCTCGTTGGCGGAGGTAATTAAAGCTTTTACTACCTCCGTGAAGTTAAAACTGCTCAACAAGTTTAAAATATGTTTCACTTATTATCTTTGGAAAGAGACATCATTATTGGGTTTTACAGTTTTTAGCTGCCGGCTGAAGAAATAAACGTTTTGATTGAACTGTCGCCTTTAAAACTTTTTTATTATTTTTATTATTTTATTATATATTTTTTTGTTGCATTGACAATCCTAACAGTATTTTCCGAACCTTCCGTTGTAGTGGGAGGATGAGAGTTTGGGGAGCATGCTAGCTGCACGTATGACTTGATGGTTATTCATAAATCTGTGAGGACCTAAATCAGCCTCGTCTAGTTTACACAGTCGGACTCATCATTACTGTATGTGGCTGCTGTGAAGAAGTTGAATTGAGAGAGTTAATTAATGTGAGGACCTGAGTTATTTTCTTCTGTTATGGTGTTGATATCAAATATTGTCAAGAAAAGATGTTTGACTTGAAAACAGAATAACAAGGTTTGGATAAAGTGGAGCTTCAGATCGGACAGGAAAGTTCTATCTTTTTGGGGTTTAAACTCATTTTGTGGAATATTTTTTACAGTTTGTAACCAAACGAGAAGTTCAGTTTATCATTTCTTAGTATCTGCCAAGGGGTGTTGCTGTCCCATCTGTTTTCATCCAGAGAACTGCAACTTAAAGTGCTCATATTATTCTCATCTTCAGGTTCATAATTGTATTTAGAGGTTGTACCAGAATAGGTTTATGTGGTTTAATTTTCAAAAAACACCATATTTTTGTTATACTGCACATTGCAGCAGCTCCTCTTTTCACCCTGTGTGTTGAGCTCTCTGTTTTAGCTACAGAGTGAGACATCTCACTTCTGTTCAATCTTTGTTGGGAGTCGCACATGTGCAGTAGCTAGGTAAGGACTACTAGCCAGTCAGAAGCAGAGTATGAGGGTGTGCTATGCTAGCAGCTAGGCGAGCATTATAACGTGTGTTACAAAGTGACGAACATTTGTCTCTGAAGTAAAGGCTGGACTACAACAGAGCTGTTTGGAGCGGTTTGTGAACAGTGTTTTCTGTTGGAGATGGTAAGTCCCTTTGGGGTGGACTTTGGGCTTTTTCATTTTGTAAACCTATAACATGCACAAAAAGATATTTAACACAATAAAGGAAAGGGAAAAAGCCAAAAAGCATAATATGAGCACTTTAAGATCCTGTTCTGCCCATAACAATGAAGTCTCATGATAGAGGAGTCTTGCTTTAACGGAATAGTTTGACATTTTGGGATGTCACTGCACCCAGGCGTTGGTTGACAAGTAGTCTATATCCACCAAGTTTCATTTCCGGGATTGTTAAATGTTCCTCCAAAACAAGTATCCTCCTGTCGCTGCATCCAAAACAACCCAGAGCTTTTTTTCTTCCCTTTAGTGCAGCATTATGACTGGTTCAGCCAGACCTTTCTCCCGCCCTGAAACAGCGCTGAAACAAAGTGTGGAGAAAGATGTCTGGCTACGCATGAACACGCAGACATGAGAGTGGCGTCTCACTGTCAGCAAGAAATCAAATAAGCGTATTGCCCAGAATGTCAAACTATTCCTCTTTGCGACAAAGTTAACGTTATTTTGTTTTGGGCTTCACATTCTTTCTAGACTCCAAATGCGTTTTGAACTCTGGTACATCAGGATGTTCCACCGTGGCTGTCCACCATATTTATGTTACTTCTCGAATGTATTTGTCTGCTGTCAGTTTTATTCTTCATTGTATTTCTTTTTTGGTCCGTCTGGTGGAGTGAAGGGCTTTTTTAAAAAAAAAAATAAATAAAAATGATGCTGCAACATTAACAGTTATTTGAAAAATCGGTTTCCATCTTTTGTGAATCCACCTCTGCTAATCTTAACGTCTTTACGACGTCAACAGCGTTTCTGGTTCCGTTTTTACTAAGTGTGGATAAAAGCAGCGACATCAAGAGCCCGACGCTAAAGAAAAAGGTTCTTGGATTCTTGACGTTGCTCCTTCTGTCTTTCCGTGTTTTTGTTTTTGTTTTTTTCCTTGTGCAAATTTAAAATGGGGATAATTATAAGTGGATGTTGGTCCTGCACACACAGATGGACTGTTGTTGACTTTTAACCCACCAGCACCTCTTCTTCAGCTCTCTAACAGACAGACGCTGCAGAGATGTTTGCTGTTTTTGGGCTGATCTGAGGTCAGTGTTTTTGGAGAACCCTGGGTGGGTCCAGTTGATGGTACAGATTCCCTCAAACCAGTGAACCATGCAGTGGACATAATGATGGGAGCTTCTTCCTGCCTGAAGGAGAGTAAACTGTTAGCTGAGCGTTTGACGGGGAAAACAATGACATCTGCTGCTCAAACCTCTGCATTGCATTTGTTCCCACTGCTGTCATCTTTGGTATTGTGTTCAATAAAGGTCAAATCATGTAAACTGAACACTTCTGTGCAGAGTTTGTGACAATATTGGGTTTTTTTTTCTCCCCGCAGATCTCCGTTAAAGTATTCACCTTTTTTAATTTAATTTGAAGGCCGATGACGGTTTTCTGATGGTTTACAAAGTTGGCAGCCCGTTTTCGTTTATTTGAATTATCTGTGAACTGCAGTGATGGAAGACGTATTCAGATCCTGAAAGTCCTGCGTTCAAAACCTGAAGTAAAAGTATGTAATCAGCTTCATGTTCTTGTAGTACTCATTGTGCAGTAAAATGTTCCCGGTCAGTGTTTTCCTATTATATTTGAGGTATCTGGATTAATATTACTGCTGCATTAATGTGTATGTTGCATTTTACTGCTGTAGATGTTTAAGATTGTGCTAATTGTAATTCATTTTATATACTGTTGGCTAGTTTAATCTACAGCAATGCATCGTATTCTATAAGATCATCATATGTTTGTAGTGTCGCTGTCCTGTGAGAACCACGTATCTAGAATGTTTTAAAACTTTTCATGGGGTCAGAAAAACAGCCCCGTTTTCAGCTTTGTGATGATGCTTTTACCACCGGATCCAAATTTGATTTTAGCTTAAAGCGTAACTCGCCAAAATGCAACCTAGGGTCTTTTTGTGAATGTACCAGAGTCAAACTTTCGTTTAAAAGCATATTTAGGACGGAAGAGTCACTTTTAAGATTTACCGTATTATTGTTTTTCGGTCAAATGGCCTTTTGAATGGGAGTGATAGGGGCACTTTTATGCTAGCCTCAAAATAGCTATTTTTAAAACACTAAGAAGGCTCGACACAACATGAAACTTTGCTCGAAGTATCACCAGGGGCTCTACACCTTAACGGAAGCATTGACAACATTGTGTACACTAGTTTACTAGAAAGAAAGAAAGAAAGAAAGAAAGAAAGAAAGAAAGAAAGAAAGAGGTTTTGAACATCTCACCGTAGCTCTTGTTGTTTCCGCTACCACCTCGGCAGTCAAAACGAGTCGCTATCAAAACGAGTAGCCCCAGATTTAGTATATCCCTCAGCACCGGTGTAGTTAAGGTGTAGAGCCCCTGGTGATACTTCGAGCAAAGTTTCATGTTGTATCGAGCCTTCTTAGTGTTTTAAAAAGTAGCTATTTTGAGGCTAGCATAAAAGTGCCCCTATCACTCCCATTCAAAAGGCCATTTGATCAAAAAAACGAGAATACGGTAAATCTTAAAGGTCCCATGACATGGTGCTTTTTCTTAGGCCTTAGTGGTCCCCTAATACTGTATCTGAAGTCTCTTTTATATAGGCCTTAGTGGTCCCCTAATACTGTATCTGAAGTCTCTTTTATATAGACCTTAGTGGTCCCCTAATACTGTATCTGAAGTCTCTTTTATATAGGCCTTAGTGGTCCCCTAATACTGTATCTGAAGTCTCTTTTATATAGGCCTTAGTGGTCCCCTAATACTGTATCTGAAGACTCTTTTATATAGGCCTTAGTGGTCCCCTAATACTGTATCTGAAGTCTCTTTTATATAGGCCTTAGTGGTCCCCTAATACTGTATCTGAAGACTCTTTTATATAGGCCATAGTGGTCCCCTAATACTGTATCTGAAGACTCTTTTATATAGGCCTTAGTGGTCCCCTAATACTGTATCTGAAGTCTCTTTTATATAGACCTTAGTGGTCCCCTAATACTGTATCTGAAGTCTCTTTTATATAGACCTTAGTGGTCCCCTAATACTGTATCTGAAGTCTCTTTTATATAGGCCTTAGTGGTCCCCTAATACTGTATCTGAAGTCTCTTTTATATAGGCCTTAGTGGTCCCCTAATACTGTATCTGAAGTCTCTTTTATATAGACCTTAGTGGTCCCCTAATACTGTATCTGAAGACTCTTTTATATAGGCCTTAGTGGTCCCCTAATACTGTATCTGAAGTCTCTTTTATATAGGCCTTAGTGGTCCCCTAATACTGTATCTGAAGACTCTTTTATATAGACCTTAGTGGTCCCCTAATACTGTATCTGAAGTCTCTTTTATATAGACCTTAGTGGTCCCCTAATACTGTATCTGAAGTCTCTTTTATATAGACCTTAGTGGTCCCCTAATACTGTATCTGAAGTCTCTTTCCTGAAATTCAGCCTTGGTGCAGAATTACAGCCACTAGAGCCAGTCCCACAATGAGCTTTCCTTAGGATGTGCCATTTCTGTGTCTGTAGCTATTGAGGAGGAGAGAGGGAGAGAGGGGGGGAGAGAGGGGGGCATAAGGAACACCTCATCCTTCAGTTTTTCCGGCTGCTGCTGGTTTCTCTGCGCAGCTGTTGCTAGCCGCAGCTCGTACTTCTCCCATCAAAACAACTTGCTGTGATATTTCATCACTTGCTGTGTTGTCTACATGTGATGAAACTTCATATCAGGGAAAGAAAATGGACCACGTGGTCTATAATTGTACGAAATTGTTCTTTTTAATAGAAAACCATTCTGACTCAACTTAAAAGTTCACAATGTCAAGCTGGTTTTTACATAGTTGTTGAAGAAAAGTCTTGTTTTCTTTACATGGCTCCTCTCATCTTGTGCAAAATGCTGCTGGTCTCATGTGAATGAACAAAATAAAGAAAAGAAAACTTCTACAGTGGGCTTTATCCAAAACAAAAAGTGCTCCGTCACTCAGAACTATCCCATGTGAACCAGATTGCTCGGAACGCCCACTGCAAACCAGATTTCTGCTGAAACATCAGACTTCTAAAGCTTTTAAAAGATCAGGGTCACAATATGAGAAGGTACAAATAAATCCAACTATTCCCCATGAAACCTAAATATTTCTGCATCAGTTCCTGCATCGGCGCATCAATGCCAGTCCTGTCAGCTGCAGGCTCATACTGCAAACAATGTGTGCAATAATGGAGCAGGAAACTGAAAGCAGCATCTGGACATTGTGCTTTCTGTCTCACTGTAACTCTGAGATTATGTCAAGGCAGTGAAATCGGGTCAGAGGCTTTGCAGAAATCTTTTATTCTTTCCCCCCCCCCCCTTTCCTTTTTTCAAAAAGCAAGGAAACGTTCACAGGAGACGAGAAACAAGAGCGGAGATATCAGCAGGAAAATCATCCCCTTTGGTGTGTCAACTTAAAAAAATAAAAAAAAGAAGAAAACTCCCGGGTGGTGTTCAGGTTTCCAAACCAACATATTCCAAAGCTAAATTTATTAGTTTCACAGAGTCTTGTACATTACGGCAGGACAAAAAATAAACCACAAAGCAGCTGAGAAATGACAAAAAAAAAAAATAACGGCCGACTTGTTCAGCTTCAGCTCAGTTTGAGGGCTTCACCTCTGCCTCCTCTGAAGGTGGCCTGTTTGTTAATCACTATTTTGTCAATTAATAATTCAGATGGTAACTTGAGGGGAAACACAGACCAGCAGTTCCCAGAGCCCGTGTGTGTGTCTGTGTGTGTGTCTGTGACCAATGGTCCAAAAACTCAAAACCAGCAACTTCCCATTAAAAGAAGCATCTGGAATAACCGTTCAAAAAGTCTCATCAGCAACTGTTGAGACAATTAATTCTCTCGTCGATTGACTAATCCAAAATTGGGCGGACTTAACCTGCATCTTCTTCCCAAATTAGACGATCTACACAAAAGGACACACGCATCGCCGACCCGGCAAAACAATTTGGCCTTGAATTGTGGATTTCAAAAGGAGGCGGAGCATGAAGTGGGACACAGTTTACTGTCAGTTTGTCGTCCTGGGCTCAGAGGGGCCGAGCTGCATGATGAGGAGCACTGGAGGAAAACAACAAGTCCGTTTGAGGAAAAAAAAAAAAATATATATATATATATATATATATATATATATAGCAAGAATGCATCTTGCTGTTTGTGAGTGCTGGCAGTGGAGGTCGCTGTAAGAAAGCACCCGAGACGCTTCAGAATGACCACCGAGAGTTTCTGAGGAATACAAAGATCTAGCACCAGTAGTAGAAACTGCACACTGCGAGTATGCATCTGATCCAGGACTCTGATCCCGGCTGTCGGAGCGGGTCTGTATTCCACTCGTGAACTTAGACACAAGAAGAAGAAAAAAATATATATATAATAAATATCAATATATACTGATGGAGAATATGGGGAATATACGGTGATCAGATGGAGAAGGCCAGAGATGACCGGGACTGTCGAGAGACGTGGAGATGGAGACTAGATGAGACATCTGGACATTTGATCAGAGACCCCCGAGACCTTATTAGAGACCTGAAGACCTAATAAGAAACCAGATTAGACAGCCGGAGAACTGATACGAGTCCTGGACACTTTATCAGACACCCAGAGACCTGACTAGACACCTAGAGACTTGATCAGAGACCTGATCGGACATCTTTGACCCAGAACCGTGACACTAATGTGCACATGAACACATTCGGCAGAAACGAGAAAAAAAAATAAAAAATAAAACTTTGGTGGAGCCGAGTGTGGCAGAAACGTCACTGATTGGTGCTTCACACCGAGAGGAGGGCGAAAAGGAACAGATCCCACTTGGAGTGGGTTTGCTCAACGACGGAGTGAGCCCAAAAAATGTATCGAAAACAAATCCACACTGGAGGCAGAATTTGTTCTGTGCTTGCGCCACAGTTCTGTCGTTAATACACTTGAGTGGGTTGGAAATGAAAGGGAAGGATGTCGGGGCAGGTGGCTGACTGAGAGCTGTCACGACTGCAGCATCGGTCGGGACACGCGGCGTGGAATAACAAGAAAAATAACCATGATTCTGAGCGTCAACTTTCTTGACTCCTCAGTAATGACATGATAAACTCCCCTGAAGAATCTCGTCAATGTTAAAAATAAAAAAAAAAGTCCATCTCGTGTGGGGTGTAACCTGCCCTTTAAAACGTAATCCCTGCAGTAACCTGTGTGTGTTTTAACACCTGTTTGTCTTTCGGCTTTTTTTTTCTAGATTTATTGTCCTGTTTTTTGTGTTTATTGTTTTGTTTTTTTTGGGGGGGGGGGATCTTTGCTGTAATGTGTGTTTAAATTCAGTTTAAACCCGATCCAGAGCCGGAGAGTGTCGCCCGGTGCTCGGCTTTTCTGTCGCGGCCCCCCCCATCCTCCTCCTCCTCCTCTTCCTCCTGCTGCTGGCTTCCCTTCTCCGTGCAGCCGCTGGCAGTCTCGTCGTTGCACGGCGTGTACTCGGACGGGTCGAGATCGGGATCTGGGTCCAGCTCCGGCTCCGGCTGGGACTCCACGGCCGTCTCCCAGTCCTCCTCTTCCTCCTCCTCGTCCTCCTCCTCCTTGTCCCTGTGAGCGCCCTGGCTCTGCAGGAGGCGGAGGCGGGCCATGGCCTGGTCGATGGTCTGCGTGCTCACCAGGTTGAAGTCGTGCATGCTGATCAGGTGCAGCAGGAAGTTGCGACAGAGGTTGTTCTTGACGATGTGGACGCCGTGGTGGTTGGCAAACAGCAGGCAGGACTCGTTCATCTGGTTGTCAGCTATGAAGCTGGAAGGAGGACAGAAGAGTTAAAAAAAAATAAAAAATAAAAAGGTATAGTAAGAGATGTTAAACCAATACACCTTTTGGCAAATTCCATCACTTAAGCTCTCTATTTTATGTGTGTGCTGAACAAAAAAAATCAGGTATTAATACACCGCCCTGGCTGCTTGTGGCGGGGGTTGAATCCAAATATCAACAATCTTTGTGCAGAATCACTTACTGCACCTTTAATATGATGGATGCAAGGAAAAAGATTCTCCGTCTTTCAAGTGCATCATTTAATATGTTTACACTTAGCATGTGTCAGGTCAGCGTATTAGTCTGATCTCTGCAAAAATAACTCCGCTTATATATTGGATATTATTTAAAAGAAATTAGGCCAAGGCCAGGTTTAAATAAGCCAACGATCGAGCAAGGCCTGAGGCAGACACATTCGATCAGCTGTAGCTAATTAACGCCAATTCCCAACAACCGCTAAAATGTGCCTCCTGCAGCTGGCGTCTGTGTTCAGACAAAGATCAAGTCCTTGCGAATCCAGACCTTCTATATTTGGAGTCGGGACGCTGGCGAAGTAAAGCAGACTACAGCTGTTAACTCGCTGTGTCGGATACATTTACTTAGCACACATTCTGCCCCTTGTCTGGTTTTTAGGCTGCAGCTACGTGCAAATGTCGGAAGGTAAACCAAAACATGGGTCTGATGAGTGGATCCGATACGGGACTGAGGATTGCTTCATACACACCCGTGCTTCATGACGTGGAGGTTCCACAGCTTCATAATCTCCTTCTCGCCCTCGTTGACGTCAGTGAAGTCCTCGATTTGCTGCGGTGAGAGCAGAGCAGTCAAGACTTCAGACAGGACACACTCTCAGGTTTCTATAGTAAACTAAGGCGGTTTAACACTGCAACGTTTTAAATCTTTTGTATATGCAACTCCAGCATCGCCGTGTAAACTAGCAAAACTGGTCTCTGTGGAACTCTGATTTTAAGTGGAGACGGTGATGCGGCGCAATCTCACCCCCACCTACAGTACCCCTCACACGACTACAGTAAACCTCCCAGCGGAGGTGGCCATCGGCAGTCCATTCAAAACAAGGCCGTCTACACCTGGGACTTTTTGTGAAACGTAAAAGGAAAAACGTTTCCGTTTTTTGGGAGAGCCTTGTGTAAACGTAGCCTTAAAAGGTCCCATGACATGGTGCTCTTTGGATGCTTTTATATAGACCTTAGTGGTCCCCTAATACTGTATCTGAAGTCTCTTTTATATAGACCTTAGTGGTCCCCTAATACTGTATCTGAAGTCTCTTTTATATAGACCTTAGTGGTCCCCTAATACTGTATCTGAAGTCTCTTTTATATAGACCTTAGTGGTCCCCTAATACTGTATCTGAAGTCTCTTTTATATAGACCTTAGTGGTCCCCTAATACTGTATCTGAAGTCTCTTTTATATAGACCTTAGTGGTCCCCTAATACTGTATCTGAAGTCTCTTTCCTGAAATTCAGCCTTGGTGCAGAATTACAGCCACTAGAGCCAGTCCCACAATGAGCTTTCCTTAGTATGTGCCATTTCTGTGTCTGTAGCTATTGAGGAGGAGAGAGGGGGGGCAAGGTGGAGGGTGGGGGTGTGGCCTTGACCAACTGCCACTTTTCTCGTTTGAAAGCCATGATGTCTCTCTCTCATGGGTGGGCCAAATTCTCTGGGCGGGCAAAGCAGAGAAAGGGGAGGTAACCTTGCTCCTTATGACCTCATAAGGAGAAGATTCCAGATCGGCCCATCTGAGCTTTCATTTTCTCAAAGGCAGAGCAGGATACCCAGGGCTCGGTTTACGCCTATCGCCATTTCTAGCCACTGGGGGACCATAGGCAGGCTGGGGGAACGCATATTAAATGTTAAAAAAACCTCAAAGTGACATTTTCATGCCATGGGACCTTTAAGCAACAGAAATGCAGGAACAGCGCAGCATTATCTACAGAGGGGTTATTTTTCTTCTAAAAAAAACGACAAAAAATACATTATACGTAGCTTTAATAGATAGAGAATGCTCAACAATGGCAAATATACTTTGCTTCATGTGTAAAATCAGTGGAATGCTCCTTCAGCTGTAAACTAGTTAAGTAGACGATTCATTTAGGGTTTTTTTCTGGTTTCCGCTGGATGTCCCTCATTTTTGGCTGGATGCCCGTCACCTTCCTCTTTCTTTGTGTTGGCGTTCTTAACTCCGGTGGATTTCTGAGGACTATGGTTAACTGCTCCTCAGATCTGTGCAGGGTAAATCCAGACAGCTAGCTAGACTATCTGTCCAATCTGAGTTTTCTGTTGCACGACTAAAACTACTTTTAAATGTAAATTTTCCACCAAAACAAGTTCCTTCCCGAGACTATTTTGCAGCGGCACCGTTATTGCGCCCGGGGCTTAGCCGCCCAAGGTGATTGTAATTGGTTTAAAGAAATGCCAATAAACCAGAGCACGTTTTTTTCCTTCCCAGAATGCTGTGTGGACTAGCCAGACCCTCCTCCGCAGCGCTGTGGAGGAAGGCCTTTGCAAAGTGAGACCAGCTGTAAACTAACCTTGGCAGTCTTCTCTTTGAGCCAGTCGGGGTCCCTCTCGTCCTCGCTGTCCACTTCCATCTCCTGAGGCCGGAGCGGCACGCAGCTGTCGCTGTGGAAGTAGAGGCGGTTGTGTCCGCTGATGATGGGCGGCTCCTGGTCACCGTCCTCCGGCTCCAGGAACTCAGACAGGCTCGGCTTCGTCCTCTTGGGTCTGGATAGAAAAGGTGAGTTTCAAAATATATATATATACCACACTATCCTCGGGAATTATTGGCACCCTTGACAGATAAAAAGGCTGTAGAGAAGCTAAATAATAAAAGGAAAGAAATTACCTGCAGACGACAACGTGGGTGACGGCGGTCCTCTTGACCGGGCCGTTCCTGCTGAAGGCGAAGCCCGGCTGGCTGTGGATGTCCTGAGGGTTTCCTGCATACGACCCATCATAACACTCGTTGATGGAGACCTCGATCTTCGCTCCTTTGGGATGGTGCTGCCGGAGATCAGGAGAGGGCCGCGTGAACAAAACTGACAGCAACAACAACTCGGGAGTTCTGGTAACATCTTTTAAAATCACTGCTTAAAAATCGTCCTGCAAGTTTTAATCTAAATAGAACTTTATTCTGAAAGGTGGCGTATAAATCAAGTGTATTATTGTTATTAGACTCAAGAATTTATGATGAGGCCACACACACACAGAGAGAGAGAGAGAGAGAGAGAGAGAGAGAGAGAGAGAGAGAGAGAGAGAGAGAGAGAGAGAGAGAGAGAGAGAGAGAGAGAGAGAGAGAGAGAGAGAGAGAGAGAGAGAGACTTTTAAAGTTTTATTTCTGTCTCACCGCGTAGTTGAAGATGAAGCGGGAGTGAGAGAGTTTGAGGTGTTTGATCAGACTGTAGAGCTTCCTGCAGTTGAGGGTACACCAGGGACAGTGGAGGTCGTCTCTGGCCTCCGTCTGCTGCCGCGTGTTGTTGTTGTACTGGAACTGGACAGAAAAACAAGCGAGTGAGCGTGAGAGAGACGAAAACACAAACGGGATCGTCTGTGGGGCTTTAGGTACATCTTCAATCTACAGGCCTCAGCCCACTTCAAACCTTAAAGATTAGACAGCAGCTATAAACAATTCTGACTTCATATGTGGTCAGGTGACAGCGTACTAGGTAGTTTATTTCAACCGCAACGGGACCTTTTAACTTCCAAAATCCTGCAACATCCATAGGATTCACATAACGCTGAAGCCTGATGTGAATCGAAGGAAACCCCCTGACAAAAAGTCGATAAGGCGGTGGTGGTTAAGTGGTGATGTACGTCACAAAATTGTCGGTACAGAGGATCAATTAGCCTGAATGTTCAGGACGCCTTACAACTAATTTGTGGTGAACTGTAGTTGACGTACAGTTTCTGGCAGGCGAAGGTGTGCCGTGCAGACCCAGTACGAGGCGAGACTGACCTGGTAGAAGATGCGCAGCTTCTGCCGGGGCTCAGCTGAGATCAGTTCTCTTCTGGTTTGCACGTCGGCATTTATGGATTCTTTAACCGCTGCAGCACATATGACAAATACATCTTTACTCACTTTCATTAAAGCAAATGAACAGTTGCACCACTGACAGATTGCTTGCTAGAAAATCTTCTTTGTGTCTCTGTGTTGCAGTTTTCGCTCACCCAGAGTGTGTGTGGCTCTCAGGGAGCCGGGTCGGGGCTCCTGGTTGGTCTCAGAGTTGCGGGTGGCCAGAGGTTTAGCCACGGGTGCAGTGGAGAGATCCGAGTCGCCGCTGGTCCAGCGCAGGGTGAACTGCAGGGTGGGACCCTGGGAGAAACTCTCAAATGGAGGCAAACGCTACAAAAAGAGAGCAGATCGTTGAACCCCGCTAGCTTAAAGATCACTTATTATTAACATGAGCAATAAGCAGACTGGCACAGATATGAAACTAATAGTTTTACAGTCTTGGTTAATGTATTTTTTTTTTGTTGTTTTTTTGTTCCATGAATCCACAACGGTCAACGGTCAGTGAGCTGACACAAGATGGAGGTGAGTAACGTTCTCTCCATGGCATTCTGACTATAATAATGATAACATAACTATTAGTGCTGTCAAACGATTAAAAAGTGGTATTTCAGACTGGACGTGCTGCGATGATAGCTCCGTCCACAACGACAAAACACACAGATCACTCTGGTCTTGTCAATGGAACCATTTGGCAACTTTTAAAAGTAAACTTGCCATTCAGAATCTTATTGGCATCCATTTTGGCGTGTCATGCTCGCCATCCACTCAAAACGGAACGTTAGCCTACTACTCTTTGGCCGGCTCGCAAGCCCAAACAAGTGTGTGTTTCCAGCCCAGCTAGATCCGGTGCGGTGTTGTAGTTTTTCTAACGTTATTAGTTGTTGCAATAGTATGTGGAAAAAAACTACAAAGTTTGTTAGGCCAAAAAGAACGTTAATCTCGCGATAAAAAACACTGAAAAAAGTAAGTTAAAATGGGTTTGTGTTAACGCGTTTAACTGACAGCACTAATAACTATATTACTGTGTGTCCAATCTAATGCAAACATCCGTCTGTTATTACATAATTTAATTTGAAATACAATTGTTTGGTTCACGGTGATGACCCAGATCATTTACTTAAGATGTCGACTAGGCACGATCTTGTAATGTCATTAATAGGACATAGACTTTAGTAATGAAATGCTGAAACACTCCTCTGTAAGTTTCACCCCCCCCCACCTCAATCACACACACAATGATGTGTCTGGTGTGCATAAAGTGAGGGTTTGACTGCCTGCATGACATTTGTGTGGAAATGCCTTTAGTGAGGAGCCTTGCCAAGTCTCTCTCTAACACACAAACACACACCTTTCCGTCCAGGATGGTCTCCCAGGTTGCCCTCTTCTTATTGACGGGACACTCCTCCATCTCTTGCATAGACACCTCATACTCCCCATCTAGCAACTGCAGACGTCTGCGCACGACAACATTTTGTTTTTCAACGCTTGATTTATGCTGCACAAGATTAGAACAAACACTTTCCTGTGTGTCGGAAAGGTGACAATTTGTGTGTGTGTGTGTGTGTGTGTGTGTGTGTGTGTGTGTGTGTGTGTGTGTGTGTGTGTGTGTGTGTGTGTGTGTGTGTGTGTGAGCTACCTGTTTTTATCAAAGACAGTCATCTGAGCCACAAATGTGGTTTCTCCCTCCTCCCTGAGACAGGAGCTCCTCCTCTTCCTGTTTACCACTTCCTCTGTAAATTCTGAGACAGACACATGATGACATGTACCACTCCTCTACCACACGATTAAAAAAATATATATATATATATATATATATATATATATACTTATAACACTGTACTCACAGAGTTCATTGCTTAAAGCTTAAAATATTGATGACATTTTTAACTAGGAGACAGTCCACTTAGGGTCGTAGAATGGCTTTACAGAATGATATTTAATGTCTTGGAGTACAGCCGCAGAGAGGCATTATTACTGCCAAAAGCTTCACTTCAACCATTACTGAGTTAACGTCAAACGGCTACATTTACTTCGAAGGGCTTTTATAATCTGTACAGCTACAATGCCCACTATCCTCAGACCTTCAATTTGCATGAGAAAAAAACTTCCCAAAAAAAACCTTCAAAAGGGAAAAATAAAATGGAGAAACATCAGGAAGGGATCACTCTTCCAGGGTGGCCGGACATGCAACAGATGTATCTAGAGCAGACACAGCAGCCTACTAATTTTACCTGAATTTATTGTACACTAGTCTTTGCTAGCGAGCAAGTGCAATAAAATGTTGACAACTGGGAACAGCATGAAACCCAAAGCTGAAGCCTGAAGTCGGCCTGTAAACTATGACGGGATGTTTGGGTAATCATTTTGACCAGTCGCCTTTGTTTTCTCTTCCAGATAAATGGAGGTTGGTTTAAAATTCCATCTGAAGGGATGTCACCATGTTCCCCGAACTAACCGGGTGAGTACATTTTGTTATTACTGATCCGAAATGATGGCCACAACTACAAAAAATAAGTGAGTCAGTGAGTGAGTCATGCTGAAATAAACCAGAACAATCCTTTTAAAAAAACAAAAACAAAAACAAACGGACTCTGCTCACCTCGGTTGTTGTGGTGCTCTCCGTTGGCCAGGCCGTTGACCTGAGTCCGGGGGTAGCCGGGCCTTGACACTCTGAAGAGCAGCGAGTAGGACTTGACCATGTGAGAGTTGCTGGGTTCAAACTCGCTGCTGGGAACCAGCAGCGAGGGGAAGGAGCCCGGCTTGGCCGAGACTCCGGCGCTGGTGTCGGGGTTCAGAGGAACCTGCTTCTTCCCCGTGGGGACCTGCTTCACTGGACAGCTCACATCCTGGACACGGAGGCAGGAAAAGACATTTCACATGCGTTCCGTTGACACCTGGATTTTATTGATAAAAACATCAGCAGCGTTGAGCTACTTATAATTATATCATCACACACACCTTCCTCTTCTTGTGACAGACTTTGACCAGCAGCACCTCCAGAGATACAGAGTTCTGCTCATTCTCGCTGTCCTGAGAGGGCTTTCCTGAGAACACAAACACTCCCTTTAGTCACACTGAATCCAGTATCTAATAAATAAACGCCAAATGACGATAGCTGAGAAGGCCAAACTTACCAGCTTTATGAAAGAAGCCAGTAAAGGTGAGCTGCAAATTAGAGGCCAAGCTGTGGAAAAACAAAAAACAAACAAACAAACAGAACTTTAAAATTTTCTTACAAACTCTTCCAGGTGATGTTTTATTTGATCATTTATCTACAAGATGTGCGATCCCATGGTTATGTCTTAAAGCAAGGCTGTTCTTGGCAGGATGTTGCATTAGTATGAGACTGCTTCATTCATGTACATGACCACATGGCCAGGAATGTTGTACATTGTTCTGAAAGTGTGTGCTTGTGCTGTTTGCAAAACCCATGAATACATAGAATATGAGGATTTATAGGAAAACAAAGTGACTGAAACCGCCACCTCCCTGCTGATACGAGTTATCTTAACCATAACTCAATATCCTAGTAGTCGTTTTCATGAGTAGCTTCTAGTTTTCATTCAAGTGAATGCAGTTTATATGAAAATAGAAAACAATCTGAAGGAGCTGGAAAAAACTTCAAACTAATTGTGGATGATAGCGATGCTGTAACAGCTCAGGAAAAAAAAAAAAAAAAAACTATAAAATCTTTGGGAATCCAAACAAACACTTTGCTTCACCGTGTCATGGCCCAACCATCACTGAAATCCATTCGCAAAATTGCTCAAAAACTTGTTAAAACTCATACAAATAACACTTTGGTCAGTATTTCATTTGATCTATTTTCATATACAGTAACATTTTGTAATTCATGTTCAAATGTTTTCAAGCCCCTAGTACTCGGAAAAGAGAGTTTGTTGTTGGGTGATATGATGATATACTGGATTCCTTAAGGCGACAGAAGACATAATGTATCTTTACTTTGGATTACAAAACTATCCCTTTTAATATCTCTGGTTGTATTGACTTGGAAAGCCTTTGTAAATAAATACCAACAACAGCACAGACATTCAATCTCTGTGGAGCATTTACCTGTGAGTCTCCTGTTCGCCTCTCATCTTTTCCACTTTGAACAACAGATTGTCAACCTTGGAGCTTTTCCTGTACATGCAGACAAACAGCAGGGGTAAGCAACAGCAACACAAACACCGCCAGCCAACACTGGCCTACAGGCAGAACAACACATCACTATACAGGCCAAGACTTTCCATCCAGGACCTTATCAGTGCCACATTCATTTATTCCAGTCTGGAGATAGATTCAGTCCACCGACTAACATCCGCTGCTATATCGGTGCTTTTGATCGTCACTTTCCCCCAAAATAAGTCAACTGTATCCTGGTCATGTTAATTAAAAAAAGAAAATGTTTATACTTTAATAATACCGCAAGGGGAAATTACAACGTTTTTCACTCTGTTGTTATTACACACAGGCCTGAATTACACACACGCTCAGTACCTAATACATCCACTAATGGAGAGATATCAGAGTGAGGGGGGCTGCCCATGGAAAGGCACCCACAGCAGTTGGGGGTTTGGTGCCTTGCTCAAGAGCACATTGGCAGTGCCCAGGGAGGTGAACTGGCACCTCTCCAGCTACCAGTCCGCCACCATACTTTGGTCCGTACGGGGACTTGAACCAGCAACCCCTCTGGTTCCCAACCCCAACTCCCTACTGACTGAACTACTAACCCTACTAAGACAGCTACTTTGCGCAACATGAGATGCTTTAAACGCTAAAGACTTTATACTGTATAGCTTGAAACTTGAAGGATCATGTTTTAATAAACTGCAAAAATAAACAAATCCTTAAAAAGCAAAAGGCCATCAGACTTGACAATCACCTGTAAAAACATACCAGGTGGTCTGTAAGGGTTAAAGTGTGTGTGTGTGTGTGTGTGTGTGTGTGTGTGTGTGTGTGTGTGTGTGTGTGTGTGTGTGTGTGTGGTCACTCAGACTAGAGTGACTGAAGTTCCACATATCGCTGCATGATATAAAGTGGCAAGGACCAAGAAACCCACTTCAGTGTTGCGCAGGCAGCCTATGAGGCAGCAGGTACAACGTTTTAATCATCAGCTGAGAGTGAAACAGCAGCAGGTAGTAGAGATGCTGACGCAAACTTTAATCTTTTTTTTTTATTTTATAGCTTTGTGTGAGTGTTGGCAGAGACGGTACAGAAGATTTTCCATTTGGATTCAACCACAACAAGCCATGTGAGTTCTGCGTTTATATTGTTTTCAGATGCTGTTGGTAGATGTGCATTAGCGCCATGTGCCATTTTGTGAACTGGAATTTAAATGGAAAGCGTGCCCACCTGGCTCAAATCAGCCGTGTGTCGGTGGGTTTTATTTGGAGCGTACCCATTAGTACACAAAGTTTAGGGAGCTGAAATTAATTCCTACTTCCGTGCAACTAAGCTATGAGCAGCAGTCTAATGAGCCAAAGTAACGAAAAACACCTGCAAGACTGTGCAGGGTCTTACAGAACACAAGAAAGCACCTTTACATCTTTAGGTCGTGTTCAGACAGACTTTTGCCCTAATTCAAAAAGTGCAGGGAAAAAATATGCAGGGTCCACTTTTACATCCATCAACACACTGCATCGACCAAATATGTGCACGCTCTCGTTCCTAGTACATTACTCCGCAACGTGAATGCTATTATTTCACTGTTCTCCAGGAGAAAATGATTGCTACCAGACACTATGGCTGGTGGCCTTTTACTTTAATTGGCTTACAGTTACATACATAAAACATACAGACTTGAGATCCAGCACAGTTGGGGGGCGGGGGGCTGGGTGGATGGATGGAAAAAAAAAAAAAAGGCATCACAAGAGAGAAACTGCTCAGACATTTGGATTGCACAGAGCCAGTATAGTTCACAGAGCCTTATAAAGACACTGAAAACTTGTCTGGACACACATTACCAGCTTTACATGAAATGCTGAACACTAAACCAGTTTGGTTCCTAGTTTCTGATCGAATTATAATAAAATTTATTCATTCATGCTCGGTGAACAGTTCATAACTGTGGAGGGTCCCTGTGTGGAGCGTATTCAGCTCAAATCACAAGCAGCGTTTCATGTGACTGAAGCGTGCAGGAGTGCAGCAGCGGAAAGTGAAACTGAGCCGAGCTGCAGCAGACACGTCGCCTGCTTCACTAACTCCACTTCAAATCAGGAATAACACGCGTTCTAACAGCTGCCATTTTTAGTCACCAACTAACTCCCCAAGTACTAAGCAGAAGTTACTTTTCCTCAAGGAGGGAAAGTACCCATCTGATGAGTGCATGTCCAAATAAGGACTGCAACAAAAAAAAACCTAAGCTATTATAGCGCTGATCGTAACAGAGAGAGGCTGATAGTGTTTCAGATACGATTATCAAGAATTACATTTTAAAAACGTGCTGTATCATGTCTAAAAGTTTTTATTTTTTTAAACTGCAAAAAATAAAAAACTTCTACACTCTTAATGAAGGATTAAAAAAAAGTATTGTTGCCCACATCTTAAAGTTTCAGCTCAGTTTAATAGTGTTAGAATTTCTTTCTTCTTTTGCACACTTTTTTTTTTTTTTAACGAAATAAACAACCAAGTATTAACGAAAACCTGTGTTCACAGATTGGTTTATCCGCTGGTTAAAAACTGTCACCGATTTATTGGCAGCCCAGCGGTGTGTCAATGGAAATCTTTCGATTCCAGCGTCAATAGGATACTTTAGTTTTGGTACCAATTCCAAGACAATGCTATTTCAATTAATACATATTTCTACAACAATCATAACACAAACAACTGTGTAAGAACACTGCCTTAAAAAAACCCGACAAATATTAACTAACAAGGCTAGACACAGACACAGTCTAGTAGCCAATGAAAAACCAATAATCAATATATAATATATAATATATATATAATATTCAACTTGCACCTACTTGGTGTTACTTGAATAGCAGCTGATGTAAAATTGGTTAGATGGTTGACACAAGTATGCAGCCAAAGAGTTTAAACACATAATCCATGTGATAACACCAGACAAGGCCGTATTCTAAGCCCCCCCCCCGAACCAAAAGCAGCCCCATGCGATCAGAAGAATCTTTTTTGTGTGTGCAGCGTCTGTATGCAAAGCGGCCTAACCGAAAACGGCTCTCCTATCTCTGCTTTAACTGATCCAGTCAGCCCCCACCTACAGCAGCCGACATGTCAGTTTACTTTCTCTCAAGATAACACTTGACCTGCTTTTTTAGAGACAAACTGTTTAACGCCAAGTTTCAGGTTCAACATAAAGTTTTGAAACCTAAAACTGAAAGAAACAAAGCCACAAAGAAAAGACACAAGATAATTCCCAAAACAACTGATCCGTTAAGCCTAAAGGTTTTCTTTGAACACTCTCCTCTGGAAGATTGGATTTTCAACAACAACTGGTTAAGTACTGGATTCTTACCTTTTGACATTATTCCTTGAGTTTCGGTGGGACATATAGGTGAGTGTCCTGTGCAAGAATATAGGCTGAAATGGGATAACAAATAAATAAATTAAAAAAAAAAAATTAAAAAAAAAAGTGAAATGTTGCAATTCTACTGCATTTCCTCTTATCTCAAATGGTCAAGTTCATTATGTGACTATTTTCAAGGAACACTCACAGCGATCAAGTTCCTGGTGCGGAGGAACCTGTAGATTTGGGTAGGCTCTGCAAATAAACATAATGACATCATCAGCACATGACTGTGTGTGATATACACCCTTTATATGAAGATTTTGAATCTTAAACAAGCGTCAAGCCAAACAAAAACAAAAAAACCTAAGCTTAGTACACTTGTAGTGCTGAAACAATCATTCATGTAAGGAATGAAAACGTTAATAAACTTGCTTCATTTTTTTTATTTTTGAGAGTTTGTCGGACAAAATGAGATTTTTGAAGACATCACTTTGTGGTCAGGTAACCTTGTTTTCATGTTATTTAGACATTTTATAAACTATACAATTGATAATAAATGAATTGATAGATTAACCGAAAACCATCCCTCGTTGCGGCAATGTTCGGAAGACTGAATGAATGAGTTCACCTTGATTTAAATATGCAAAATACCTGCAGCTGAAACAAGTTGTGACAAAAAGAAAGTATGACAACACCGCAACACGTAATTAACAGTGGGTGAATGTAACGGAGAAGGCTACAGACACATTTACTCAAGTACTGTACTTGAGTGAAAATTCGAGGTAGGCCTACTTGAACTTACTATCATTTCCATTTTATGCAACTTTACACTTTTACTCCCCTACATATCAGAGAGATAGTGTACTTTTCTTTTTAGATTAGATTGTTTTAGATTTGCCGATTTCGAATTTGAATGTTACCGATTTATAAACTGAAGTTTTTTCTGAGCAGTAGTAGCTAAAATTAGCACCACCTTAAACAAACACAGCAGTCAAAAAATGTAACACTCATTAATGCAGCAGTACTATTAATATTACTGCTGCATTAATGATTAATTAATCCAAAAACATCATATATAATAGTAAAACACTGACAGGGAACATCTTACTGCACAATAGGGCTGCAACTAACGATTAATCGACTAGTTGTTTGGTCTGTAAAATGTCAAAAAATGGTGAAAAATGTGGATCAGTGTTTCCCAAAAGCCCAAGATGACGTCCTCAAATGTCTTGTTTTGTCCACAACTCAAAGATGTTAAGTTTACTGTCACAGAGGAGGTGATAAACCAGAAAATATTCACATTTAAGAAGCTGGAATCAAATAATTTTTTACTTTTGTCTTAACAAATGACTCAAACCGACTAATCTATTATCAAAATAGTTGGCGATTAATTTAAGAGTTGACAACTAATCGATTAATCTTTGCAGCTCTACTGCACAATGAATACTTTTACTTTTGATACTTTTTAAGTACATTTCCCTAAGAATACTTGCATACTTTTATTTACGTAAGGTTTTGAATGCAGGACTTTTTACTTGTGGTAGAGCATTTTCAGTGTGGTATTAGTACCTTTACTTCAGTAAAGGCTCTAAAATACTTCAGCCACCACTGGCAGTAAATTGCCAGTGGTCACGGCTCAAAGTGTACAGTATTAACAACAAGGACATGATAGTTGAGTATGTAACGTTAGTAGTAAAAGGAATCGGTTCCTCCAGTTAATATGCAGCCCCTCATCTCAACATTGACACGGCCCCTTGTAACGCTCTCTGTGACCTTAAATTAAACTCCAACACTGATATCTTTAAATATGCAACTTGATCACAGCAGCTACTCACTCTCGAAGGCCTGCAGGAACAACTCGTGGTCGGCTTGAATGAGCTGCATGTTGGGCTTCTTGGCTACAGCCATCGCCGAGGAGGAGGAGGAGGACTGGTATAACCCGTTGGCTTTTCCTCCAGAACCAAAACCCACCGGGTGGCTTCCACCTGAGGAGCTCTGCTTCTGTGGAGCCATTTGTCAAAATAAAACAACAGCCAGAGAAACTATCCCACCGCCTGATGTGAACTGTTAAAAAAAATAAGAAGAAATAAACTCAGGTCCTCTTCCTTTGTCAAAACAAAAGAGCAGCGTTTGCAGAAAGCAGCCGCTTAGGCGAAACACTGTTGACTCTCCATTTTAAAAGCGGATTATGGAAGTTTCAGTCTTCTGTATTTGACATTGGAGAGGATACAATCTAACGTTTTCGTTTATCTGTCAGTTGAACAGTTTCAGAGGTCGGCGAACAGGCTTGAAATGCGCGAAACAAGAAATCAGCCTCCAGCGAGCTGACGCCGCGGCTTGCTAGCTAACCGGCTAACTTCCCTAGCCAGTTAGCAACAACCTCCGGCTAACTGAATAGCATTGTCCGGCACTCTAATTTCACTAACCGAGAACTCGGAAGCTGCTGCCAAACGAGAATGTATTAAACACAAAAATGGCAAACGTTTTCAGGGGGTTCGATGCCATAATATCACCAGAATTCGCATTATATCTCGCCTAGCGCCCGGTGGCAAGTTTGGTTAGCGGTACTGGAAAGGAAAGCACCACAAAATAACATAGAGGTTATTCGGTCACCGTCTTCAAAATAAATCATAATTTAAATATGAAAATTGTTTAATACATTTCACTTAGTTTTTTTGTACCACAAATACCAATATGGGAATTAGAAATACATCTCCATGAAAAAAAGATAGGGCTCTAAACCCATATTATCTGAAAATGTTATTTTGATCCATTAATCGCTTTTATTTTGAAGGCAAACTCCATCTGAGTTTCGTTTTCTCTGCCCTAACTTCGCCGACTTTAAAACAAATGTACAGTGGCAGCAAAACCTGTCCTGTATGTGTCTACACACAGGACTTTTCAAAAAACCTTGGAGTGAGATTTGGTGGGGCCAACCAAAATTTTGCCGCGTACAAAGCAACTTTTTTTTGGCTCATTCAGCATCATTACCGTACAGCAAAAAAAATAAAAAAGTTATTTAAAAAAGTTATATATATATATATATATATATATATATATATATATATATATATATATATATATATATATATATATAAAAAAATAAAAAGTTATTTAAAAAAGTTACCAACAGCAAGACAAAAGACACAGTATGGCTCATTTTGTGCATGTGTTATATCACAGCCTTTCTCAAACTTTTTTTGTGCCAAGGCCCAGTAATGTTTGTCCCTCATCCTCTGTGCCCCACTTATGAATATTTTTGGGAAAAGAGAAATGTTTCATGAAACATTTAATGAATTATTTACAGTTACATTTAGAGATGCACAGAGGTTAGAGAAGCACAATAGTGGCCCAAAGTTTCCCATTATCTGCCCCCCTGGTGAGCTGGCACAAACATCTGGACCAGTCACAGCTGCATGGCCAACCCAATGGCACAGGTTTTGTTTCCAGATTTTGTGAGGAGACATATAATTTTGAGCATTAAACACTGAATTTGTATGCACCTATTTCTACCCTTTTCTATATCAATTTATGCTGGAAACAATTAAAAATATAGAAAAATAAGGCCCTCAGGAATTCTGCATTACTTTCAGCTATTCTCTTGTAGATCATCTTTTTCTAATTTAACGTTATCTCTGCTGAGTCAACACACATGTAGGCCTAATTTACTCTTCCCTCCTCTTTTGTGTCTTTTTTTGGGGAATTAACATCTTTAACATGTGCATGTGGCACTTATTCATGTGAATCATACAATAATTCACTTCAATAGCTCAGATGTGTTTGCAAGATTTCTGCTCATATTTACAACTTTGTGCACATTCAAAATATAACTCCTCCCATCTGTGTTCGCCGAGATTTGGAGAGTTGTAATATAGTCTGCTGTGCATGTTATTGCACCGCTGATATGGTAGTATCTCAGTCAGACCGTCTGACAGACACAGAGGCCCATTTGGGTCTCTGGTCTCTGACAAAGTTTAGAGAAGTGGCTGTAATTCATCAGAGGTTCATGGAGTCACAGGACAGTGTCTGGGAGTCACAGGACAGTGTACAGAACAGTCATGGAGTCACAGGACAGTGTACAGGACAGTCATTGAGTCACAGGACAGTGTCTGGGAGTCACAAGACAGTGTACAGGACAGTGTCTGACTGTCCTGGGACAGTCCTCAGGACACTACTAACAGGACAGGACAGGTTTTTGCTGCCACTGCTTCTCCAAATGTAGGTTGAAGCCACGTTGAAGCCTCCACAGATTGTGTTGAAAGATCCCGCCTTCTTGCAGCTCCACCCAATCATTGTGCTTGTTAGTGAAAGCCCGAGGTCTCACTGGTGGGATACATTGGTGTCATTCTACTGTAGGCAGATGCACATTTGCAACCTGCAGACACAAAACATTATTGAAATTAAATAAATATACCTTGCTGACTCAAGTAAAGTCATAATTCAGTTTATGAAAAAAAAGTTTAAAATAAATGAAGGATGAGTTGTGTATAATGGGATTTTCCTCTGATTTTTCTTTGAAAACAAATAATTTAAAATCATTATACATATAGTAAGTTTGTGACATTCACCAGTTAAAATGGATGCAAATTGGAAGCATGTATAGCCACTGATTGATTACAATTCATTGACTTGAAAAGCGAGTATTATAGAGCCGATTTCACGCATTTCACACATCTACAGTAATAATAACAATTCTATATGTTGAAATTACACCACATCACATCAAACATTCTTTGTTTATGTGGAATGGAATGTGGTATGATTTTTGAATATTTGTGCTTAAACATAAATGCATAGAAACATTCAAATTTCTTGTTGAAATATATAAAGAAAGTGGAGATTAAAAGAGATGACATTACATGGTACCTCCTGATATGGTTCAGGATGAGCACAGAGCTGCCTGCACAGGACCGAACCACTGACCCCAAAACATAATGAGCACTAAAATAGCTCATGAGCACAGTGATTGAACTTGTACACTGCATGGTGATATATTGTCACTGTTACTCAGCAGCCTGCAACAATAACTAACCAGTCTGAGTCAGTGAGTGGGTCTAAACGACTGAAGCCAAGGAACTCACTGACAGTGTGTCTCATTCATTTTTTTTATGTTGAAATGTCAGTCTGAAGGAGCTTCAAGTGCACAATATTGAACAGACTTATAGAGGCAACCTTAGCCTTCATAGTCTTCTGATGTGCTATGTGTTTAAAATGACTTATTTACCACTAAAATACTTCCAGTGATAATAAAGTAAGGCAGGATGTTTTCTTTTTACAGAGCTGGCCCTACATTTTTAGACAATAACAAAATAAAAATGGAACTTACTTAACAAAAAATGAAAACATTTTGTGCCATTTTTGCCAACAAATAGTGACAACAAAACAAGCTCAGAGACGGGGGAAATGGACAACTAGGCTAAGTAAGTAATTTACTGTCCCCTACGAAACAAGCACTCCCAGGATTCTGTGGTGAAAAAAATATATTCGTAGGCTTTAGAAGACAAATACTGGATTTACTGTAGTCTATTTCTATATAGTGTTGCTGCTAACAGGTCTCTCTTTAGTCTTTACTTGCTTATTAGTACATGATGTGTGCTTAATATTTACATGTCACAATGAGGAGGGCCCCCAAACCAAATCCTGCTTACACCCCCAAAAGTCGAGGGCCGGCCCCTGTTCTTTCCATTGCAGATGAAGTATTTAACACAAAAAAACCTGACTCGTTAATCACGACATGGAACAACAATTTCATAATTAAAACACGCACCGCTTGGACTATAAGTTATGATTTATTATTCAAACATATTCCCTTTAACAGTTAGCCATGATAGTGGTTTGTCAAACTAACATACAGTAATGCACACATACACAATGAATGAACCCCAGAGAGAAAGCAGGTAGTGAAAGTGAACAATACTGGATTAAATCAGTAGATAACACAAACATGATACAAGAAATTTGAATGACAGACTGGAAACAGAGTTCGGGAACGTGTAAATGAAGACAAATTAAAACACCGATAAAACACATTGACCTCCATCTTCAATCCCTTCCCCTTCGCATGGAAAGAATAAACAAATCACATAAAGGATACATTCAATTCCCAGTGTTTACATTTCTTTAGTATTTTATTGTGCTTATCCTGTTGTTCCGGGTCTGTCACCTGGAACCAGGATAATAATGAACCACTGTCTGTCCCTCTCACAGCTCAGACGCATGTTAGATGTGCTGAATTCAGACCACACTAGGCCTGCACGATTAATCGTTATAAAAACGCGATCTCGATTCAACCTGTTCACGATTTAATTTTTAAATGACTTTGATTCTTTTTTTTTCAGCCTTTATTTTGATAGGACAGCTGAAGACATGAAAGACAAGCAGTTAAAAAGTGTGCTAAAGAAATCATTCCGTTTTTGATACTGTACTTAAATTGGCAATTGACAAACTCCATTTCTCTATGGACTGAAGCTGTAGCTGCTTGATTGACATGTTTTAATTATGTAAAGACATGTTGAAGGAGTTCAGATAGAGCCTTTATCAGGCTCCTATTTAGTTCAATGTGTTATACGTCACTATTTTTGGTAGCTTACTGTACTTAAATGGCCAGTATGTACTTTATTTTCTTTATTCATTGAAGCCTCTATGTTTACAGGCTTGTGTTGATGCGCAATGTGCTATAGGTGCCCAAAAAAAATCTAAGTTTGGTACTTCCAATTTGTTTTGTCATGGTTCACGTGTGCAATAAACATTACACTTCGTGAGAAAAAAATCGTGGCAGAGAATCGTGATATCAATTCATAGCTAAAAAAAAAAAATCATGATTAATATTTTTCCCCGAATCGTGCAGGCCTAGACCACACCAGACACACATTCCCAGCAAAACACTGCCGTGTCTCTGCAACATCATGACCCGACACCAACTTTAAAAAGGTAAAACACACCACTTATTTAAAAGTCAAATGTTGACATCCCCACCCAATTAAAACATATTAGAGAAGACACAACCTACACTATTTACCTTTGAAATTCTAGTTCAGGATAGAGTCATCGGCCCCCCTCATAGATAGTGAGGGATTATTAAAACCGAGAGCGTCCATCAGCGTTAATATTTTATTCAAGCCTGCTGTTTCGAGGTCACAACTTAACTGTTTTGTTTTTTAGGCCTAATATTCTAAGAGAGAGATTTAACTATAATGCTATTTTCTTTCAGCAGTAGACTTAAGTCTAAATACGTCCTGATAAAAGACTTATCTACACAGTCACACATATCTTATGACCACCATTATCTCAAGATAGAGGTAATTAAGTTGTGATATAAGTTATGTCAAGACAATGAGATAAGGACGTAAGTATCGCAGGTTAATGCCCTAAAAGAAATTAATAAGCACTACAGAAAAAGAAAAAAATAATTAATTTGTAAACACAGAAACAAAAAGTTGATCTTGAGGTAATTACGTTGTGATCTTGTGATAACGGGTTAAAAAAAAATTAAATGTATTAGCAACCACAGTCACACTTGACTTCTGTAACAAATCCAAAGTTTTAAATTCTAAAGTGTCTCTGCTGACTGAACATCTTCGCTCCTCATCACACACTGGGGTGGTGTTTAAATGGATGGCATTATCGAGGGTTAAGTCCTTCAAACTAGGCAAAAAAGTGCAAGGTTGTCTTGAGAAGCGGTTATGATTTTGTATAAAGTTTTACCCAGGCCAGTTTAACATCCAAAACACAGAGACAAACAGATAGAGGTTGTTTCCCCATCAGTGCTCCTGACGTCATCTGGGACGTCCTGATTGTTGCTGAACATGCTTGATCTTCAAGTGTGAGCAGTCACATAATCCAAACTGTCACTCTGGACAGCACAGGCATGGAAAGAACTCAGGGTAACGCATGATATCCTGCAACAAAACATTTTGTAGGGGGGAGCGTAGCCTTGGTTAGTGTGGTTTCAGTGTTTTCTCCAGAGTACGTAGGTTATGAGCAGGATGAGGCCTGCCGACAGGCCTGCAATCACAAACTGGTGGATCGAGAGGACGTTTTCCAGTGTGTGGATCCTCTCTTCCATGGCACTGGTGTGAAAGTAGTCATAGACGCCAGCTCCAATGCTCCACAGCGCCCACACTGCGTCCAACACCAGCGGCATGGTGAAGCAGACAGCTGCAGCAGGTCAGACAGGTTCTGTCAAAGACTGGAACACAAGGCATATCAAGATCTCAACCGAGGCACTGAGCAATGTTAGATCTGAAGGTCAGTCCCCTAACCTTTACTGTACAATGAAAGTGTAATTTCCGCAGAATTATATTTTTACTGGCATGCGATTTCAAGTCTTGAAAAGTTCCCTCTGTCAGTGACATTGGACACTGACAGCTTACACTCTGAGTAATGTGCAAACGTGTAATTTAATCATGTTTTACCAGAGGAATATTTTAAAAGTTACAGACATTAAAAGTAAAAGTAAAAAATAACAAATCAAATAAACAAATCTGTAAAACAATACCATAACTCAAATTGTTACTTTTTAATTGTAATTTGATTGGAACAATTCATTTAAACAGCACACGTTTTGTTAAACTATATCAATAAGCCGATACAGTTATCGTCCATGTAAAGTTAAACAGCTTTATAGATTAATATTATTTGTTTTGACAAATGAAAGAATGGCTCATGACGTTTAAGACGTCTTAATAATGCTTTGCCTACGTAAACTCGTCTAGCTATGTAGTACGAGTTTATTAAATTCTAAATTTTTTAAATACAATTATAATGCGTAACACGACTTGCTGGAACGCTGTTAAATATGTTCAAACTAGCATAAGGTTACAATTACAACAATGTAACTGCACATACTTGCAACACCCGGACTAGTTGAATATGTAGAAAAATAACCAAACAACGTTGTTGAATCATCCTCTGCTAGCAAGCTAACGCCTAGCCAGTGTACAGATTTGTTCTTACCATACCAGCACTGCTATTTTAAAGCCAATATTACTTACAGCATGAGCTACTTGTAAAATGTTCAAGGATCACGCACCGTCTTTACACCATCCGATGCATGGAAATGCATCATACTTCTGTAGTTATCATGTTTCAGGGAATTATAGAAAACCTAGCTATCTGCCTTGAACCCTTGAACCACTAGCTAGCTATGTCTACTTCCGGTTGTGTTCACGATCAAGTTCCCCTTCTCCTGAGAAAGGTAACGTTACGCCAAATTTCACGTCGACTTCATTTGCTAGACTTTTCGGACCACAAAAGTATAATTAATACAACATTGCGACCTGTTATTATCACAAAGGCCATCTTCTGTGATATTCGGCTGCATACAAGAAATCTGTCGAGGTGCGTTTTTATTTGAATGGGTTCACATCTCATTATCTCCCAAATGGTGTAACATCGTAGAAAATGCATTGCCAACCCTTACCAAAAGTTTACTATCGTGTTTTTGATGTATTGTGTTTTTAGTATTTTCAATAGAGTGGCTTTGGAAAAGATTAGGGTAAAAGTGCATTCAACCCGTGTGCTGCTTAGTAAAGTCAAAATAGTTGTTAATTCGAAATGAAATAAACAATTATATCCACTCCTGCCAGGCCTATTGCGGTTGAAGTATGCATACTGTGACCCATCAACACTGCCAGGCGCGGTGGCCAAGTGGTAAGGCGTCGGTCTCGTAAACCGAAGATCGCGGGTTCGAACCCCGTCCGTGCCTGACGTGTGTGAATCAAACGTGCTCCTTTTTCGTGTACACCATTGTGTTGTAAATTTGCATACAATATTTAAAAATGAATGTGTTGTCTACTCGTTTATGTACGAAATGCACATAATGATGAATGCAATGTCATTCATATGATTATTATTTGTTAATAGGCAAAAATATTGTTGTTATGGGTTGTGACTGAATGCAACTTCTATTTCCAAAAGGAAAAAGAAAGATAAACAGAAGGAAAAAAAATAATTTTCCACACACGTCACCTCTGCATTGGTTTATTGGTCGACATTTCGGTCACCAGAGTATTTCTCAAGCGTTTTTTTTTTGTTTTCCTATGGAAATGGATCTTCGGGGGAATTAATTCCCTGCACCACAAAGGAGACAAAGCAAGTTGTGTGTGTGTGTGTGTGTGTGTGTGTGTGTGTGTGTGTGTGTGTGTGTGTGTGTGTGTGTGTGTGTGTGTGTGTGTGTGTGTGTCCGCGTGTGTGAATGCAACTTCTACAAACAACTACTCTCCTGTTGAAGATAATATCTTAAAAGTCCACAAGAGAGCGCTAAAGTCCTTCAAATTATATCCGTGTACTGCTACACTGTTATTTATTGTTTGTCACGACATCCAAGTTGCCATATGGTATATAATGAATATTTAGACGACTGTACTTTTCTGACCTTACTATGGGGGACTTGACTTGTCTTTTAAACACTGGATTTCTTGAACTTTAAATATAATTCAACTGAAAAACTAATTTTAAAATGTATGTAAATAAAATAAATATATACATTTAAATAAATAATACAAACAAACAAAATTGGACACAAAATAAATGTGTTGTGATGTTAGTGCACTTCCACAACCTACTGAAAACTCCTAAAATATATTTTTAATATATCAAAATAATAAATACAATATATCAACATTAGACCACAATAAATTAGATCAAATATGTTGAAGTGTACAGCCACAACCTACTGAAAACTCTTAAACATATATTCAACATTTTGGTAAACTATATTCAACATATTCCATGCAGCACAATAATCGTTTATTCTTAGTTTCATTATTGTTGGAAGCCAAAATTAAGAAAAATTACATTTGATTAATCGCCCAGCCCTAAATATTATAATATATTCCACCACAACAGAATTGTCATCATATGTTTTTTTATTGGACTGAGTGTAAGAAATGAGTTTACCTCTTCATTACATCAGAGCACAGACCTGCATTTTGTCATCTTCATATATTGTATGTCATACAGGTGTAATGTGGATGTGCAGAGCTTTATATTGCTTTACTTGAAATTCTGAAATGATTCCAGCATGTCGTGTGTGAGCCTTAAAGCTACTGCGGAGTATTAACAACCACCACCTCCCCGTTAATGTTAAGCTGTGTGGTTTCCCAGTCGAAAACATTTCCTCTTGGTACTCTCTTCCCAGAGAACATGTCTTGGATCATGCGGTCTGAGAGGACGGAGTCCCACATATTAATATCACCGATCTCCCCAACAAAACTCTGCTTGGCATCAAATGAACCCACGTAACTATCCAGATCTTGTCCGATGATAACCTTGCCTCCGGGTTGGACTGTGTGACCCTTCTTGAAAATTTTGGTCAAGCTTTTCCTCCCATCCATGAAGAGAGCGGCCGCACCTGAGCTGGAATCCCAGGTGACACACAGGTGGGTCTGCAGGGCGCCGATATCAGGGACTCGGAAAAATACAGGTTCATCCACCAGGTAAAAGGACAATCTAAACACACATATTCATAACAGTACAGAGGCTTTAACAATGCAACATTCAAACAACACACAGTTATTGTACTGTATTACCTTAATTGTGTGATCATATAAAACTATTTTTAATGTAATAACTCATGAATACATGTCAAAATTATTGGTAGCAGTAGTAATATTGTTGTTATGAGTATTAGCTAATTTTATTTCAGTTGTTTCATTTGTAGTAGCAGTAGTATTGTAAGCAAAAGTAGATTATTCTTTGTAGTATCAGTACTTGTTGTAGTAGTGTTCTTCGTAGTAGCTGTAGTAGCAGAAGTATTGTAAATAGCAGTTGTAGTACTTCAGGGTTTCCCGCAGCTCTTTACAGTTAAGGCGGCCGCCTTAACAACACGTGCCTGCCGCCTTAACTAAGTCATCAAATGGCAGCGCCAACCCTACCACCTTAGCTAACAAATTTTCTGCAGGAAACCCTGCACTTGCTAGTAGTAGAATAGAATAGTCTTTATTGTCGTGGTACGTGTATAACGAAATTGAATGCAGTCCTATCAGTGCAAAACATCTGCAAAAGTGCAAAGCAGGGTTAGGGTTAGCCTTTAAAAGTCACTATAAAAATATATCAAAGTGGCAGTTTAAAAAAAAAAGAAAAAAGATCCATCCTTAAAAAGTAGCATTAAGTACGTATTAAGTTATTGCTTTTGGAAAAGAATGTTTTGATTCAGTTATTTTTGATTTAATAGTCCTGAAACGTATATCGCATATCGTTCTACTAGTACAATAAGGAGATAGTCAAACTTGTATTGTTGTAACTGTAATGTTCCACCAAAACAAGTTCCTTCCAGAGGCTATTTTGCAGCCGCACCGCAGCTCCCTGCAGCGCTTAGCGCCGCCCATGACGATTGTGATTGGTTTAAGGAAATGCCAATAAAGCAGAGCACGTTTTTCTCCCATCTCGGAATGCTGTGTGGACTAGGCAGACCCTCTTCCACAGCGCTATGGAGGAAGGTCTGGCAAAGCTAGACCAAGCTGGTCTTGGCGGTGGCAGTAGCTCAGTTCGTAAGGAGTTGGGTTGGGAATAGGGGTGCATGATATATCGACTCAATACCGTTATTGCAATATCACGTTGCACGTCGTGATAACTATGCAATATTTTGTTTATTTTGTGGAGTGCTGTGTCCCGTCCGTTGGCCGTGTGCAAGGCCGGCGATTGCTATAGGCGGCCTAGGCGATTGCCTAGGGCATAAATATTCACCAGAATGCAGGAAATGAAGTATTTAATGCTCAAAATTTTCAAGGGGTGGACCCCCAGACCCCCCCATCATAAGTCACCATGCACACAAATCTGGAAACAAAAAACTGGCCTTTGGGTTGCCAGACCAGTTATGATTATACCAAATGTTGGTGCCATCTAACTTAATGGAAGCTAGAAACTAAAATGAACATACATTTCTACTCTATTGCTGACACAGCGCTGTGGAGATCTGGTAATGCAAGACTGGGGGGGAGGGGGGCGCAAAACTCAATCTCGCCTAGGGCAACCAAAGGGCTAGAACCGGCCCTGGCCGTGTGGCTTATAGCCCGGACACACCAGCCAGACGGCCGACCGTCGACAGAAAAGCCAGTCGAAATGATCAGTCTCCCCGTGTTGGTCCAAAAGGGCCACAGAACACACCAAAGAGATGAGACGTAATACATCTCCATAACAGCAGGCGGCACTAATCTGTATTGTTGCCCAAAAAATGAAAACCGGCAGCTGATTGGACGAACGTGTCACAGCGGTTTGTTTTCTCCGGAAATTCAAAGCCAGACTGTCATGGCGGCCGTTCAGAATACGATCTCATATTGTACTAAAATAGTTCATCGAAACGTGTTTCTGAAAACATTTTAAGCGAGAAATAGGCCATGCAGTTGCTGAATCTGTCTTCATTTCAGCTCAGCAAAAGTCAGTTTGAAAGATTTTCGTCAGATTTTGAGAGACTCTAGTCACGCTCATTCCGCTCGCCGTTTCCGGGTGAGTCCCGACTGCCCTGCCGGCGACTGAACATGTCAGGTCGGCCAAAATGAACGCCGACAGCCCCCCAGACACGGGACACACGGAAAAAAAAGAAAAATAGTTGGGAAAAAAAAGAAAAAAGGACCTAAAGAGAGAGCGAAGGGAGTCAGTGGAGCAAAAGAGAGAAAATGAGTGTTGCTCAGGGAGAAGACGAAATAACAAAGATTGAAGAGGAAACTTTAGTGGCCAAAAGTAGGCCTAATGCCTCCTCGGTAGCTCGTTATAATTATTTTTTTTTCTTCTGCATTTCCTTTCCCTGCTCTCCTCCGTCTCTCTGTCACTTGTGTCTCGCTCACACACACACACACACACACACACACACACACACACACACACACACACACACACACACACACACACACACACACACACACACACACACACACACACAGCCCCTCCCACCGTGCGATGTTTTATTTTTTTTAAGTCCCCAACGTCACCTTCCAGGCAGCGCGGCAATGGTTCTGTTAAAGGTTACAGTCAAGCCCCCAGGAGTGCTCTTGCAGGAGGAGCGCTAAGTCTAAATGCCAACATGGGCTTAGCGGATAACGGTGGTACTGGACTCCATGGCTCAGAAAGACTTTTCACATAGACATTACATGGCGGAAGAAACGTCTATATTTCAGTGGATCATTTGTTTCGGGGTATATCAACCTACCAGCCCGAACACTGAAACGGTCCTTGTTTAAAACGTTACGTTTTTAACATTTTTAACATTCACTAGAAGCGAATCCAGAATTATTAAATTTGAAATGATGAACGTGCATAATGGACGCGAGCAGAACCACGGGACTGCGCACGTCTGCTCACATGACTGTTCTCCCGAGCTCATGTAGCTAGCTGTAATAATGGATATAGCTAATGGTTGTAATTCACGATGTGTTCTATTAATACGTCCATGGTATTATCTTATGAAGTTATGATACATCCGAGGGATGTATGTATGTTGTAAAGCCTGTTACGTGGATGTAACGTCATTAGCATTTCCCAAACTGGCGGGGCTATCGGCTAGCTAGCTAGTTGCTAACATCAGGGTTAGCTAGCATGGCTGTATTAAGATCATGCCTACATAACGTTACTACAGACATAGTGATTACATGGCATTGGTTCTCTCTTATGATACATCCAAGGGCTGTATGCTGTAAAGCTTGTAACGTGGATGAGAGATGAAGCCATGGATGAGCTCTGTTCATGAAACTGCAGGCTAACTGCTATCGCTAGCTAGTACCTAGCTAAGGGTAAGCGAGCGTCTGGAATGCGTAGCTCCTATGGCGCCATTTTGATGCTAATAAGTGATCACCCGCCGTTAGCATCCCATTGACTGCCATTCATTTTGACGTCACTTTGACAGCGAATAACTTTACATCTGAACCGTTTAAAGACTCTATTTGTCCGTTGTTTATTTCTAAAGAAACATGACAATGTATAAAAGGCTCCATTACCTTGTACCTCACGTTATGGCTCCGTAGCAGACGTTTTTGTAAAAATAGGCTAACGATTGTGTCATAACCAAGTGACTTACTGTCGCACAGTAGAGGAATTACCATACAGTACAGGAGAAGCTCATAGGCAGTTTCGACTTACGTTAGCTGTTGTGTTAACTAATGTTAACTAGCATGTTAGTGATCAATAATTAGCCTGTGCCCATGTTATCTCCTTACATATACCTACACTCTCAGTCTCTGTAAGATTGGGAATGATTGAGATTACTCTTGGCACAGCTACCAGAAGACTTACAACTTTCAGACACGTTGCTCACGTCACATTTACATTGTCTCTGTCAGTTGGAGGCTGCGCAGTAAAGCAAGTGATCACCGGAAAAGTGCTTCTAATAGCCTTCACTGGTCTCCGTCCAGAGCAACGGGGTCTATTGGTCCATTATATATATATATATGTCAATGATTGGAATGTACGGGGCTTCCCGCCGAACACTGTATCTTAATACATCCATGGTTACGGTGAGCTGCCTGTAAAGCGACGTTGGAGGCTTTAAACACCATCGATCCCACTGTGCACACAAGTTCACGAAAGGTTGGTCTATCTTGTGAACACCTTTACACAATCATACATTCACAATCACTGACCCGACTCTCAGCAAACAAGCGATTGTGCCCGCTAAAATTCAGTTGGGTTGTCGAAGTCAAAACACTATATGTAGCAGCTGTGAATCAAATAAACGTATTATAAATAATGTTATGTCATTTTTTTACTCTTACACTGAATGTTTGCTGCTTCAATCCAGATGAGTAGGGCCTATTGAAAAGTATTTTCCGCGACTGAAAAAGGCACGTGTTGAGGATGAGGACCAGCCTGAACCGGAGGTATCAGTCTGAAACAGAGCTGAATAGTCCGACCAGTGTAAAAAGTTATGTTATTAATTTGTTTACAATATTTTCAGGCTTCAACCACTGAAAGACAGGGTCAGGGAGAGAAAGAGATAGATTTGTTAGGCATTGAATTAGGAGAGGAGGACAGCATCCAACTGCGTGTCCTCAACTGTGTTTTTGACCCTCCCCAGTAGAATTGGTAGATCACTAAATATTGTCAAATGTTAAATTCAGAATATCGTTTAGTTGTGTCTACCTGCCGTCCAGCTCACGCCACACATTCAGCTCGTCAGCGCGTTGGGTCCGGTACGCAAACAGGACGATCTCGCGCCTACCGGTGAGCTCTGTAGCCACGCGCATGCACAGAGTGAAAGCCCTCAGGTTCAGGGGCTTCAGAGGGACCATCCCCACATAACTGGTACTCGTCTCCGAGGGGAACACCAAGGACTTAATGCTCACGCTCTCTGAGAGAAGAAAACATACAAGCTATATTAGATGTGTTTATGTTCAAAATATATGTGCACTATATGTATAATTCAGAAAAGAGTTTTAGTCAATTCTTTATAAGGATGTTTTTTGTCTCATATTTTTGTATTTCTTATGTGTAAAAGCAACACAACTAAAGCCTAATTTCTATTCATCTTAATTGCCTGCACTTGTCAATGTAAATACTAACTTCTCCTTAGGATTTTATTTCTTATGCACCTCATCAACTAGCAGCAGAGTTTCTGTCCAGCTACCGTTTAGCACTTTCTCGATTCATCAATCCTTTTGTCTAGAATACAGAAAAAAATCAAGTTTCCAGACCCTATGGTCATGTCTTAAAATATCTCGTTTTATCCAACTAAAAGTCCAAAACCCCAAAATATTCAGTTATTACTACTACTATGATATAAAACATTCAAACAGAAAGACACATTTTTTAAAACCATTTTTAAACCATTTATTTTATTTTCATCAACCTCTTGATTAATGGACTAATCGTTTTTGCTCTAGTTAAATTTGCAGACCAGTGCCCCTAAATTAAAAACAAAACATTAAATGTATACTTTTTATTTATGCACAGGTATGCACATAAAGACACAAGGGAAAAGAAAGATATACAATTACCGGCCAAGGAGACGGCAACAAGGAACAGGACGGTGTAAAGTCTCATTTTGTCTGAGCAAACCTGCAGAAAAAAAGACTTTACTCTTTAACTCATTCCACACATAATGCAAAATAATACAAAATAAAATTATGCTGATAACATATAGCACTCACAATTACAGTACTCAGTACATTACAGAAATGTATACAGAACATACTACGACACGTACAATGTCTCTGCATGGCTACTAAGTGCCGCGCTTTCATCCACGATGTCGCGGTTAGCATTGCTAAAGGCTAGTGTGGCTAGCTTACTCTTCGTCATGTTATTAACTTCATTACTTCACAATGTGCGAACATACTGTGTTAAAATACTCTCCTCATTACATATACACATTCACATTCACATAACACTCTGTTAACCAATAACACATATTATAGGAGACTCATACCTGAAAAGGGGAGTAGTTGAATGAAAGATGCACGGATACAAACTTTCCTCAGATCATATGTGTAATAAGGAGGCAACGTGCACCGCAATTTATACCATGGTCTGGGTGAATACTAGATTCTGATTGGCTGCAGGGTGTCCATAAAAAAGTGATGTAGGACACACTAAAGGAGTTCCAGTGAAACTGACTGTTTACTGTTCTAAATGATTGACTTCGGCAGAGGCACTGATGAAAAATAAGATATCACAAACGTACTGTACTGTAACTGCTGCAACTGATGTGTGTTAACAGTGTTCGGTGCGTTTGACAAAGTGAGATGTGAAAGCAAACCAAACCAAATGAAAAATGCAACAGTGTTGCAGTTTCACCCCTGAATCGCACCTAGTCCACTTAACTACAGGTGTGAAAGCAACCTAATATTCCCTTACACTCTTTCTATCATTTGTTTGTCTGAATATTTTTGTTTTATAGAAAATGACAACCACAAATCCATTATTAAATCAAAATAACGTGACTATTTCACGACCTGCCGTGAGGCCGGGTTGGGTGAAAAGGAGGAGAGCTTAATGGGAGGACTAATGGATCCACATCAGCTTACCAAAACTGTGGAGAAATCACACGGCTGTGGCTGTTCTTTCTCGTATCATCTGAAGTGTCATCAGCATATACACCTTGGACAAAGGCTTAACCCAGATAGCAAACAGTCATTGAAACTAAATCAACATTCCGTTGTCAACATTAAGTCATTGAATTACCATCGAACTCTGATGTTGATTCTACATCATTTTGCATCCTGTTTTAATATTGAAACAACGTTGAAATCCTGTCCATAGATCAACAGAATTTCAGTGGTATTTCAATTATCAGGAATTTTGAAACAATGTTGAAAGTTCAACTGAACTAAGGATCAATGTGATTTCACTGGAATTTCAGTTGTTATTAAGCCATAGAAAATGATTGCTAGGCATACGAAAATGTAATGCCCTAAATTAAGTATCCTATAATGAATATCCTGCTTTATCTACAGCCAGGATGTTAAAATGTGATGGAACATTTGAAAGCTTGTATGCCTATAGCCTAGCCTAAAACACTGACCACATCACACTATTTAAGGTAAAAGCAAATTAATTTTATTAGCCTTATTTCATTATTTGTCCTCTTTAGTCTATTTACAGTTCACGGTCCTCTGACGGCTGACTGGTTTGTCGTCCAGTCCCTCCTGCCCGGTCTGGCATAGCGCAGCCACTTTTGCACAGCCCGGGCAAAAGTAAATTGGGTGATGGCGGCTGTCCCCATCTGCTGTGTAAGAGCATATAAACCAGAAAATACAAACACAATGCAAATAATTTGCCTTTAAGTTAAACAGAACACCCACATATTTTATATGCACACTTGGAAACAAATTCAGTAGCCTAGGATTTTTCAATGATCGGATAAGGCAATTTGTCCAGTGTTGCCTATCATGTTTTTCCTACATTGAAAGCACTTTTCAAAATTGCCCAAGAATATGTGCAAGGGTTTATTCAAATTAAAGGGAGGTAGAAAGGATCAGCTTGCAGTGACACCTTTTCAGGAAACTGTTTTTATTTTTTTTTTCTGGCCAGGGGGTGGGGGAATAATGTCATGGTGACAGCAATGTAGACTAACAATGCAGACTACTGACACACGCGGGCTGCCTGCTGCCTCCGGCTGTCTAACGAGTCACTTTGCCACCCAGGCAGTGGGCTAGGCTAAACTATGAACTTTTGTATCGGACGGCCTAGCAAGATAGCAACACAGAACACCTTTGCCATATGATTCATTTTGTATCTCAGTGAAATTTAATTTTGTCTGGCTGGCACAAACGTTGGCAATTGTATCAATATCAGAAATTGTGGCTGTGACGAAAATTGGCCAGGCAGGCTACACTATGCTAGCGTTAATGCCGTTGTTCACCGTCGGTCAGAAGAAATAGCGGTGCTCTGTTAATAGATTTCACGACATACATGCTCCCCTAATGTATCTGCCTACTTAGCAATTGGTATAATGGTATCATTTGTTCATATTGTTTTTTATTTGGATCAGATTCATTCGCGGTTTCTATGACGCTTTTCTGCATCTGTCAAACGTGCAACTTTGAGTTCTGTGAAGAGAAGACTCCCATTAACTGCAGGAGTCTGTTAAACTCCATCAGCACAGAAACGGTAAGAACAGACGAGCTTTGTGCAGCTATTGTATAGCTCGTTCTTTAATGTTACACTGTAAATAGTGTAAACATTTTAGTATTTAAGATAACTTTCAAAGTCTGTTCTTATGAAGTGGAAGCACTTCCTCCTCTGCAAAAATAAAGACTGTGTTTTGTAAAATACAATGTTAAAATCAATGGGACTGTATGGAATAGCCACACTTTGATTGTTTTCTGTAATTTTAACCAGCCAATATTTATAATTCATCCTACATTGAAGTTATTTAAAAATGCACACCATAAAGCGCATGGAGGAACAATGTCTGTGTGTTAGTTTTCAAAATGGCACGTGTCTGACTGGATTATCTTTGTTAATGCCACTTATTTATTAATGTTTTCCCTGTCTCACTGTCTTTATTTTATGATAGCAGAGTTGAATCACAGATGGAGGAATATCTGATAGAAGAGAATATAAACACCACCAGCACAAAGAGCTCATCAGCAAAGGTTGGGCCACAATAAAACACGTTTTTATTTAAATTAAGTACAAGTCCTGTTCATTTTTTCCTTTAGACAATGTTGCCCGACTCACAGAAAATATCTGGTTGTTTGATTAAAAAAAGTCAAAGGTATTAGGACTTTAGTTATGACTCCCAAGGTGCATTTCTGCAAGAAACATCCAATCACCAAGCTTAAAATTCTGTTACACACAATCTGAAGCTTAAATACATCCATTTTAAAATTCTGGGTCAATTGTGGGTGAATTCAGCAGCTATAGTGCCATGTGTTGGTCTGAACTGTACCGACAAATTGTTTTGAAATAGGTTTCACTCTGAAGAATAATATCTACAATAAATTCAAAAGAAATATGACTCATAAAAGATATAGCAGTGGGTATAAAGGAATGATATGATAAATCAATGGCATGTATAGTAACAGTAAGTATAATACAACTATGACTAAAAAAAGAATAATATTAGTAGCAGTGGGTGTCAAGCAGGACCACGGTAGCATCTGCAACCTGCCACTACAATCCATGAAAATCTCCGAGGCGGGAAAGCTCAAGGACTTGTGCCCATAACAAGGACTGGTGGCCATGACATAAACCTTTAGGATAGTTACATCGTCTGGGAGAGTGATGTGTTGGTCTGAATGCAGCCTTCTATTTCCAAAAGGAAAAAGAAAGATAAGAACATTTCCACACATGTGTCACGTCTGTCTGCATTTGATTTTTATTAGGATCCCCATTAGCTGATGCAGAACATCAGCTACTCTTCCTGGGGTCCACACGAAACATAAAACATTACCACAGATAAGACATTTTCAGACAAAACAGATAAAAAGAAAAACTATAAAAATAAGACATTTTCAGACAAAACAGTCATATAATAAAAAAAGAGCAGTATAGCTAGTATTATTTTCTTTGCAAATATAAATATACATAGTCCTCTTCATGTACTCTAATAAATAAGTCCCTACGGACTGAGCTACTGCCCCCCCAACCATTCCTCGATACAATACTGTACGTTGCATTGATTGTGTTCGGGCTAGGAACTTTAAAAATACCTCTAGTGGCATGTTTGGTGGGGTATTTGTGTGTGTTAGAGCTAAATGTGAGTTGACTGTACAAACAATTAGGAATTTTCAATTCATTAATGTTTCTAACAATAACCATGCGTGATGCTGAAAGTCTCTCCCCAACTTTCAACCAGGAGAGATTGACATGCATGTTGTTTGCATTAGACCTAAGTGGACATTGAAGGGTATGATGAGCTTCTCTTTTCTGAACCAGCTGCAGTTTTCCTAGATCTTTCTTTGCAGCACTTGACCATATCATTGGGCAATAATCTAGATGTGATAAAAGTATTGTTTTTTTGGTCGACATTTCGGTCACAAGGATATTTCTCAAGCGTTTTTTTTGTGCTATGGAAATGGTTCTTCAGGGGAATTAATTCCCTGCACCACAAAGGAGACAAAGCAAGTTGTGTGTGTGTGTGTGTGTGTGTGTGTGTGTCTACTCATATTGAATGCAACTTCTACAAACAACTGCTCTCCTGTTGGAGATAATATCTTAAAAGTCCACAAGAGAGCGCAACAGTCCTTCAAGTATCATAGTGTACACTGTTATTTATCGTTTGTCACAACATCCAAGTTGCCATACGGTATATAATGAATATTTAGACAACTGTACTTTTCTGACCTTACTATGTGGGACTTGTAATTCTTCTAAGCATTATTACTTTAAAATGATTTTTAAAGATGGTGGTACTGCATATTTCCAAACAAATATATCCAAGCACAAACCAATTCATACTCATTTGGCCTGGTGCTTTTAGAGCAGCAGTTGCACTTTACCTGGTTGGTAGCACAGTCTTGTCTTTTATAGATGAGATTCTTTCTTCTGGTTTTCAAGTATAATGGTTAATCTACTGATGTTAAAGCCATACTATTAAAACGTATCAACTAAAAAAAGTGCAATAATCACGTTAAGTTTGGTCAATATTGAGATCACAATTACTTATTGACTTCGGAAACTTAACATATCTTTGTAATAATGAGACAGCAGTAGCAGTGGTTAAATTGGGCCGGGGCTCTCCGGGGCTCAGCACCGGCACATAAGCCTGCTTGTTTGTGTCCGGATGTGCCTGCTTGCAGTCAGTTACCTACTGGAAATATGTCACCTTGCATTGAACCTTTTTTTTTTTTTTACTTGTCTTTCAAACACTAGATTTCTTGAACTTTAAATATAATTCAACTGAAAAACAAATTTAAAATGTATGTAAATAAAATATACAGTACAGGCCAAGCCCTTTTGCCTTCACTCTGTGGTCCAGCTCACCCCAAACCATCTCGATTGGGTTCAGGTCCGGTGACTGTGGAGGCCAGGTCATCTGGCGCAGCACTCCATCACTCTCCTTCTTGGTCAAATAGCCTGGAGGTGTGTTTGGGGTCATTGTCCTGTTGAAAAATAAATGATGGTCCAACTAAACGCAAACCGGATGGGATGGCATGTCGCTGCAGGATGCTGTGGTAGCAATGCTGGTTCAGTATGCCTTCAATTTTGAATAAATCCCCAACAGTGTCACCAGCAAAGCACCCCCACACCATCACACCTCCTCCTCCATGCTTCACAGCACAGATTTCCACTGGTCTAATGTCCATTCCTTGTGTTTCTTGGTCCAAACAAATCTCTTCTGCTTGTTGCCTCTCTTAGCAGTGGTTTCCTAGCCGCTATTTGACCATGAAGGCCTGATTCGCGCAGTCTCCTCTTAACAGTTGTTCAAGAGATGTGTCTGCTGCTAGAACTCTGTGTGGCATTCATCTGGTCTCTAATCTGAGCTGCTGTTAACTTGCGATTTCTGAGGCTGGTGACTCGGATGAACTTATCCTCAGTAGCAGAGGTGACTCTTGGTCTTCCTTTCCTGGGGCGGTCCTCATGTGAGCCAGTTTTGTTGTAGCGCTTGATGGTTTTTGCGACTGCACTTGCGGACACATTCAAAGTTTTCGCAATTTTCCGGACTGACTGACCTTCATTTGTTAAAGTAATGATGGCCACTCGTTTCTCTTTACTTAGCTGATTGGTTCTTGCCATAATATGAATTCTAACAGTTGTCCAATAGGGCTGTCGGCTGTGTATCAACCTGACTTCTGCACAACACAACTGATGGTCCCAACCCCATTAATAAGGGAAAAAATTCCACTAATTAACCCTGACAAAGCACACCTGTGAAGTGAAAAACATTTCAGGTGACTACCTCATGAAGCTCATTGAGAGAACACCAAGGGTTTGCAGCGCTATCAAAAAAGCAAAGGGTGGCTACTTTGAGGAATCTATTATATAAGACATATTTTCAGTTATTTCACACTTTTTTGTGAAGTACATAATTCCATGTGTTCATTCATAGTTTTGATGCCTTCAGTGAGAATCTACAATGTAAATAGTCATGAAAATAAATAAAACGCATTGAATGAGAAGGTGTGTCCAAACTTTTGGCCTGTACTGTATATACATTTAAATAAATACAAACAAACAAAATTGGACTCAAATGAATGTGTTGTGATGTTAGTGCACTTCCACAATCTACTGAAAACTCCTAAAATATATTTTTAATATATCAATATAATAAATATATATCAACATTAGACCACAATAAATTAGATAAAATATGTTGAAGTGTACTGCCACAACCTACTGAAAACTCTTAAACATATATTCAACATTTTGGTAAACTATATTCAACATATTCCATGCAGCACAATAATCGTTTAATCTTGGTTTCATTATTGTTGAAAGCCAAAATTGTAATTAAGAAAAATATAAATTTGATTAATCGCCCAGCCCTAATGATAATATTGTAATATATTCCACCACAACAGAATTGTCATCATATGTTTTTTATTGGACTGAGTGTAAGAAATGAGTTTACCTCTTCATTACATCAGAGCACAGCTGCATTTTGATCAACAAGTCATCTTCATATATTGTATGTCATACAGGTGTAATGTGGATGTGCAGAGCTTTATATTGCTTTACTTGAAATTCTGAAATGATTCCAGCATGTCGTGTGTGAGCCTTAAAGCTACTGCAGAGTATTAACAACCACCACCTCCCCGTTAATGTTAAGCTCTGTGGTTTTCCAGTCGAAAACATTTCCTGTTGGTACTGTCTTCCCAGAGAACATGTCTTCGATCATGCGGTCTGAGAGGACGGAGTCCCACATATTAATATCACCGATCTCCCCAACAAAACTCTGGCTGGCATCAAATGAACCCAAGTAACTATCCGGATCTTGTCCGATGATAACCTTGCCTCCGGGTTGGACTGTGTGACCCTTCTTGTAAATTTTGGTCAAGCTTTTCCTCCCATCCATGAAGAGAGCGGCCGCACCTGAGCTGGAATCCCAGGTGACACACAGGTGGGTCTGCAGGGCGCCGATCTCAGGGACTCGGAATAAAACCCCTTTTCCCGCCAGATAAAAGGACAATCTAAACACACATATTCATAACAGTACAGAGGCTTTAACAATGCAACATTCAAATAATACACAATTATTGTACTGTATTACCTTAATTGTGTGATCATATAAAACTTTTTTTAATGTAATAACTCATGAATACATGTCAAAATTATTGGTAGCAGTAGTAATATTGTTGTTATGAGTATTAGCTAATTTTATTTCAGTTGTTTCATTTGTAGTAGCAGTAGTATTGTAAGCAAAAGTAGATTATTCTTTGTAGTATCAGTACTTGTTGTAGTAGTGTTCTTCGTAGTAGCTGTAGTAGCAGAAGTATTGTAAGTAGCAGTTATAGTAGTTGCTAGTAGTAGAATAGAATAGTCTTTATTGTCGTGGTACATGTATAACGAAATTGGATGCAGTCCTATCAGTGCAAAACATCTGCAAAAGTGCAAAGCAGGTGAAAAAATAAATATAAAAGAGCCAGTTCATTCAGTTGTTTTTGATTTAATGTAATGTTCCACCAAAACAAGTTCCTTCCAGAGGCTATTTTGCCGCCGCACCGGGGCTCCCTGCAGCGCTTAGCGCCGGCCATGACGATTGTTATTGGTTTAACCCTTGTGTTGTCCTTCGGGTCCCATTGACCCGAAGGACAACACAAGGATTATGTGCTTCCGTTTACTTTGTTGAGAATTGCTCTCTAAAACCGGTTTCTTTTAAAGTAAGTAAGTAAAGTTTATTTCTAGAACACATTTAAACACAGTTTAAGCTGACCAAAATGCTGTACAAACAAGAACTAAGGTGCTGTATTAACCCTTGTTTAGAGAGCAATTCTCAACAAAGTAAACGGAAGTACATAATCCTTGTGTTGTCCTTCGGGTCACTGGGACCCGAAGGACAACACAAGGGTTAAGGAAATGCCAATAAAGCAGAGCACGTTTTTCTCCCATCCCAGAATGCTGTGTGGACTAGCCAGACCCTGCTCCTTTTTTCTCCTTTTAATGCTCTTATCAACATGGAAAAGTGGATCGGCTTGCTTTGTGCAAATGTTTTTTTATTGAAAACAACATTGATTCTATCTGAAGTCATCCATTGTTGCCTGGCTTTAACGAGGGGGGCGGAGAATTCACATCAGCTGTGTGCTTGGCCATCAAGTGGTATTTCAGACTGGACGTGCTGTGATGATAGCTCAGTTCACAACGACAAAACACACAGATCACTTTGGTCTTGTCAATGGAGCCATTTGGCAACTTTTTAAAAGTAAACTTACCATTCAGAATCTTATTGGCATCCATTTCGGCGTCTCGCGCTCGCCATCCACTCAAAACGTAACATTAGCCTACTACTCTTTGGCTGGCTCGCAAGCCCAAACAAGTGTGTGCGGCGTGCCTGTTGTTTTGTTTCCGGTCTAGCAGCTAGATCCGGTGTGGTGTTGTAGTTTTTCTAACGTTACTAGTTGTTGCAACAGCATGTGAAAAAAACTACAAAGTTTGCAAGGCCAAAAAGAACGTTAATCTCGCGATAAAAAAATCAACACCGTTAAAATAGGTTTGCGCTAATGCTGTTAATAACGCGCTTAACTGACAGCACTATAAATAACTAAATATTGTCAAATGTTAAATTCAGAATATCGGCGTTTAGTTGTGTCTACCTACCTGCCGTTCAGCTCACGCCACACATTCAACTCGTCATAGTCTTGGGTCCGGTACGCAAACAGGATGATCTCGCGTTCACAGGTGAGCTCTGTAGCCACGCGCATGCACAGAGTGAAAGCCCCCAGGTTCAGGGGCTTCAGAGGGACCATCTCCACATAACTGGTACTCGTCTCCGAGGGGAACACCAAGGACTTAATGCTCCCACTCTCTGAGAGAAGAAAAAAAAAACATACAAGCTATATTAGATGTGTTTATGTTCTACATATATGTGCAATATGTGTATAATTCAGAAAAGGGTGGTTTTAGTCCATTTATTTATTTATTTTTTTGTCTCATGTTTTTGTATTTCATATAGGGAATTCACGATAACGGATAATACCGATACCTTCCGGTTCTAAAATTATAAAACACAGAGGATGCCCATTTTTTTTAAAGCACTTTAGGCACTGTTTGTGACGATGCCAGTGTTAGCAGCATCGGTGCTGCGCCTCTTCCGGAACTAATGGGGGCAGTGTATACGCTTCAGAGTGTTCCAGTCGATATATTCAGAATTAGGAGGTCACGAAGAAGTGGCCCAAGTCATGTCCTTCTGGTACATACGAGAGTCAACTCTACCCAACCTTAAAAAACGGCATGTTCACTGCAAACTCATGGTCCTCTCTTTCTGATTTACAGCCCACCTCTCTTGGCTTCAAATAACTCCGTTGTCGGCTACGGCCGCTGAACAGGCTACACGTTGTAAACACCCGTGGCTTGCTTGCCTGCTCCTTAGGTAACGTTAGCCGTTAGCATGGCAGCGTTAGCCACGGTTAGCCAGGACCAGTCGGGATCACTTTACTGGCAGTGTTTCAATTGTTTTTGCGAGTAACCAACTCGGGTATTATACTTGTACTATAAAATTCAATGTGAGTACACGAAATGGCAAAATGCCTGTCCCATGTAGCTGTTATAAATTAGCCTGAAGCTAATGCTTAGCTACGTGTTCAGGAGGACATTAGCCAACTCGGCGTCCTTTTGGACTGCCAATCTTTACCTGGGGTTTGTAACGTCTCTGGTCACGCAACTGTTAGAAACACTGTTGTTGTTTTTGCACAGTACCTTTTGAAAAGATGCCTGCAAGTCTGGAATGTGTCTGGGGACACTAGTTGTTGCACTATGACCATTCATTGCACTTATGTTATTATATGCTCTATGGCACATGTTTTGTATGTCTTGTTATGACATTTTGAGATTTTTCAAATATTTTAATAAAGAATTTCATGTTTCAAGTTAAAGTACAAACAAAAAGATGTTTACCGTGGTATGGAAATCGCCATCGAGAATTGTGTTATTTTACTGGTATTGGCACTGACTATTGAATTTTTGGTATCGTGACACCCTTAATTTCTTATGTGTAAAAGCAACACAACTAAAGCCTAATTTGTATGCAACTTAATTGTCTGCACTTGTCAATGTAAATACTAACTTCTTAGGATTTTATTTCTTATGCACCTCATCTACTAGAAGCACAGTTTCTCTCCAGCTACTGTTGAGCACTTTCTCGATTCATCAATCCTTTTGTCTAGAATACAATGGAAAAATGAAGTTTCCAGACCCTATGGTCATGTCTTAAAATATCTTGTTTTATCCAACTAAAAGTCCCAAACCCCAAAATATTCAGTTATTACTACTACTACGATAGAAAACAGTCAAACAGAAGAAAAATAAATTGCATTTCAACTGGAAAGACATATTTTTTAAAACAATTTTTAAACCATTTATTTTCTCTTCATCAACCTCTTGATTAATGGACTAATTGTTTTCGCTCTAGTTAAATTTGCAGACCAGTGCCCCTAAATTAAAAACATTAAATGTATACATTAAATGTATACTTTTTTTATTTATGCACAGGTAGGCACATAAAGACACAAGGGAAAAGAAAGATATACATTTACCGGCCAAGGAGACGGCAACAAGGAACAGGACGGTGTAAAGTCTCATTTTGTCTGAGCAAACCTGCAGAAAAAAAGACTTTTACTCTTTAACTCATTCCACATATAATGCTATTTTAAGTTATATGCAGTGTCAGTAGTTTTTATAAAGATATAATAGTACAATGAAGCTGTAAACATACCGTACTGCTGTGAAGGCCCTGCTGCAGAAAGTCTGAACACAGAGACCAAAACTGGATAAAAGATCAAACTAAAAGCAAGAATATGATCTGTGCTCCTCTTCTATTGGCTGACATATTTATTATCTGCCAATGAGATTCCCAAATCTTGCTACCTCCCCCACTCACCCCTACACTCTCTTGGACCAAACTCAGCGTTTTCACAGACCCCTGTGCCATAGTGCTTGAAAAACTATTAAAACACAGACATACTGTTGAACTGAACCACACTTTTTGTAGTTTATCGTAGTTTATTTTGACTCAATTCCACATACACACAGAATGGACTTTTTGAACTTTTTAGCCAACATAAACTAGAAGTTTAATTTATAGTCCTCCAATTTTAACATGCACGTCCCCATGACAATTGGGAAACTCCATCTCCTGAGAAAGATTTTGTCAAATGATCAAAAGCTGCAAACATACTAATTTGACTTTCATAGAAAATGACGGCCACAAAACCAGACAGACCGTGTGGTGAAGGTGAGGAGAGCTTAATGGGAGGACAAATGGATCCAGATCAGCTTACCAAACTGTGGAGAAATCATACGGCTGTGGTTGTTCTTTCTCGGATCATCTGAAGTGTCATCAGGGCCCGGTTTTTCAAAAGTAATCCACTAGGATTTTGGATAACGGATTGGATCAAATCTTGAAAATGGGTTTTTCAAAAGAAAAAACGGATTACATAATCGGATTAGATCACATAATCCAATCTTGGTTTTGATCCGGATCAAACCTTTAGTTTGGGTTTTGCAGAACTTTTTTGTAGGATTTGGATCACTTTGATCCAAAAAATCTGGATTAAACTGATCCCATCAGAAGGGTGGATTCAGCGTGGATTTAATGCCCAAAATGTAATGAAAACATAAAAAATTTATCAAATAATACTATATTTGGATCATGCAGTATCTTACAAGATATCCTATTTATTCATAAGGTTTTAATATTATTTGTTCATCCGTCAGGCTACAGTGATTAGGTAGGCTTTAAAGTATTCAGCCTTTCAGTATAGGCCTACAGCAAAGTAGAAAGAGTTTGGCCTCATAAAATAATCCCCCCAACAGCTGTCAAAATTGACCAAAAACAATAAATTTTATTCTGTCACTAATTGATATATATATTCATCACAATCGAAAATATTTTCGTTTTTAGAATATTTATTAATTCAATTCAATTTTCAATTCAATTCAATTCAATTCAATTTTATTTATAGTATCAAATCATAACAAAAGTTATCTCGAGACACTTTCCAAAACCCCAACAATTACAGTAATTCCATCAAGAGCAAGCATTAGCAGTGGCTATCGCGACAGTGGCAAGGAAAAACTCCCTTTTAGGAAGAAACCTCGGCAGACCCAGACTCTTGGTGAGGTGGTTGTCTGGCGGGGCGGTTGGGGGTGTGATGAACAGTGGTGATAATAGTCACATTAATGGTCAAGCAGTGACGCGAAGGTCATCGTGGAAGTTCATGTCATAGCAGGGCACATCGTGTCATACTGAGTAGTGCAGTCCCCTATACCGGATCCAGACTACTCTGTGCATAGGAACATCACAGCAGGCGTTGGGGATGAAACGTGGCGCAGCAGAGCATGGGTGGATGCGGCGGATGCAGCGGATGCAGCAGGATGCAGCAGGATGCAGCAGGATGCGGTAGGATGCAGCAGGATGCAGCAGGATGGCGCGGGATTTGCAGAGAATCACAGAGCATAGCTCTGCGAAGAAGAAACATAAGGACTCGGGAGTAAACTCCCCAGAGCTAGATTAGTAACAAGCAATTCTGGGACAGGATGCATACAGAAGTAACAAGTAGAGAAGAGAGAGCAGCTCAGTGTGTCATAGGAAGGAAACAGCAACCCCTGCAGTCTAGAATTGTAATAGCATAACTAACTACGAGGAGAAGCAGGTGGGCCGGGTTAGGTGGGACGCTGCAACTCCTCACTCCTAACTATAAGCTTTGTCAAAGAGGAGGGTTTTCAGTTTACTCTTGAATGTGGCCGGCGGTGTCTGCCCTCGAAGACAGACTGGGAGCTGGTTCCATAGAAGCCCGAGCCCATAGCTGAAGGCCCTGGCCCCCAGTCTACTTCCAGAGACTCTAGGAACCACAAGTAACCCCCGCAATTCGGGGCGCAGTGCCCTAGTGGGACAATAAGGTACTAAGAGCTCTTCTAGGTATGATGGTGCTTGACCATTTAGAGCTTTGTAAGTCAGGAGGAGGATTTTAAATTCGATCCTAGACTTCACAGGAAGCCAATGCAGAGAAGCTAATACAGGAGAAATATGATCTCTTCTCTTAGTTCTCGCGTAAGGCTACGTTGCAGCATTCTGGATCAGCTGGAGAGCCTTAGGGACTTATTTGGACAACCTGATAATAAGGAATTGCAGTAATCTAGTCTAGAATGCATAGAATGCATGGACTAGTTTTTCAGCATCATTCTGAGACAGGATATTCCTGATTTTGGCAATGTTACGAAGATGGAAAAAGGCTATTCTTGAGGTTTGTTTTAAATGGGCGTTGAAGGATATATCCTGATCAAAAATAACTCCCAAATTTCTGACCGCAGTGCTGGAGGCCCGGGCAATACCATCCAGAGTAGCTATATCTTCACGCGAAGTTCGCGCAGTGCGTTGGTCCTATCACAATAACTTCCGTTTTGTCTGAGTTTAACATCAGGAAGTTGTAGGTCATCCAGATTTTATATCCTCAACACACGTTTGAAGTCTTGCTAACTGACCACTTTCATCTGGCTTAATTGACAGATATATATGGGTATCGCTGTCGTAGCAGTGATAATTAATTGAGTGTTTCCTAATAATATGTCCTAGAGGAAGCATATATAAGGAAAATAGAATTGGTCCAAGCACTGAGCCTTGAGGAACACAAAGGTGGGTGGGGGGGGGGGGGTATGTTTTAAAAGAAAAAAAAGGTTTTTAATTCGAATGGTTGACTTTGGTGTTTTTGGAGGGTTTATTTTTAATGTAAAAAAATAAAGAGTGAGAGAAAAAAAAAAAAAAAAAAAAAAATTTTAGTTGTTTTTAAAAAAAAGTCTAATCTCTGTAAGGATTGTATGATCAATAGTGTCAAAAGCAGCACTAAGATCTAGTAAAACAAGAATGGAGACAAGTCCTTTGTCTGCAGCTGTTAGAAGGTCGTTAGTAATTTTCACCAGTGCCGTCTCTGTGCTATGATTCTTTCTAAATCCTGATTGAAAATCATCAAATAAACTGTTGCTATGTAGAAAATCACATAACTGATTAGCAACCACCTTCTCAAGGATCTTGGATAGAAAGGGAAGGTTAGATATAGGTCTATAGTTTGCTAAGACCTCAGGATCCAGGGTCGTTTTTTTCAGAAGAGGTTTTATCACAGCTAATTTTAAATGACTGCGGTACATAACCTGTTATAAGGACATATTGATCATATCTAGTAGTGAAGTGTTTACCACGGGTAACGCTTCTTTGAGTAGCCCTCGTTGGGATGGGGTCCAAGAGACAGGTAGATGGCTTAGCTGAGGATATCTTTAACATTAATTGTTGAAGGTCTATAGGATAAAAGCAGTTTAAGTATATGTCCGGATTAGTTCGTTCGTTCTAGCGGTCCTGTATTTAAAGATGAACTGTTAGAAGTTGAGGGCAAAAGGTGATTAATTTTATCTCTAATTGTTATAATTTTATCATTGAAGAAGCTCATGAAGTCATCACTACTCAGAGCTAGAGGAATAGATGGCTCAGTAGAGCTATGACTGTCTGTCAGCCTGGCTACAGTGCTGAAAAGAAACCTGGGTTGTTCTTATTTTCTTCTATTAGTGAAGAGTAATAGTCTGATCTGGCTTTTCTTAAGGCCTTCCTATAGGTTTTGAGACTTTCTTGCCAATCCAGACCGGATTCTTCCACTTTGGTGGGGCGCCACTTACCCTCGAGGTTTGTGAGACGTTTGAATCTGGCGAGTTTGTTCGTTATACCAAGGAGCTTTTTCCTTCCGCTTCATCGTCTTCTTTTTGGAGAGGAGCGACAGAGTCCAAGGTAGATCCCGTAAGGCAGAGTGCGCAGCTCCCCCAAATGCATCAACCCGGAGGGACTGAGGTTAACATAGAGGTCCTCTGTTATTCTAAGGCACGACATAGAGTCAAATGCTGTTGTAATATCTTCCTTAAATTTAGCTATAGCACTGTCAGATAGGCATCTAGTGTAGAAGCCATTATCTAGTTTAGTATGGTCAGGTAGCAAGAATTCAAAAGTAATTAAAAAATGATCTGATAATACCAAATTCTGCGGAAATATTCTTAAGTCCTCAATTTCAATACCATATGTCTGACTGAAACCGATTGAATCCAGTAATGTGTTGAAAGCAGTAGTAAGGCTATTGCTGTCAACGTCCACATGGATATTAAAATCACCTACAATAAGTACTTTGTCTGATTTAAGGACTACACATGATAAAAACTCTGAGAATTCAGAAAAAAATTCAGAATACGGACCTGGAGCTCGGTAGACAACAACAAATATAATTGGCTGTTCTGATTTCCGTGTTGGATGTTGAAGGTTAAGAACAAGACTTTCAAAAGAGTTATAATTCAGTTTGGGTTTAGGGTTAATTAACAGGCTTGAATCAAATATGGCTGCAACTCCCCCTCCTCGGCCGGAGCCTCTAGGAATTTGAGTATTAATATGACTGGGAGGAGTCGCTTCATTTAGACTAACATATTCTTCATGGCCCAGCCATGTTTCAGTAAGACAGAATAGATCAATTTGATTATCAGATATCAATTCATTTACTAGTACTGCTTTAGAGAACAGAGAGATCTGATATTTAGTAATCCACATCTAATTTTCGCTCTCCTTTTCTATCATTGCAGTGGTAGTTTTAATTCCAATTAGGTTGTTAAGTATTGCCCTCTATTCACCACTTTGTGTGGTCTGTTGTTGATTATAATTGGAATAGTACTAGTACTACATGTTACTGGAATAGTACTAGTACTACACGTTACTGGAATAACACTAGTACTACATGTTATCCTGCAGAAAACATTTTCAGATTCATCCACTTGTATAGTGCTATCAGGATCAATGCCTGGGGGACATGAATCTGTGATATTTTCAACATAATGTCAATACAATATTAGTGATGCATGCAATGATTACAGAATAACCAAAAAAATGCAAAGAATGGCAATCACCGATTTTTGAAATCCAAAACAAATCCAAATCAGAAATAGTGTTTAACTATTGCGTCCCTTGTTGCACGTCCTGTTTGCTCGTTCTGGCAGAATGCAGGAGGTTGGTTAGGGTCTCCAAGGGGCTCAGGTGCATCATTGTCAGCACAGAGAGGGACATTGCGTATGTAGCGATGTTGTGCAGGACAATACAGGCAAGGGTTATGTTGCATGCTTTCTGTGGTTCTGCTCTCAGGTAGTTAAGGCATGCAAAGCGCCTCTTAAGAACTCCATTTAAACGCTCAATTGCACATCTTGCTCTGCAATGAGCAGCGTTGAAGCGTGCCTGCGCCGGTGTATTTGCTGTTAGAAAAGGAGTCATCAGCCATGGTAGGAGTGGGTAGGCACTATCTCCTAATATTATGCCATCCGGTCGGTTGGTTTGGAGGTCTCTATATAGAGCGCTCTCCCTCAGGATGCGTGCATCATGGACAGACCCAGGCCACTTGACAACGCAGTTGGTGATGATGAGGTCAGCATCACACACAAGTTGGACTTTGATGCTGTGCCTCCCCTTTCTGTTCATAAACTCCCATTCATTCTCACGAGGTGCTTGTAAATGCACATGTGCGATTCGATCTCCAATAGTATTGGGCATATTCCCCAAAGAAAAAAGCTGCGCTTGGCCTGGGCAATCTGGTTGTCCTTTGAAAGAAACAAATTCATTGACCAGGCTGGCCAGGTGACGATTGACACATCTCTCACCACATCACACACAGCTGATTTCACCACTCCCATATAGTCACCAACAACTTGATAGAAAGTCCCACATGCATAAAAGTAGGAGCAATGAGGATCTGGTCTTCTACAGACAGACCGTGACTCCTTTGGGTTCTGTGTTGAAGTTTTGGCCTGAGAAGGTTCACAAGGTACTCTATATCCAGCCTTCCCAAAGCGAAACCGGACATACAGCTCCTCAGTGGTGTATTGCTCCAGTGGCTTGATTGCATTCAACATACACCCTTTGGACGGTATCCTCTCCTGGCAAAGTGGTGGTGGCGGTGGACAACACCTGCCATGTCACTGTCTCTCTGTGAATCCTCTGAGGAAGGCTGATTTATATGGCTGTGTAGTTGGTCGTTTCAAACACACCTATAGACCTTTTTCACGGCAGACATATTTACATGTCATAGTAGGAAAAGCACAGGTGTATTCAAAACCATTAATGATGACTACATTCCACTTAGGAGAGGCCCTGGTATTGTGCATGCTGACTCACTGAAATAGCTCACTGGGACACTTGATGGAATGGAGCCATCGTTAAGGTTATCAATTTCAGCTGTTCTTTTCCTACTATGACAAGTCAACATGTCTGCTGTGAAAAAGGTCCGTTACAACTGATTGGTTTTGGCTTGTGTTCAATTGAGGCAATTGGACCCAAGGCCTATAACTGATGAACACTGTTCACTATAGTAAAGCAACGGAACCATGGACTCAAGAAGCTGTAACTTCACTGCTGCTGAAACCAATGCACTACTAGAGGGTGTTCGGTGCCATTATGGAACAATAGTGGGAAGTTTTAATTCTGCTAAGGATACCAACAAAAAGAAAAATTATGTTTGGACTTTAATCACAGAAAATGTGAATGCCATAGGGTCTGGCCAGAGGAGGACCACAGACCAAATCAAATTGCGGTGGAAGAATCTTAAGGCCAGGGCAACAAAGGACCATGCTGAAGCCAAAAACCCACAAACAGGGAACAAGCCATTTAAGAGGGGAGATTACACAGATGTGGTCCTCGACATCATTGGAGGTGCTCTCCATGGTATTCAAGGTGTTGTAGGGGATGGTGAGCCTTGGATTGAGGAGGAGGAGAATCTGCCAGTTCCTCCTGAGGCTGATCCAGAGAGCGTATTTATATTGGATCTCAGCTCTGTTCCTGAGGAAGAAGCTGGATCCTCATTGGTTGAGCCAGTGGTAGTTGCCACAGGATCTCAGAGGAAAGGCTTGAAGCGCCCTTCATCAAACAAAGATGATGATTACAAGGCACTTCTGCAAAAAGAGACTGAAAGGGCAGAAGCACAGCTTCGTCTGGCAGAGGAACAACTGACTGACCAAACTGCAGCAAACCAAGGCCAGACTTGAGATCCGCCTCCTAAAAGCTACGCTCAGACAAGCTGGTCTCTCCACATCAGATGAGGAAGTCTGAAATTATTGTGGAGTATTTGACATTAAGTCTTTTTTTTTTTTTTATTCAATACATCTATATTTGAAACTTGTTATTAATATCCTCAATGTACAGTGTTTGTGTTGTAGGTCTCAGATGAGCGGACTGCTGGAAGAGGATGGGGTGGGGTTTTTCTTGTTTTTAGTTTTTTTTAAATGTGTGTGTTTTCATTTCAAATATAAATAAACTTATATTGACCCCACACTGGCTATTCTACTTGTTGCTCTTTACATATCTATAGTTCTACATTGTGACTTCCTATCCTGTTTGAGCACTGGTTATCCAGATTTGGTGATCCTGAAAAGTTCCTATCCGGATCAGATTGATCCAATCCGATGTTGCTTTGAAAAACTGCCTCAAAAGTAAACTGGATTACGTGATCGCGGATCGCAAAAAAAAGGATTACTAAATCTGGATCAATTTTATCCGGATTAAACCTTTTGAAAAACTGGGCCCAGGGGCCAGTTGTTCAAAACATTTAATCTGGATCAAAATTATCCAGATTTGGAAATCCCATTTTTTGCTATTCAGGATCAGGTAATCCGTCTTACTTTTCTGACGGTTTTTCAAAGCAACATTGGACTGGATCACCCTGATCCAGATAGACAGTTTTCAAGATTACCAAATCCGGATCACCAGTGCTCTAAATGGGACAACCTATCACAATGTGGGCTACCAGCTATGTAAAGAACAGGTAGGAGAGACAACATGGGGCCACTGTAAGTGTTTCTTATTTTGAGACAAAACACAAAAATAACAACCATCCACTTCCATTCATAATTTCTTTTATGACCCCTCATCTGAGCCACAACAAATAAAAACAAATATACATTAACATCTGTTGTTCAAAACTTGTCAGTAGGATTTGGATATCTTTGATCCAAAAAAACAGGATTATCCTGATCCCAACAGAGGGTAGGATTTCAAGGTGGAGGAAAATTGTAGTAAAACTTTAAAATTGGTCAAATAATACATTTGTATCATGTAGTGTATATACTTTTATTTATATTTTGCACTTGACTTGTGTAACCGTTGTAACAGTGATAAAGTAGATGAAGTAGACATAGGCTACCAATTAAGCTATTCAGTATAGTAAAGTAAAGTAAAAATAAAGTAGAAATGATCTTGTCCCCATGTCTAAACGAGAAAGTGAAAGAGCAGAAGCACAGATACTCCTGGCAGAGGAACAAATCAAGCTGACCAAACTGCAGCAAACCAAAGCCAAACTTCAGATCCGCCTCCTAAAAGCAGGGCTTGGAAATGCTGCTCTCTCCTCCTCAGATGAAGAAGAACCCTGAACAGTCTTTATTTTGTTAACTGTTGGACATTTAGCCTTTTGTTTTTTTTTTAAGACATTTTCAAAATATCCACAATATATTTGTTAATGTATATTTTTTTTATTTGTTGTAACTCAGATGAGGGGTCATAAAAGAAATTATGAATGTAAGTGGATGGTTATGTTATTTTTGTGTTTTGTATCAAAATAAGAAACACTTACAGTGACCCCATGTTGGCTCTCCTACCTGTTCTTTACATAGCTGGTAGCCCACATTGTGATAGGTTGTCCCATTTAGATCACTGGTAATCCGAATTTGGTAATCTTGAAAACTGTGTATCTGGATCAGGGTGATCCAATCCAATGTTGCTTTGAAAAACCGGCATAAAAGTAAGGCGGATTACCTGATCCTGAAAAGCAAAAAATGGGATTTCCAAATCCGGATCATTTTGATCCAGATTAAATGTTTTGAACAACTGGCCCGTTGGGATCAGGATAATCCTGTTTTTTTGGATCAAAGTTATCCAAATCCTACTGACAAGTTTTGAACAACACAAACTGAAGGTTTGATCCAGATTAAAACTAGGATTGGATTCCGTAATCTAATCTGATCTCAGATTCCTTCTTTCCCTTTTGAACAACTCATTTTTTAAGATTTGATCCAATCCGAAAACCAAACTCTGATCTGTTTACCTTTGAACAACTGGCCCCAGCATATCCACCTTGGACAAAGGTCTAACCCAGATAGCAACAGTCATTGAAACTATCTTAAATCAACATTCCGTCAACATTAAGTCATTGAATTAACATCGAACTCTTTTGCATCCTGTTTTAATATTGAAACAACATTGAAATCCTGTCCATAGATCAACAGAGTTTCAATGGCATTTCAGTTATCAGGAATATTGAAACAATGTTGAAATTTCAACTGAACTAAGGATCAATGTGACTTCAGTGGAATTTCAGTTGTTATTACCGTATTTCACAATTGCTAAGACACATTTCTTGAAACCTTCACCCATATTTTCAAAACTTTAAACACAAAACCCAGTCTTTAAACTACATTCACAAAACCCCTGACTCTTCTGGCAAAATCAAACACTTACCTCAAAACCATTTGATGTGTGCTCAAAATCAAACAATGCTTTCAAAACATAAACACAGCCAGTCAATATATAAACACTCATCAGCATTCTTTAGACACTACATCAAAAAATTGAGAACACAGCGTCCAGCACATGTAGTTAGAGAAAAAATGTTTATTGCATATAGAAAATAATTTTGCCATAAATAAAAGTAAATAATTCACAACTCAGTACATCAAATATATTGCATACTGTAAGTACTGCAAGTAATACAGTATTGAATTTCTGTATTTTCAGCATAAAAATAAAGTAAGCCCAAAGAACAAAGACAACTCTAAATGAAAAGCGTATTACACAAAATATTGTGTAATTGCAAAATCAAAGTCAATGAGAGACTCATTCTGCCTCAGCATCCCGTCTTCGTGCTGGGTCCGGCCAGAGGACTTCGTCCACATCACATGCAATGTTGTCCCTTCCTAGGCAACGGGGGAAGAACCCTCTCGTGTGCCGGATCCAGCCTTGACAACACTCCACACCTATGTCACCACAGGCCAATTCCATTGCCTGTAAAAGATTTACCCTTGTATATGGGTTACGGTCATAGACCTTCCATCGCCACGCAGAGAAAAACTCTTCTATTGGGTTGAGGAAAGGGCTGTATGGTGGAAGGCAAACATTCACGAATCGCTGGTTGATGTTGAAGCACTCACGTATTCGGACACCACGGTGAAAGCTGACATTGTCCCAAACCACAACATAGACAGGATGCACTGCCTGCTGATGATCTTGCTGCTCACGTTCAAACAAAACATCCCGAAGACCACCCAGAAATGTAAGAAGATGGTCAGTGTTATATGGCCCCAGGGTTGCATGATGGTGGAGAACCCCCCCATTGCTTATGGCTGCACATAGGCTGACATTGCCACCACGCTGGCCAGGGACTTCCACAATGGCACGTTGGCCAATTATGTTCCAGCCTCTCCTTCTCCTCTTCGCCAGATTGAACCCTGCTTCATCTACAAAAATATATTCATGGGGCCTTTCCATGGAATCCATTTCAAACACCCTCTATATATAAAAGAGATGAATACATTGTTTAGTAAGTGTTACAGAAAGACATACTTCTGCAAAAGTGTATGTATATGCACTCCTGATTTACATAAACTACAATATAGTGCAGTTACAGTAACAGTATAGGACAATAACTGTAGGCTAGAAACTTGTACTGTAAGCATTAGTGCTGAAAGTGTACACTTACTTGCACATACTGATATCGTAGATCTTTGACCCTTTCTGAATTGCGCTCAAAGGGTACTCTGTACACTTGCTTCATGCGTACCCTGTTGCGATAGAGGACACAGGTGTTACATGTGCCTCTTGTGTCTTGTTTCTTTCTCTCTCTCTCTCTCTCTCTCTCTCTCTCTCTCTCTCTCTTTTCCCATTCTGCCCTCCTCCCTCTGCCAGTTGCACACCTGAGAGTAATCAGTGCTCAGGTAGAGTGGGGGAGGTGATAAGAAGGCAGAATGAGAGTGCAGAGCACGAGAGAGCACACTGGCAGCACACCAGTGAGGAGTTTTCTCCTCATCTTCCTTTCTGCCACAAGCAGGTTTGTTCTTTTCCCAACCTCCATGCACATGTAGGTGCTGGAGTTTTGCTGTTTTAGTTTGTTTTAGTTTGGGCTGGAGATTACCGGTAGTTCAGTTATTCGTTCTTTTTGTTTGTTCTAGGATTAGTTTACCCTTATTAGTTAGTTTAGGGGGAGACGTGGGGAGCGACTGCCCACTGTGAGGTTGGTCCAGCGTCTTTTTGTTCTTTTTGGCCGGGGTCTCCAGTTCCTTTTTGTTTCTTTGTTACTTTTGGGAATATTTATTATTTAATAAAGCTTGTTGGATTATTGTTAACTTGGTGTTTGGCATCCTTCTTTTTATATATGTTGCATCCTCCATTCCCTTTTGAGCCTTTGTTTGTTCCTTTTAATGGAGGCCGTAACACGGGAAATGGTAGAAAGGCTGACACTGTTGATTCCTTCAAAGTTTACATTGTCTTCTACAACTCTTTGCTGTATTTCACGCAGTCGGATGGCATTGTTTTGACGGACCATATCAACAATGAGAACCTCTTGCTGTTGGGAGAACAAAGGAGTCCTTCCACCCTCATTTGGTAGTCTTGCACATCTACAAAAGGGAAAATGCTCTTACAAATGTATACATACAGAAACAATATGTAAAATGTATTGTAATTTTTTTTCTTTTTTCCCCAGTTCCCTTTCTATTGACAAAATGATGTACTATATCAAATGTATACAGTAAACTTTCAGTCGCACAAATTAGAAAAACAATACATTTACCTGTTCTCTTTTCTGAATGTCCTGATTATGGTGGCCACAGAGAATCTGGTCAAATTGGGATGTACTCTTTGTCCTGCTTCCCTCATTGTCATTCCATGAACAAGAACATGGTCTATCACAGTTGCCCGAATTTAATCTGTAATTACTATTCTTGGTCTTGCTCTTCGTTGTCCTTGTACTCTTCCTCCTCGTCCACCACCTCTTACGCTAACTCTTCCTCCTCTGCCTCTCACATGGTTTCCATCCATTGTGGTATCAACATTCAACGTACCTGGGTTTCCTGGGTTTCTGGTATTAACATTAATTCAACTTAAAGTTAAATAAAGTTGAATAAACACATCTTTAAAAGGGTTCGAACAAGACCTGAACATTAAAACCTTAATGAAAGTAAAGGATGTATTGCAGAGCTGTTGTATAAGACTGTATTAGTTTTAGCTAATAAACTGGCAGTGTGTACATTTACAGACTTAAATAAGAAGTTTTCCGTGTATGTGTGTTTTTGTGTGTGTGTGTTTTACATTATTTTAGCTCCTTCAGGTTTGCTCCCCACACCTTGCAGATGCAGACACCAAGGGAAAAGGGGAAGGGAAATCCCAGTACAGACCTGGAGAAACAGTTGAATACATCTGTCAGAATTGCTACACTAAGGAAGGTGAGACTTATAAACCTGCACCAATGCTGAATGGATTGGACAGATGAGATGCCTCCGTAAGTTACAACTCCTTTCTCCGTTTTCATGTTGGCATTTGTATCCTATGTAAAACTGATTTTGGTTTCTGGTGTTTGCAGGTAAAGTCCATTATCTTAGCAAAGTCGCAGGAACAGTAGACTAACATCTCAGCTTCTGACTCTAGTGAAATTCATGTGACGTGATATGAGTAAACACCCTTTAAATCACATATTTACATTGTAGATTATTGATTTCAATACACTTTAAATAAAACACAAATACATCTGATCCCTAAAACTATGGACTGTATATAATCAAAATAATCATTTTCCTTTAAAATAGGACAAGAGATGTGAAAGAACACATGTTTTGTAGATACTGTGTCTTTTTCTGAAGATTGTTTTGAGGCAGAGTCCAGTATCTGCATTCTGTAGATACTTGTAACATTTCTAATAAAAAATAAATGTATTTTGGCCCTAAACCATCAGTGCTTTATGGGAAATAGTTTTAATATGTCTTTAAATTCGGCATTACCGAGGCCAAAAAAAAAAAAAAATGCTTATGTTAACAGTTAGCTTGTTCTGGTTTCCTAACTGCGTCGTGAGTTATAGGACCTTAGCTGGGTTCTTCATGGAGACAATTAAAGTTAATGGTAGAGGATAACAGCTGTTAGTGATATAGCTTCCACTTCATATATTACCTTCTATCAGCGGTGTTCTCAGTAACGTGACAATCTGCACGAAATGGCTTACTTTTAAATCACTATATTAGTTGTTGGCGTCCCCGTTTGGCATAGTTATTAATGCCGTTAGTGTCGTGGCTACCCTATGGTAACTTTATTTTATGACAAATCGTTCAACTGTGCTTTCCTAACATGCTGTCATTGGGTTATCATTGCTCGGTTAGCCTTTACAGCAGAGCCGCTTCAGTACACTTGTTAGATCATGTTTCATTACAGAGTTCTCTGTTGATTTGTGCTTGTCGTTGCGTGCGTGGTGGAATATACTGTAAACAACGTCCAGTGACTTTATTGTAAGATATGCATGAGAAAATTAGTTGTGTGTGTGTGTGTGTGTGTGTGTGTGTGTGTACGACCTGTTTGTTTACTTCTTGCTAGTTGAAAGTGATATTGGAACTGAATCCCTACTAAAACAGCACACTGTTCTGTCAAGTGTTTAACTATCTAGAGGGGATTGCTTTGTTTATAGTATTCTTCTATAGTATTCTTAACTGAAAAAAACTATTTTAAAATGCCTTTTAAAAGTCGCTATAAGAATATATCAAAGAGGTAGTTTAAAAAAAAATGAAAAAAAGATCCATCCTTAAAAAGTAGCATTAAGTGCAGTTATGGCTTTTGGAAAAGAATGTTCAGATTCAGTTGTTTTTGATTTAACAGTCCTGAAACGTCTGCATGAGGGCATGAGTTTAAACAGGGTGACCAGGGGTCAGATGGATCTTTAAGTATGCTCTGGACTTTTTTGAGTCAGCGGAAGTATAAGTACTGGTATTAGTAACGTTGTTAGTAGTCCTTACTAGTAGCGACTAGAAGCAGTGGTAGTGGTAGCATATTGTTCTACTAATACTATAAGTAGATAGTAAAACTTGTAATTTTGTAACTGTAATGTTCCACCAAAACAAGTTCCTTCCAGAGGCTATTTTGCAGCCGCACCGGGGCTCCCTGCAGCGCTTAGCGCCGCCCATGACGATTGTGATTGGTTTAAAGAAATGCCAATGAAGCAGAGCACGTTTTTCTCCCATCCCGGAATGCTGTGTGGACTAGCCAGACCATCCTCCACAGTGCTGTGAAGGAAGGTATGGCAAAGCAAGACTAAGCTGGTCTTGGCGGCGGCAGTAGCTCAGTTCGCAAGGAGTTGGGTTGGGAATACGGGTGCATGATATATCGACACAATATCGTTATTGCAATATCATGTTGCACGTCGTGATAAGTATGCTATTAGGCTAACTGAAATAAAACCATGGCAATCTCTAGGTACAACTTATTTTTAATGAGAAAATGAATAATTGAAACAGGCTTCATCTTATACAACAAACAACAGCACACTTCTTCTTTTCAAGTACAGTAAAGTATTATCAGCTAAATATAAATAAAGTATCAAAAGTAAAAGTACTCATTATGTGATATATTATACTGAACAATATCAGATTATTTGTACCGATGCACCACAGCCTATGACCTACTGCGACCTCTTGCACATCCCCTGGTCCCTGGGCCACTCCAAATCAAATCCACACACAGTGTTGGCCCCATCCTCTTCATCCTCTACCTCACCCCCCTTGGCCAAATCATCAGCTGTCACAAAATTTCATTCCACTGCTATGTCGATGACACACAGCTCTATGTAAATGCCACAGCTGCAACCCCACCCTCACAGTCATCCCCATCAAAACTCACCACCTGTCTGGAAGAGATAAAGGTATGGATGTAGCACAACTTCCTTTAACTCAACAGCTCCAAAACCAAAACCGAAGCCATCCTGGTTGGCACACTTCACCAGACCAAATCATCATCCGTAACCAGCATCACCTTTTCTGGCTCCAACATCCCCATCTCATCAACAGTCACAAATCTTGGTGTAAAAATGGACTCCCAACTCACTTTTGAAACCCATATAACTCACCTATGCAAGACCTCCTTCTACCACCTCCGTAACATTTCCAAACTCCACCTCATTCTCTCCCTCTCAGATGCTGAAAAGCTGGTTCATGCCTTTTGTCTCCTCCAGACTGGACTACTGTAACGTACTTCTCATTGGGATTCCTAGAAAGAGTCTGCAGAGGCTTCAGTACATCCAAACTCTGCAGCTAGGATCCTGATGAGAGTGCTGAAACATGAGCACATTACCCCCATTCTCCACTCACTCCACTGGCTCTCCCATCAAGAACTTATCAACCCACAAAACACAACACACTCCCTCCGCTCCACTCACTCAAACCTCCTCCACATACCCAGAACCAGACTCAGGACAATGGGAGATAGGGCCTTTTGTCCTGCTGCCCCACATCTGTGGAATGCCCTCCCTGACATCTTGAGGGCACCTCAATCCACCAAAAATTCTTTTTAGCAAAGCTTTTGGTCCCTTTTTAGATGTTTTGTTTTTTCTTTGTTGTATTCTTTTATTTTAAACTGCTCATCTTTTTTGTTTCTTTGAGATCTTTTGATGAAAAGGGCATTATAAATAAAATGTATTGTTGTTGTTGTTGTTGTTGTTGTTATTATTATCAATATTTTGCACACCCTGCACTACAGTAAGGTCACGGTCAAAGTCAAGGTCAACTTTATTATCCCACAAGGGGAAATTCATGTGGTCATTCATTAAGTGCACTTGTTAACAATACTGCAGAAATCACAATGACAATCCAACATCTGACGTTGACAAAACATAAAATAAAATATTAAAAATATTATCAGGTAGCTAAAAAAAAAGAAAAAGGAAAGGAATTGAGCTCTACAATCCAGTTAAAGTGCCAGTGTGGAAACTGTACAGCCTTCCTTCTTTCCCTTTCTAAAACAGTTATATTGTGCATATTATACAGTATCTCTTCTGTAGGCCTATATATGTTTATCACTGTAGCAGTACTTTGTCTTCTTGTTTATTCCCTTTTTATCATGTTCACTGCATGCACCAAATACACCAAGGCAAATCCCTTGCAAGTTACTTAATAATAAATAAGATTCTGATTATTTCATTACATTTGACTGTCCATGCAAGAAGATACAGCCTAAACTGACAAGTTCCATGATGAACAATACTTTTTTTCAAAATTGTGTTACTTCTTTTCAGAGATTTGTTTCAGTTAACTGATGCTCCTTAGTGGGTGGACTGCTTCATGGTTTGGTGTTTATTTTTGAAATTTTTATTTTTTTTTATTTATTTTTAAACATTTTGGATCAGATTCATTCGCGGTTTCTATGACACATTTCTGCATCTGTCAAATGTGCAACTTTGAGTTCCGTGAAGAGAAGACGGCCATCAGCTGCAGGAGTCTGTTAAACTCCATCAGCACAGAAACGGTAAGAACAGACGAGCTTTGTGCAGCTGTTGTATAGTTCGGTCTTTAATGTTACACTGTAAATAGTGTAAAACATTTTGGTATTTAAGATAACTTTCATAGTCTGTTCTTGGGAAGTAGAAGTACTTCTCCCTCTGCAAAAGTAAAGACCGTGTGTTGTGAAGCACACTTTTGAATACAAAATAGCATTTTGACTGTATGGCATACCCATACTTAATGTTTTTATAATTTTTACCAGCTAATATTTATAATTCATTCTTAAAGTGCAGTCAGTGCAGTTATTTTTCAAAGTGGCACGTGTCTGACTGGATTATCTTTCTTTTTTATTCATGTTTTCCACAGTGGTGGAAGGAGTACTCAGATCTTGTAAAAGTAGCAATACTATAGATTAATATATTATGTTACTGGATTATAATTATTGATGCATTGCAGTAATGTGTCCATCACTTTAATATTGTAGCTAAAGGTGGAGCTCATTTGAATGACTTTACACACATCTGTTGATTCACAGATGGAGGACCATCTTTTAGAAGAGAAGACAAACACCAACAGCGCAATGTTGTGCTCATCTGCTGAGGTAGGACCACAATCAAGACTTGTTTTTATTTAAATAAAGTTAAAGTCCCATTCTTTTTTCCCATGGACAATGTTACCTGACTCACCGTTGGAGCCCTTCTACGGCTTATATCAGCATGAAACTCTCCCTGTTAATGCTAACTCCTTAGTAGAAAAGATCTAGAGCTGCGTTACAAAATACCTGGTTCTTTGAGAAAAAGTGGAAAGTACAAGCATGTGTAAACTATGACTCCCAGGGTGCATTTCGAGAAGAAAGATCCAATCACAGAGCTCACCAAGCTTCTTTTGTTCCCAACTCTAACTGTTACTGTAACTTACTGTTTTGAGTTTACTACCGCTCTGATTCGCACCTCTGACTAGCTTCTCCATGACAACGGCGGCAGAGGCTCTGAGGTATTGCAGTATTTATGCTGCGTTCCAGACACAGTTTTTAGCCCGTAAGTTACAACTTCAAGTCACGACTCACGACTTGGTAGCGTTCCAGGCAAAGTCACCACAAACCCTTCTAGCTAGCGTTAGCTAGCGGCTACCTAACGTTGACGTTAGCTAGTTGACGTTAGCTATCTAGGTGTTGCCTATTTATGTCTATTTATTTCTACTTATCACTGTTAATAAACGGCGTCTGTACAGCATCAACGGGGGTTCTGTACACACAAACGCCATTGTTGTTTGTGTGTGTGTGTGATGTCAAAAACTGTAACTGGGAGTACAACGATCTGGTACGAGTTCACGGGTAGTAAGTTACGGGTTTGACTGCCGTTCCAGGACTCTTTCACGGGTAAAACGTTGTGAAAACACAAGTTACGGGTTGCCTGGAACGCAGTATTAGACCCATCTGCCACGCCAAATTTACAGACAAGTTGAAATCATGAAAACTGATGGCCATAACATGAACTTATAGATTCCTGTTTCCATGTTCAGTGACAATGATGATATCGTAACCATAGCAACAGTGTTGCTCTGGTTAACTGACTGGATGAAACATACCTGACTAAACTGTGTACAAACCATAGACTGTTAATATTATACAGTCTATGGTACAAACACACTTTATAACATTCAGCGTGACTTAAAAACAGTGTGGCTTTGTTCCTTTCTTCAGTGGAGATAGTATAAGAGCAGTACTGCACTGTTGTGGTGTTTTAAACCTATTTAGTCACTTTAGTCACTTGGCAATGGAAATGTCATCCACATTTTTCATGTATCAGTGCACCTCTCTCTGTAGTGTTTGTGATCTCCACAAATATTATTCTCTTACACTCTTTCTATCTTTTTTTCCTGTCTGAATAATTTTGCTTCATAGAAACAGACAGTGACAAATCCAGAAGGACCATATGGTGAGGAGGTGGAGAGTTTAATGGGAGGGCAAATGGATCCACATCAGCTAACCAAAACGGTGAAGAAACCACACCGCTGTGACTGGTATTTCTCAAAGCACCTGTGTCATAACCATATCCCCGCTGGAGAAAGGCCTCACACCTGTGAGCAGTGCGGGAGGAGTTTCAGACACTCTGGACATTTAAAGATTCATCAGCTGACTCATACTGGAGAGAAGCCCTACACCTGTGAGCAGTGCGGTAAGAGTTTCAGACACTCTGGAACTTTAAAGATTCATCAGCGGACTCATACTGGAGAGAAGCCCTACACCTGTGAGCAGTGCGGTAAGAGTTTCAGACACTCTGGACATTTAAAGATTCATCAGCGGACTCATACTGGAGAGAAGACCTACACCTGTGAGCAGTGCGGTAAGAGTTTCAGACACTCTGAAACTTTAAAGTATCATCAGCTGACTCATACTGGAGAGAAGCCCTACACCTGTGAGCAGTGTGGGCGGAGTTTCAGGACCTCTGGAAATTTAAAGACACATCAGCGGATCCACACTGGAGAGAAGCCATACACCTGTGAGCAGTGTAAGAGTTTGACACAATCTGGAACTTTAAAGAATCATCAGAACCTATATACTGGAGACCAAACTCACACATGTGAGCAGTGCGGAACCATCTGGATCTGTTAGCTGTTTAAAAAAAAATTACGTGATTTGTAAAACTTGCCATGAAAATATTTCAATAATATTGTTACAGCATGCAACTTGAGTTGTCAAATTTGTTCCTTTACTCCCTCCCTGTGATACACAACACACACACACACCAAGCCCCCAGGAAGAGCGCCATGTCTTAAAAGTGCTCTAAGTGATGTGACGCGTTTTTTAGGCTACAACATTTTTCGTCACATACAGCAAACATCTCCTCACCATCCGCTAGCTGCCTGTCCCCTGAACACACTGTAAAAAAACACGCTCTCTGAAGACAGGTCAGGCTCCACAAATGGCAACAAAAACAAACTGCACCAACCTGCCCCACGAAACATAACAAACAACAAGTGTTCCAGCCAATAACCGACAAGAAGGAGCCGGTTGAGCCATCACTGCAGCAGCGTTAGCACGTAGGCTACTTCCACAATGTGCGTTCATGACTCAACCAACTCCTTCTTGTCGGTTATTGGCTGACCAGACCACATTTTTTTACAGTGTGTTCAGGGGACAGGCAGCTAGCGTATAGTTAGATGTTTGCTGTATGTGACAAAAAATGTTGTAGCCTAAAAAACGTGTCACATATAGAGCACCTTTAAAGCCAGCATGGGCTTAGCGGCTAAGGGTGGAACTGCACCCCATGGCCCAGTAAGACTTTTCACATAGACTTTGCATGGCGAAAGAAACTTTTTTGGGGTACATCAACTTACCTGCCCGACCACTTAAAGGGTCCTTGTTTAAAACGTCACATTTTTAGCATTTTTAACATTCACTAGTAGCCAAATCCAGAGTTATTAATATATAATGGACGCGAGCAGACCCGCGGGACTGCACCCACCCGCTCACATGACTGTTCTCCCGAGGTCCTGTAACTGTAATAATGGATATAGCTAATGGTTGTAATTCACGTTAATTATTTATTATACATTAATACGTCCATCGTATTATCTTATGATACATCCGAGGGATGTATGTAGCCTATGCTGTAAAGCCTGTAACGTGGATGTAACGTCATTAGCGTTTCCCAAACTGCCGGGGCTATTGGCTAGTAGCTAACATCAGCGGTAGCTAGCATGGACATTAACAGTAATACTATACATAGCTATATGCCTACATAGCGTTACTACAGACATAGTGATTACATCGCCTTGGTTCTCTCTTATGATACATCCGAGGGCTGTATGCTGTAAAGTTTGTAACGTGGATGAGCCCTGTTCATGAAACCGCAGGCTAACCTTAGTAGCTAGCGCTAGCTAGTATCTAGCTAGTAGCACGACATAATGATTAAATCTCCTTGGTTGTCTAAATACATCCATCATTTATTTAAATAAGCATGTAAACGATCAGGAACAATGAAAACACAATGTTTAACGTTAATATTTTAGACAGTGAAAACGGCGAGTTCATGAGTTTGCATACTTGTTAGAGACACGAGAGAGAAGCTCACAAACAAGCATGTTCCTACCGGTTGCTACGACAACACAAACAAACTGTTGCTGGTGCGCATGTCCATCTTGACGTCATAGGCCAGTCAACCATGGATGTATTAAGAGAACTGGATATTGTGATAATAATGAGAGTGCTCAAAAGCGCATAAAGCAAACATGGAGCTCGGATCTTCCGCGTTGACTGGCCCATGTTGTCACGATGGACAACGACAAAAACAGATGAGGAAAGGGTATTTTACAATAACTATGAATGCACCACGAGTTTTACCAGTTTTAAGTAAACGCAACCTTTTTTCAGTCTGTGTTGTTTTTCAGACATCAGCAGTGACCAGTGCTACTTTGTGTCTTTTAGCTCATAGCTTTAGCGGCAGACTGTTGCTGTTGGAATCCTCTACAATACAGTCACACTTTTACACCGTTTAGCTGTCAGCATTTTAACTGTTTAACCGGGACAATTTCATAGTGGTTGGTGTAAACCTAGGTATAGTGTTACCGTTCTCTTAGCTAATACATCCATGCTAGCTACCCCTGTTAGCTACTAGCCGATAGCCCCGCCAGTTTGGGAAATGCTAATGATGTACGTTACATACACGTTACAGGCTTTACAGCATACATACATCCCTCAGGTGTATCATAAGATAATACCATGGACGTATTAATAGAAGATTATGCGCGTTCATCATACCTAGTTTAATAACTCAGGATTCGACTACTAGTGAATGTTAAAAATGTTAAAAACGTTTTAAACAAGGACCCTTTAAGTGTTTCGGCTGGTAAGGTGATGTACCCCAAAAAAAATGATCCGCTGAAATATAGAAGTTTCTTTCGCCATGTAAAGTCTATGTGAAAAGTCTTTCTGGGCAATGGCGTGCAGTACCACCGTTATCCGCTAAGCCCATGGTGGCTTTAAGACATGGCGTTCTTCCTGGGGGCTTGCAGTCAACGCGGAAGAGCTACATGATTGCTTTATGCGCTTTTGAGCACTCTCATTGGAATGTATGGGGCTTCCCGCCGAACACTGTATCCAGTTCTGTTAATACATCCATTACACACACACACACACACACACACACACACACACACACACACACACACACACATTTTTTTTTTTTTTTTTATAAAAAAAAAATTTTTTTTTTTTTTTTAACATAACACAAACTGCATTTGGTAAAACAAATTACATCTAGGCTATATAAACATATTCTGTAGTCGACAAATTGTGGCAGAAAGTTCAGGCAAATTCAAATTCATTAACTACACATTAAAAACACAAATTTGTATCTCATAATTGCAAGTCCTCTTAAAAAAAAAACACTTGGACATCAGTGAATAGTGGTAGTTATAAACATGATGTAATGGTTGAATTAACGTTGTGTTTATTCCTTGAAAACAATGTCAAAAAAGATGTGGCTTCAGCGCCCCCTGTTCTGCAATGTTTGTAACTACGTGTAATTATCTAACCTCTGAACCTGACGGGCGTCAGGACCCAGAGGAAACAGCACTGCAGCCATGAGAGAGTGTGTGTGTGTGTGTGTGTGTGTGGTTGTGTTTTGTGTGTGTGTGTGTGAATGCAACTTCTACAAACAACTGCTCTCCTGTTGGAGATAATATCTTAAAAGTCCACAAGAGAGCGCTGAAGTCCTTCCAAGTTATCTCAGTGTACTGCTACACTGTTATTTATCGTTTGTCACGACATCCAAGTTGTCATATGGTATACAGTGTTGGGAACGTTACTTTAAAAAGTAATTAGTTATAGTTACTCACTACTTGTTCAAAAAGTTGGATTTTTTTGCAGTTTTCACAAGTCAGTTGAAATGAGTAGAACAGACAGGTGTTTGTACATAACTTTCGATATTTATTGCACGTTGACAGACCGCAAGAGGTTTATCCTGCACTTCAAGTATTATCTTTGTAAGAAAAGTAAACAGTTACACCATATAAAGTGCATTTAACTCTAGGAAATTAAATCAAACTCTCTCAACCTGAGACAACTGGTCAAGTGAACAACCTGTACTTCCAAGTGTTTAGTTCACAACAAAAGTCAACTTTGCTCCAAGTCCTTCTTTGCTAGTGGATGGCGAGCTATCATCTGTGGTGGAGGTATCGGTGTTTTTGGCCACTAGCTTTGTAGATGCGTATGTCATTGTGAGATGCTTTATTAAATTGTGAGTTGTGAGTTGCTTACAATGGAAGTCGACAAAGTCTTTGCTCCTGGACATAATGTACACATTACATGCACGTTCTTGCCTTTGACCACAATTTGAAGTAGTGCTTATATCTCCACCTTTAAAATGCTACCTTTTCATCAGATTGCTCCTGACTTGCCATCTCTGCTGCTTCGTCGAATCTCTGTTTAGCTGTTGTTTGTGTGTGTGTGTGTGTGTGTGTGTGTGTGTGTGTGTGTGTGTGTGTGGCGCGTGTGCTGGCATGTGTATAAAAACACTGGCTCTTATTGGCTACCATGAAACATGACTCTGCCTTAGCCACCTCATTATTAACCCACCTCCTCACTAGCTGCGAGCCAGGGGTGCGTTCGGATTACACAGTTTATTCAATCAATGCATAGTAACGCACCGCATTTAATGTCCAGTAACGTTAACGGCGTTGTAACGACGGGAAAAGTAATTAGTTAGATTACCCCGTTACTGAAAAAAATAACGTCGTTACCTAACGCCGTTCTTTTAAGCGGCGTTATTCCAAACACTGATGGTATATAATTAATATTTAGACGACTGTACTTTTCTGACCTTACTATGGGGGACTTGTAATTCTTCTAAGCATTATTACTTTAAAGTGATTTTTAAAGATGGTGGTACTGCATATTCCCAAACAAATGTTAAATTAAATAAGCACAAACCATTTCATACTCATTTGGCCTGGTGCTTTTGGAGGAGCAGTTGCACTTTACCTGGTTGGTAGCACAGTCTTGTCTTTTATAGATGAGATTCTTTCTTCTGGTTTTCAAGGATAATGGTTAATCTACTGATGTTAAAATAGGGGTGCAAGATATATTGACTCAATATTGTTATCGAAATATCACGTTGCGCAATATTATATCTAGGGGTGCAAGATATATTGACTTAAAATCGTTATCGCAATATATCGAAAGTGTCGCGATAAGTATGCCATATATTTTGTTGATTTTGTGGAGCACTGCGTCCCATCCGTTGGCTGTGTGGCTTAGTTGTGTTCGATTTAGAGCCCGCTTGAAACACTATAATGATCATCATTTGATTGTTTCACAGTTACCGTGCCCGCACATGTTGTTGCGCTCCGCGCCACGGTTCCACTACGTGACAAACCCTATGGAGCGTAGCACGTGTGTGCATATTTCGACAGAGTGACAGTGTAAGTGAAGAAATAGAGACAACAAAACGGAATGAATCAGAGAAGCGAAAGAAAAGTTGTGTCCTGTTCTCTTTATTTATTTTATACTGTACAACTAGACCCTGTTCTGTAGACATGGTCCTTATTTATTTATTCATGTTGTACCAGTCCAATATGACCGTTGAAATAAACCTTGTGTTGTAAGAAATCTTTTCCCGTAACTTTTATAATTTTACATATGTTTAAAAATATCACAATTAATATCGATATCACAATATCACATTTTGTCAATATTGTGCAACCCTAGTTAAAGCCATACTATGAAAAAGTATCAACTAAAGAAGTGCAATAATCACATTATTAGGTTTGGTCAATATTGAGATCACGATTACTTATTGACTTCAGAAGCACCTTGCATTGAATTTTTACTTGTCTTTTAAACACTGGATTTCTTGAACTTTAAAGCTACATTGTGTAAGAATTTCTCCCATCTAGTTGTGAAATTGTATATGACAACCAACTGAATATTACTTTCTAGCCCTTCCCATTCCGAGCACATTTCAACTCCTATGGTGGCCGAACCCAAAATTAGCTCTTAGTGCCTCCATTGTTTACACGCAGCTGTTCTAGCCACTCCAGCTGGTCTTGTTGCTTTGCCTGTAGCGTTGTCGTTTTAATTCTCTTTTTCGCTTCTCTGGCGAATAATCTCCCCCTGGCATTCGTCACGGTGCCACTGAGTTTAAAAGCGCGAAAGGCAGAGGTATGTCCATCTTTGGCTAATGTATTTTAAAGATGGAAGCACTACATGGCTGCCGTCATTCGAGCAACTCGCTAGTATGTATTCTGAATGATTCTAAATGGCAGATACGCTTACGAGAATACTTAGATTAGTTGGTGGAAGTAATTGCACATGAATGAGCACATATTTGTGAAAGAACAAAGGGGGTTTTGTTAAGAATCAACTCAAAAAATTAAACACTGGACTTCTTGAATTTTAAATATAATTCAACTGAAAAACTAATTTAAAATGTATGTAAATAAAATAAATATATACATTTAAATAAATAATACAAACAAAATTGGACTACTGAAAACTCCTGAAATATATTTTTACTATATCAAAATAATAAATACCATATATCAACATTAGACCACAATAAATTAGATCAAATATGTTGAAGTGTACTGCTACAACCTACTGAAAACTCTTAAAAATATATTCAACATTTTGGTAAACTATATTCAACATATTCCATGCAGCACAGTAATCGTTTATCCTTGGTTTCATTATTGTTGGAAGCCAAAATTGTAATTAAGAAAAATATAAATTTGATTAATCGCTCAGCCCTAATGATAATATTGTAATATATTCCACCACAACAGAATTGTCATCATATGTTTTTTATTGGACTGAGTGTAAGAGATGAGTTTACATCTTCATTACATCAGAGCACAGACCTGCATTTTGATCAACAAGTCCTCTTCATATATTGTATGTCATACAGGTGTAATGTGGATGTGCAGAGCTTTATATTGCTTTACTTGAAATTCTGAAATGATTCCAGCATGTCGTGTGTGAGCCTTAAAGCTACTGCGGAGTATTAACAACCACCACCTCCCCGTTAATGTTAAGCTCTGTGGTTTTCCAGTCGAAAACATTTCCTGTTGGTACTCTCTTCCCAGAGAACATGTCTTCGATCATGCGGTCTGAGAGGACGGAGTCCCACATATTAATATCACCGATCTCCCCAACAAAACTCTGGCTGGCATCCAATGAACCCAAGTAACTATCCGGATCTTGTCCGATGATAACCTTGCCTCCGGGTTGGACTGTGTGACCCTTCTTGAAAATTTTGGTCGAGCTTTTCCTCCCATCCATGAAGAGAGCGGCCGCACCTGACCTGGAATCCCAGGTGACACACAGGTGGGTCTGCAGGGCGCCGATCTCAGGGACTCGGAATAAAACCCCTTCTCCCGCCAGGTAAAAGGACAATCTAAACACACATATTAATAACAGTACAGAGGCTTTAACAATGCAACATTCAAATAACACACAGTTATTGTACTGTATTACCTTAATTGTGTGATCATATAAAACTTTTTTTGATGTACTAACTCAGTGGTTCCCAACCTTTTTTCCTTGGCGTCCCCCCTACTCATGTCTAAGAAAAGCTCCCCCCCCGAAACCGAAGTTGAGGTAACTCTCGAGATAGAGCCTTACTTTCCTGAGGACAGCAAGGGTCTCAGGTTAAGAGGTCCTGGAGGTTTGGCCTACTAAGTAGCCTGCCTACAATTTTAAGCGAGAACAAAAATAGTTTTTAGTTAGGTAAGAAAGTTTTCATACAGACTTTTGTATACATTATATATTTTAATGTATTATCATAATTTGTTTAACAAGTGCAAATGTTTTTTTTTTTTACCTCAACCTCAAACCAGATAAAGACTTGCACCCCCTTGTGATTTTTGCCGCCCCCCGAAGGGGTGCCCAGACCCCAGGTTGGGAACTACTGTAGTAACTCATGAATACATGTCAAAATTATTGGTAGCAGTAGTAATATTGTTGTTATGAGTATTAGCTAATTTTATTTCAGTTTCATTTGTAGTAGCAGTAGTATTGTAAGCAAAAGTAGTAATCAGTACTTGTTGTAGTGTTTTTCGTAGTAGCTGTAGTAGCAGAAGTATTTTAAGTAGCAGTTGTAGTACTTGCTAGTAGTAGAATAGAATTTACTGTGGTGGTACATGCATAACAAAATTGGATGCAGTCCTATCAGTTCAAAACATCTGCAAAAGTGCAAAGCAGGTGAATAAATAAATATAAAAGAGCCTTTAAAAGTTGCTATAAAAATCAGTCCTTCCAGAAAAATGCGGAGTTTTTTTTTTATTGTTGCGGGCAAAAATCCTTTATTATGCGGCACATTTTCTTAAAAAATGCAATGGAATATGCGGGATATTTATGCAATTTTATGCAATGAAATTGGGAACTTGCAAAAATTGCGGGAACTTGCAAAAACTTCGGTTTGACGAAAAAGAGAAAAAAAAGTGATTCCCCAACACCCTGCTTTTCGATGAAGTTAACGTTGCGTAATTACGTCACTTCATAACATTCCCATGGCAACAGGGGAAAATGGCTGCTCTTGTGTGAAGTAAACGCAACATTTTTCAACTTTCTGCTAAGATATATGTGACTTTTTTGCAACGAAAATGCGGGGATTATGAAATCATGCAAGCCCCGCATATTTTGCGCAGAAATCGGCAATTTGTGCCCCAAAAGTGCGGCGTATTTGAAAAAATGCGGCCCCCGCATAAATATGCGGACTTTGGCTGATTATGCATTGAATTATTCTTTCATTGAGTTTTTCTGGAGGGACTGAAAAATAAACCAAAGAGGTAGTTTAAAAAAAAAAGAAAAAAAGATCCATCCTTAAAAAGTAGCATTAAGTGCAGTTATGGCTTTTGGAAAAGAATGTTCAGATTCAGTTGTTTTTGATTTAACAGTCCTGAAACGTCTGCATGAGGGCAGGAGTTTAAACAGGGTGACCAGGGGTCAGATGGATCTTTAAGTATGCTCTGGACTTTTTTGAGTCAGCGGAAGTATAAGTACTGGTATTAGTAACGTTGTTAGTAGTCCTTACTAGTAGCGACTAGAAGCAGTGGTAGTGGTAGCATATCGTTCTACTAGTACTATAATTAATTTGGTGTAACTGTAATGTTCCACCAAAACAAGTTCCTTCCAGAGGCTATTTTGCAGCCGCACCTCCTCAGCATTCCAGGATGGGAGAAAAATGTGCTCTGGTTTATTGGCATTTCTTTAAACCAAACACAATCGTCATGGGCGGCACTAAGCTCCGCACAGAGCCGCTGCAAAATAGCCTCAGGAAGGAACATTTTGGTGGAACGTGTGTACATTCAAAGGTTGTTTTAGTCGTGCAACAGAAAACTCAGATTGAAGACTCTTCAGTTCAAGTTTGACCCACTCCCCTGTCCCTTGAATTATTTATGAAAGGACACTTTGTGTTTATACATTTTATTGGATATCTTGCCTCTAAGTCCCCTGGGTTGCCACAGTCTGTAGTGGAATTGATTGGATTAATCGCATTAATGTCAAAGTTAACTCGCAATTAATCGCACATTTTTCTATATGTCGTTTGATTTCTTTTTTTCCCATTATTTTTTGTCATTTTAGTGCTCTTATCAACATGGAAAAGTGGATTGGCTTGCTTTGTGCAAATGTTTTTTTATTGAAAACAACATTGATTCTGTCTGAAGTCATCCAGTGGACGTGCTGCGATGATAGCTCAGTTCACAACGACAAAACACACAGGTCACTCTGGTCTTGTCAATGGAACCATTTGGCAACTTTTAAAAAGTAAACTTAACATTCAGAATCTTATTGGCATCCATTTCGGCATCTAGCGCTCGCCATCCACTCAAAACAGAACGTTAGCCTACTACTCTTTGGCCGGCTCGCAAGCCAAACAAGTATGCGGCGTGCCTGTTGTTTTGTTTCCAGTCTAGCTAGATTTGGTATGGTGTTGTAATTTTTCTAACGTTACTAGTTGTTGCAACAGCATGTGAAAAAAACGCGTTAACGCGTTTAACTGACAGCACTATAAATCACTAAATATTGTCAAATGTTAAATTCAGAATATCGGCGTTTAATGGTGTGTCTACCTGCCGTCCAGCTCACGCCACACATTCAGCTCGTCATAGTCTTGGGTCCGGTACGCAAACAGGATGATCTCGCGTTTACCGGTGAGCTCTGTAGCCACGCGCATGCACAGTGTGAAAGCCCCCAGGTTCAGGGGCTTCAGAGGGACCATCTCCACATAACTGGTACTCGTCTCCGAGGGGAACACCAAGGACTTAATGCTCCCACTCTCTGAGAGAAGAAAAACAAAAACATACAAGATATATTAGATGTGTTTATGTTCAGAATATAAGTGCAATATATGTATAATTCAGAAAAGAGTGGTTTTAGTCGATTTAGTCGGTTAGCCAGGACCAGTCGGGATCACTTTACTGGCAGTGTTTCAATTGTTTTTGCGAGTAACCAACTCGGGTAATTCAATGTGAGTACACGAAATGACAAAATGCCTGTCCCATGTAGCTGTGATAAATTAGCCTGAAGCTAATGCTTAGCTACGTGTTCAGGAGGAAATTAGCCATCTCGGCATCCTTTTGGACTCAATCTTTACCCGGGGTTTGTAACGTCTCTGGTCATGCAACTGTTAGAAACACTGTTGTTGTTTTTGCACAGTACCTTTTGAAAAGATGCCTGCAAGTCTGGAATGTGTCTGGGGACACTAGTTGTTGCATTATGATCATTCATTGTACTTATTATGTTGTTATATGCTCTATTGCACATGTTTTGTATGTCTTGTTATGACATTTTGATATTTTTTGAATATTTTAATAAAGAAGTTCATGTTTCAGTTAAAGTACATGGAATCTTAGAAAAAACTTTTTTTACCGTGGTATGGAAATCGGCATCGAGAATCGTGTTATTTTACTGGTATTGGCACAGACTATTGAATTTTTGGTATCGTGACACCCTTAATTTCTTATGTGTAAAAGCAACACAACTAAAGCCTAATTTCTATGCATCTTAATTATCTGCCCTTGTCAATGTAAATACTAACTTCTCCTTAGGATTTTATTTCTTATGCACCTCATCAACTAGCAGCAGAGGTTCTGTCCAGCTACCGTTTAGCACTTTCTTACGGAGCGCCCCTGGTCCCACTTTGTCAAAAAAAATGTATTATGACTATCTCGTGGCCTCAAGATACTATCTCGTGGCCACAGGATACTATCTTGTGGCCTCAAGATACTATCTTGTGGCCTCAAGATAGTAAAGTGTCTGACACATGGACCCTTTGTTATTAAACTGGACACTGTAGTGTAGTGCAATACTTCACATTCTGTGCAATATTCTCTGTTTTAATATGTAGTGTGCAATATAGTTTGCTGCAGTTCTGCTTCAATTTATTTACTAGTACTGTTCATCACAATTCTGTTAATACAGTAATGTAAATCTTGTAGGCTGCATATCCATAGTCCTTTATAATTCTTCCCCACTTTGTGACATATATACATGTAAAAAGTATAAATATAGGCTATAAAATATGAAGAAGAATTATCTCGAGGCCTCAAGATACTATCTCGTGGACGCGAGATAGTTATAATTAATTTTTTTTGACAAAGTGGGACCAGGGGGGCTCCGTAGCCTACTTTCTCGATTCATCAATCCTTTTGTCTAGAATACAGAAAAAAATGAAGTTTCCAGACCCTATGGTCAAATAAAAGTCCAAAACCCCAAAATATTCAGTTATTACTACTACTACTATGATAGAAAACAATACGAAGAAGAAAACAAATTGCATTTCAACTGGAAAGACATTTCTAAACATTTCTAGACATTTTTAAACCATTTATTTTCTCTTCATCAACCTCTTGATTAATGGACTAATCGTTTTTGCTCTAGTTAAATTTGCAGACCAGTGCCCCTAAATTAAAAACAAAACATTAAATGTATACTTTTTATTTATGCACAGGTAGGCACATAAAGACACAAGGGAAAAGAAGGATATACAATTACCGGCCAAGGAGATGGCAACAAGGAACAGGACGGCGTAAAGTTTCATTTTGTCTGAGCAAACCTGCAGAAAAAAAGACTTTACTCTTTAACTCATTCCACATATAATGCTATTTTAAGTTATATACAGTGTCAGTAGTTTTTATAAAGATATATTAGTACAATGAAGCCGTAAACATACCGTGCTGCTGTGAAGGCCCTGCTGCAGACAGTCTGAACACGGAGACCAAAACTGGATAAAAGATCAAACTAAAAGCAAGAATATGATCTGTGCTCCTATTATATTGGCTGACATATTTATTATCTGCCAATGAGATTCCCAAATCTTGCTACCTCCCCCACTCACCCCTACACTCTCTTGGACCAAACTCAGCGTTTTCACAGACCCCTGTGCCATAGTGCTTTAAAAACTATTAAAACACAGACCACACTGTTTGTAGTTTATCGTAGTTTATTTTGACTCAATTCCACATACACACAGAATGGACTTTTTGAACTTTTTAGCCAACATAAACTAGAAGTTTAATTTATAGTCCTCCAATTTTAACATGCATGTCCCCATGATAATTGGGAAACTCCATCTCCTGAGAAAGATTGTGTCAAATGATCAAAAGCTGCAAACATACTAATTTGACTTTCATAGAAAATGACGGCCACAAAACCAGACGGACCGTGTGGTGAAGGTGAGGAGAGCTTAATGGGAGGACAAATGGATCCAGATCAGCTTACCAAACTGTGGAGAAATCATACGGCTGTGGTTGTTCTTTCTCGGATCATCTGAAGTGTCATCAGCATATCCACCTTGGACAAAGGCCTAACCCAGATAGAAAACCGTCATTGAAACTATCTTAAATCAACATTCCGTTGTCAACATTAAGTCATTGAATCAACATCGAATTGTTGAATGTTGATTTTACATCATTTTGCACCCTGTTTTAATATTGAAACAATGTTGAAATCACTGTCCATAGATCAACAGTATTACAATGGTATTTCAATTATCAGGAATATTGAAACAATGTTAAAATTTCAGCTGAACTAAGGATCATTGTGACTTAAAGGGAATTTCAATTGTTCTTAAGCCATAGAAAATTATTGCTAGGCGTGCGTGTGTGTGTGTGTGTGTGTGTGTGTCAATAAGTTATGGGAGTAAGAAATACAAGGCATTGTGGCTGTTTAACTAATCTATATCAGTATGAGACTAAAAGACCATGTTGTGGAGCAGTTTATAAAATAATAAGACATTTATTGGTTTCAATAGGTAATGTACAGTAGATGTAAGACAATGCTACAGCTATAACATTATCTAAATGGTTGATTTGTGACTAAAACTTTATCATGAGCTGCTTTAACACATAAGGTCTTGCAAGATGATCCATTTTCATCATGATCAGGTTTAACAAAACCTTAATGTAGCCTAATGTAAAAATTTTACTTTCTTTTGTGCTAACCTTATAAACTAATATGGGAGATAGTTAACTGTAAACATCTTAGGTTAGCTAATGTTGTATTTTGGTCTCTCAATTGTAACATACAGATGAAGTAACATGAAGTCAAGTACATTTACACATAGTGTACTGTAATAGTAACCTGTACTGGATACAGTATTTTATGTTTGTCTGTTGTTTGCTGAGCTAACAGTGTTATACACACGGCTGTAGTAGCTGTACTCTAATCACTGAGAAGTAGAATTGCTAAAAGTGTTTTAGATTAGCAACAGCAGTGAGTAACTGGTTCAAACAGAATTAAGTCATATGTTTCTGCTAATTGGGTGTGTGGTTGTGCAATTGTGTTTTGAAAAATCGGTCCTTGTTTTCAAAAATAGTGCTTAAGCAATCGAAAAAAAATAAAAAAAATAACTGCAAGTGTAATATGCTGCTGTTTATACTGTTTAAACCTCTTGATTAAACGGATTATCTTCTTAAAAACAGAAAAATGCAAAGTCCCCCGTCTATCAGACGGCTTACAACTCACCACACCTGAACAAGTCGATCAACTTACAAGAGGAGAAAAGGTGACATTTTAATTGCCCACGGCCTGCAGCCTATCTAAATGGGGAAGCAGTGGTTGAATGACCCAACGGTCAGAGGTTTCTCACAGTGCCCTGCAGTCTCACAACGCTTGATTTGCTCTATTTATCCTGTGTTTTACATTTTACAAATTATGTTCGTGCTGTGCTATTTTCTTCTTCTAGTATATAGTAATAATACTTAGTGTTTCAGGTTTCTGGTATTAACATTAATTCAACTTAAAGTTAAATAAAGTTGAATAAACACATCTTTAAAAGGGTTTGAACAAGACCTGAACATTAAAACCTTAATGAAAGTATAGGATGTATTGCAGAGCTGTTGTATAAGACTGTATTAGTTTTAGCTAATAAACTGGCAGTGTGTACATTTACAGACTTCAATAAGAAAAATACTTTTTTTTCGTGTTTGTGTGTGTACATTCTTTTAGCTCCTTCAGGTTGTGAAGCCCCCCCCACACCTTGCAGATGCAAACACCAAGGGAACTTTTAAATCCCAGTACAGACCTGGAGAAACAGTTGAATACATCTGTCAGAATTGCTACACTAAGGAAGGTGAGACTTATAAACCTGCACCAATGCTGAATGGATTGGACAGATGAGATGCCTCCGTAAGTTACAACTCCTTTCTCCGTTTTCATGTTGGCATTTGTATTAATTTTTTTTAATTGGAAAATAGCAATTTTTGAAGAAACATTTTAAGTTTGTTATTCCATGTCAATAAATAAATATGGTAGTTGGTGAATGTAATCATGATGCAGACCAAAACAGGTATAGTCCATTATCTTAGCAAAGTCGCAGGAACAGTAGACTAACATCTCAGCTTCTGACTCTAGTGAAATTCATGTGACGTGATATGAGTAAACACCCTTTAAATCACATATTTACATTGTAGATTATTGATTTCAATACACTTTAAATAAAACACAAATACATCTGACCCCTAAAACTATGGACTGTATATGATCTAAATAATCATTTTCCTTTAAAATAGGACAAGAGATGTGAAAGAACACATGTTTTGTAGATACTATGTCTTTTTCTAAAGATTGTTTTGAGGCAGAGTGCAGTATCTGCATTTCTTTTAGGTAATATGAGGTTCCTAACCTATCTAAAAGAGGTATTAAAAAGATTCAGTTTCAGCGTTTGCTGGTCAGTAATGCGCTGTATGTTGAGTATTGTAACAAAGCAAACTGATTATTACTATTTTAGTATTACTGATATTCAGTTTTTAACTCTACAATATATTTTCTATCCAAGATAAGTATTAATTATACATGGAGTTTGATTTGAAGTAATTTCCCATTATTAAAGTTGTGTTTATCTGTTATCTCTTGTAGAACCCTGTATTGTGGATATAGAGCTCATGAACAGATATAATATTGCCTTCAGATATATTAACTCCGATAAGCTGTATTTTTGCCCATAGTGATTTGATCGAGTTCACTTGTTCTAAAGGAAGACACATTGTCCATGCCTCAGTTTGTATTGATGGTGTGATGACCCTGTCCTCTTGCCAGTAAAAGCCTCAGTTAACTGGAAGTGACAGGAGCTGGCTGGACGATCATGTGAATGATTAACCAGAGGGAAAAGATATTGTTGTGTATTGTAGATCTGTTATTTGTAACAATTCTAATAAAAAATAAATGTATTTTGGCCCTAAACCATCAATGCTTTATGGGAAATAGTTTTAATATGTCTTTAAATTCACCATCACTGAGCCAAAAAAAATTTAAAAAAAGCTTATGTTATCAATAGTTAGCTTGTTCTGGTTTCCTAACTGCGTCGCGAGTTATAGGACCTTAGATGGGATCTTCATGGAGACAGCTAAAGTTAATGGTAGATAGGGTGACCATATTTTGATTTCCAAAAAAGAGGACACTCGGCCCGGCCTTGAGACACAAATTCCAACCGGCTTCTCAGAGGTTAACGAACATGCTTTATTATGCCTCAATTGTGCAAAAATAACTTCCGTAATAAAATACTGTCACAAACGGTATTAAAGTTCGGACTGATAACGAGGACATTAAGGGTAATGATTGCGCGAGAGCTTAACGGCTGTATTTTCAGACTTTGACATTTGATGATTTTAAAGACAGATATTTAGTTATTTGCACTGTGTTCTGCAGTTATCCAATGCTAGGCTATATATTTGATGATATCCTGTATTCCATGCAGTCGGGCCATCTCCTCCTCCTGCGCTCCGTAGCGGACACTGTGACGGCGAGACAGCGCAGATTAAACATTAAGAACAATTCTTTATTTAAGATTTGAGTTGGAGGTGTTTATGGAACAATTATCTCAGTACAAGCGCAAATAACACTGTTGGATTTCATCTTCATGGTAACGTGGATGATATGACTGAAAGAATGGCCGTGAGACATCAATACTAGAAAATATTACGAGTAATCTTATTCCCATTTACTCTCTGCAGTCTGATTTCAGTTCACCACCTCACCATCTGCGTCGCCAATTACTATTTTGTCTCCGTCAAGTTTGTTTTTTATAAATCACAACTTTTGCGTAGGAAGTGGCGTACGCACATTTTCAGCCCCGTTTTGTGCGTATGGCACGTTTATAAAGGAGACCCCAGATGTTTATACTTGTGCGCTGGTGTGTGCGTCGAGCCGGCATGTGTGTGTGTATGTGTGTGTGTGTGTGGGGAGTGGTTGATATAATAGAGCGAGGGAGAAGTGAGAGAGTGACGGTGATTATCTTCAGAGTGAGTAGTGATGGCGAGCGAGTACGACTCTAGAGTCACAGTGAGAGAAACAAATTGTCTCCCCTGTGTTTTCTGACCACGGTGGGAAATCTTTAGCAGGAAACGCTTCGGCATTTTGTGTGCAACGCTGATCCGCTGTCTGCTCCGGTCCCTGTGTATGTGTGCGTTGCAGAGCCGCCCACAAAGCAGCCTCTCGGGAATTACGTCACACAACAAAGTAACGTAGTATTGTGTGCAGAGCGTCCCGGTCAATTTAAATACACGTTTAATGGTCCCATGAAAAACAGTGAAAACCGGACATTTTCATGAATTTATAAAAAAAAAAAACGGGACGCCCCGGACAATAGGTAAAAAATGTCCGGACAAAAGAGGACGTTTGGTCACCCTAATGGTAGAGGACATACAGCTGTCAGTGATATAGCTTCCACTTCATATATTACCTTCTATCAGCGGTGTTCTCAGTAACGTGACAATCTGTACGAAACAGGTTACTTTTAAATCACTATATTAGTTGTGGCCGTCCCCGTTTGGCGTAGTTATTAATGCCGTTAGCGTTGTGGCTACCCTATAGTAACTTTATTTTATGACAAATCGTTTCAACTGTGCTTTCCTAACATGCTGTCATTGGGTTAACGTTGCTCGGTTAGCCTTTACAGCAGAGCCGCTTCAGTACACTTGTTAGATCATGTTTCATTACAGAGTTCTCTGTTGATTTGTGCTTGTCGTTGCGTGCGTGGTGGAATATACTGTAAACAACGTCCAGTGACTTTATTGTAAGATATGCATGAGCCTGATTAGTGTGTGTGTGTGTGTGTGTGTGTGTGTGTGTGTGTGTGTGTGTGTGTGTGTGTGTTTTTACGACCTGTTTGTTTACTTCTAGTTAAAAGTGATATTGGAATTGAATCCCTATTAAACAGCACACTGTTCTGTCAAGTGTTTAACTATCTAGAGGGGATTGCTTTGTTTATAGTAGTTCTTCTTGAAAATACACCTACCAGTGACTTTATTGTAAGATATTGATGCTAAAAACAAATGGTATGTAGATTTGAAAGTGTGTTAAAAAAAATAAATAAAAAAAAAACGGCCAATAGCCCCCCCAATGAATAAAGGATAAATGACTACTTAGGTTGTGAGTTTTTTGTTTTGTGTTTACTATTGTGAAAGGACAGGAGAAAAAAAGTGTATCTACAGACAATAACATATTTTAGTTGTAGTTAACATGGGAACTTGCATCGTAATTGCTGTATTGTTAAATTAACAAAACTCTTCTCTTCCTCGTAGATCATTGATAGCATCATTGAGGAGAGTCAAAAGGGAAATTTGACTACTGTGACACACACCATCAAACGCGATAAAAAGCGGTTTCGCTTTTGACCGTGTTGTTTGTTGGCTGCAGGAGGGGGACGAAGGCTGCTTGCCTGGCTAAGGGAACTACCACACAGATCGACACTGACAAGCCTCCTACTCACCAACACCAGATCGATCACACACAAAATGGATGAGCTACAAATACACACGGAACTGCTGCGTGATGATTTTTTACAAAAGCCTGGCTGAACACATTTATCACGGACGGCAGCTAGCAGCTAGCAGGCCAAGCTACCAACCGGCAGGATCAAGAAGGTAGGTGAATTTAAACAATGTCTGAGTTGAAAACGCATCTTGTTGTCACGTAAGGGCTCTGTTCATGTGGCACAGACATATTAATTGCATTTTGTTAGGCACAAAGGCACTCTATAACTTGCCCTGACAACTGCCGTTTTAGCTCAGTGGACGCTTGTACACGTAGCTGCAGCAACTCCAGTTTGCTAGGACCGATCCAGGTCTGTTTTTTTTCTATCGAAAGTACTCGCATAGCTAATAGCGATCAAGATTAACGTAAAAATTGGCCGGAATTGTCCTATAAAATGTCAATGTCAAATGTCAAATTCAAAAGATAAAATGTCAAATTGAAAATTTTTAATTACAAAGTGAAAAGGCTAAAATATATTTTTTTTAATTTAAATATTTCCATTTAAGCTTTTCCATTTCACATTTTCAGTTTCATATTTGATGTTTCTCTCAATCAATAAAATATTTCAAAGATTTCAGTTTAAGCCTTTATATTTAAGCTTTACATTTTAAATTTGGCTTTTTACATTGCACTTTACATTTTCAAATTATCATTTTACATTTCAACTTTGCTTTTTCAGTTTCCATTTTCTTTTTTAAATTTTAATTATGCCATGATTTTTCCTAGTAGCGTAGTAAAATAATACTATTTCCAATTTGATCTTGCTTTGTTTTCTCTTTGGACTTTCAATTTGAATAAATATATCCTCCATATTTTACATCCACTGTTTGTTTGTGTGTGTGTGCATTTGTGTGTGTGTGTATGTATGTGTGTGTGTGTGTGTGTGTGTGTGTGTGTGTGTGTGTGTGTGTGTGTGTGTGTGTGTGTGTGTGTGTGTGTGTGTGTGTGTGTGGCTTTCTACTCATATTGAATGCAGCTTCTACAAACAACTGCTCTCCTGTTGAAGATAATATCTTAAAAGTCCACAAGAGAGCGCTAAAGTCCTTCAAGTTATCTCAGTGTACTGCTACACTGTTATTTATCGTTTGTCACGACATCCAAGTTGCCATATGGTATATAATGGATATTTAGACGACTGTACTTTTCTGACCTTACTATGGGGACTTGTAATTCTTCTAAGCATTATTACTTTAAAATGATTTTTAAAGATGGTGGTATTGCATATTCCCAAACAAATGTTCAATTACATAAGCACAAACCAATTCATACTCATTTGACCTGGTGCTTTTGGAGCAGCAGTTGCACTTTACCTGGTTGGTAGCACAGTCTTGTCTTTTATAGATGAGATTCTTTCTTCTGGTTTTCAAGGATAATGGTTAATCTACTGACGTTAAAGCCATACTATGAAAAAATATCAACAAAACAATGTGCAATAATCACATTAAGTTTGTTCAATATTGAGATCACAATTACTTATTGACTTTGGAAACACCTTACATTTTACTTGTCTTTTAAACACTGGACTTCTTGAATTTTAAATATAATTCAACTGAAAAACTAATTTAAAATGTATGTAAATAAAATAAATATATACATTTAAATAAATAATACAAACAAAATTGGACCCAAATGAATGTGTTGTGATGTTAGTGCACTTCTACAACTTACTGAAAACTCCTAAAATATATTTTTAATAAATCAAAATAATAAATACCATATATCAACATTAGACCACAATAAATTAGATCAAATATGTTGACGTGTACAGCCACAAACTACAAACTATTAAACATATTCTACATTTTGGTAAACTATATTCAACATATTCCATGCAGCACAATAATTGTTTATCCTTGGTTTAATTATTGTTGGAAGCCAAAATCCTAATTAAGAAAAATATAAATTTGATTAATCGCTCAGCCTTAATGATAATATTGTAATATATTCCACCACAACAGAATTGTCATCATATGTTTTTTATTGGACTGAGTGTAAGAGATGAGTTTACCTCTTCATTACATCAGAGCACAGACCTGCATTTTGATCAACAAGTCCTCTTCATATATTGTATGTCATACAGGTGTAATGTGGATGTGCAGAGCTTTATATTGCTTTAATTGAAATTCTGAAATGATTCCAGCATGTTGTGTGTGAGCCCTAAAGCTACTGCTGAGTATTAACAACCACCACCTCCCCGTTAATGTTAAGCTCTGTGGTTTTCCAGTCGAAAACATTTCCTCTTGGTACTCTCTTCCCACAGAACATGTCTTTGATCATGCGGTCTGAGAGGACGGAGTCCCACATATTAATATCACCGATCTCCCCAACAAAACTCTGGCTGGCATCAAATGAACCCAAGTAACTATCAGGATCTTGTCCGATGATAACCTTGCCTCCGGGTTGGACTGTGTGACCCTTCTTGTAAATTTTGGTCAAGCTTTTCCTCCCATCCATGAAGAGAGCGGCCGCACCTGAGCTGGAATCCCAGGTGACACACAGGTGGGTCTGCAGGGCGCCGATCTCAGGGACTCGGAATAAAACCCCTTCTCCCGCCAGGTAAAAGGACAATCTAAACACACATATTCATAACAGTACAGAGGCTTTAACAATGCAACATTCAAATAACACAGTATTGTAAGTAGCAGTTGTAGTACTTCAGGGTTTCCCGCAGCTCTTTACAGTTAACAACACGTGCCTGCCGCCTTAACTAAGCGTTAACTATGTATAACGAAATTGGATGCAGTCCTATCAGTGCAAAACATCTGCAAAAGTGCAAAGCAGGGTTAGGGTTAGCCTTTAAAAGTCACTATAAAAATATATCAAAGTGGCAGTTTAAAAAAAAAAGAAAAAAGATCCATCCTTAAAACGTAGCATTATATGTACGTATTAAGTTATTGCTTTTGGAAAAGAATGTTTTGATTCAGTTATTTTTGATTTAATAGTCCTGAAACGTATATCGCATATCGTTCTACTAGTACAATAAGTAGATAGTCAAACTTGTATTGTTGTAACTGTAATGTTCCACCAAAACAAGTTCCTTCCAGAGGCTATTTTGCAGCCGCACCGCGGCTCCCTGCAGCACTTAGCGCCGCCCATGACGATTGTGATTGGTTTAAGGAAATGCCAATAAAGCAGAGCATGTTTTTCTCCCATCCCGGAATGCTGTGTGGACAGACCCTCCTGTACAGCGCTGTGGAGAAAGGTCTGGCAAAGCGATACTAAGCTGATACTAAGCTTACTTATCACGTTTCTCGTCGTGATAAGTATGCAATATTTTGTTGATTTTGTGGAGTGCTGCGTCCCGTCCGTCGGCTGTGTGGCTTAGTTGTGTTTCATGTAGAGCCCGCTTGAAACGCTATAATGATCAAACTTTCATTGGCCAGTTACTGTCCCACTTTCACATGTTAGTACACATCAGCGCACGGGTCCACTACATGACAAACCCTATGGAGTGTACCATGTGTGCATATTTCGACAGAGTGACAGTGTAAGTGAAGAAATAGAGAGAGACAACAAAACGGAACGAATCAGAGAAGGGAAAGAAAAGAAAGGATGACATGATGTTTCAATAATGCTTCCTTCACCACTGTCTGTAGAATGTATTTCATTTATTTTGAAATCTAAAAAAAAAGGAAAAGAAAAGGACCTAAAGAGAGAGCGAAAGGGAGTCAGTGGAGCAAAAGAAAGAACACAAAAGTAAGAAAATGAGTGTTGCTCAGGGAGAAGACGAAATAACAGAGATTGAAGAGGAAACTTTAGTGGTAGCTCGGTAGCTTGGAAATACTTGTGAAATACTAATGTTTCACAGGCTAATGCACTATGCAGAACGTGTCAAATGGTAGTTAATTGCACAAGAGGCAATACAACAAACAAAATTAATATCGATATCACAATATTCATAATCAATATCGCAATATCCAGTGCTTGAAGTGGGGAAAAAAAGGTGCCGGTACTCTCTTGCATTTGCAAATCATTATGACATTTGAGGTTTCTACAGTGAAAATGTATTTTTGTATTGTTATTTACTAACAACATAAATGTATGTATTTATTTAAACAAGTTGTGTGTGTTTGTATGTGTGTGTGTGTGTGTGGGAAGGAGGCAGAGGAGAAATACAGAGAGGAAGCAGCGGCAAGACATGTAGATGCGACCGCAGCAGAGTTGGTAGAATAAGTTTAAGTGTTGTACACAGTTTGTGCGATATCCGAAACAAACTCGACACACTTCTTTTTAGTTTCTAGGTTTCCAGCAGTGAAAAATCTGTTACGGTCAGGCTGCAGGCATCAGACAGCTTTTCCGAACTAACGTCCGTGGCTAAGCGAACTTCTGATAGGGTGAGCAGCCTGCTTGCCTTTACGTGATTTGTCAAGATCCAAGGTAAATCATGTAGTGCCATCTGGGTAGTGTAGTTTATGTAACGTTAGGGTCAATCTCTCTGACACTGACAGTGGTAGAGTATCGGCTACATGTGAGAAGTAGCGGTACGCAAGAAAAAGTGCAGGTACGCTTAAGTGTAAAATGTAGAAGTGCCGGTACTGCGTACCGGTGAGTACCGGCCCACTTCGAGCACTGGCTATATCACATTTTGTCAATATTGTGCAACCCTAGTTGGGAGCCGGAGGGTTGCTGGTTCAAGTCCCCATATGGACCAAAGTACGGAGTGTGGACTGGTAGCTGGAGAGATGCCAGTTCACTCTTGAGCAAGGCACTGAACTCCCCCAAATGCTTAGGGCGCCTGTTCAACAGTCGCAGCACCCTCACTCTGACATTTCTCCCGTTCTTGTATAGGACCTGAGCATGTATGTGTGTATTTCAGGCCTGTGTGTAGTGTGTAATAACAAGAGTGTAACTTGTAATTTCCCCATTGGGGATCAATAAAGAGTATAAAATTTAAAATTAAATTAAATCAACACTGGAATCTGGAAACAAAGGACCAAGGTTGCCACAGTCTGTAGTAGAATTGGTAGCTCACTAAATATTGTCAAATGTTAAATTCAGAATATCGGCGTTTAGTTGTGTCTACCTGCCGTCCAGCTCACGCCACACATTCAGCTCGTCATAGTCTTGGGTCCGATACGCAAACAGGATGATCTCGCATTCACCGGTGAGCTCTGTAGCCACGCGCATGCACAGAGTGAAAGCCCCCAGGTTCAGGGGCTTCAGAGGGACCATCTCCACATAACTGGTACTCGTCTCCGAGGGGAACACCAAGGACTTAATGCTCCCACTCTCTGAGAGAAGAAAAACAAAAACATACAAGATGTATTAGATGTGTTTATGTTCAAAATATATGTGCAATATATGTATAATTCAGAAAAGGGTGGTTTTACTCAATTCTTTTTTAGGATGTTTTTTTGTGTAAAAGCAACACAACTAAAGCCTAATTTTTATGCATCTTAATTGTCTGTCACTGTCAATGTAAATACTAACTTCTCCTTAGGATTTTTTTTGTTATGCACCTCATCTACTAGCCCTGCGATGGACTGGCGACCTGTCCAGGGTGTACCCCGCCTTTCGCCCGACGTATGCTGGGATTGGCTCCAGCCCCCCCACGACCCTGTGCGCGGGATAAGTGGTTGACGATGGATGGATGGATGGACCTCATCTACTAGCAGCAGAGTTTCTGTCCCTCTACCGTTTAACACTTTCTCGATTCATCAATCGTTTTGTCTAGAATACAGAAAAAAATGAAGTTTCCAGACCCTATGGTCATGTCTTAAAATATCTTGTTTTATTCAACTAAAAGTCCAAAACCCCAAAATATTCAGTTATTATTACTACTACTACTATAGAAAACTGTCAAACAAAATTGCATTTCAACTTGGAAAGACAGATTTTTTAAAACCATTTTTAAACCATTTATTTTCTCTTCATCAACCTCTTGATTCTCTAGTTAAATTTGCAGACCAGTGCCCCTAAATTAAAAACAAAACATTAAATGTATACTTTTTATTCATGCACAGGTATGCACATAAAGACACAAGGGAAAAGAAAGATATACAATTACCGACCAAGGAGACGGCAACAAGGAACAGGACGGTGTAAAGTCTCATTTTGTTTGAGTAAACCTGCAGAAAAAAAGACTTTACTCTTTAACTCATTCCACAATGCTATTTTAAAGTGCTCATATTATGCTTTTTGGCTTTTTCCCTTTCCTTTATTGTGTTATATATCTTTTTTGCGCATCGGTTTACAAAATGAAAAAGTCCAAAGTCCAGCCCAAAGGGACTTACCATCTCCAACAGAAAACACTGTTCACAAACTGCTCCAAACAGCTCTGTTGTAGACCAGCCTTTACTTCCGTGATGAACGTGCGTCACTTTGTAACACGTTATAATGCTCGCCTATCTCCTAGCATGGCACACCCTCATACTCTGCTTCTGACTGGCTAGTAGTCCTTACCTAGCTACTGCGCATGTGCGACTCCCAACAAAGATGGAACAGAAGTGAGATGTCTCACTCTGTAGCTAAAACAGAGAGATCAACATACAGGGTGAAAAGAGAAGCTGCAGCAATGTGCAGACAAAAATATGGCGTTTTTTTTTAAATTAAACCATGTAAACCTATTCTGATATAACTTCTAAATACAATTATAAACCTGAAAATAAGCATAATATGATTACTTTAAGTTATATGCAGTGTCAGTAGTTTTTATAAAGATATAATAGTAAATGAAGCTGTAAATGTAACAGCCCTGAAAAGGGAAGTAGTTGAATGAAAGATGCACAGACACAAACTTTCCTCAGATCACATGTGTAATGACTGAATATAACACAATACAACATACATAATACATACAATTCTTCTGCTGCATAACTACAGAACTGAAATATATCAAGCAAACAAATATGGCAATATACAAGAGATACAAAATAAAATAATGCCGATAACATATAGCATTCCCAATTACACCCTTTAACAGTACTCGGTACATTACAGAAACTTATACAGAACATACTACGACACATACAATGTCTCTGCATGGCTACTGAGTGCCGCTCTTTCATCCACGATTAGCATTGCTAAAGGCTAGTATGGCTAGCTTACTCTTCGTCATATAATTAACTTCATTACTTCACAATGTGCGAACATACTGTGTTAAAACACTCTCCTCATCACATATACACATTCACATAACACTCTGTTAACCAATAACACATATTATAGGAGACTCATACCTGAAAAGGGGAGTAGTTGAATGAAAGTTGCACAGACTCAAACTTTCCTCAGATCATATGTGTAATGAGGAGGCAGCGTGCACCACAATTTATACTATGGTCTGGGTGAATACTAGATTCTGATTGGCTGCAGGATGTCCATAAAAAAGTGCCTACTAAAGGAGTTCCAGGGAAACTGACTGTTTACTGTTCTAAATGATTGACTTCAGCAGAGGCAATGATGAAAAATAAGATATCACAAACGTACTGCACTGTAACTGTTGCAACTGACAATAACAACTTTAACCTTAAACTGTGATATAGCCTACCATTAAAATATGAAAATGCCCAAATTACTCAATATGAACCCTCAACTGCTGTTACTCAACTGCTTGCTCTGATTTACGGATTTATCTTCAGAGTTTTACAAGTCCTCAAAAAGTGAAATGTGAAATTTTGTCCACTTAACAGCACATCCGCAAAACATTTCAGAAACGCAAGATCAAGAAACTAAGTGGAAATTAAAATAATAATAGGCCTTATTCATTAGGGCTCGAGCGCCACTGGCAGATCTGGCAGGGGAAGACGGTACATGGGAACCCCAATATGAAAACGCACTGCTATGCCCTGAACTGCTACAACTATTATTTCTAGTCATAGTTCCATTATCTTTGTTGTTACTATAATTGCCACCGTTCATCATACCAACTGCTATAATTATTATTAATCTTAATTGTCTATATCTGTATCCATCTCTGTGTCCCAACTGGCAGCAGCAGATGGCTGCCCACCAAGAGCCTGGGTCTGTCTGAGGAGAAAATGTTGGTAACATTATGAAGTCTATGTTGGCTTGGCTAGTGTTCCTCTGTTCTAGACCACTTCTCAATAACCTTTTTTGAACTTTTTGCATGGCCCAAACCACAGTTTGATGCAATGGATTGTTTTTACCCATCTGGGCAGATACTCTGTAAGCATCAGACTCTTGAATGTTGTGCTGTACCACTGTATAGATTACTGCAAGGTAATGTATGTATGTAAAGCTGTTCTTGCCTCGAAAAAGAACCAAGTGTGGTCAAAATATCTGCAATAAAATAAATACATTGGAGCTTCATGTGAACTCCTTCCAAACAGGTGCTTAGACGGACTAGAAGTTGTTTGTGCAGTTACAAAAACAAGATCCAGTTGTGTTCAAGATAATCTTGAAGCTCTGTGACTGGGAGTTAAACCCGGATGGGTGTTGTTGGGCGAGCCCTTTTTAAACTGCATGACACTGTTCCCCTGCACTAATAATCATTATGTCATAATTCTGACTCAACTAGTTATTACAGTAAGTGAAATACATTTCAATGGAACTTAGCCAACTTGTATTTCTCAATCTGATACATTTGACCTTTTTTTTGTGTTTGACTCATGCATGATTTTTATCTACCGCAGCTTTTTTATTTTATTTAAATGCAAGTAAAACTGTAGGAGGTAAGAGATGAACAGACATGAAGCAGTAATTACTATTACCTTCCGCATGTCATGTTATCTATATTATATGATATAACACTATTGAAAATGGCCCTTTTGCATAATTAGTACTTTTGATAAGTTTGCTGATAAAAGTTTAGTATTTTTAATTTAGTTCATTTTTAATGCAGAAATATAATGAGTATTTATATTGCTGATGTTAATGGCAGCTGTAGGTTGCTTCCTGAGCTGTATCAGCCTGTACGGGAAGCAAGCTACAGCTGCCATTAACATCTGTTTTTGAAGAGTTTAAAGCGCCCATATTATGCTCATTTTCAGGTTCATAACTGTATTTTAAGGTTGTACCAGAATAGGTTTACATGGTTTAATTTTCAAAAAACACCATATTTTTGTTGTACTGCACAGCTCTCTCTCACTGCTGCAGATCCTCTTTTCACCTGGTTTCTGTTTTAGCTACAGAGTGAGACCTCTTTTCATCTTCTTCTTCTGTACTATCTTTGACTGCACTCGCACATGCTCAGTAGCTCAGATGTAGAGCATGTCAGCTAGCTAACTCTAGAGACAGTAAAAGAAAGCCTGTTTCTCCAACTTTGGTCAGTTACAAGGCAGGATTAGCTGGGAGACTTCTAAATGAGGGCCATGTAAGTAGTTCTTTGTAGATTATGGTGAACTTGTGTGTGTTGTAGCAGTGCTTTGCTATTGAAAACGACATAGCATGCTAGCGTTAGCATTAGCGTTAGCATGCTAATGCTAACGGTTAGCATGCTAACGAGCTAACGGTTGTGGTTAGCCAGCTCATTTCGGACTGTGACGTCACAGTCCGAGCCGATTTTGAACAGCTCACTAGGAGACTGAAGGCAGGACACATTCAGAAACCGTATCTCTCTCAAAACAGCATGGATGGATTTTTTTCAAAGTTTGTATGTGTGTGGAAGGACCAGAGACACAAAAGAACACCCCAAATCCCAGAAAAAGTGTTTTTTTCATAATATGGGCACTTTAAGGTGGCCAAAGCCCGGCAGGTGATAATGCTTCATGACAGTAGTGACCAATTGGTCCACCAAGCAGATATCACCATCTGCACAAGATGGAAATGGTCAGCAAGCAGGGCTGTGGCAGACGTAGAGGGAACATTGTAACTGGTTGGGCAGTGGTGGCCTAAAGGTTAGAGAAGTGAGTGTGGGACCAAGAGGTCACCGGTTCAATCCCCTGACCGGCAGGTAGGTAGGGAAAGTCAAAGAGCAGTGCTTGTATCTTCTTCATTACCACCACTGAGGTGCAGTGTTGGGAGTAATGCTGTTATCTTTTTAGTAACAAAGTAATGTAATTAATTACTTATTATTAATGTAAAGTGGCGCGTTACTTGGTTGAATGAAGCGCGAGGTGTCAGGCTTTAGCTACACACCAGCTGCCTGGAGAGAACAGGGGTCGTGATGATGACAAATGTGATGATGATTGACTGGGTGGGCGGATGCCCTGCTCACGCTGTCTCACTGCACGCTCTGACTACCACTAAACACAAGAGAGCGACAATAGCGACGAGCCAGGGAAATTCAAAGGTAGCGTTCTCGAACTGGAAGTACCGGCACTACTTTTCGCTCATTGAAATTAAAGGCAAGAATGTTTATGTAACATGCACGCTATGCCCAGGAAAAAAGACTTTATCCACGTCTGCGTCAAGCAACTCGAATCTCATGAAGCCCCTCACATCAACACATGCTAACACGACACTTGTTGCTGCCGCTAAGCCAACCCCAAGCCCAAATGCAGCTAGCGTGAGCTCCAGCGAAGGAGACGGAGCCGCTCTGTTAAAACAAGCAACGCTCGATTTTTCGGGTCGGCAACATTTTTGACGTTAAAGATATTATAGAACGTAATAGCGTTATAGAACATAAAAAAATAACGTCAGTTACTTTGCTGAGTAACTAATTACTTTTACAGTGTGGTAACTGAGTTACTAACTCAATTATTTTTTGGGAGAAGTAATTTGTAACTGTAACTAATTACTTTTTTAAAGTAAGATGACCAACACTGCTGATGTGCCCTTGAGCATGGCCCTTAACCCCAACCGCTCCAGTGGAGCTGCTCAGTGGCCAGCAGATCAGACTGTGGTTGTACTGGGCAGCTTCCAGGTATGAATGTGTGACTGTGTGAATGTGACAGGTCGTCGTTGTAAATGAGAAATTGTTCTCAATTGACGTACCTGGATAAATAAAGGTAAAAAAATAAATTAAAAAAAATATTTAAAAAATTAAAAATAAAATGAACGGGTCCTCGCCTTCTTGCAGTCGGGGGTACTGGCAGACGCAACATCACATGTAGACCACACATTCTAAGTTTTCATATAAATCTGAATAACCTTTGCCAAGATACAACCGTTCATATATTAACAGCCACCTACAGGAAGTTGTTCCTCCATAACTTGCGCATTGTTTTAGCTATCAAAATTCTTTTGATAACTTTTAGTCATGAGGGTCCACCGAGTCTTTATCCAAGTTTTCGTGCAGATTGAACTCATAGCCCAGGAGGAGTTAGACAAAATATGTTTCCCATATATCGCGATGTGGCTATTTAATAAAAACAAAATTCTAACAGCGCCATCTAATGGCCGATTCACTCTAAATGTGGCATGGATGCTCAAGCCCCTATGTGGAACAACTGTGTCATGTTTGGTTTCAATCGGAATAAATCTTCTTGTTTCGACAGCCCCCTACAGGAATTTAAAACAGTGCCATCTAATGGCCGATTGCTGCCAACTTTGGCACAGATGCTAAACCGGCCATGAGGAACAACCTTGTCACCTTTAGGATAGTTACATCATCTGGGAGAGTCACCTAGTTTCCTGTTCCTATGTTCAGTAACATTGAGGATTGATGTTAGTTTCAAGAAATGATTGTACTAATTGTATAACTGTACTGATGTTGTAGGCTATGTTATCAGTTAACTGACAGATGGAACTTACTTAACCGTGTTTTAATGCAAACACTTATTGTATGTATAACATAACTTAAACACAACATGTCTTTGTGTCATTGTTAAATGCAATACTGCACTCTCTGGTGTTTTAATATGGGAAACTATTTATTGACAGGGCACCTCTTCCTGTATTATTGGTGAGCTCTACCAATTAATGTTGCTTTCACACCTGCCTCACATTTTTAATGAGAAAATGAATCATTGAAACAGCCTTCATCTTGTACAACAAACAACAGCACATTTCTTCTTTTCTTTTCAAGTACAGAAAAGTATTATCAGCAAAATGTAAGTATCAAAAGTAAAAGTACTCATTATGTGACATATTATACTGAACAGTATCAGATTATTTGTACCGATGCACCACAGCCTATGACCTGTAACCAGTAAAAATATATAAATAATAACAATACTGCAGAAATGACAATGACAGAAATTGACAGTGACAATACAGAAAATGACAATACTGAATAAATGACAATGACAATCCAACATCTGACGTTGACAAAACATAAAATAAAACATAAAATATTATCAGGTAGCTAAAAAAATATAAATAAAAATAAAATCTAGGAATGGTTGTCAAGGAATTGAGATCTACAATCCAGTTAAAGTGCCAGTGTGGAAACTGTACAGCCTTCCTTCTTTCCCTTTCTAAAACAGTTATATTGTGCATATTATACAGTATCTCTTCTGTAGGCCTATATATGTTTATCACTGTAGCAGTACTTTGCCTTCTTGTTTATTCCCTTTTTATCACGTTCACTGCATGCACCAAATACACCAAGGCAAATTCCTTGAAAGTTACTTAATAATATAGATAGAATAAAGATTCTGATTAGTTCATTACATTTGACTGTCCATGCAAGAAGTTACAGCCTAAACTGACAAAGTTCCATGATGAACAATTTTCTCTTTTCAGAGATTTGGTTCAGTTAACTGATGCTCCTTAGTGGGTGGACTGCTTCATGGTTTGGTGTTTATTTTTGAAATTTTTGTGTTTTTTTATATTTTTTTTTGTTTTTTTTTTGGGGTCAGATTCATTTGTGGTTTCTATGACGCATTTCTGCATCTGTCAAATGTGCAACTTTGAGTTCCATGAAGAGAAGACGGCCATCAGCTGCAGGAGTCTGTTAAACTCCATCAGCACAGAAACGGTAAGAACAGACGAGCTTTGTGCAGCTGTTGTATAGTTCGGTCTTTAATGTTACACTGTAAATAGTGTAAAACATTTTGGTATTTAAGATAACTTTCACAGTCTGTTCTTGTGAAGTAGAAGCACTTCTCCCTCTGCAAAAGTAAAGACCGTGTGTTGTGAAGCACACTGTTGAATACAAAATAGCATTTTGACTGTATGGCATACCCATACTTAATGTTTTTATAATTTTTACCAGCTAATATTTATAATTCATTCTTAAAGTGCAGTCATTTAAAAAAGGCACAACATAAAGTGCAGGGAGGAACAATGTCTGTGTGTTAGTTTTCAAAGTGGCATGTGTCTGACTGGATTATCTTTCTTTTTTATTCATGTTTTCCACAGTGGTGGAAGGAGTACTCAGATCTTGTAAAAGTAGCAATACTATAGATTCATATATATTATGTTACTGGATTATAATTATTGATGCATTGCAGTAATGTGTCCATCACTTTAATATTGTAGCTAAAGGTGGAGCTCATTTGAATGACTTTACACACGGCTATAACCATATAGCTTGATCTGTAATAATATATCATAGTTTAATTAATATTTTGTATTAATAATCTAAATCTCCAAAGTACTTAAAGTTATCAAATTAAATAGTAAAGTAAAAAGTACACCATCTAACCTCTGATATGTGGTGGAGTAGAAGTACAACGTAGCATAAAATTGAAAAACATTTAAGGAAAGTACAAAACATTTTTTAAGTACATAACTTGAGTAAAGTACAAAGCTTACTGAAGAGCCCCGTCTCACTGTCTTGATTTTATGATTATTATTTCATTAGGTGTTGATTCACAGATGGAGGACCATCTTTTAGAAGAGAAGACAAACACCAACAGCGCAATGTTGTGCTCATCTGCTGAGGTAGGACCACAATCAAGACTTGTTTTTATTTAAATAAAGTTAAAGTCCCATTCTTTTTTCCCATGGACAATGTTACCTGACTCACCGTTGGAGCCCTTCTACGGCTTATATCAGCATGAAACTCTCCCTGTTAATGCTAACTCCTTAGTAGAAAAGATCTAGAGCTGCGTTACAAAATACCTGGTTCTTTGAGAAAAAGTGGAAAGTACAAGCATGTGTAAACTACCACTCCCAGGGTGCATTTCGAGAAGAAAAATCCAATCACAGAGCTCACCAAGCTTCTTTTGTTCCCAACTCTAACTGTTACTGTAACTTACTGTTTTGAGTTTACTACCGCTCTGATTCGCACCTCTGACTAGCTTCTCCATGACAACGGCAGCGGAGGCTCTGAGGTATTGCAGTATTTAGACCCATCTGCCATGCCAAACTTACAGACAAGTTGAAATCATGAAAACTGATGGTCCTGTTTCCATGTTCAGTGACAATTATGATATCGTAACCATAGCAACAGTGATGCTCTGGTTAACTGACTGGATGAAACATACCTGACCATGGTTTAAACTGTGTACAAACACACTTTATAACATTCATGGTGACTTAAAAACAGCATGGCTTTGTTACTTTCTTAAGTGGAGATAGGAACAAAGTATAAGATAGTACACTGTTGTGGTGTTTTAAACCTATTTAGTGACTTGGCAATGGAAATGTCATCCATATTTTTCATGTATCAGTGCACCTCTTTCTGTATTATTTGTGATCTCCACAATTATTATTCTCTTACACTCTTTCTATCTTTTTTTCCTGTCTGAATAATTTTGCTTCATAAAAAAAGACAGTGACAAATCCAGAAGGACCATATGGTGAGGAGGTGGAGAGTTTAATGGGAGGACAAATGGATCCACATCAGCTAACCAAAACGGTGAAGAAACCACACCGCTGTGACTGGTATTTCTCAAAGCACCTGTGTCATAACCGTATCCCCGCTGGAGAAAGGCCTCACACCTGTGAGCAGTGCGGGAGGAGTTTCAAACAATCTGGAAATTTAAAGATTCATCAGCTGACTCATACTGGAGAGAAGCCCTACACCTGTGAGCAGTGCGGTAAGAGTTTCAGACACTCTGGAACTTTAAAGTATCATCAGCGGACTCATACTGGAGAGAAGCCCTACACCTGTGAGCAGTGTGGTAAGAGTTTCAGACAATCTGGAACTTTAAAGATTCATCAGCTGACTCATACTGGAGAGAAGCCCTACACCTGTGAGCAGTGTGGGTGGAGTTTCAGACAATCTGGTACTTTAAAGTATCATCAGCTGACTCATACTGGAGAGAAGCCCTACACCTGTGAGCAGTGCGGTAAGAGTTTCAGACAATCTGGAAATTTAAAGATTCATCAGCGGACTCATACTGGAGAGAAGCCCTACACCTGTGAGCAGTGCGGTAAGAGTTTCAGGACCTCTGGAAATTTAAAGATTCATCAGCAGACTCACACTGGAGAGAAGCCCTACACCTGTGAGCAGTGTAAGAGTTTGACACAATCTGGAACTTTAAAGAATCATCAGAACCTATATACTGGAGACCAAACTCACACATGTGAGCAGTGCGGAACCATCTGGATCTTTTAGCTGTTAAATAAAAAATGGCGTGATTTGTAAAACTTGTCATGAAAATATTTCAATAATATTGTTACAGCATGCAACTTGAGTTGTCAAATTTGTTCCTTTACTCCCTCCCTGTGATACACAACACACACACACACCAAGCCCCCAGGAAGAGCGCCATGTCTTAAAAGTGCTCTAAGTGATGTGACGCGTTTTTTAGGCTACAACATTTTTCGTCACATACAGCAAACATCTCCTCACCATCCGCTAGCTGCCTGTCCCCTGAACACACTGTAAAAAAACCGCTCTCTGAAGACAGGTCAGGCTCCACAAATGGCAACAAAAACAAACTGCACCAACCTGCCCCACGAAACATAACAAACAACAAGTGTTCCAGCCAATAACCGACAAGAAGGAGCCGGTTGAGCCATCACTGCAGCAGCGTTAGCCGCGTGGCTACTTCCACAATGTGCGTTCATGACTCAACCAACTCCTTCTTGTCGGTTATTGGCTGACCAGACCACATTTTTTTACAGTGTGTTCAGGGGACAGGCAGCTAGCGGATAGTTAGATGTTTGCTGTATGTGACAAAAAATGTTGTAGCCTAAAAAACGTGTCACATATAGAGCACCTTTAAAGCCAGCATGGGCTTAGCGGCTAAGGGTGCCGCTGCACCCCATGGCCCAGTAGGACTTTTCACATAGACTTTGCATGGCGAAATAAACTTTTTTGGGGTACATCAACTTCCCTGCCCGACCACTTAAAGGGTCCTTGTTTAAAACGTCACATTTTTAGCATTTTTAACATTCACTAGTAGCCAAATCCAGAGTTATTAATATATAATGGACGCGAGCAGACCCGCGGGACTGCACCCACCCGCTCACATGACTGTTCTCCCGAGGTCCTGTAACTGTAATAATGGATATAGCTAATGGTTGTAATTCACGTTAATTATTTATTATACATTAATACGTCCATCGTATTATCTTATGATACATCCGAGGGATGTATGTAGCCTATGCTGTAAAGCCTGTAACGTGGATGTAACGTCATTAGCGTTTCCCAAACTGCCGGGGCTATTGGCTAGTAGCTAACATCAGCGGTAGCATGGACATTAACAGTAATACTATACATAGCTATATGCCTACATAGCGTTACTACAGACATAGTGATTACATCGCCTTGGTTCTCTCTTATGGTCCATCCGAGGGCTGTATGCTGTAAAGTTTGTAACGTGGATGAGCCCTGTTCATGAAACCGCAGGCTAACCTTAGTAGCTAGCGCTAGCTAGTATCTAGCTAGTAGCACGACATAATGATTAAATCTCCTTGGTTGTCTAAATACATCCATCGTTTATTTAGTGAAAACGGCGAGTTCATGAGTTCGCATACTTGTTAGAGACACGAGAGAGAAGCTCACAAACAAGCATGTTCCTACCGGTTGCTACGACAACACCAACAAACTGTTGCTGGTGCGCATGTCCATCTTGACGTCATAGGCCAGTCAACCATGGATATATTAAGAGAACTGGATATTGAGATAATAATGAGAGTGCTCAAAAGCGCATAAAGCAAACATTGAGCTCGGATCTTCCGCGTTGACTAGCCCATGTTGTCACGATGGACAACAACAAAAACAGATGAGAAAAGGGTATTTTACAATAACTATGAATGCACCACAAGTTTTACCAGTTTTAAGTAAACGCAACCTTTTTTCACGTCTGTGTTGTTTTTCAGACAATCAGCAGTGACCAGTGCTACTTTGTGTCTTTTAGCTCATAGCTTTAGCGGCAGACTGTTGCTGTTGGAATCCTCTACAATACAGTTACACTTTTACACCGTTTAGCTGTCAGCATTTTAACTGTTTAACCGGGACAATTTCATAGTGGTTGGTATAAACCTAGGTATAGTGTTACCGTTCTCTTAGCTAATACATCCATGCTAACTACCCCTGTTAACTACTAGCCGATAGCCCCGCCAGTTTGGGAAATGCTAATGATGTACGTTACATACACGTTACAGGCTTTACAGCATACATACATCCCTCAGGTGTATCATAAGATAATACCATGGACGTATTAATAGAAGATTATGCGCGTTCATCATACCTAGTTTAATAACTCTGGATTCGACTACTAGTGAATGTTAAAAATGTTAAAAACGTTTTAAATAAGGACCCTTTAAGTGTTTCGGCTGGTAAGGTGTTGTACCCCAAAAAAAATTATCCGCTGAAATATAGAAGTTTCTTTCGCTATGTAAAGTCTATGTGAAAAGTCTTTCTGGGCAATGGCGTGCAGTACCACCGTTATCCGCTAAGCCCATGGTGGCTTTAAGACATGGCGTTCTTCCTGGGGGCTTGCAGTCAACGCGGAAGAGCTACATGATTGCTTTATGCGCTTTTGAGCACTCTCATTGGAATGTATGGGGCTTCCCGCCGAACACTGTATCCAGTTCTGTTAATACATCCATTACACACACACACACACACACACACACACACACACACACACACACACACACACACACACACACACACACACACACACACACACACACACACACGTGGTAAGAAATACTCAGATCTTGTACTTTAGTTTTTGTTTTCCCTGTAATATCCACTCTTGTAATAGGCTATTCGCTTTTAGCCACCAGTCTATGGTAGCCACTGAAGCATTGTCAAAAGTGACAAAAACATAACACAAACTGCATTTGGTAAAACAAATTACATCTAGGCTATATAAACATATTCTGTAGTCGACAAATTGTGGCAGAAAGTTCTGGCAAATTCAAATTCATTAACTACACATTAAAAACATAAATTTGTATCTCATAATTGCAAGTCCTCTTAAAAAAAAAAACACTTGGACATCAGTGAATAGTGGTAGTTATAAACATGATGTAATGGTTGAATTAACGTTGTGTTTATTCCTTGAAAACAATGTCAAAAAAGATGTGGGCTTCAGCGCCCCCTGCTCCGCAATGTTTGTAACTACGTGTAATTATCTAACCTCTGGAACCTGACGGGCGTCAGGACCCAGAGAAAACAGCACTGCAGCCATGAGAGGGGTGTGTGTGTGTGTGTGTGTGTGTGTGTGTGAATGCAACTTCTACAAACAACTGCTCTCCTGTTGGAGATAATATCTTAAAAGTCCACAAGAGAGCACTGAAGTCCTTCAAGTTATCTCAGTGTACTGCTACACTGTTATTTATCGTTTGTCACGACATCCAAGTTGTCATATGGTATACAGTGTTGGGAACGTTACTTTAAAAAAGTAATTAGTTATAGTTACTCACTACTTGTTCAAAAAAGTTGGATTTTTTTTAGCAGTTTTCACAAGTCAGTTGAAATGAGTAGAACAGACAGGTGTTTGTACATAACTTTCGATATTTATTGCACGTTGACAGACCGCAAGAGGTTTATCCTGCACTTCAAGTATTATCTTTGTAAGAAAAGTAAACAGTTACACCATATAAAGTGCATTTAACTCTAGGAAATTAAATCAAACTCTCTCAACCTGAGACAACTGGTCAAGTGAACAACCTGTACTTCCAAGTGTTTAGTTCACAACAAAAGTCAACTTTGCTCCAAGTCCTTCTTTGCTAGTGGATGGCGAGCTATCATCTGTGGTGGAGGTATCGGTGTTTTTGGCCACTAGCTTTGTAGATGCGTATGTCATTGTGAGATGCTTTATTAAATTGTGAGTTGTGAGTTGCTTACAATGGAAGTCGACAAAGTCTTTGCTCCTGGACATAATGTACACATTACATGCACGTTCTTGCCTTTGACCACAATTTGAAGTAGTGCTTATATCTCCACCTTTAAAATGCTACCTTTTCATCAGATTGCTCCTGACTTGCCATCTCTGCTGCTTCGTCGAATCTCTGTTTAGCTGTTGTTTGTGTGTGTGTGTGTGTGTGTGTGTGTGTGTGTGTGTGTGTGTGTGTGTGTGTGTGTGTGTGTGTGTGTGTGTGTGTGTGTGTGTGTGTGTGTGGCGCGTGTGCTGGCATGTGTATAAAAACACTGGCTCTTATTGGCTACCATGAAACATGACTCTGCCTTAGCCATCTCATTATTAACCCACCTCCTCACTAGCTGCGAGCCAGGGGTGCGTTCGGATTACACAGTTTATTCAATCAATGCATAGTAACGCACCGCATTTAATGTCCAGTAACGTTAACGGCGTTGTAACGACGGGAAAAGTAATTAGTTAGATTACCCCGTTACTGAAAAAAATAACGTCGTTACCTAACGCCGTTCTTTTAAGCGGCGTTATTCCAAACACTGATGGTATATAATTAATATTTAGACGACTGTACTTTTCTGACCTTACTATGGGGGACTTGTAATTCTTCTAAGCATTATTACTTTAAAGTGATTTTTAAAGATGGTGGTACTGCATATTCCCAAACAAATGTTAAATTAAATAAGCACAAACCATTTCATACTCATTTGGCCTGGTGCTTTTGGAGCAGCAGTTACACTTTACCTGGTTGGTAGCACAGTCTTGTCTTTTATAGATGAGATTCTTTCTTCTGGTTTTCAAGGATAATGGTTAATCTACTGATGTTAAAATAGGGGTGCAAGATATATTGACTCAATATTGTTATCGAAATATCACGTTGCGCAATATTATATCTAGGGGTGCAAGATATATCGACTTAAAATCGTTATCGCAATATATCGAAAGTGTCGCGATAAGTATGCCATATATTTTGTTGATTTTGTGGAGCACTGCGTCCCATCCGTTGGCTGTGTGGCTTAGTTGTGTTCGATTTAGAGCCCGCTTGAAACACTATAATGATCATCATTTGATTGTTTCACAGTTACCGTGCCACTTGCACATGTTGGTGCACGTCAGCGCACGGTTCCACTACGTGACAAACCCTATGGAGCGTACCACGTGTGTGCATATTTCGACAGAGTGACAGTGTAAGTGAAGAAATAGAGACAACAAAACGGAATGAATCAGAGAAGCGAAAGAAAAGTTGTGTCCTGTTCTCTTTATTTATTTTATACTGTACAACCAGACCCTGTTCTGTAGACATGGTCCTTATTTATTTATTCATGTTGTACCAGTCCAATATGACCGTTGAAATAAACCTTGTGTTGTAAGAAATCTTTTCCCGTAACTTTTATAATTTTACATATGTTTAAAAATATCAAAATTAATATCGATATCACAATATCACATTTTGTCAATATTGTGCAACCCTAGTTAAAGCCATACTATGAAAAAGTATCAACTAAAGAAGTGCAATAATCACATTATTAGGTTTGGTCAATATTGAGATCACAATTACTTATTGACTTCAGAAGCACCTTGCATTGAATTTTTACTTGTCTTTTAAACACTGGATTTCTTGAACTTTAAAGCTACATTGTGTAAGAATTTCTCCCATCTAGTTGTGAAATTGTATATGACAACCAACTGAATATTACTTTCTAGCCCTTCCCATTCCGAGCACATTTCAACTCCTATGGTGGCCGAACCCAAAATTAGCTCTTAGTGCCTCCATTGTTTACACGCAGCTGTTCTAGCCACTCCAGCTGGTCTTGTTGCTTTGCCTGTAGCGTTGTCGTTTTAATTCTCTTTTTCGCTTCTCTGGCGAATAATCTCCCCCTGGCATTCGTCACGGTGCCACTGAGTTTAAAAGCGCGAAAGGCAGAGGTATGTCCATCTTTGGCTAATGTATTTTAAAGATGGAGGCACTACATGGCTGCCGTCATTCGAGCAACTCGCTAGTATGTATTCTGAATGATTCTAAATGGCAGATACGCTTACGAGAATACTTAGATTAGTTGGTGGAAGTAATTGCACATGAATGAGCACATATTTGTGAAAGAACAAAGGGGGTTTTGTTAAGAATCAACTCAAAAAATGGTAGGAAACACCTTACATTGAACCTTTTTTTTACTTGTCTTTTAAACACTGGACTTCTTGAATTTTAAATATAATTCAACTGAAAAACTAATTTAAAATGTATGTAAATAAAATAAAAGGTGAGGGGCCAGACAAAGAATGGTTCAAAACCCCAATGGAAAAACAAGGTAGAAATGGAGTGACCCTGCCCGGAGGAAGCCCGGGGCCCCCGTCTGGAGCCAGGCCCAGACGGCGGGCTCGTCGGCGAGCGCCTGGTGGCCGGGTTTGCCACGGAGCCCGGCCGGGCACAGCCCGAACAAGCTACGTGGCTCCCATCTCTCCAGCCCATGGGCCCACCACCTGTGGGAGGAACCGCTGGGGTCGGGTGCGCTGCCACATGGGTGGCAGTGAAGGTCAGGGGCCTCGACGGACCAGACCCGGGCAGCAGACGCTGGCTCTGGGGACGTGGAACGTCACCTCTGTGTGGGAAGGAGCCGGAACTGGTGCGGGAGGTGGGAGCGCTACCGGTTAGATCTGGTGGGGCTTACACCGCTACGCACGTCTCGGGCTTCTGGAACCGTACTCCTGGATAGGGGTTGGACTCTTTTCTTCTCCGGAGTTGCTCAGGGTGTGCGCGCCCGGGCGGGTGGGGATACTAACAAGCCCCCGGCTGAGCGTCGCTACGTTGAGGTTTACGCCGTGGACCCCTCGCCTAGCGTGGTTGTGGGGGAAAACTCTGACTGTTGTTTGTGCATATGCACCAAACAGGAGTTCGGAGTATCGCCCTTCCTGCAGACCTTGAGGTGGAGTCCTGCATGGGGCGCCAGTGGGGACTCCATTGTTCTGCTGGGGGACTTCGCAACCACGTAGGCAATGATGGAGACACCTGAGGGCGTGATTGGGAGGAACGGCCTCCCTGATCTAATCCAGAGTGGTTGTTTGTTGTTGGACTTCTGTGCTAGTCATGGATTGTCTATACCGAACACCATGTTCGAACATAGGGATGCTCATAAGTGTACCTGGTACCAGAGCACCCTAAGGCGAAGGTCAATGATCGATTTTATAATCGTTTCATCTGATCTGAGGCCGTATGTTTTGAACACTCCGGGTGAAGAGAGGGGCAGAGCTGTCAACTGGTGGTGAGTTGGGTCAGGGGGTGGGGAAGACTCTGGACAGACCTGGTAAGCCCAAACGTGTAGTCCGGGTAAATTGGGAACGTCTGAGGAGGCCCCTGTCCAACGGACTTTCAACTTCGCACCTCCGGCGGAGCTTTCGTGCATCCCTGTGGAGGCTGGGGGCATTGAACCCGAAGTGGACAATGTTCAAAGTTTCCATTGCTGAAGCCTGCGGGCGAGGAGCTGTGGTCTTAGGGTCTTAGGTGCCTCAAGGGGCGGTAACCCACGAACACCGTGGTGGACACCGGTGGTCAGGGAAGCCGTCCGACTGAAGAAGGATGTTTCCGGGATATGTTATCCCAGAGGACTCCGGAGGCAGTTGCAGGGTACCGAAGGGGCCGAAGGGCGCCGCGCGCCTCTGCCGTGAAAGAGGCAAAGCAGCGGGTGTGGGAGAAGTTTGGAAAGACATGGAGAAGGACTTTCGGTCGGCACCAAAGTGCTTCTGGAAAACTGTTCGCCACCTCAGGAGGGAAGCGGGGAACCATCCAAGCTGTGTACAGTAAGGATGGGACACTGTTGACCTCAACTGAGGAGGTAATAGGGCGGTGGAAGGAGCATTTTGAGGAACTCCTGAATCCGACTATCAGGCCTCTATGTTAGAGGCAGAGCTGGAGGATGACGGGGGATTGTCGTCGATTTCCGGCCGGGAAGTCACTGATGTAGTCAAACAACTCCACAGTGGCAAAGCCCCGGGGATTGATGAGATCCGTCCAGAAATGCTCAAGGCTCTGGGTGTGGAGGGGCTGTCCTGGTTGAACGTCTCTTCAACATTGCATGGAAGTCTGGAACAGTGCCAAAGGAGTGGCAGACTGGGGTGGTGGTTCCCCCTTTTAAAAAGGGGACCAGAGGTGTGTGCCAATTACAGGGGTATCACACTTCTCAGCCTCCCTGGTAAAGTCTACTCCAAGGTGCTGGAAAGGAGGGTTTGGGCCGATAGTCGAACCTCAGGTTGGGAGGAACAATGCGGATTCCGTCCTGGTCGTGGAACAACGGACCAGCTCTTCACTCGCAAGGATCCTGGAGGGGCCTGGGAGTATGCCCAACCGGTCTACATGTGTTTTGTGATTTGGAGAAGGCGTATGACCGGGTCCCCCGGGAGATACTGTGGGAGGTGCTGCGGGAGTATGGGGTGAGGGGGTCTCTACTCAGGGCCATCCAATCTCTGTACGACCAAAGTGAGAGCTGTGTCCAGGTTCTCGGCAGTAAGTCGGACTCGTTTCTGGTGAGGGTTGGCCTCCGCCAGGGCTGCGCTTTGTCACCAATCCTGTTTGTAATATTTATGGACAGGATATCGAGGCGTAGTCGGGGTGGGGAGGGGTTGCAGTTTGGTGGGCTGGGGATCTCATCACTGCTTTTTGCAGATGATGTGGTCCTGATGGCATCATCGGCCTGCGACCTTCAGCACTCACTGGATCGGTTCGCAGCCGAGTGTGAAGCGGTTGGGATGAGGATCAGCACCTCTAAATCGGAGGCCATGGTTCTCAGCAGGAAACCGATGGAATGCCTTCTCCAGGTAGGGAATGAGTCCTTACCCCAAGTGAAGGAGTTCAAGTACCTTGGGGTTTTGTTCGCGTAGGAGGGGACAATGGAGCGGGAGATTGGTCGGAGAATCCGCAGCGCGGTGCGGTATTACATTCCATCTATCGCACCGTTGTGACGAAAAGAGAGCTGAGCCAGAAGGCAAAGCTCTCGATCTACCGGTCAGTTTTCGTTCCTACCCTCACCTATGGTCATGAGGGCTGGGTCATGACCGAAAGAACGAGATCCAGGGTACAAGCGGCCGAGATGGGTTTCCTCAGGAGGGTGGCTGGCGTCTCCCTTAGAGATAGGGTGAGAAGCTCAGTCATCCGTGAGGAGCTCGGAGTAGAGCCGCTGCTCCTTTGCGTCGAAAGGAGCCAGTTGAGGTGGTTCGGGCATCTGGTAAGGATGCCCCCTGGGCGCCTCCCTAGGGAGGTGTTCCAGGCACATCCAGCTGGGAGGAGGCCTCGGGGAAGACCCAGGACTAGGTGGAGGGATTATATCTCCAACCTGGCCTGGGAACGCCTCGGGATCCCCCAGTCGGAGCTGGTTAATGTTGCTCGGGAAAGGGAAGTTTGGGGTCCCCTGCTGGAGCTGCTCCCCCCGCGACCCGACACCGGATAAGCGGACGAAGATGGATGGATGGATGGATGGATGGTAAATAAAATAAATATATACATTTAAATAAATAATACAAACAAAATTGGACTACTGAAAACTCCTAAAATATATTTTTACTATATCAAAATAATAAATACCATATATCAACATTAGACCACAATAAATTAGATCAAATATGTTGAAGTGTACTGCTACAACCTACTGAAAACTCTTAAAAATATATTCAACATTTTGGTAAACTATATTCAACATATTCCATGCAGCACAGTAATCGTTTATCCTCGGTTTCATTATTGTTGGAAGCCAAAATTGTAATTAAGAAAAATATAAATTTGATTAATCGCTCAGCCCTAATGATAATATTGTAATATATTCCACCACAACAGAATTGTCATCATATGTTTTTTATTGGACTGAGTGTAAGAGATGAGTTTACCTCTTCATTACATCAGAGCACAGACCTGCATTTTGATCAACAAGTCCTCTTCATATATTGTATGTCATACAGGTGTAATGTGGATGTGCAGAGCTTTATATTGCTTTACTTGAAATTCTGAAATGATTCCAGCATGTCGTGTGTGTGAGCCTTAAAGCTACTGCTGAGTATTAACAACCACCACCTTCCCGTTAATGTTAAGCTCTGTGGTTTTCCAGTCGAAAACATTTCCTGTTGGTACTGTCTTCCCAGAGAACATGTCTTGGATCATGTGGTCTGAAAGGACGGAGTCCCACATATTAATATCACCGATCTCCCCAACAAAACTCTGCTTGGCATCAAATTTACCCAAGTAACTATCCGGATCTTGTCCGATGATAACCTTGCCTCCGGGTTGGACTGTGTGACCCTTCTTGTAAATTTTGGTCAAGCTTTTCCTCCCATCCATGAAGAGAGCGGCCGCACCTGAGCTGGAATCCCAGGTGACACACAGGTGGGTCTGCAGGGCGCCGATCTCAGGGACTCGGAATAAAACCCCTTTTCCCGCCAGATAAAAGGACAATCTAAACACACATATTCATAACAGTACAGAGGCTTTAACAATGCAACATTCAAATAATACACAATTATTGTACTGTATTACCTTAATTGTGTGATCATATAAAACTATTTTTAATGTAATAACTCATGAATACATGTCAAAATTATTGGTAGCAGTAGTAATATTGCTGTTATGAGTATTAGCTAATTTTATTTCAGTTGTTTCATTTGTAGTAGCAGTAGAATTGTAAGCAAAAGTAGATTATTCTATATCAGTACTTGTTGTAGTAGTAGCTGTAGTAGCAGAAGTATTGTAAGTAGCAGTTGTAGTACTTGCTAGTAGTAGAATAGAATAGTTTTTATTGTCGTGGTACATGTATAATGAAATTGGATGCATATCAGTGCAAAACATCTGCAAAAGTGCAAAGCAGGTGAATAAATAAATATAAAGGAGCCTTTAAAAGTCGCTTTAAAAATACATCTTAGAGGTAGTTTAAAGGAAAAGAAAAGATCCATCCTTAAAAAGTAGCATTAAGTGCAGTTATGGCTTTTGGAAAAGAATGTTCAGATTCAGTTGTTTTTGATTTAATAGTCCTGAAACGTCTGCATGAGGGCAGGAGTTTAAACAGGGTGACCAGGGGTCAGATGGATTTTTAAGTATGTGTTAGGAAAATTATGATTTACATACTTTTCCTATTGTTATTATTAAACTGTTTGCATAGAATAATATTATACTGAGTACTCTAAACAAAATAACATGGAACCATTGCTTGTGCTTGTCTGAGCACAGTGTGATGCTGAGGAAAGAACAGGCGCTCCCTGACTAGATAAGGGAGACGTCATTGACTCTGACAAGATAACAACTGACGACATCAAACTCTTTATTATGATTGTATTTCACACATAAATAAGCTACTGTTTGAGGCTTACGTTAGTCACTTTCTACTTATGCTGTGAGTACTGTAATCTGACTCTACTTGCAAGTGAACAAACTTTAATATAACTTCAGTGGTTTCTATCTATTCTTAACAGTATGCTCTGGGCTTTTTTGAGGCAGCGGAAGTATAAGTACTGGTATTAGTAACATTGTTAGTAATTCTTACTAGTAGCGACTAGAAGCAGTGGTAGTGGTAGTATATCGTTCTACTAGTACTATAATAGTCAAACTTGTGTTGTTGTAACTGTAATGTTCCACCAAAACAAGTTCCTTCCAGAGGCTATTTTGCAGCCGCACCGGGGCTACCTCCAGCGCTTAGCGCCGTCCATGACGATTGTGATTGGTTTAAAGAAATTAATTCCCACGAAATGTACAAGAGTATGGTAGGACCAGGCTAGTGTGTAATAACAACATAGTGTAAATTGTAATTTTTCCATTGGGGATCAATAAAGAGTATAACATTTAAAATTAAATAAAATGAACACTGGAATCTGGAAACAAAGGACCAAGCTGGCAACGTCAGTGGGACATCCGCTAATAGCCTGGGAAGAAGACCATCGGCCTAGAAAAAGCAACTTGATCTCCCTCACCACTGGGCACAAGAGGGGTCCCACAGGGGTAATGGAAAATGACTCACCTCTCTCTGCTAAACTCCACAGGACAGTGGAACAGCCCTGTCTTGAAAGAAGGCTACATGCCCAAGGATGCCGGCCCGTTAGACTCTTCAGTTCAAGTTTGACCCACTCCCCTGTCCCTTGAATTATTTATTAAAGTACACTTTATGTTTACAGTATAAATTGTATTGTATATCTTGCCTCTAAGTCCCCTGAGTTGCCACAGTCTGTAGTAGAATTGGTAGATCACTAAATATTGTCAAATGTTAAATTCAGAATATCAGCGTTTAGTTGTTTCTACCTGCCGTCCAGCTCACGCCACACATTCAGCTCGTCAGCGCCTTGGGTCCGATACGCAAACAGGATGATCTCGCGCCTACCGGTGAGCTCTGTAGCCACGCGCATGCACAGAGTGAAAGCCCTCAGGTTCAGGGGCTTCAGAGGGACCATCCCCACATAACTGGTACTCGTCTCTGAGGGGAACACCAAGGACTTAATGCCCCCACTCTCTGAGAGAAGAAAAACAAAAACATACAAGATATATTAGATGTGTTTATGTTCAGAATACTGTATATGTGCAATATATGTATAATTCAGAAAAGGGTGGTTTTAGTCGATATTTTTTGTTTTTTTTATGTTTTTTTTTTGTCTCATGTTTTTGTAATCCTTATGTGTAAAAGCAACACAACTAAAGCCTAATTTCTATGCATCTTAATTGTTTGCACTTGTCAATGTAAATGCTAACTTCTCCTTAGGATTTTATTTCTTATGCACCTCATCAACTAGCAGCAGAGTTTGTGTCCAGCTACCGTTTAGCACTTTCTCGATTCATCAATCCTTTTGTCTAGAACAGAGAAAAAAATAAAGTTTCCAGACCCTATGGTCATATCTTAAAATATCTTGTTTTATCCAACTAAAAGTCCAAAACCCCAAAATATTCAGTTATTACTACTACTACGATAGAAAACCATCAAACAGAAAAATAAATTGCATGTCAACTGGAAAGACAGATTTTTTAAAACCATTTTTAAACCATTTATTTTCTCTTCATCAACCTCTTGATTAATCGACTAATCATTTTTGCTCTAGTTAAATTTGCAGACCAGTGCCCCTAAATTAAAAACAAAAAATGTAATGTATACTTTTTATTCATGCACAGGTAGGCGCATAAAGACACAAGGGAAAAGAAAGATATACAATTACCGGCCAACATCGTGGAGATGGCAAAAAGGAACAGGACAGCGTAAAGTCTCATTTTGTCTGAGCAAACCTGCAGAAAAAAATTCTTTACTCTTTAACTCATTCCACATATAATGCTATTTTAAAGTGCTCATATTATGCTTTTTGGCTTTTTCCCTTTCCTTTATTGTGTTATATATCTTTTTTATGCATGTAATCGGTTTACAAAGTGAAAAAGCCCAAAGTCCACCCCAAAGGGACTCACCATCTCCAACAGAAAACACTGTTCAGAAACTGCTCGAAACAGCTCTATTGTAGTCCAGCGTTTACTTCTATGACAAACGTGCGTCACTTTGTAGCGCACGTTATAATGCTTGCCTAGCTGCTAGCTTTTTGAAAATTAAACCATGTAAACCTATTCTGATATAACCTCTAAATACAATTATGAACCTTAAAATGAGCATAATATGATTTCTTTAATTTATACGCAGTGTCAGTAGTTTTTATAAAGATATAATAGTACAATGAAGCTGTAAATGTAACAGCCCTGAAAAGGGGAGTAGTTGAATGAAAGATGCACAGACACAAACTTTCTTCAGATTACATGTGTAATGACTGAATATAACACAATACAACATACATAATACACTAACTACAGAACTGAAATATACCAAGCAAACAAATATGGCAACACACAAGAGATACAAAATAAAATTATGCTGATAACATATAGCACTCACAATTACACCCTTTAACAGTACTCAGTACATTACAGAAACGTACAGAACATACTACGACACGTACAACGTCTCTGCATGGCTACTAAGTGCCGCTCTTTCATCCACGATGTCGCGGTTAGCATTGCTAAAGGCTAGTGTGGCTAGCTTACTCTTCGTCATGTTATTAACTTCATTACTTCACAATGTGCGAACATACTGTGTTAAAACACTCTCCTCATCACATATACACATTCACATAACACTCTGTTAACCAATAACACATATTATAGGAGACTCATACCTGAAAAGGGGAGTAGTTGAATGAAAGATGCACGGATACAAACTTTCCTCAGATCATATATGTAATGAGGAGGCAACGTGCACCGCAATTTATACCATGGTCTGGGTGAATACTAGATTCTGATTGGCTGCAGGGTGTCCATAAAAAAGTGATGTAGGACACACTAAAGGAGTTCCAGTGAAACTGACTGTTTACTGTTCTAAATGATTGACTTCGGCGGAGGCAATGATGAAAAATACAACATGACATCATGACTTTGCGTAAATATATACGCCACTTTCATAAAGCCAAATGGCGTGTTATTTTACGCCATTTTCAGCTATCCACGTGTATGATACACGCTGGAAACAGCTGATGTAAACAGACCCACCACGTGGCCTCGCCACGTTGCGCGTTATCGCGAGAACGCGACGTACTATCGCGAGAACAACGTCACACGCCTGGAAAAAAAAAAAAAATGGTTGAGTTTAGGAAAAGAACACAGGGAAAGGCTTTAGTAACAAAACAGTGACAAAAACACGGAAAATAACGACTAAAACACGCTTACGACAACAACAAATGGTTGGGTTTAGGAAAGAAACATTGGGTAAGGCTTATTAAAAACAAAAATTTAAAAACAAAAAACGAGGCGCGAACCCAGCTCTTCCAGGTGAAAGTCCAGTGTTTTACCCATCCGCCACTCCAACCTACCTCCTTACCTAATCCCTCGTTCCTTTATACCACTCGCTACGGCGGAAATGGACTCGCAATATAGGCCAATGGCGGCCGATTTGCGTTGATATACACGCAAAAATGCGATTATGCGTCTTCATAACACGCAAAAACGGAATACAAATTGGCGTGTCATACATACGCCAATTCATGAGATCAGTCTGAAAAATAAGATATCACAAACGTACTGTACTGTAACTGCTGCAACTGACAATAACAACTTTAACCATAAACTGTGATATAGCCTACCATTAAAATATGAAAATGCCCAAATTACTCAATATGAACCCTCAACTGCTGTTACTCAACTGCTTGTTCTGACTTACTGGTAGGCTAATACACATTAGGCTACTTTTACTTTTTGCTGTGACTTACTGGTAATACATATTATTACTGAATATTAGAGTTCTCATTTGCCTAGGCCTAGGATTTTTCAGTGATCGGATAAGGCAAATTGTCCCGTGTTTTATAGCCTATCATGTTTTTCCTACATTCAAAGCACTTTTCAAAATTGCCCAAGAATATGTGCATGGGTTTATTCAAATTAAAGGGGAGCAAAAAGGATCAGCTTGCAGTGACACCTTTCGAAAGGCAAATTTCCGAGGCCAAGTGACTCAAAAAAACTAATGTTTTTATTTTTTGTTCTGGCCGGGGGGTGGGGGGAATAATGTCACGGTGACAGCAATGTAGACTAACAATGCAGCCTGGACTACTGACACTCGTAAAAGCAACACACACGCGGGCTGCCTGCTGCCTCTGGCTGTCTAACGAGTCACTTTGCCACCCAGTCAGTAGGCTAGGCTAAACCATAGATAAATATCTATGAGGCTAAACTATGAACTTTTGTTTCGGAAGGCCTAGCAAGATAGCAACACAGAACGCCGTTGCCATGGTTCTATTTTGGATCTCAGTGAAAATGAAAACGTTGGCATTTGTATCAATATCAGAAATTCTGTTCTAGCGTTGGTGCCGGTGTTCACCGGCGGTCAGAAGAAATAGCGTTGCTGTGTTGTCTGCCTACTTAGCAATTGGTATAATGGTAAAAATAAATGTTAATATTGTTTTTTGTTTTGGATCAGATTCATTCGCGGTTTCTATGACGTTTTTTGCATCTCTCAAACGTGCAACTTTGAGTTCCGTGAAGAGAAGACGCCCATGGAGACGGATCTTCGCTGCCCGGTCTCTCGGAACTCAGCTTCTTGGTCCAAACAACTGTTGTGGGTGGAATATGCCCACAACACCCTGCCCTGCTCATCCACCAGCCTGTCCCCCTTCCAGTGTGCCTATGGCTACCAACCCCTGTTGTTCCCTCTGCGTTAGCCTTGGTCAGACGCTGCTGGCGCACTTGGACAAGGGTCCGACAGGTTCTCCTGAGGAACAGAGAGAGGTACAGGCTGACTGTCGGTGTTTTGAGGCGCCACACTACCAAGTGGGACAGAAGATGTGGTTCCACTATGCACTGAAAGCCGTAAGTTGGCTCCTCGTTTTCATATCCATCTTGGACAAAGGCCTAACCCAGATAGCAAACAGTCATTGAAACTATCTTAAATCAACATTCTGTTATCAACATTAAGTCATTGAATCAACATTGAAGTCTGATGTTGACTCTAGTTCATTTTGCATCCTGTTTTAATATTGATACAACGTTGAAATCCTGTCCATAGATCAACAGAATTTCAATGGTATTTCAATTATCGGGAATATTGAAATAATGTTGAAATTTCAACTGAACTAAGTTCAAGATCAACGTGATTTCAATGGAATTTCAATCGTTATTAAGCCATAGAAAATGATTGCTAGGCATACGAAAATGTAATGCCCTAAATAACATTAACCTTTATGATAGTTACATCATCTGGGAGAGTCATCTCGTTTCCTGTTCCTATGTTCAGTAACATTGAGGATTGATGTTAGTTTCAACTGTACTGATGCTGTAGGCTATGTTATCAGTTAACTGACAGATGAAACTTACTTAACTGTGTTTTAATGCAAACACTATATATATATATATATATATATATATATATATATATATATATATATATATATATATATATATATATATATAATATATGCAAACACTTATATATATATATATATATATATATAACATAACTTAAACACAGCATGTCTTTGTGTCTTTGTTAAGTGCAATTCTGCACTCTCTGGTGTTTTAATATGGGAAACTATTTATTGACAGGGCACCTCTTCCTGTATTATTGGTGAGCTCTACCAATTAATGTTGCTTTCACACCTGCCTCGTTTAGTCCGTTTAAATTGAACCTTGGAGCGTTTGGTTGGATAGTCTGGTTCATTTGGGCTGGGGTGAAAGCTTATCCGAACTCTGGTGCGGATCTAACAAACAAAATCTGGTCCGCTTGAAAAAAGGGATCTCGGTTCGCTTTCAATTGAACTAGAGTTTGGTTCAATTCAAGTGAGAATGCGACCCAAATACAGGAAGTGAACCAAAAAACTGTGCATTCTGGTAAAATACTTAAAGTGATGGTTCGGTGTAATTCACCCTAGGGTCCTTTGCACCATGACCTCGAGCCAAACACCCCCCCAGAAGCTTTTTTCACCTGGGCCTAACATTGGGCGAGTTAGCGTAGAGTAGCGCTCGCGTTTTAAATAGATCACTAGTTTTATAATGCCTTAGAATGATACCAAAGGTCTACACTAGTATATATAGGTTATGCACTCATAAAACGATGGATTGGAAAGTTTGTAAGTAAACCAGAAGTTTATGTAAATAACACTTGCCTGCTGGCTTCTGCTCTCTGCTGTTGTTGTTGCTGCTGTAAGACGAGTGCTTAGGGAAATCTACAAATTACAACACCGAAAAGAGATGCAACAAAAATATTTTTTAATTTAACTTATTTTTTAAAGTAAGTGCTGTAATATAACTAGCAGGAGACAAGTAATAATTGAGGTAAGTTTGGAGACATTACCTTATTTAATCATTAAATTAATACATATTTTTGTTGTATCTCTTTTCGGTGTAGTAATTTATAGACGGCCCTAAGCACTCCTCTAACTGCAGGTAGCAGCAGCAGCAGCAACAGCAACAGAGAGCAGAAGAGAGCAGGCAAGTGTTCATAAACTTCTGGTGTACTTACAAACTTTCCAATCCATCGTTTTATGAGAGCATAACCTACATATACTAGTGTAGACCTTTGGTATTATTTCGGGCATTATTAGTGGGGTCATTTAAGAGATACAAACGTGGGTCCTATAGCCCCGCGCTAAGCTACTCTACGCTAACTCGCCCAGTGTTAGACCCAGGTGAAAAAAGCTTCTGGGGAGCTGTTTGGCTCGAGGTCATGGTGCAAAGGACCCTAGGGTAAATTACTCCGAACCATCACTTTAACAACACCGGCTCACTCTACATTATCCCTTTTATAACTTTCAAATCCATAACTTATTATGATCATACCTCGCTCTTCGTCTATGTAACAAAAACAACACATCAACATCATCTCTCTCTCATTAGGGCCCGTCTCCTCTGGTACATCTCACTTGTCTTATTCGAAGCATGAAATGCTCCACAACTCCATGCCTTGTCAGATGCTCATACTGTCTGCCTTCTATTACACTATTTGATTGATGGAAATACCAAAGCAAAACCACAAACCCCAAGATCACATAAATTTGGGGTTGCTCCATTATTTCTGAGACCAGAAAGTGTCGGCGAGTTTGCCTGGGACCTTTTCAATGGAATTCCATTGCTATGCAACAGCCCAGCCATTTGACGTGTGTTACAGTGTTCGGTGCGTTTGACAAAGTGAGGTGTGAAAGCAAACCGAACCAAATCAAAAATGCAACAGTGTTGCAGCTTCACCCCTGAATCGCACCTAGTCCACTTAACTACAGGTGTGAAAGCAACCTAATATTCTCTTACACTCTTTCTATCATTTGTTTGTCTGAATATATTTGCTTCATAGAAAACGGCTGTGGTTGTTCTTTCTTGGATCATCTGAAGTGTCATCAGCATATCCACCTTGGACAAAGGCCTAACCCAGATAGCAAACAGTCATCAAAACTATCTTAAATCAACATTCTGTTATCAACATTAAGTCATTGAATCAACATTGAAGTCTGATGTTGACTCTAGTTCATTTTGCATCCTGTTTTAATATTGATACAACGTTGAAATCCTGTCCATAGATCAACAGAATTTCAATGGTATTTCAATTGTCAGGAATATTGAAACAATGTTGAAATTTCAAGGCAAGGCAAGGCAGCTTTATTTGTATAGCACATTTCAGCAACAGGGCAATTCAAAGTGCTTTACATAAAACATTAAAGAGCAGTTAAAAACAATTGAAAACAATTTAAAAACAATTTAAAACAATTTAAAAACATTAATAAACAAATTAAAAACATTAAAAGACAAGAATAAAATTGATAGTGCAGTATAAGAATAAAAGTTACAGTGCAGTATAAGAAATTAAAGTTAATAGATTATTTAAAGAAAAGCAACATCAAAAAGATAGGTCTTTAGCTTAGATTTAAAAGAACTGAGAGTTGCAGCGGACCTGCAGTTTTCTGGGAGTTTGTTCCAAATATGTGGAGCATAAAAACTGAACGCTGCTTCCCCCTGTTTAGTTCTGACTCTGGGGACAACAAGTAGACCTGTCCCAGACGACCTGAGAGGTCTGGGTGGGTCATAATGTAGTAGCAGATCAGAAATGTATTTTGGCCCTAAACCGTTTAGTGATTTATAAACCAGTAAAAGTATTTTGAAATCAATTCTTTGAGGCACTGGAAGCCAGTGTAGAGACTTCAGTACTGGAGTGATGTGATCCACTTTCTTGGTTTTAGTGAGGACTCGAGCAGCAGCGTTCTGAATCAGCTGCAGCTGTCTGATTGATTTTTTGGGGAGACCTGTAAAGACACCGTTACAGTAGTCAAGTCTACTGAAGATAAAAGCATGGACAAGTTTTTCCAGATCCTGCTGAGACATAAGTCCTTTAACCCTTGATATATTTTTAAGGTGATAATAGGCTGATTTTTTAATTATGTTAATGTGGCTTTTAAAATTCAGGTCTGAGTCCACCAAGATTTCTGGCTTTGTCTGTTTTTTTTAACATTGTCGTTTGAAGCTGAGCGCTGACTTTCAATCGTTCCTCTTTTGCTCCAAAAACAACCACCTCCGTTTTTTCTTCATTTAATTTAAGAAAGTTAAATGAATCATTAATCTGTTCAATGCACATATTTAATTGTTGTATTGGGCTATAGTTCCCTAGTGATAAGGTTATGTAAATTTGGGTGTCATCCGCATAACTATGGTAACTCATTTTGTTGTTTTCCATAATCTGAGCCAGTGGAAGCATGTAGATGTTGAACAGAAGAGGCCCCAGAACTGAGCCTTGGGGAACTCCGCACGTCATATTTGTATGCTCAGATGTATAATTACCTATAGATACAAAGTAGTCCCTATTCTTTAAATAGGATTCAAACCACTTTAGTACTGAGCCAGAAAGACCAACCCAGTTTTCCAATCGGTCAAGCAATATGTCATGGTCTACCGTATCAAACTGAACTGAACTGAACTAAGTTTAAGATCAACTTGATCATCTGAAGTATCATCAGCATATCCACCTTGAACAAAGGCCTAACCCAGATAGCAAACAGTCATTGAAACTATCTTAAATCAACATTCTGTCATCAACATTAAGTCATTGAATCAACATCAAACTCGTTGATTCTACATCATTTTGCACCCTGTTTTAATATTGAAACGTTGAAATCCTGTCCATAGATCAACACCTGCAACCACTGTGGGAAGAGTTTCATTAAACGTAACTCTTTAAAGATTCATCAGCAGACCCAGACTACAGAGAAGCCCTACACCTGTGAGCAGTGTGATAAGAGTTTCAGACACTCTGGGACTTTAGAGGATCATCAGTGGACCCACACTGGAGAAAATCCCTACATCTGTGAGCAGTGCAGGAAGAGTTTCAGACAATCTGGAACTTTAAAGAAACATCAGCAGACTCACGCTGGAGAGAAGCCCTACACCTGTGAGCAGTGTAAGAGTTTAACACAATCTGGAACTTTAAAGAATCATCAGAACCTATATACTGGAGACCAAACTCACATATGTGAGCAGTGCGGAACCATTTGGATCTTTTAGCTTTTAAAAAAAACGTATGTGATTTGTTAAACTCAACACACACACACACACACACACACACACACACACACACACACACACACACACACACACACACACACACACACACACACACACACACACACACAGGGTGACCACACGTCCCGGTTTTGAATTGCTTGTCCCGAGTCCCGACAAAAGCCCATCAGGACGCTAAAATGTCCCGGTTCACACCAGGAGTAACTTTGTCCAGTTTATTCTTCCAAGGTGAATAGAACGGGCAGCTACGTGCGGGGTCCGACCATGCTGTATTTGTTGCTATCACCTAGCAACCGTCTCTACGTAAGGAAAGCTGTGGAAGCCGGGTGAAGTTTTCGGAGGAATCTTAGCCAAATCAGTCTAATACATTAATGTCATCAACACAAAGTTTAGGAGTGCCATACTAATAATTTAGTTGAAGTTCCCGTGACGTGATATTTCCAGTCCATGGGTCAGACTCAAACACACGGAGCTCTAACAGACCTGTGCGTCGCTTAGTGTCAACTCTCTCTGTAAAATGCAGGGCAGCTTCAGGTTTATAAAGGACGCGTTCAGCTGTGGACATGCTGCGGTAGATGTGTTGCGTTTGAGCTCCGTGTATTTCTGCAGCAGTAGTTTCGGGTTTCCACCTCCGATGTAAAGCAGCGTACAGCCACTTCCTTAGCTAAACTCTTTGTCTCATTCAGAGACCAGAGACCCAAACGGGTCTCTGTGTCTGTCAGAAAGTCTGAGATCTACCATATCAGCAGAGCAATCACGTAATGTACAGCAGACTATGGTGCAGGTAGCCCATAGATTATTTTCTGAAATATAGTGACTTTCAAGACATAGCCTATTATAACTTTATTTTTCTCAAAATATCACAACTCCTCCAAATCTCAGAGAACACAGATATACTGTATTTTGAATGTGCACATCAAACACATCTGAAATATTGCAGTCCAGGGGTTTATATATACATTAACAACAAAAGATGCAAAACAGGAGGGAGGAGTAAATGATGCCTATAGGTTACATGTGTGCTGACTCAGATATAATTAGAAAACTCGATCTACAGGAGAATAAATTGTTGAAAGTAATACAGAATGCCTGAGAGCCTTACTTCAATATATTCCATTATGTTTTTATATTTGGATTGTAATCTATGTTTCTCTTCACATAAAGATATTTGCAGCATACATTGATTCAGAAAAGGTAGAAATAGGTGCATGCAAATTCACCAGAATGCAGGAAATGAAGTGTTTAATGATCAAAATGTTCAATAAATCATTTTAGTTCTTTTGCTGTTATTGGAATAAATAACACCGTTCCAGAAAGCAGGTTTAGTGAAAACTCTGAGTTTGTTAACCCTGAGATGAGGGAAACTCAGGGTTTTCGGTTTCAGAAAGAGAGGTAACTTAATGCTGCGTTCCAGACACAGTTTTAGCCGTAAGTTACGACTTCAAGTCACGACTCACGAGTTGGTAGCGTTCCAGGCAAAGTCATCACAAACCCTCCTAGCTAGCGTTAGCTAGCGGCTACCTAACATTGACGTAAGCTATCTAGGTTACTTTACAATACATTGCCTATTTATGTCTATTTATTTCTACTTATCACTGTTAATAAACAGCGTTTGTGGTTTGTACAGCATCAACGGGGGTCGCCATTGTTGTTCAAGTGTGTGTGACGTCAAAAACTGTAACTGGGAGTACAACCATCTGGTACGAGTTCACGAGTAGTAACCCCGACTAGGTTAGGTTCACAGGCTCAGTTGCCATAGTAACTGACTCTGAGGTTAAGTCACCTCTCTTTCTGAAACGGAAAACCCAGAGTTTCCCTCATCTCAGGGTTAACACGCTCAGAGTTTTCACTAAACCTGCTTTCTGGAACGGGCCTCAGGTCGAGCCAGGCTGAAGTAAAGATAATTAATTGATAAATTCCATGCACACTGTATAAACATGAATGGAACAGAGTATATTCATCAGTTATTTCCCCCCAGCAAAATATAAGGTCAAAAACTACTGAAGTGTCCTCTCCCTGTTGTTACATGAATGTACAGTAGCCTACAACACTAGATAGTTACTGGTCCAGTGAACTAAGACTATCATTTGGGAGGATTGTAGGATATTTTCTTAAAATTGTACAATCCTCCCAAATTATAGTCCCAGTTTACTGGACAACACAAATTGTGTGTTAAGAATGCCAAATACAATGTACATGGAAGAGGAACAAACATGATCCAAGAATTAAAAAAAATAATTAATCAACTACAATAATTCAAGGTGCATTGGTCAACTATAGAAATGTACAGCATTGTATGTATTGCCCTTAGTAACAGACTTCATTTAAAACACATTTGAAATGTTATCAGCCTTTTCTAATTATCTCAACAACTGCCATAATATATAATATATCCATCAAACTTCTAACAACAATATGTGAACAGCAGTCTTTATACAGCAATATAATAGTAACAATGACTTTCACATGAATAATTATTTAAAAAAAATAATGGTCACAACTTTAAATAATATCAGTAGCCTACTTGAACAGTGAATGTATGAACAGCAATATGCACCTGTTGTATTTTAATCCAGGCTGATAACAACAGGGTAAAACCACTGCTGGGTGATCAGAAAAGGCTCCAGGATTAAATAAATCCTGGCTGTTAGCCTGGGTTTGTGAAACAGGCCCCAGATCTTGTACTTTAGTATTTGTTTTCCCTGCGATGTCCACTCTTGTAATAGGCTATTCGCTTTTAACCAATTATAAACATGATGTAATGGTTGAATTAACGTAGTGTTTATTCCTTGAAAACAATGTCAAAAAAGATGTGTGCTTCAGCGCCCCCTGTTCTGCAATGTTTGTAACTACGTGTAATTACCTAACCTCTGGAACCTGACGGGCGTCAGGACCCAGAGGAAATCTGCACTGCAGCCATGTGCTAAACATGGCGGACCCAAACAAGACAGACGAATTGCAGTTCTACAGTGAAATATTAAGGTGCGTAGCTGTCTGTTATGGGAAATATAAGCACATTCATCGACAGGAGATTATACATTTTAGATATTTCCTCGCTCAGTGACTGTGTCATATATTTTATGTTGTCCGAGCTCTTTAACTGTTGTCCCGTGGTGGGACGGTTTGTAAGCTAACTTTAACGGTGGTATTTTAATTTGTAATTGGTGGTAGAACTTGTGCGTCTGTGTAAACATTAGCTAAGTTACCTTGATATGTTTTTTAATTATTATGGTTATTCTCGGTTGTGTACAGAGGAAGTATGTTCAGCTCTGCAAAAAGTACTAATAACGTTACCACAGTGTAAAAAGCCTCTGTAACTTACAAGTAACATTAGCTAACGTTAAAAGTCCTGCAGTAAAATATAGCTAGACTAAAGTTAACGTTACACTTTATTTAATCAGCAAGTCGCATAGAGATCTAATTTTACAAAGTGAAACCTGAGAACAGAGGGAAACAAAGATAAAATAATGGTAAAGACTTACTGTAGAAACATAATAATAAAATAGCAAAGATTTAAATGTTACGTTTAAATAGACAACAGCATGCGAATTATTATTATAACTACATTCTAAAATATCCATGCCGTAGCTGTATAAAGGAATACAAATACAAACGTATGATGTAAAAAAAAAAAAAAACAAGAGAAAGCTGCAACAAGTGATTTTTCATGAAAACATGTTTTCAGCCTCTCAAATATGGAAATGTTCTGCTTTTCTTTGTTTTATATCACATTAAACTAAAGTTTAGGTTTAACAAAAATGGAGACAATCGCCTTAAAGACAATAAAGACATCACCTTTAACTTTGAGAAACTGAGATGAATTTTTTTTCTTCTCTTTTTTAAATTTTTCTTAAATTTTATAGACCAAACGATTAATCTTAAAAAGGATCTGAACACTTCCTTCACCACTGTTGAATAACATGTCTGCGCCAGATCTCATGAGTGTGAGTCATGAGCATACAGTATGACTCATGATGACACTGGAAACACAACATACTTTAATTGTTATATTAGAAATAAATGTACCACAGAGTTGCCAGTAGAGCATGCAACAAACCATCCTGTATTCATGATCTAGCGTCACTGTGTCCACGTTCGGACACTTATTGACCAACGTTCTATCAAAATATCTGTACAAATATAAATGATCTATTAATTTTCAGTTTTCAGTTAATTTAACGGTGTAAAACTAAACTGTAGCTTCTTACCTTTCTAACGGTATATAGTTTTAACTGTTTACTTTAGTTTTTACTTTACAAGAGCCGGCTAAAGTACGCGATCTCCGGTGAATTAGCCGTGTGCTACCCTTGGCCATAACCGGACACCCCTATCTCCTCACTGTAAACAATGGCCGCTGCTGGTTTTTTGGGGGTGTTAAGTCAAAACTACTGGATCATACTTCCTGATGCATTGTGGAAACAAGTTCTGTGGACCGTTGAGGTTAAAATAGAACTTTTTGGCCGGAATCAGGAGAGGTACGTTTGGAGAAGAAAGGGCACAGAATTTAATGAAAAGAACCTCTGTCCAACTGTTAAGCATGAGGGTGGATCAATCATGCTTTGGGGTTGTATTGCAGCCAGTGGCACAGGGAACATTTCACGAGTAGAAGGAAAAATGGATTCAATGAAATTTCAGCAAATTTTGGACGCTAACCTGATGCCATCTGTGGAAAAAGCTGAAGTTCAAGAGATGATGGCTTCTACAAATGGATAATGATCCTAAACACACCTCAAAATCTATGGTGGATTACATCAAGAGGTGTAAACTGAAGGTTTTGCCATGGCCTTCACAATCTCCTGACCTCAACATAATTGAAAATCTATGGATAGACCTTAAAAGAGCAGTGCGTGACAGGACAGCCCAGAAATCTCAAAGAACTGGAAGACTTTTGTAAGGAAGAATGGGCGAAGATACCTCAAACAAGAATTGAAAGACTAAGGGGGCAATACAAGGTATTAACTCAGCAGGGGTGACCAAACTTTTGCAGACGCCATTTTTGTTTTCTGTTATTTTGAAAGTGTAAATGATGGAAATAAAATCTAACTTTTTGACATATTATTATAAGAATGTCTAATCTGTCATTTGATGCCTTTTGGAGATTTTTCCATCTTTTCTTGGCTTCTTTATGCACATTAATACAAATGTTTACCTGGGGTGCCCAAACTTTCGAGCCCCACTGTACAGTGGGTACAGAAAGTATTCAGACCCCTTTAAATTTTTCACTCTTTGTTTCATTGCAGCCATTTGCTAAAATCAAAAAAGTTAATTTTATTTCTCATTACTCAGCACCCCATCTTGACAGAAAATAAATTGCAAATTAAAAAAGAAAAACTGAAATATCACATGGATGGAGCCGGTTACCTCCAGGATCTGTGCTAAGCTAGGCTAGCAGTGGGGGCGTCAGACAGAGCTTCAACACGCACGGAGATGAGAAGGGTATGTATGGGGGATACGGTGACTAAGCTAAAGTCCCAATAAGTCGGCGTGTTCCTTTAATGAAATTGGTTATTTTGGTTTCCATAAGAATTATAAATGGTAAGCACATTACTGAATGCACTAAAATAACATGTAATATCCTTGATGAGACGTTTTTTTGACAATTACAAACTCAGCCTTGAAAATATAGCAAGTATTAATGGATATAAGTCTCGTGGAAGGTTTTAGAAAAACTATGTTTTCATCTTTAGTAGATTCGGGTTTTGTAGTTTATGTTGATACGTTTTGCCTTTATCAAGTGATAAAAGTAGGGATAGACCGATTATCAGCCTGGGCTGTCTGCAGATTATCTGTATGTGTATATGTAAGTGCGCTACTTTGGCTCCACTACAGCTCTGTGTCTGTCCCTCTGCTTCTGTTTCACTCACCACTGAGTCTGACTTAATGTCCCAACCACAACTCTATCTGACTATCTGTTACTGTGTATTATGTTGAAAGTTTGTAATTTATTAAATAATTGCTTAGTTGTTTTGTGTTGGAGTTTGTAACATTCCAAACTGAATTGGAATTTCATCTTTCCAGATATAGGTTATCGGTTTCATTAACTACTAATAATCGGTATCAGTATCAGCCTTGAAAAACCAGTATCGGTCAATTCCTAATAAAAAGACATCAAATGTCTGTAGCTGAATGTTTTTTTCTTTCTTTAAATTCCAGTCCATCTGAACTGTTTGCAGCCCGGTCCAGGAGTCACAAGATCCCAGTCAGAGGACAGAAGGACTTCTTCCCCAATGACTCAGACGAGCAAAGACAGCATCTTGAGCAGAGTCTGAATGAGCACTGGAGCCTCATATCCGAGGAGAGAGTGGAGAAGCTGTGAGTCGCATTGGGCGTAGCATCTATCCATCCAGGAGCAACATCCATGAGCTCTGTTGTCATTAACTGTGAAAGACAGACAATAAGCAATCATAAACGGGGGGGTTGCGGTTCTAATATAAAATGGTTTGCCGTTTGGCAAACAACTCTGAAAGCTTGGGTTTCTGAATGTTCCTTGAATGCATCAACAATAAGGGGGTTTTAAAGCACTCCTTGCTCTGCAAAAAGTAAAGGTGAATAGATGTGCACAGTGATGGATTGCAGAGTCAAGCAACTTTCACAGCTCTGCAAGTTTTAATTTTAACCCAGTAAAATGACTTGAAAGTAGAAGCTGAAGGGTAGGAAATCTTTAATGCTCCATTAATCAACATTTTATGTTAACAATGAGTCAAATGACTGCATGTAATGTGAAAGGCGTCTTTTACAGAGATGAGAGTGAGTAGAGCATTATCATTAGATCTGCAGCCCTACAGAACTTTATTTTTTGCCTTTTTTTTTAGGTGGCCAGAAAAAGTCTATTCTCCTTTTTGTATTTAATGATATGCTTTGTCAATAATGATTCATTATATGAAGGTCAAGTTGTGCTGCAGTGAAATAGATACTGTCTGTTTTTATTTTACTGTAGAGGAAACCTAGTAAAGGCCACATGGATTCCAAGTGAGCAGATTGTAGAGCTCCAGTCTCCAGCTGTGAGTACTGTATCGATAAATGAAACAATCTTTCAATACACACACCTCTTATCGTATAAATCACTAGTCAAATAATACTGTGTCTTACAGCATTTGTTATTTTTACATAGGGGAAGTTTTGGCAGACGATGGGCTTTTCTGCCAAAGGAAAGCAGTTCCTCCTCCCCGAAGAGGCTCTCTACCTGATGGAGTGTGTGAGTAGCAGTTAAAACCTGGTCTCGAGGGTGTGGTTTACACATCATTAGTTGTGTTATTCAGTAATATTTAAATAGCACATGTGATCTATAAAATACGGATTGATGACCTCTGTGAGTGGCTGTGTGAACAGGGAAACGTGCAGGTGTTTTACCGGGACCTGCCGCTGTCCATCCAGGACGGGTACGAGAAGTTTCTGTCCTCGAGCACAGTGAGCCTCCAGCAATATCAGGTAAATGTCCCAACAGATATTCTTAAGGACGACTGCACTGCCAAACTGGTCTAATGACTCTTTTAATCACAAAGGTGTTCGGGCATTTGAAGAGGCTTGGCTATGTGGTGCACAGGTTCCACCCCAGGTAACACAATCTCAACGCCCCATTCAGACAGGATTAGAAAATATAAGATAATAGGTCGGTTAGCCTATCACTTTTCTGAAAGAAGGATATTCCATTAATCAATCCATTATCTTTACCCATATTTAATCCCTTTTAGACATTTCACACATTCATTATGTTGTGTGTAGAGAGACGAATCCTGTCAAAATGGATGTTTAACAATTCTATTTTGTACGCATAACGTGGCTGTGTGTGTGTTTGGCTTCTTACAGTTCGGAGCCATCGTCCTATGCGAGGCAACTGAACCTGCCTCAGTGTCGTGACAGAGCGGGAAGACAACTGAAGAGGAAGCGCAGCGCCAGCCCAACATCCAGGTAAACACATGCCCTGTACTAGGCCTTTGCCGATCGAATGGTATATTATCGACCATTGAAGGGATGATCGACGATTGTTTTTTCTTACACCGATATCAAGGCGATTTAAACTAACTTACCATTAGAACTAAGATGTTATAAATAAATCTCTAAAATCTGCGCCCAACTGTGCATTCAGAGAGGTTTCTGGCGGAGCGGCAAGTCCGCCCGCTGACCCTGTTGATCAGCAAGAAGGAATTTTAAATTAAATTGAAATAAATGAAACCAGTTTGCCATCTCTTTTCCATGGATCTGACAGCTGATGGGCTATGCTTATTTCAGACAGTTCCCCGGCTGCCAGCATGCATCCACACTAGTGTTAATTTTGTCAGACGAGACTAAATATGTCTCTTTTTTTCCATGACTAAGACGAGACGATGACGAGACTGCGCCAATGTCCAAAAACGCTGACTAAGACTAAATTAACATGCATTATTGTTGACGAAAAAAGACGAGACTAAAATGTTTGGCATAAAATAAAAACTAAGATAAAATCTCTCTTCATTTTCGTCTACAATCGTCTACTTTTTCATCATGAGATAGAATATTCAGCTGTTACTGAGACCCGGTGCTACGGCACCGACAGGTGCCCTAACGACCGTTATCTACCGGACCGAATAGCCTGCGCTTCTCTCTGATGCTCCTAATCGGACGTTAGAGTCAATCGAAACATCGCTGCACGGGGCGCTAGTTAACACTACACTCGGCAGCAGGTAACGTTAGCCTACCATTAGCTAGCAGTTGGATTTAACACAGTTAAAATGCTGACAGCTAAACGGTGTAAAGGTTTGTCTCTATTTCCAACACGAGACGTACGACAGTCTGGAGCTGCCTTGTCTGAAAAACAACACATGTTGCGTTCACTTGAAATACGCCTCGCCAGTTTCGTGCTGCATTTATTTTATTGTAAAATATCCTTTCCTCATGCAGTGGTTGTTTTTGTCGTTAAGGAAGAGGCTCAATATTTATATTACTTATTTATTTATATATATATATATATAGCATTTATTTATTTTTTATAACTATTTGTCTGAAATGGTTATCAGAAATAATTTATTTAAAAAAAGACTAAAATGTTTTGACTAAAACTTGACTAAAATGGCGAGACTTTTAGTCGACTAAAACTTGACTAAGATACCTTGAGTTCTCTTTTGACTAAAACTAGACTAAAATGATGAGACTTTTAGTCGACTAAAACTTGACTAACAAAATTTTTTGGCACAAGACTAAGACTAAATTAAAAATAGGTGAAAAAATTAACACTAATCCACACATTTATGCATTTACACACACACACACACACACACACACACACACACACACACACACACACACACCTGACCTCCATGCCAAATTACAGCGAAAAAAGGTTGGGACATTTTTGTAGACCAACAGAGCGAGCTATTGAGCTGCCGGTTCCTTTTTTAATACTAAAAAAATTACGAAAAGTAAAGTGTCAAAAATAGTGAAATCTCTGTTCCCAGGGTCCAAGGTGATATCCAAAGATATTGAATTCTTGGTCAAGTCATTGATTACTCCACAGCAATGACCTATTGTAAAGTGTAATAAACGACTTGACATGTCAGATTGTCCTTCATTAGTCAGTGCATTGGTTCTTTATGTAAATTGAGAGAGTTACACAATGTTCGCTCTTGCTGTAGTAACACTGAAGCACAAGAAGAATCCACAGCTGACAGACTGGAGGAGGGTAAACACGGCTGCGAAGGTGAGGAGGATGAAAAACTTCCTGAGTCACAGCTGACGATGTCTCCAGAGACTTCAAGCACCCAGACTGCCACTGCGAGTTCAGCACACAAAGGGGGGGGCAGGACCTGGTGGATGACGGACGTTCTCAGGGACCGACCAGATCAGCGGCCTGCCTCTAGGACCTCACGCTGGGACTTCAGCTCCATCCCTTTCCCAGACCTGGGATCCAGGAAGTGCCTCTCCAGCTGCCTGGCCTCCCCAGACCCCTCTCTGCTCCCTGGGTCTTTGGCTGTGGGAGTCTGTGACATTGCCCTCTGGACCCAAAAAATAAACCTGAGGGAGGTGAAGATGTCCTCAAAGGAGCAGAAGAGGGAAGAGGACAAGCAGAGGCGGCGGTGGGACGTCAACAAAGACAGAGAGGTTTGTAGCAACATAACATCAAAATGCAACTGAAAAATGGTTCCACACAAATTCTGTGTTAAACATGATCTGGGAAATCATAGTTTATTTTCAAGTGATATGTAAAACTGGGATTATGGGGGGATCACATTGTAAATTCCTTTTTAAGGTTCAGCAGTGCAGAAACTGGGCGGAGTATAGGAAGCTCCTGGCGAGGCGGCAGGGGAAGCATAAAGGCCGACCAGAACACCTGTGGGAGAGGGAAGTCACTCCTTTACATGACCCAAGACAACCAATCCCCACTGGTGAGATCATGTGAAGCTAGTCTGTAAAGTTCACTTAATATAGTTTCTGGATTTTATTCTACATCGATTAGTTGTGTCTGATTCAAGTCTGTGACATTTGCTTTTTTCTTCAAGGGGAGCTGCTGGATAAAATCAGTGTGATCGAATCCACACATTTGCTGGAGGGGGCGTCCAGGTATCAGTTGTTTCTTTTTTCCTGTTATTACACTGATAATTGGTCAAAAGTGGAAATGATTTGCCTTACCTGATGCCAGTTCAGTCAGGAGAGGCTGATTTATAGTTTTATGTAGCCCCTATGCAATTGGCCTACATAGTTTTTGTGAGCATTAATACTTGTACTTGTGTGTCTGCGTCACTCTGCAGTCACACCACCAAAAGTTGGCGGTAGGGTTTAAATGCTACGGTGTAAAGTTTCTTTTGGGTGTTCACACAATGGCGATTTCAGCTGAGCGGCTCATGTTAGAGTTGGAGCTAATAAATGTTGAACAACAATTACTTTAACTGAGATTGCTGCAACGCCACAAGAGAGAAGGTGTGGAGGAGGAGTTGTGTCCGGCCACCGAGAGACATGGACGAGGAAACCAAGCGGACCACTTACAGTTGTTAGGGTCTGCTGCGTCGCTCCGACGTGTAGTTGCGTTTCTCGGGAGGTGCACATCAGGCTACGACATGGGGTACGCATCTACACCGTATCTATGGCATAGATTCAATGCTGAAGAATAAACTGGCCTTAAGTTGGCTTTTAGACCAAAAAAAAAAAAAAGCCCTATGTTTGTGCTATCACGACTAATGATCTTTGATGTACAAACACACGTGGACTCTGAGACAAAGGAGGCTCTGGTGTTTGTCACCACCTCATTGTACAGTGAGGTTGATGTTATTGTACTATATGGAGAGTGAATCATTCAGGGAATAACCTTGTGCTTTGTCCGCTCAGGTTAAAAGGCTCAGATGACTGGAGGATTTGTTTCAATGTTTACCAGCCTGATTCAGTGGCGGACTTCAAGAAGAGCAACCCGGGGAAACCTTACTCCCGGATGTGTGTGTGCAGGTAAGCAATCACGCAAATTGAACAAGGGCACGTTTACTCAAGATAGGCTTACAGTAAACAACAGACATCTGACTGAAATGAAATCAATATCACAGTGGTTGCAGGTGAATGGCGCTTTTGTCTCATCTTTATTTTTCAATTTTTGATTCCTCTTTGGTCAGAAAATACTAATAAAGATTCATCACAACTTCCTAGAATGGAAGAACACGTTTACCCGTGTCTCTCACAAAACTAAGATCATGTGTCTCCCTGTTGTGTCTCAGTTTCGATGGCCCTGTGCCGGACCTGCAAGCCATCAAGCTGCTGAGCTTCCAGAGTGGAGACATCCCAGTGGTCTTTGCTGTAGTGGACCATGGGGACATCTCCTTCTACACCTTCAAAGACTTCCAGCTGCCCACTGATGTGTACCCCTGAGACCTGTAAAACATGTACCAACCCTGAACGCATCCGGGACTTTTATAATAATCTGCATCTGTCTGCTTGGCTGGACATACAAAAATGGAAAAAAAAACATATAACTAATCATTGATGTTACAGATGAAAAGAAAAGAGAGAATTCCTGAAAATGATATTTTGTGTGTCTGGCCAGTGATTTACAATGCAAAGGGAGTTTAATTGTCAAAGTTTTAATCCCACGGTCGGATCTGTGCAGATACTACCTCGAAGCAGATCTCAAATTGGACCTATTTTAATTTTACCCATTCTTTATCAGTTTTTAGGCTTTGTTTACACTCCTGACAGTGCTGTCAGAGAGATACGGTATTTTCCCTATTCATTTCTGGGACCAACAGACCATCAGAGTGACTTATGTGAACTGTTTAGTTGATCAGACTTTTTATTGTTTATTTTCTGCAACAACAACACAAAGATAGATTAGAGTTTTTTTATTCCTAGTGGGAAATAAATGTTTGCTACAACACTCAAATACTGTAGTCACATAAACATGATAAGACAGTACCAAAAACTGCAAACAGGCTGCTGCTTCAGTGGTGCCATCTAAAGATAGTTTCTGTTGGTTTTGTGTGCATTTAAGAAATTAAGTAATTTAAAGGGGTGCTATGCAGTTTGGGCCGCTTTTTGCTCGCAGGTTTCTCTATAGAGCTCCCACTACAGCTTCAGAATAGATATTTGGCAGCTCCTATCCTAGTCCTCGTTTGGTCAGTCTGCCGTTTCCTCTTTCTCTGTTCCTCCGACAATGCTTTCCTAGCTTTTGCTTCTCTTTAGCCAGCTCAGCCATGATGATAGTGTAAAAAAACTCCATCGCTACCTTGTTAGCCGGTTCCTGAATGGGCGTATGTGTGCAGTGCCGGGAAGCAATTTGTTACATCGTGAGACCTGATATCACGAGCTACTTCCTGACGCTGAGGCCGGTGGCTCGCCGGCCAAAAGTTGCAAGGGTGGTTTTCCCACTCACAGGCGCTAGGGGCGAGTGAGACGACCACCATTCAACCCGAAAAAAAGTCATATAACCATTCCAATGACTCCGAAGCTGTTCAGTTTAGGTCAATTACGCTAAAGAAACGGCATAGTCCTCCTTTAAAGCAAAAAATACAGTGTTAGTGATACTGCATTTGTTTAATTTAAAGATACACTTCTGGATTCAGTTACAGTGCTCACTACACTTATCAGTTGAATTTAATGCATCAACAGTGAGCTGGGAGGAAAATATTGGGATTTGAGCGCACTATTAGCCCTATAATAAAACAATAACGTGTATCTTTTAAATTAAAGAATCATTACAATTCACATTTTCTTGTGGGTAATTCAGGGACGTTTTTTGGGAAAGGTTCGAAACCTGGGAAACAACTGGTTGTCGTGGTTTTTAGGGGAAGAATGTTAACTGCTTTTATTCTTAAGTTGTGTCTTAATGCACATACAATTTATCCAATGTATTTTATTTGAGAGCGTATTCAAATAGACACAGTGCAAGTTAAGTTGTTTGAAAATGGTAATTTTTGCAAAATTGCAAAATATAACTCAAATAATTTAATTAATTCAGCTTCAGGTCCAGTTACCAACATTTTCTCAGTGGTGGAAGAAGTACTCCGACCTTTTACTTACTGTATGTTAAAATAAAAAATACCACAATGAACAGATATTCTGTTACAAGTTAAAGGTGCAGTAGGTAAGCCTTATAAAACTAACTTTCTGTCATATTTGCTGAAACTGATGTTTGAGTAGAACTACTTGAAGCAGGTAATTAAAAAAAAAAATCTGGCTCCTCTGGCACCACCTACAGCATGTAGTGTGATTTGCAAAGATCCTCCGCTCCCTGTTCAGATGCTCCAATCATGGCCGGGGGGGTGGGGTGTCTAACTGCGTGTCAATAGGCTCGTTCTAGATGAGCCAGATCTGCGCAGAATCGATCACCGGCGATCGCCACCCAATGCATGCCGGTTAGATTTGTGTCCGACTTGATCCCGACTTGCTCTGACGTCATGCACACGTGGGCAACGATAACTTCACGAGATCGAGGCGGCCGCAGCTCTGAGACGCAGGCAGCGCAGTTGCTCTTCACCGACTGCAAGACCCAGGCGGACCCAGAGCGTGCCCCTTAGCTGATCTAACAGCAGATTGGTTCAGAATCGACTCAACATGATGACGTTTTATATAAACTTTTTATTGATTTTGATTTGGAGGGATTTTAACTGCGATTTGTCTGATTTAAAGACTTATTCTGTACAAACCACATGTGTGGCTGATAGTTATGTTTAGAAGTCAGAGAGACTAAATCTGTTCAGATTACAGATCTACAGTGTAAATCAGCAACAGTTCGAAGTAGAGCATTTTGACAGCTACTCTGTCATAATAAAAACAACTGGAGACTGTGTAGGAGCTGATATATGGGTCTGATAACATTTTATTAAATCGGAATTGGACCACAGTGTTTCTGTGACTTCATATTCAGCCTGAAGGCGGCTGGAAGCGGCTGGAAACTGTCCGACTTGAGAGCGGATTTTTGTCACCGCCCCCGGCTGCTCCTGCCTGCTCTCGTCCACTTTACAGGCGAGGCGCAGTTCATCTCGAACGAGCCTAATCGCTGCTCATGCACAGGCGTTAATTCTCCCTTGTGGGGGGCGGGGCTTAGGAGAACGTTTGGGCTTTAGCAGAAAGGTGGGAGGGAATGAGAAGTTGTCGGTGTTCAAATTTTTTGGCTAAAGCCTGGATCTTCACAATCTTACCTACAGCACCTTTAAAGTCCCGCAGTCAAAAACCTACTTAATAAAAGTACAAATGTATTGGTATCAAAATATACTAAAAAGTAAAAGCACTCAAACGCAGAACGGCCCATTTCAGAATAATATTTATTATTGGATTACAATTATTGATGCATTAATGTGTTCATTACTTTAATGCAGCTGGTAAAGGTGGAGCTCATTTGAATTACTGCTGGATAGCTTAATCAATAATAATACATAATGTATTAGTTTGTTTTTCTATCAATAATCTGAATCTACAAAGTACCTAAAGTTATCAAATAAATCTAGTGAAGTGCTTAGTACAATATTTCTCTCTGAGATGTGATGGATAAGAAGTATAAAATGAAAAACTTAAGTAAAAAACTTATTCCGTCCACTGCTTTCTCTTAGACTTTCATTGACATCTTCCTCAGCTGCTAAGCTGATAAAGAACCAGTTAGTAAATGGGCCTTGAGTTAAGATTAATTTGTCAAACTACTATTCACAAGTTTAAGAGTGAACTTTGATGCTCAAGTTAAAAAAACATTTGCCACAATACTGAAAGTCAGAAAGTTGGGATCCTGTTGGTTCTTGTGTGAAACCAGCTTAAGGAAAATGTTTTCCATCTGTTGCAAACACAGGAGACTCTGGGTGGTGTTTAACATGTTAAAAATGTGCTGATCACATATTACTGTTCAATTAGTTTTACAGTATATGCAGGTTATTTTTTTTACATTTTATAATAAAAAATAATCTGGAATCATTTCATTGTTGTTGTTTTTCTTGAACACAGGCGTTGTTAGCATCGGGAACTGTTCTGTTTACACACTGGCGCCCTTTCCACTGAGGTTACACTGAGATCTCCTTATGTTGACTTTTTGCTTCAGCTGTAGGTCAACAGTAGAAATGCAGAGATGATTTGTGACCACAACAGAAGATTTCTTTCACTCACAATGCAATTCATTCACTTCTGCATTGTCCTGCTGGCCATGCAGCACAGCGTTGCAGCTTAAAAGGGTTTGCTCAGATTGAGATGAAGACAAACAGCCATGTCGGCTCTGACGACTCTAGTTGTTCTTGCTTTAATAGGTGAGTTATTAAATGAAAAATATTGGTTTTGATTGCATTCACTAATGTTGGAATGAAGATGTTTTCCTTGGCTATAAAGTTGTTGTTTTTTTGTCTCCTTCCCAGCAGGTGTGTCCAGCAGTCAGACTTCAGACTGCTCATACGTCGGCCTTCTGGAACACTTGAACCTGACAACAACAAATGATCTTCTAGCGATCGTGCGACCTGTGAAATACTGGAATAAGACCACCTTTGTTCAGATGGACATGTTGTTGTATGGTATTTTACAAGTGGTAAGTGTATTTATAGTGTATACATTGTAGAGGTGTTGAAATTAATCAAATAATTGATGCATCGAATCGAGGACGATGCTGCATCGATAATCGACCGGGCCATAATCGATTTTTAATTTAATGTAGCATTAACAGCATTTCTGTTTACATATTCTGTTATGTTTTGCACATTCAGGAAGTGCCATGTGCTCAGTGCTGTAGTTTTATGTATCCAATTTATTTAGTATTAGAGCACTGCAGAATGTTTAGTTTTTTAAGCTTGAAAAGCTATGAATTAAATATCATACATGGCTTTAATAGAAAAATGTATTTGATGCATCGAGATATCGAATCGCCAGAGGTGTCAAAAGTATTCACATTCATTACTCAAGTAGAAGTATAGATACTAGGGTTTGAAAAGACTTTTGTAGAAGTTGAAGTATCAACTCAAGCTTTTTACTTAAGTAAAAGTGTAAAAGTACTGGTTTCAAAACTACTTAAAGTATAAAAGTAAAAGTAATGTAAGGCAGAGATCTTCAACGGGGTCCTCAGAGTCATTGCAGGGGGGCCTCCAAATTATTGTACATTTTTGAGTCTTTAAAAAAAAAAAAAAAAAAATGCCTTAACATAATTCCAACATATTATTAGCAAATATAAATTCCCACTGATGATAGGCTTACTGGCTGATAGGTAAGGTAGTCACTAAGATATCAGCCCACAGATACAGTTAATCCTAGATTTACTGTGCCACATATGTAACATTAAAATATGATTTATAAAATCATGCCAACAATTAATATTTTAATAGCTTATGAAAAAAAAGGTATGCAAGAAGGCTTTAGGTTACCCTAACAGTTATTGTAGGCCCAGTTTAATATGCAACTTAATTTCATACAATATGTAGGGGGTCTCTGCTAAATCTCACTTTAAGTTAAGGGGTCCTTGGCTTAAAAAACGTTCAAGACCCCTGATGTAAGGGGGAAAATGCCATTAAGGACAACAGCTTAACTCTAAAACGCGGGGACAAAATCATATGACTATAATGTTACAGTATATAAAAATCATACCTGCAAACTCAGAAGGCCTAAAAAAGGTGACACGTAGGCTACATCTCTTCTGTGTTTTTCAGACAACGGCAGCTACAGTCTGGTGTTAGAATCCTCTCCAGTGAAATATAGACACACTTTTACACCGTTTAGCTCTCAGCATTTTACCGTGTTTACTCCAGCTGCTTCCAACTGTAGTGTTGACTAGCGTCCCGTGCGCGATATTACGAATCCCACTATGGCCACGCCAAGACCCGCCCTTCAATAGCTATCACACACTACTATTGGCCAGGCGTCCATGCTTACATGTGCAGGTCCTATCCCCTGACCAATCCCCTAACCCTAACCTTAACCACTCGAGGTGAAATGCCTAACCCCAACCAATCGAGCTGCTTCGTAGGGCGGGTCTTGGCGTGGCCATAGTGAGATTCGTAATTTTGCGTCCCGTGCGGCGATGTTCAGTTCCCTCTAACGTCCGTTTTCGGAGCATCGCGCAGGCATTTAAGTGGCACCTAAATAAGGCACCGAAATCCGTGTTGCAATTCGGTCCGGTAGATAACGGTCGTTAAGGCACCGCTGGCGTATTAGCACCGGGTCTGTGCAGGTGTTATGGATCGCGTACAAACCAATAGGGTGTCGGAATGGTATATGTTTATACTTCTCATCCAACCAAAATCAAAGTCACTCCCTCCGGATGGAGCGATCTGGTTAGGTTTTTTTGTGTGTTTTTTTGAACGATGACTGACGAGCTGGAATGAAAACAAACCGAACTGAAATGTGAGTAACGAGGCTATTTTTAAAATGTAAGGAGTAGAAAGTACAGATAATTGCGTGAAAATGTAAGGAGTAGAAGTAAAAAGTATGCTGTAAAATAATTACTCCAGTAAAGTATAGATACCCAAAATTTCTACTTAAGTAAGGTAACGAAGTATTTGTACTTCGTTACTTGACACCTCTGAACGAAACTAATGCAGTCTAACATTGTGTTGTACAGACAGGTGCATTTAGTTCACCTCCTTTATATCAATGAGGGTTCATTTCAACAGTACCACAAACTGCATTCTCCAAAATGTGTGGTTTTAGTGAATCGATCCTTTCAAGTAAACATGCTGTTATTGTTGTAAATGCCCATGATTACTCACCGCGGTGCTGCTGATTGTCTGCAGGATGAGAAGTCACAAACTGTCAGGAGTCACATCTGGACCCAAATGGTAAGCCATTAAGGAAACACAGACATAATCATGTTGAGTTCAGGTGCATTTTCAAACCTCAGTGATCTGTTATCAACATCGTTTGGCTTCAGGCTTACAGTCATGGCTCTTTCGATCTCACACACTCATCAACACTTGTCAGGAAATGTTATAAAAGCAGCTTTTTCTCTCCCCAGCGTTGGACAAATGAATACCTAACTTGGAATTCATCCGACTTTTGTGGGATTAACATGCTGACCATTCCTAGATCCATGCTGTGGATCCCAGATATGCATATCCAAGAGGAGTATGACATTTAGATTTTTGTTTTATTATTTTTTGGGGCTTTTTTATGGCCTTGAATTGACAGAACCGCTTGAAATGGAAGAGAGAGGGGGGACGACATGCAGCTAATGGCCATGGGTCAAATTCGAACGCACACTCTACTGGGTTAACCCTAACCCTAACTTTTTGTGTGTGTGGAAAATGTCCCCAGAACTTAAATTAGACCCTGGTTCCTGCGGACGAAAGGCTGAGATGCTCAGAGGGTTCATAGTTTGGGGGGAAAGTTCCTGCAGTCAAAATAAGGCTTTAAATGCATGTGCATTTACCGCATCATTTTCCATGTAGAACAGATGTTCTGCTGAGAAAAAATTAAAAATAAAATACAAGTTTGTTTCATACTATAGCTCTACTAGTAAAATAAATGTGTATTTGTATGTACAGGAGAGAGAAAACGCCAACATTTGTACACTGACTATTCAGCGTTGGATTCTGAATTATAAACCTGATGATAGCTGCTGTGACTTGTTTAGATCTCTATGTTGATTAAACCTCTGTACATATCTGAAGAAGAAAACCTACTTTACTTTTTCAGTACCTCTGATACTGGGAGCATTCAAGAAAGTCCATTTGTCAGTTTGTCTCCCAGCGGCATGGTGTTGGCAAACACACGTCAGCTGCTGACCTCCACCTGTCAGCTGAATCTCACCCTGTTCCCCTTTGATACGCAACATTGCAATATCACATTTTCATCCATGAACTCACAAGGTAAATCATACCAGATTAACTGCACTTATATATCAACTGCTTTGGGACATATTTGATGTAATTATTGAATGCTTATTTTCTCCACTCAGCGAATACTATAACACTGGGAACATTCTACAATAACACGCTGCTTACTCAAATCTCAGAGCAGATCATGGTCACACAGGGAGAATGGCAACTCATAAACATGGACGTTGTTTCTACTTTTTACAAAGGTGTGGGAAACAAACTTATATACAGGGTAAGAAAATATGTGTAAGACATATAGTATCAGTGTGTGTGTTTGTGTCTAATTCATATTCAAATGAATTGTTTGTTTTTTCAGGTCACACTCGGCAGGAAGCCGATGCTTTACGTTATCAATTTAATCGTGCCACTGTTGTATTTTCTGATCCTGGATTTGGCCTCCTTCTTCATCAATGAGGCCAGAGGTGAAAAGCTGAGTTTCAAAGTGACTGTCCTCCTGTCCATCTCCGTCCTACTGCTGATTCTTAAAGACATGTTGCCCTCTACTGAAGACAGGCTGCCGATGATAGGTAAGCTGCAGCGCAGACATCAGGCCAGAGATTTAACTTTTCAGCATCCTCTTTACTGTTGTCAACAACATTGCGCTGACCATAGTCTATGGCTGCATCTCTAGCCCTTAAATGGCTTCCTCGACTCCTCCACTTGCCTCCCTTCCTCGCGTCTTTCCCCGGATTTCCACTAGATGCGGGACGGCTGCGGAACGGCTCCGAAACGGCAGCGGAGTCATTAGGTTTCCATTAAAGTCAATGTGTGTATTTCCACTGGCTGCATAACTGCTGCGTTCCGACTCGGTTTTGTGGTTCTATTCTACGTGAATTGGCGAGATCTCGTGGGTCCTCGTGACTTCAGCTGTCAGTCATGGCCGCAGCCGTTCCGCAACAAATCCGGACCTGGTGGGTATTGACGGACGGCAGAGCACGGAGCCGTTACGCAGCCGTTACGCAACCAGTGGAAATTAGGAGTTAGTCCCTCCCACCGAGGAGGCACGGGAGAGTTGTGAGGTAATCTTGGGAGGAGAGAGTCCTCAGTCCTTGGGGCAGAAGTAAGAGCTTTGAGACGGCCTTCACGGAGGAGGGACAGAACAAGTTCCGGTTCAGCAGAGGACCAAGGAGTCGAGGTACTATCAAATGAGGGTTATGAGATGCAGCCCCTATCGACGACGTTTCATTTCCGGGATTGTTCAGTTGCCGCTGGAAATTCCCCTATTTCCTACTTTTCGGCCGTATGTCTGTCACCTTCCGCTTTCTTTGATTTGGCATTCCAAACTCTGGTGGATTTCTGAGGACTATGGTTAACTGCTCCTCAGATCTCTGCAGGGTAAATCCAGACAGCTAGCTAGACTATCTGTCCAATCTGAGTTTTCCGTCCGGGGCTTAGCACCGCCCATGCCGATTGTGATTGGTTTAAAGAATGCCAATAACCTAGAGCACGTTTTTCTCCCATCCCGGGATGTTGTGTGGACTAGCCAGCCCCTGCTCCGCAGCGCTGTGGAGGAAGGTCTGGCAAGACTACTCTGACCGCAAATGTCTCTGCACCTTTTTCTAGCCAGGTACTGTGCTACGATCTTCGCCCTGGTGGGGCTGAGCGTTCTGGAGACCATGCTGGTGAGCTTCCTAATTGACCTCAATGGTTGCTGTGGTAACAAGGATCAAAGCTCCGTTAATGCCCAAGTGGATATTCAGCTGGAAGCCGACAATCACAAGGGTACACTTTCTGCTAACCGAAGACAGACATGTTTTTTGTTATTGGTGTAAGATATATTGTTGTCAGATTGAAAGTTTTCTACTAAACCCATTTTTGATAAAAACAAACATTACATAATGTGGAAACACTAGCAGTCACACACACAATAACACAAACAAACTTAGCGATCGAGGGAGTGAAAGACCCACAAAAGGTAAAATGATTGTTTTGCTATATTTCAAATATTTTCACCGCTCTACCCTGCCGTCAGACAGCACTTTAAGGCGGGGAACTGAAGCCCTTATTTTGCTAGTTGGCATTTCTATTTGAAAATCCCGGAAAAACAATCCAGATGGAGTCGGCCTTTTGTTTAAAATTAGGGTTCCTTGATTTTTAGGCAACTTGGGGTCAACACAACAAGCTGTGGACATCACATCTGACATAATATCACGAGTGACCCCTTTTACACTGTCACATTGTTTTTACGTTATTATTTCATACACTGGTATTATGCAAATATTGATTATAACCACTTTAAGCAGTTCACATCCCAACTTGGTATTTTCCTATTTAGCATGCTGAATTATATTTCTCCTTCCCCACACAGAGCCTCGGGGAGCTGAAGAGACCCCAGAGAAAAGTTCCTTTCCTCTGGATCTGCCCGATGAGCGCGACCTGCTGAAACTAATCCTGGAGGAAATGAAGGCCGCTCGACAGGAAGCTGAAGGACAAGACCAAACCAAGATAAAGCCTGGACTCTACAGAAGACTGGCCCAAATCATAGACTCTGTTTTCTTCACCCTCTACTTTGGAACTGTTGTCGTTTTTTTTACATACATGTATTCAATGTGGGTTTCACAATATGTTAATAGTAATTAGATGATGTGTGTATACTATGCCAGTGCATGCTCTTAAATGAGATTACAATGGGATTATAACTACTGTAACTATATATATATATGTGTATATTACTGTTTCTAATCCCTAAATGTTAATTCTACATTTTCTGTCCTTATTCTTCTTAAAGTGCAGAATAGATCTCACTGATCTTTTCAGACATGAGCTTGATTGTATATACAGCATGTTATTAAATGTTTCAATTATATGATGTGTTGGATTAAAATAAAGTTGATTCTTGTTTATATTGGTTGTTTTTATTTATTAATATGTGTCATGAAATAAAAGTAGAGGAGGGTAATTGGCATTTTTGCTGCTGAAGATATAAAAAGGAATCTTCTATGTAATGGAAAAAACTAATACCAGACTGTGAAAATCCTCTGTTAAAAGTATAGGTCCGGCATTTACGACATTACTTCAGTAAAAGTAGCCTAAGTAGCCTATAATCATGAAAATGTAGTTAAAGTATTAAAGTCATAAGCATGTCCCCTGTGACTGTTCTACTATATTATGACATCATTAGGTAATTGTTACTCATGCAGTAATTAAGTAAAAGCAGGATTTAACTGTTGTGGTTGGTTGAGCTGGAGTTCAATGTGAACTATAAACCAGTGATTATTTCCATTATGGATTAATCTGCTGATTATTTTATCCATTAACCGATTGATTGTTTGGTTTGTAATATAGTGTAAATAATGAGAAATGGCGTCCCAGTTACCCAGAGGCCAAAGTGACACCATCACAATGTTTGTTTAGTCCAACCAACAGTACAAACTTCAACATTACTAATACATTACTACAACTATTGACATTATTAAAAGAAAAAACAATTATCAAAATGATTTTCTGTCAATCCATTCATCGACTTATTGTTTCAGCTGTATTTTCATATAGTGCTGGGTAGTTTATTCTATAACAAAGCATCGTATTTTATAAGCTCTTCATATGTTTTGTATGCAAAACAATCTTTCAATCATTTTCTTTTATTTTTCATAGGTTACGAGCCCAATGTTACCCTTAAAAAGAAACTAGACTCGTGGCTGGGTTAGCTCAGTTGGAAGGCGCACATATATACTACAACTCTGACCTGTGGCCCTTTGCTGCATGTCATTCCCCCTCTCTCTCCCTTTTCATGTCTTCATCTGTCCTGTGAAATTAAAGGCCTAAAATGCCCCAAAAATAATCTTAAAAAAAGAAAAGAAACTAGACTGAGACAACGGCTAACCATACAAACAATCATACTAACGGATGAAAGAAAAAAACAACAACACAAACATAAACCATCATCCTCTAACAACACAAACATAAATCATCATCGTCCATATTATAACTACAATTACAATGAGACGTTAATGCCTATGCAGACTAAAATTCTATAACAGTGCTCCATATGGAGCACTGTTATAGAATTTTAGCTGTATGGAGTATATACTCCATACAGCCAAAAAGCCATTCATGTCTCCTTGGCAAAAAGCAAACAAATACATTTCATAACATTTTAAAAGCATCTCCTATCTATTAAAAATTAGTGTGATATTGCTCAGAGTCAGTGGTGGAAGAAGTACTCAGATCCTTTACTTAAAGTTCCAGTGTGTAACGTGTTTAGTTGTTCATTATTAAAATCTGTGTTGCCCGTTCACAAAGGTGTCCTTTTTCATGAATATTTACCACCACCATCAATTCCAAGTATTCCTTTTGGCTTGAAATTTTACATTTGCGTAGGTTTCCTCCGGGTGCTCCGGTTTCTTGACCACCATAAAGACACGCGTGCTAGGTAACTAGGACTACATTTGAAAATTAGCCGACTGGCTAACACTGCCGCATTTACAGAAATGTTGATTCATATGCATTGTCCTAATCAAATCAAATAAATCTTAAATCTTAATTTCCATTCGTGTGAACTGGAGTAGACACTCCATATTCATGCGCCATCTTGAAATACGTTAGCCGGTAAGGGACATACAGGACATACTGCTCCACCTTTCGCGTTTTTGCTGTCACATGATAAACTCCCAGGTGCTGCTAATGCTGCTAATGGGTATCGTAGCTTCCCGGCCCCGGCAAGTTTGAAGAAGGAAACATGGAGGACCACACGTATTCAAAATCTAAATTTCAGGAACAGGAGTCTTCTTTTTCGCCCAGAAAAAAAGAAAAAGAAAAGGATATTGAAAAGAGCAAGAGACCGTTTTTGAAGCGTGAAGGCTACCGTAGCTGTAATACGTACTTTGAACTGCGTGGCGTGAGAGAGTTGATTGCGATATATGATCTCAACGCTAGATGGGAGAAATTCCTACACATTGGACCTTTAAGTAAAAGTACTAATACCACCCTGTAAAAAAAATACAAAAAAACTCTGTTACAAGTAAAAGGTCTGCATTGAAAATGTTACTAAAATTAAAGTATGTGTCATCAGGAAAATGTACTTAAAGTATTAAAAGTAAAAGTAATGGTCTAACCATTTCAGCTGGACTTGTAGGCCTGTGTATTGTTGGGTAGTTTAATTTATAATACAACATCGTATTTTATAAACTACATGTGTTTTGGGTGTAAAAATCTTAATTTGTAAACTAAAATTGTCAGATTAATGTAGTGGAGTAAAAAGTACAATATTTCTCTCTGAAATGTAGCGGAGTAGAAGATGAAAGTGCATGAAAAGAAAATACTAAAGTACAAAAAACTCAAATTTAGTACCTAAGTAAATGTACTTAGTTACATTCCACCACTGCTCAGAGTGCAGACAGGAATGCATGTCATATGACATGTATGTGTCATATGACTGAACATATTAGTTAAGGTTTTGGCAGTTTCGATAAACTGAGCTGCACAGTTTACTGATTTCGACTAAAGTATAGTCATATAACGTTGAGTGGCACTGAAGTAATTATAGAGTGCATGCAAAATTGTTTTAATAAACAAAACATGCTCCCACAATCGGATGTGATTGGACCTCGTGATTTGTTTTTACCGCACAGACGACCGATCGAGCAAACCAACTAACAGGTGCATGAAGCTATCTTTGGCTAAACATAACATTAATAAAGACAACACCACTGCGCCTTCATAATAAAAGCTTTCTCATATCAGCCTTTAATGTTCGACAGAGAAGGTTTTACTTTGAAAGCTACTACAGGAAGTGTGAGTTTGTGTTAGAGAGTTAATATTAACAGGTCTATGGTTAGAGGGAGGTCAGCTGACAGTTGGTTAGTTTACTGCTTCAGTTAGCTGGAGCCGTGCTAGCCCAGTGCGAGGTGTTTTTCTGTTTATCTCCAAACATTTGGTTCACACTGTCTTCCCTCTAACTAAAACAGCTCATGTTAGCTACGTGGCTAAGTTTTTTTTCAGCTAGCTAGCTAGTGATCCACATGACAGCTCGGAGCATCCTGCTAGCCTAGTAGCTACATTAGCAAGATACACTGGGAAGAAGTAAGGTGAGAAGTGTTTCCTTTTGTTTTCAATGATGACTTTGATTAATGACATGCATTCTGTAGTCCATGAATAAATAAAACACTGTCCTGAATGACTGAAATTGTCTAAGTTGCCTCCACAATCTCTGTCACCGAGCTACACAGTAGTGGTCGTCAGACATTTGGTAAAAGACGATTTGCAATGAAAATATGTGGTGCTATGTGAATCATGTGCATGCCGAATTGAAAAGTGGTCCTTTAAAGATGAAGACATATCTTGAATAATGTCTAGTATAAGCGCATTTCTTTTGTCAACGACAATATACATACTAAATTGCAAGATATGTGATTGGAGTTCTTTTTCAATGCAAGAGAAAAGAGATAAACCACTTTTTAAAATCTGTTTTCTTACTTTCCCAATATTTATTCTTGCATTATAGACCTTGAACAACCGGTTTTAGCAATACTTTACTGGCATCAAAATTAAGTGAAGTACATTTGAATAAGAAATGAAAGTGATAGAACTGACTGTCACTGTTGTTGTAACAGCTGTTGTTTTTTCCTTTTTAGGTGAGGACCCGTGTCATCAACCATGGCAGGTGGAATTACAGAGAGCGGGGAACCCTACTCCCCATTTGTGAGTATCCTACAGGATGCTGTGGTTAATTCTTGTTTTTCATTATTTAAGCACAGACATGCATTTAACTGTAAAGGGAGAGCTCCATACAAACTGTGAGTTGTCAATAAATTACATGTTTCGGTAGCTAGGAGCTGCAGTGGATACATTTTTTTTAAATTTACTTTTTATTAGTTTTCTTTTATGTGCCATCTGGGCACGAAACATACAACATAACATGACGATTTATGCATTAAGTAAAACAGCAGTTAACAAAAGCACATCATACATAAAATTATAAAGATTCTGCTCGAGAATGGGGGGGAACATTTCTTATTGAGAGGATTCAACCTTATTTTTGCAGTCTATATGAAGTCAGGTCTTACAGTTGACACATAGCTAAGCCATTTCGACCGGTTCTCTTAAAAATATCAGTTTGGTTCCGTAGTTTGAATGTAATTCTCTCCATAACATATATATATATATATATATATATATATATATATATATATATATATATATATATATATATATATATATATATATATGTAGCAATCCACTCATTTATTGTTGGTTTGTCTGTCTTAAGCCATTTTCTGGTCAAAGCCTTTTTACACCCCACTTGCAGTGGATACATTTTGAATGCTAAGTCCTCATGATTGCATCAGTGAAAATGTTCTATCACGGTTTACACTTAGAGCTCAGAGGTAAAGAAGTAGTAATATTCTTCTCTGATTACTTTCAGGTACTTTAACCATTACCTTGTGTTTTCAAGCTACTGATTTTCACTGCTCATTATGTTTTTAAACATTTCGTAAACATTTTTCAAGTGAAACTTTCTTTGGGTAATCAAATGAGTAATGTCTTTTTGAGAAGGGATGGTGCATATGAGACTTGTGCAGTGAAGAATAAAGAGGAAGTTACATTGCTTACATGTCCTTCTTTTTACATAGCAGGCCTCTTTATGGTCTGAACTCAGTTTTGACAACTCATTTCGTTCACACACTGCAAATGTCAGCATGACTTTTCCGCAAAGATTAAGTTCTGCTGGTTAAAGCTGTGAATCATTGAAGCACTCTGCTTCCAGATAGGAGTTAGTGCTATCTAAGTAGCCCAGTTGTCATTCTTGACAAGGGTTGAATAATTCAGCAAGTAGTCTGATCTTTATCAATCCGAGGAACACCTAATACTGTAGTGCTTGAGATTTAGCATTTAAAGTGCTCATATTATGCTAATTTTCAGGTTCATAATTGTATTTAGAGGTTATATCAAAATAGGTTTACGTGGTTTAATTTTCAAAAAACACCATATTTTTGCTGTACTGCACATTGCTGCAGCTCCTCTTTTCACCCTGTGTGTTGAGCTCTCTGTTTTAGCTAGAATGAGGCTTCTCACTTCTGTTCAATCTTTGTTGATATATATATGGCAGCAGCCATATTACTTGAAGATGTCTTATGCCTCTCATCCTGCTGATGTCTTCTCCAGGTGGGGCTGGTGTATATGTTCAATCTGATTGTGGGAACAGGAGCTTTGACGATGCCCAAAGCCTTCGCTACAGCTGGTTGGGTGGTTAGTTTATCACTCATCGCCTTTTTAGGATTTATGAGGTAAGTTTTGTTCTACCCAAACTCCTTACCATTTTGTTCTGTCCCGCATGCAACACCAGAGACAATGTTAACAAACCAACTGCCCTCTTTTCTAGTTTATATTCAGATTCAGTATAACAGTTTTAGGTTCTAGAAGACGGGGAAAGTCTCCAGTCGCCTCTCCATCAGCTGTGCAAAAATAAAACATTTTTGAATTGTCTGTTTTACCAATAAGTTGTGGTCAACGGTGATGGCATGTGGCTAAGAGTCGCTCATCAGGATCGGGGAAATCCACTTGCTAGTCTCCTGCCCACTCTGCGAGCATGGGCTAGCTAACCAGCTGGCTGATGAAGTAAACGCAGAGGAAAAGGTGGAGAAGATGAGCTCAAGCTAGCAAGACCTTCTCTGCAGCCATCTCATGACAATAAGATTTAACGCTTATCAGAATAGGAAAAATCAACTCACCAGTCTCCTGCTGACTCTGCTAGCCTGGCCGGTCCATGTTTCAAAATGTAAACATGAGCTTAAACACAGGAGAGGTGGAGAAGATGAGCTCAAGCTAACGACCATATGTGCGGCCATCTCATGACAACGAGTTGCTTATCACGATAGGGAAATCTACTCACCAGTCTCCTGCTGACTCTGCTGACCTAGCCGGTCCAAGTTTCTAAATGTAGTAAACACAGAGAAAAGGGGAAGATGGCTATCATCAGCTATGACCTATGGCTACAACACCGACTAGGTGGACAAGCAAGACCGTCTCCCCGTCCATCTCTACGTCAGAGGGGGCACAGAGGAATTAAACACAGACTGTGATTTTCTCTGCTGGGCATTCTGCCGGCCAGTGTGCAGGCGGTGGACAGTGAGCTGGTCTCCGTTGGTTTCCAGCGGCATGTCGGGAGCTGTGGTGTCCTATTGCCGAGACTTGGCAGAATCCTGGAGTCAAACCGGGTGACTCTTTTTCTGTGCGCTGATCTGACGGGCACATTCTGCTTCGGGATGCAACAAATAAAATGAATTGATTGAAAATGTGTTTGAACTAGGGCTGCTCGATTAGGGAAAAAAATATAATCACGATTTATTTCAGTCAATATTGAAATCACGATAATTTAACACAATTACTCGTTGACTTCTGGAAAGATGTTGTAATTATTGAACTTAAAAAACAGTGGAAAAAGTTAAATAAATCAACAGTAAAAAAACCACAACTGTGAAATTTGCCTCAATATTTGTCCTATTTAAACTTTATTTTTTCATTCAGAACACAAGAGAAAATAAGAGTTTACTTGCAAAACGTAATGAGCTAAATAATTGTTTTTCTCGATTATTCTGTTTTTGTGATCATTGGGAGCCGAAATCATAATCGCGATTAAATTTCGATTAATTGCACAGCCCTAGTTTGAACATCAGGTTTTGTTCCCTGCTAAGATGAAAGTGATTATTCAGAGGACTTTTAAGGGCCAGGTTTTAATCATATCAAGCTAGCAAAGTCAATCATGTTAGTGTTTTCCAGTGAAAAGTGTGTAATTTTTTTTTTTTTTTACTTATGCATGCTGCATGATCTGGCCCTAAAGTAAGAAATGATGCACAAAATATGAATATGAAAACAAAATCGAACATAAATATGATATATTGAGAGGTGTAGGAGTAGTTGATGAATTTAAGCTAAGTTTTAGAAGGTGAGGTCAAATAAAAGGCATTTAGTATGTGCTGTGTGTAGCCAGTTTCTCACTAACTGCCAAATATGAATTGTGGTTAAGTAAAACTTAGATGCCATTAAACATAATTGTAATAAAACCGATATTAAAAAGGTTTACGATGATTCGTTCGATTATCGCAAAGTCAAAACTGGTGCATATACATTTTCTTTTCAACATAAAACATGCTTATATGTGAAAATGTCTTGTCTCATGTCTTTCTATTTTCAGTATTTTAAAGATGCCATAATCAATATTTTAATAATGACAATGTTAAAACAAGGTGAAAGGTGTCGAAGTGACTGACCTACAGGGAATTATAAAAGATTCTGCAGCTCCTATCCGCTTCACAGAGCGTTATAGTGAGTTTTGGCTCATTGTTTACTGTTCAGGTTCACTCTCAGCGCTCATAGCCTGGTTTTTAGAGGAAAAGTTGTACACCGCCACTGTACTATACCTGCAGCAAACAGCAGACCAACACAGTAAGAGACTAGCTGGTGAACATAGCATTTAGCAGCTAAAGAGACCGATATTTCCCGCAGGAAGAGGTAGTTTGGGTTCACAAATTGTGAACCAACAAATCAGTGATTGCAGATTTAAATGAACTATATTTTTGACATTTACACGAACGTGTTTTCACTTAAAGCAACAGGTAACCATCAGCATTTTACAGAGAAGCTTTAATAGATCCAACAAACAAACCACAGTTTCCAACATAGTGTTGCAATGGTCAAGGCCAGAAAAATACTTCTCCTCTTGTTAACCTGTTCTTTCCTCTCCCTTCACCAGCTACATGACCACCACGTTTGTGATCGAGGCGATGGCGGCAGCCAATGCTCAGCTGCGCTGGAAGAGAAGAGAGCGAGAAGAGGTGATTTATTTTTATTTTTTATTTTTTTATTTTTTTTAAACATTTCTTTAATAGGATGTTGGCTGGATAGATGCTTTTCTATGTGTCAGACAAACCAAATATGAAAGAAGTAAATGTTCCTCTCTGTCAGAGTCTGGGTAATAAGACATGAAGCCAAACACTATTTACACCCTGCAGGCAAAACAGTGGAACTAATGGTCGTATAAATGCAGCGCAGGGACATATCCATGCAGTCCTGAGCTCTGCTTAGTGTGCCTACAGGTCTTGTTCTGACATGTTGAAGCATGGTTAGGCAGCTAATAACGGACCGCTGAAATAATCAGCGTCAAAATAAACACGCATCCAAAATGGGACTGCAGTCAGGGAGAGTGATGCTCTAATTATACAGAAGCACACTGCAAGACACATTAATGAGAACTATCCCTTCTTCTTTTGGATCACGGTGGATTCAGTTGGTTTAATTGATTCCTACAAATAGGCTTTTGCAAATCCTGCTATGGCACCTCAGGGTCCTGTACCTGCGTCCGGAGGGCAGGATGGTGAAATGGCTGTGGTGTGGGTTGTCCTGTGCTATTGTGGTTGCAATGTGTGTGATGGCCTTAAATTTGAGATCTGAGAGTGTGGGAGTGGGGAGAGCGATTCATTTGGCAGCAATGTGAGTTTGGCCTGGTTGGTGACAGAAAGCATGTTAAAGAAATAGGTGGAACAGTAAAGCAGGATGGGCTGGACAATACTCTGATACAACAGTAGGTGGAGATTGGGGGGGGGGGACATACTGTAGAATCCTTTGACTGTAACACTAAAGGGATGTATTGCTGTTTTAGAAAATGCGCAATGGCTGCATGTTATCTTGTTTAGAGTACTCCGTATGATATTATTCTATGCAAACAGTTTACTAATAATGAGAGAGAAAAGAGTAATCAGTATAATATTGTATTCTTATGCAAACAGTTTAATAAATAACCAGAGAAAAAGTATGTATCATAATTTTTCTAACAATTGCACGTGATCAGGCCATATTAATTATATTCCCCACAGTGACTGTGTTCTTTCATTAACATTGTGACATACAGCCATGAAATACTCTTTATTATATCAATATTATAACTGAAATGAGGCTGTTTGCTTAAAGGTCCCATGACATGGTGCTCTTTGGATGCTTTTATATAGACCTTAGTGGTCCCCTAATACTGTATCTGAAGTCTCTTTCAAAAAAGTCAGCCTTGGTGCAGAATTACAGTTACTAGAGCCAGTCCCACAATGAGCTTTCCTTAGGATGTGCCATTTCTGTGTCTGTAGTAGGGGGGGGGGGGATCGGGCCGAACTTTTCTGTCCGAGCCCGGCCCGCGTCCGACAGAACCGTGACCGAACCCGGCCCGAGCCCGACAGGCATCAAGAGATTTATGTCCGAGCCCGACCCAACCCGACACCGTTAAAATCTCATTTCATGTAGGCTACGTTTTTTTGTGTGGAAAGCCCGCTTTTATTAAGCAACTGTAAGGCACTCAGAAATGTCAACAGATGAGCGCATCAGCACAGTGAGCGCGCACACGGGGCAACAAGCGCACGTTAACACAGGCGCACACAAGAGGCCCAATCATATAATTGAAATAAAATTAACATATGCCTAGACAACTATGTGGAAATACTTCCACATAGTAAACTTTCATTTTCGGTGGTTTTAAAATCTCCTGAGGCCAACTTCTTTTTAACATTTTCCACCGTTTCGCTCAGTGCGCTCAATGCGCTGTGGCATGCAGTCTGCCTGATATGCACGTGTTTCATTGTCAATTAAAGCTACATTTCCGCAATTCTGCACACAGGAAGACGGATGTTAGGTTAATATTTTAAATTCATTTTAATCACAAAAACAAACCTTTGCATTAAGTGAAACAGGCCCATTACATAATAAGCTGTTTTACATTTTAAATGTCCCATGCCTTAGGCTACCGCGCTGATGTGACTGTCCGAGCCCGGCCCGAACCCGGCCATCATTTCTAAATATCTGTCCGAACCCGGCCCGGCAGGACCCGGCAGGACCCGGCAGGACCCGTCGGGCTCGGGTCGGGTATCCCAGCCTTAGTCTGTAGCTATTGAGGAGGAGAGAGGGGGGGCAAGGTGGAGGGTGGGGGTGTGGCCTTGACCAACTGCCACTTTGCTCGTTTGAAAGCCATGATGTCTCTCTCTTTCTCATGGGTGGGCAAATTCTCTGGGTGGGCAAAGCAGAGAAAGGGGAGGTAACCTTGCTCCTTATGACCTCATAAGGAGAAGGTTCCAGATTGGCCCATCTGAGCTTTCATTTTCTCAAAGGCAGAGCAGGATACCCAGAGCTCGGTTTACACCTATCACCATTTCTAGCCACTGGGGGACCATAGGCAGGCTGGGGGAACGCATATTAATGTAAAAAAAAAACTTGCCATGGGACCTTTTAAACATCCCATTTTTAAGCTCACGGTATCTCTGTAGCACCAAAGCTGAGTGACCTCTCTCATCCCTGATGTCCTCCTTATTTAAACTGAAGTTTATTACCACAAGGGTGTCTCTTCTTTCCCACTTGAGCTTCTCTGGAGAGAAACAAGGACTGTTTTCATTTGTAGCCCAGTAAAAATGACTAGACAATAAAATATTTCACGTTAGAAGCCTGCAAAGAGATTCCCCTTTTTAATAGGAAGCTGTATTTTTTTTATTTATCGTCCAATCGTAGCACAAGTGAAATGTGTCTCTTGCCACCCGTCTATAAGAAACCCAATTTGGATGTAAGTAAAGGACTGTACACGATTACCAAGGGAGACAACCAAGTCTTCAATCATTTTTACTTTGACTTAGAAAAAGACTTAAAATGGCGCGGCCTTTGCCTTTTGTTTCTCCCCCGGTACAGAATTCATCTTGCTTGATGCTTGTGGGTTTCCTGTTGAGGAGTTATGAGCCAGAGTACAATAGCCCGGCTCTAACTGAGCCCCAAACACTCCCCTTGATTCATGGCTCCTGTACTGCTCTCAGCCTTTTTCCTCCCACGTAATGAAAAAGAAAAGAGGGATGAAACTGGAAACGTTTACCTCTGAATGCTTTTTATTTCTCTCCGCTTAAGCGAAGCATATTAACGAATAACGCAATGCATCATCATATGTGTTTTCCCCGAAAGCCTCACATACAGTATAAGGTGGAGACCGTGAGTTAGATGATAGTCCTTCTGTCTGCATTACCTGCTGGACAAAAAGTCATCAGTTCATATGGAAAACTAAAAGATAAAGATAAAGCACGGTATCAAACTTGGCCTTGTGATGTGAACAGACTCTTTTATAGGACATCCATAAATGTGTAGCCTAAAATATCACCTTACTGGTTGTGTTGCATCTAAGCCTGAGTGATGTTCTGATTAAATAGTTAATGTTTGGCACTGGCTAGGGATGTGACTGTTTTTGTTGGGTTTTTTTTTTTTTTTTTTTTTTTTAAAATTTCAATTTAAACCCATGTCAATGATTCGTTTTATTATTACTTTTTTTTTTTTTTTATCCTCTATATGAGAGCTGCAACCAACAATAATTATAAATAAATCTGTTAAATTAAACTTTCTCGGTTTTGTCAGGAAATGGTGAAAAATGGCCATCACAATTCCCTGAAGTGATATCTTCAGGTTCCTTGTTTTATCACCAACAGTCCAAAACACTCATTCACCTGCAATATATATACACACACACACACACACACACACACACACACACACACACACACACACACACACACACACTTTCTGTCGATCAACTAATTGATTAATTGACTAATCATTGCAGTTCTGCTGTATGTTGAATTTTTTGCTTGCTTTCAGGAATATTTCACTATTTGCATCTTGCTGTGCAGCATCTTAAAGTCTCTAGATGAGTGGGTTCCAACCTGGGGGGTCAGGACCCGGTTCGTCACATAATGACTAGGGGTAGGAAGTGAAAAAAACAAACAATGAAAAAGAAATCTTTTTTTTTTTCTTTTCTGTAAAATACCGTAAAGTTTTGCCTCTTCACCCTAAAAAAACGTATTCAAATATGATTGAACTACTTACAACTGAAAGACGTGCGCCCTGTACGTGGAGTCGCATGTAGACTAGGGCTGTGAATCTTTACCGGTCTTTCCATTCGATTACGATTATCCTGTCAACGATTCAAATCGATTCGATATCCCGATGCATCCCCTCCTCAATATTATTATATATTGCTACACATGGTTTTCTTGAACAAATTCAAGCAGTCAGATATACAGTATATGAACTCCTCTTTTAATTTTTTCTGTCTTCTTATTTATTCCGTACGTTTTTTTTGTATCTGCTCTGAAAAAAGACACTTCCTGAATGTAGCGGAGTCTGAACACAGCAGACAACAGGCAAAAGGCAAAAAAGAAAGAAGTAGCGACCGTAAAATCAACAAGTAACATCATTAGGCAATCATTAATTATGGTCTGTCACTGCATCAATGCAGAATTGTCCAGGTCCACAACGCGATGCAATGATATTAACTGATTAAAAACCCCTAAGGACCCCTTACAAGATAGATTAGAATAATTTGATGAAGCCTATTGTTTTACACTTCTTAAAGTATTTGCATCATCAAAAGACAGAAAACCCATGAAGCACACCGACCCAATGAGGTGCTAGTAACGCTGTACAAAATATCAAAGGCAAATCAAGAGAAAGAAGGGCTGATTTGAAGTGCATTTCAGAACACACACACACACACACACACACACACACACACACACACCGAGAGTGAAGTGTTTTACTCTGAGGGCATTCATAGGCTAAATAAAACCCAGATTCTGATTATTTTAAATAATATGCAATTCCTCAGATTATTTTTTTAGATTTTGAAAATTTAAATATCATTCATTGAACTATGAAGCCTTTTCTACAAAATAAATAAAAAAAATTTCATGACCATTTAAATTAATGAATCTGAAAACCTTTCACGGACCCCATAGCAGCGTGCCACAGACCCCTGGGGGGTCCACGGGCCTCACTTTGAGAATCACTCTGGATTACACAAGCGACTAATTAAAACAAATTAATTGGAAGTGTAAAAATTGAAATCTTCTTCTTTCACCTGTAATTAGTACTGTCTTTTCCAGCAGCCTTCTGATCCATTGGCTATCATTTTCTTTCTCAGAAATTACACTATAGTTAGCAAGACTTAAAACTGTTTTAATCAGATGGCCTTTTTCATTTCATAATTTAGTTTTAATTCATTTCTTTCAGCCAATTCGAGACAGTATGTTGTACGTTATGTGTACTAACGTTGCCATTGCTCCGTCCTGGTTGCATCATGGGAAACTGCTCCGCTTTCTTTTCACATTCCCCTGCATGGAGTAGAGATTAGGATTCAGCCTGGTGTTTGACTGCGTTTTACAAAGTTGGTTTGACTTTGTTCATGCCTTGAGGCAGCGATAAAGGAAGCATCTGATCCATAGCCGCACATTAATCTGTTATTGTGTTGGCTTGCTTATGTTTGCTGTTTGTCACCGAGCCATTAGCTGCTGTCACTCCTCATCTCCTCTTCCTCCGTCGGACCCGGCCAGCGTGTCTCGATGCATTCATGATGACACTCCCAAAGTTGACTATCATCAATGGCTAACTGGCATTAATCTGCCGAGAATTTGTGAAATGATAACGAGTGATGTGCGGGTATGCTATCGGTGTGAATTGTGAAGTGCTCCATTCTGCAAAGTGCGTGCCAGCTGTTGCTTGTAATTTCCAGATGTTGTCTCCCCCCTGCGTCACGTATACAGAGCAAATAAGCACCGTGTTAATCGCTTGTAAACTGACTGTTGTTTATGTCGAGAAATTAGGAAAACAGGCGTCTAAAACAGAGCTTCACACACTCATGTTGTCTCCACAGGTCCATGACAGCGACTCCACCTCCGAGTACTCAGATGATGATGTCATGGTGCGAGGCCGGTCGGAGCCGGAAACCAAGCCTATCTTGTCTGTTCGTGAGTATCGTACGTTCAATTTAATGTTTGTGGTACATAGTTTTTATTACAAACTATTTTACTGGTGCTGGTATATCAATGTGTCTATCACAAGATCAGAAGCTGGAGAAAGCAGTAAACTGCACTCTTAAAAGTTTACCTTCGCAGAGGTTTTCTATTCAAAATTAACTAGATTCCTTGAGGGTCATCCAAGTGTTTCTTTTAATACTTTTTAAATATCTTAACAAGATAAGTTTCAAGTTATTTAGTATAAAATGCACAGCAATGCAGAAGCAGTTATAATTGTAGTTCTTCATTATCTATATTATTCCTCTCTTCCTTAGGTGAGATTCCTTCTATAAGCCCCTAGGGCTTTTCTTAATCTCACCTGCACAATCTTTATTTTTTATTATTTAATTTCCTTGTTACTGTTTTTACAGATTTTATTGTGCAAAATAAAGAAATTCAAAAAAATCCAAAAAGTTGTTGTCAATGAAAATCATAGACTCCCTCCAACAGTGCTCACTAAATGTGTATATATATATAAATAAAGAAATAAAGAAATAAAGAAAAAAAAAAAAAGAAAAAGAAATCGCATGTAAAAAATAAACCCAGATTCTAAGACATAAAATAGTGCAATTTAAGATGTACGGATAAAATATAACAAATAGAAAATGAAACATACTAATATTCTCTTTATTCTTTGCCTGAACTAGGGCACTTTCGCATTGTGGCATCTTGAAATCCTACTTCCATTTTAGAGCGGAAGTGCTATTACTTCATCAGTGTCGCTAGATTTACTATCCTGTAGTTGTTATGAATTTCAGGCGAGAAAGTAAGCCTTTTGATTCGATAGATGTCATCCGTTTGATAAAATAACACCTATTTGGGAATTTGCACCGACATTTTTTAGAGCTGTGAGGAGCTACAGGCAGTGTGAGACCAGCTACACTCACTTCAACTGTGTTTCTGTAATCGTCACCCTGAAAATAATTTTAGCTACTGCTCTATGGTTCACATTTGTACTAGTTTATTTTTAAATTTACAATTAAATGTGTGTTAAAATGAACACAATATTTAGATGGTCACCAAACTGTGATTTTTAAACTGTTCAAATGATCTTAAATCTTGAGAAAATATATGCCAAGATAGACGGCAAAGATAATCGAACGGTCAACTTTTTATTTTGTCATAAAATGTGAGTGCTGTTGCGTTACTTTAGTTTAGCCACTAAATGAAATCAAACAATGGAGAACAACAAACTTCTAGTTTTTGAATCACTTTTTAACATATTTTATGTCATATCTTTTATTATCAGAATATGATAAATAACATATAATTATCATAATATGAAATGATCAGTCTGTAAAACTGTTACACCAGAGTTTGGGGTCTCAGTAGGCCAGGAGTCATGTTGCACTGCTACTTCTGGTGCATCCAGCTGATGTGCTTTAGTCTATTAAAGACTTACATAGGCTAAGCATTGAATGTAAACACCGCTTAATTGTAATGTAGGATGTGATATACACTTTATATTTGTAGTCTTTCTAAATGTTCTGTGACAGTGACAATGAGTGTACACCTTGCCATGCAAGACTTGGTTTCAGAGAAATAAAGTCCAATCAAATCACCAGGCTGCCCTTTGACATTTAGGTGCCTGTTGTGCGCACGCTATTTACTGCCGATGGCCTCCATGTTTTCACAGAGCGATCCGGAGGTCCCGTCGATCAATTCGACATCGCCGAGCGGGTTGAGATGGGTCAAATGGCCTCCATGTTCTTCAACAAAGGTAATATTCCTCTGGCCTCGAGCTTCTACTCTCGCAGCCCATTATTCAATTACCTGCAGACGGCGCCGTCATTAGCCACGTGTAACATTTATGGAGGCGCAGTGAAGGTTGTGTGGGATGATTCCGCATTAACTTTTTTTTTTTTTTTAACACCTTTCATGTCCGATCCTCACATTCACAAAGGAAGGCTGCTGGCTCTCTGATTGAATGTAATTATATATGGATAAATTGCCTTTGGTTGTAATTATACCTGTTTGAGACTCCATCAAGGCAGTTAATCTCCCTAATGTGCATGTGGGAGAGAGAGGGGGGTCCAACCTGTACTCGTGGCAGAGATGTTAAGGCTGCCTGAATGATTTAGGCGCCAGTGAACCCTCCGTTAACTTGTGAGGGCAAATTAAAAAGCAGAATCGCAGTCACCTTTAAACTAGGACTGCACGATAGATCGTTTTTTTTATCATCATCGCCATATTAACTTGCACAATATACACATCGCAAAAGGCTGCAACATATCGCAATAGACACTTTTTTAGTGATTTTCTTTCATTGGTTTTAAATTCAGCAAGCAATTTGTTGTATTTTAGCAGAATACTGAAAGCAGCAGAAATGCAGAACAGAGTACACTTTAATATCTGTTTATTTATCGCAAGTAATATCGTTACCGCGATATTCGACAACGTTCTCTCATATTTTCGCGGCTTTACATTCCTCATTCATTTCAGTACATTGTCCTGGTCGTGTCTGCGTGCAGCACCCCCTTCTCCCCATCCCCCCCCTCCCTCCCCTTGTCCGTTCTCTGTTTAAATACATGCGAGTGACTCAACAGTCTGCGGCGTCCCTGTTGTCGCAGGGATAAAGCAACAACAAAAGGTCAAAGCTCCGACAGCATCATCTGTGCCGACACGTTCCGTCCCTTCAGCGTTTCAACACTAGGTGGAGCACTCGGCACGCGCGCGCGCGCACACACACACACACACACACACACACACACACACACACTGTCACACACACTGTCACACACATGCACTCGGCTCGTGTTCACACCCACACGTGTGAACGCACTCATGCGTGCCCGTCATGCAGCTCACGCTGTTAAAGCTGCAGTGTGCTGCCATCCATGCAGCCTCTTGTCACTCAGCTCAACTGTCCTGCTCGTTAAAGGTGAAGTGCTAAAAAAAATACATCTTTGCTGATGACCTTTCCCACCGTGAAACGGGCCGTGTGCAGGTGAGGCACGTGGAGGTATTGATTCGTAGTAAGGAAATTAGTTTTCACTCCTCTTCTCTCTCTCTCTCTCTCTCTCTCTCTCTCTCTCTCTCTCTCTCTCTCTCTCTCTCTCTCTCTCTCTCTCTGTCTCTCTCTCTCTCTCTCTCTCTCTCTCTCCATGCTATGGGAGAGCTTCCCAGTGACTCTAATCAGAAATGAATTAGATGGGCACGAGTCCCAGCACATGCTGAACGAGGACAGGGGAAACGCAGCTCTTTTGTCCATGCTGACAGCACCGACCTCCGCACTTTCTACCTGATATCCTCATTTTTCATACCCGTGTGAGAGCTTCCATTTTTTGCACAAATGAAAACAATTACCAAGTCCAGCAAGTTGTCATTTACATTCTTAGATATTGTCTCAAATGTTAAATGTTGCCTTAGCACAAACAAACCATTTAAGAACTTTAACCTTTTTAACAAAGTTGAAAATTTGCTAAAAAGAAAATCTGCCAGACATTCGATGCCAACTTGTAGTACTTTCAGGCCAGTTTTTTGATACTCTGTGCTGTGGATGTAGGCTCGGATTATGCTCGATCAGAACTAGTTTGTACGTACTTGTTGTCTGATCATATTGGAAATCAGAAGTGCTTATATCTGTTCTGAACAGCCACGCTGTAAGGAGGAGTGAAAAGCCGTCAGTTTAGAGAGAGGTTGAGAGGCGATATTGTTTAAATATGGTGATATTTAAACAATATAATTCTTAATTGTGCCTGCTGTTGTGTGGTCTAGGTCTCTGTCTGGAATGTGTCCTGGGACACCTTCTGTTATGATTTGACATTGACACTATGAATGAAATTTTAATTGAGTTAATCGGTTTGAGTTTATGTTTTACTCGTTTGCATCTGAAATGATACTTAGTCTTCTATGTTAACAAAATTCAATATATTTTGGTTTGTAAGAAAATGCAAGCAATTTTAATTTCAACCGGTGCTCTGGATACTTGTGATGCGCATGTTTCAAGATTTTACAGAGCAGACAATTAAAGGATTAATCAAGATAATCAGCAGATTAATTGGTAATGGAAATAAGTGTTAGTTGCAGCCCTATAGATTCTTTATTTAGGCAATGTCTCTTGGTCAGTGTGCATTCAGACTTTATAGATTTGCACTTAAAATAATCTGCTAAATTGAAGAATAAGCACATTAGAAGCTATTTATTTACATCTAGGATGTTTACAATTAGAGATGTTCCGATACCGATACCAGTATCGGTATCGGCTCCGATACTGCCTAAAACGCTGGTATCGGTATCGGGAAGTACTGGAGTTTATGCACCGATCCGATACCACGTAATGAAGCCCTAAAGAAAATCTACGTTAAAGTAGTTTATTTATGTTCTTTTTCATTAAAACTATAAAAGAAAGTTCTGGGGCATTCCTTGTTTGCGTTTGTTCATGTTTCACAAAGAGTTTAACCTGAGCCAGACCGACAACAAAGAAAGAAATCATATCACATCCATACAGAGATAGTAGTATACAGATGTTAAAACATAATGAAATATATGACACGCTGGTATCGGATCGGTACTCGGTATCGGCCGATACGCAAGTTCAGGTATCGGAATCGGTATCGGGAAGCAAAAAAGTGATATCGGACCATCTCTATTTACAATTACAGCAAAGTGCCTGAAAATCGAAATCTCAGTCCTCTTCCGAGGGGAATGGCTGTGCAGTTTGTTAGACAACTTGACAACTTGATTCAAACCAACTCCAGAACACAAACCTAAATTGGAAGGGATTATGGGTGTGCGAAGACCGATGTCGACATCTGATAACAATGGTTCGTCTTTCTTGGAAAGCGGAGCAAAAGTAACAACTGAGGGCAAAATGCAGTCTGGACTGGCAATTGTATTCCGCTCTTTCTTCATGAGTTCAAGCAGCTAAATAACAAAGAGTGCAAACAAGTCCGTCAAGTAACAAGACGTTAAAACCGTTTTTAACACCACTTCCCCACTCTTCACAGATAATCAACTGTAGGCGTGACTGCCCGCTGTCTTTCTGTCCTGCACCTTTGCAGGCAATTAAAAGGCATCGCTCCTGCTGCTCTAAGAAGAGGCATTCTTAGAGGGCATTTGACTTCCTCCTGGACTGAAATTGACATGGCAGCAGCAGCAGGGCAGGCTTGGAATAAGGCCATGAGTATCGTATCAGCCTGACCTGCAGCCACTGACAGGAATGTTGATGCGGGCTGGTTTATCTGCACCACTGTGGAAAGGTGTTACTATAACCTTCACATTGATGATTTGAAAGATAAGAAGACGACTTTGGCTAAAGTCACAAAGACAGACACTAACAGAGCGCTGTCTTTGCATCAGCATCTTGCCTCAGCTTTTCTCTCCCTCTGTGATGTGATGTGCTGGTTAACATTGCGGCTGTGCAAACCGCAGGATTGTGCCGTCCCTCCCCTGACATACGGAGGACCGTGGCGGCGAATAGTGATTTACTCCGCTGTAACCCGGGCTTCTGTCTTTTAATGAGAGCCAAACATGGGCACATTCATTTTTAATACTTCAGTGACTTTTTACCTAAATGTCACACTTGTGCATTAAGAGCGCTGGCAAAATGAAAATCTGGAGTGCCTGAGCCACTTGGAAGATAAATGGGCATGTTTGCTTCAGCTTGCAGCCCAATCATTTTCCACACGCCACTGCTATGATACTTTTCTGTGTCTTTGTAAGAGATGCACTTTAATTTCAGGGAGGGTGTTATAATGGCTAACTGTGATCAACCAAACCGATGGAGATTACAAGTTGAGTCCCCGGATAGAAGCTCGCCCCACGAAAGCTTTATTTGTTTCTTAAAATAACTGTCCTGTTATGTTGTAACTTTAGAATCAGTTTAGGCCTTTCACACCTCAGCTCTGCTTCCTGGTGTTCAGAGGCAGATGTGGAGCTATGGGGGAGAAAGTGATAGAAGTAGCTCAGATTTTGTATGTGTGCTTAGCAGGAAACTAATGTCTGGGTTCAAGGTGTGTTTGCATGATTTCACAGCAGTAAAAAGACGGAGGATACTTGCTTCTTTTTAAGTGGCTGTTATAAGGCAGTTTGATAGAAGAAGCACAGTGCCGAGGTATGACCAGGATATGTCACTTCTGCTTAAAGCCTAAAGAAGAAATGGCATCTATGATAGTGTTAATGCTGTGTTACATCTCCCCTCTAACTACTACCTGCTGCCCTTATTTAGGATCCTACTGGCCTGAGGGTAGAAGCCCTTCCTAACCCTCTGTGTGGCCTGGTGTATCCGCTACCTTCTTCCTGAACTCAACAGGGTGAAAAGGCTGTTACCCGGGTGTTCTTAAAAAAAAAAATAATAAAAAAATGCTCCATGTTAGCTTAATCTATATTGGCATTGGCATATGTTTCGGTTGCCATATGGCGATGCCTTAAATGTTTTTGTAAAATTGCCGTTACATAGTTTGTCCACCAAAGAGCGCTAATAAGTCTATCATTCAAGTGTCCTGCTCAGTACTTAGTTAGTTACAATTGTTCAGTACAGTGTTAATCTTGGCAGCTATTTTAGATTTAGTCTAGTATTTATACAAAAATTCTTATTCATTTTAGTCACATTTAAGTCATTCATATCCTCCATAGTTTTAGTCGATGACAACTCAAAATGTCTTAGTCCAGTTTAAGTCGACGAAAAGTCATTACATTTTAGTCAACTTTTAGTCAAAATGTTTTCTTTCTTCATTTTGTCAGCTATTTTTTATTTAGTCTTAGTTTTAAACCCTTTGTTACATGTCCTTGTTTTGCAGCCCTAGTTTCAATGATGTTAAATATTGATTTATTGTTATTTTATTGCACTGACAAAGATATCCGTGTGTTACCTGCATCACACAGAAGTTGTGTTGACATTGGCCATGTCTGAGTCTGTACTGTCCTATTTACTTATTTTAGAGACGTATTGTAAATGGTCTTGTTGCCTCCGGGGCTGGCTCAATTTAGATTTGATTTGTGAAAGTCTATAATCTCAGTTCATCAAGTTTTGACTCTGATATTCCCACGAGAAGTAGAATTCGAACATAAGGAGAAAAAGGTTAATTAGGTAATATTCAAAGTTAAAATCCTTTTTTTTTTTTTTTTTTTTAAGTTATCAGGGGCTTTCAGTTATTTGTGATCTTACAGGAGGTCAATGCAGACTTCTTACAATAGGAAACGTAAAATAACATTTGTCTATTCCTGTTATGTATTGTACAGTGTTAAATCCCTACTGTATGAGGTAATTAAAGTGGCTTTTTGCTGTGGCTGCTCTCAGAGAGGTTGTCAGGTCTGCTGTCAGTCAGAAGCAAAGTGATGATGGATAGGGATTCGTTACACAGCTACATGAAAGACCGGGCTCCTACGTGCAGACCCATTTTGCAGCATTTTCGCCCCGTGGCTCTGGGTAATTGGGAAATATTAGTTACAGTGCCGTGAAGGCCTGCATCCCCGTGGTCATGCAGAGCTCCCGCCTTGCTATCACTTACTGACAGCGGCGGCAAAGTACAGTACGTCCTGTTTCTGATATCTGCCACTGAGACACTAATATGCCTCGTCCAATGTTGTGCCACAGGAGACATTATGCAGAGTAGGGAAGGGTTTGTTTCTTCAGCTGGCTATGTGAGAAATAAGACTTCTTTAACGCTGAAACATGTCCAATTTGAACTATATTTTAGATATTAAAATATGCTTCACATTATCGTACACAATATATAATTGCGCTTGAGTCAGTATTTCATCAGTTGCTTCATTACAGAACTACTTATACTGAACTTTGCATTTGAGGGTGCATGAAAATAGGGATGCAGTGATCCGACTTTTTCAGTCCCGATACCAATACTTGGGCTTTGGGTATCGTCTGATACGGAGTACCGATTCGATACCAACATCAGGCTTTGACTTAAAGCTATAGTGCACAACATTCAAACCATTGCCACGTGAGTTGATACGAAGCTAATTAAGCCTATCAGCTCCGCAAAACTCTCTGTATTTCTCAGTGTGGCTATGTTTACAAAATGGTGTAGTCCGGCAGCTTTCGCGCGCAGCAGCTCAAGTGATGCGTTTTACGTCACCGCTAAGAAAGGACAACCGCAACGGTCAGCTTTGGAGACAAAGAGGAAATAAACATTACAATATAATCACCTCTTCTGAAGAGTTCATCATGTTCTTTTTGTTTTTTTTAAATCCTCCTTGTCCTCCTCGATTTGACAGGATAAACAGTAGCATCTGTGTGGAGGAGGGGTGGGGGGTGCGCGATCACCGTCGGCTTGTATCATGTGGATGCAACAACAGTGGTGTCATTTGTTCTCTTCCTCACGTGGGAGACAGATACTACGCATTAAGGCTTTAAACATTGCATTCCTAACTTTGTAAAACAAAATATAACAAATGCATATATTTAAATTTGCTGAATTGTTTTTTATAAAATAATTAGGAAGAATTGAATTGAATAGATCTGCCCCATTGTCTCCATACCAGATCCAGCCATTTGAGTCAGTATTGGATCGTTGCATCCCTACATGAAAATAAGTACCAGAGTTGTATCTTTTTGCTGCTACACTTGCACATGACAAAAGTATACAGGTAAACCATCCAAAACTTTAGATATTAATAAAACAAAGTCTTGATTAATATCTTAGTGGTGACTTTGTAATGATACATGCATTTTTATGATGGAAAATTTAGTGGTTTTGAAACCATGACTTTTTCAAACCTTGAAACCGGTAACCGGCCCATGCCTACTTTGAGAAATAAAAACCCATAGAAAACCTTTTTTCATTTAACTTCTCAAATGTTAGACACACTGTAAAGCTATGCTACACAATCTGCTTTAGCTAGAAATGAAGCATTCATCACGTTATATTTTGGAAGGAACTATCAAAGGTAGATATAGTGGCTGATACATTTTCACAGTTAAAAAGTTCAAACTAAAGTTCTTTGAGCTGTCATGTCATTTTTTTTTTTTTTTTTTACATCACTTGCATCTTTTATCAAAATATTGATTAAATAAAAATGAAGAAGACTGAAGCACAACATTTCAAACTCCTTCCGTCAGTGCAATCGTCCCTATTTATTGCCCCATTCAGTCTCGGTTAATGCTTTTATTGATTTATTTGGGTTACTTTCAAAATGACATATAATGCACATTGCCACTTTTAAGTAGAACTAGTAAAATATTTTAGAATATGACTTTCTGTTTCATGTTATGAGGTTCATCACTTTTTGTTGTTTTTGCTTCAATATTTGGGGGTTTTGGACTTTGGGTCGGACAAAACAAGTAATCTGAAGACATTATATAAGGTAATTTGGACTTGCAGTACTCTGTAGTCTCTGATGTTGGTTTCTTTCTGTTAACAGCTTTTTTACAACTAGATCAATGGATGTTTATTAGGCTGCCAGATCCTTATTTTTTCAACTCCTTTCACAGCCTAATTTAACTGTTTGATCGGCACTCTCAGCCCTTAATTCGTATAAGAATCAGTCTAGCTGTGAATGTGTCACTTTTTATTCCTTTTTAAAGGACTCTATGCTCTGTTTTCCTCGGCAGTAATGAATTAGCTGAGGGGTTCAGTGAACCCCCTTCTGAGAATTCAAGAGTGTGATTGATGTGTGGTGCACTGTGATGATCTGTCTGCCAGTTAAAGCCCTCCATCTTGTCCTGGCAGAGGCAGCCGGGGCCGGGACCGGGGCCGGCCATTGGATGAAAAGAAAAGGGCAGATGGTGATGAGCTTGTTGCTGTGGAGAGTAAAGGCTGACAGGGAAATTGTATTTCATGGAAGGATTAGTTTTTTTAATTAATGCTATTAATATTTTTCATTAGAAAAGGGATGGAGGGATGTAGTGAGCAGAAGTGTGGATGAGATTGCATTTTAATAGAGATGGCACCATGGTGGTAAAGTTGAACACACGTGGTTCCTCAACTATATTTCATTTTTAAGTGTTTGGACAGCTGATGAAGATGAAGAATGTGTTTGCTCGTCACCTCTCGAACTCATGTTCCTTTTTAAAGGGATAGTTAAGATATTTTAAAGTTGGGTTGTGTAAGGTACTCATCCATAGTCAGAGTATTACCTACAGTAGATGGGGGGGGTCGGCACGCCTCCAGTTTGAGGAAGCGGACAGGAGGACTGAGTACCGCTGTGGACAAAGCAGCTCAGTTCAAGTGTATGCTATATTTAGAACATTTTCACCGCAGGAATCCCTTTTTAGGTTTTACGGGGGGAACTGAAGCCGTTATCTATGCTCTCTTTATAGCCACCAGACTACTCAGTTAGTTAGTGTTATTTTGTGACTTTGTTGTTTTAAAAGGGTTAGGAACTAACCCTTTTAACTAACAAACAAACTAGCCGATGAAGGCAGTGGTAGACCAGCAACTTCCATGTTCTGTGAGGTAAAATTGACTTTTTTCAAAGGACTCTGGTGGCTTAGAAGAGAGCATAGATGGACATAACAGTTTCAGTTTCCCGTTGTAAAGGGCCTCTGCGGCTAGGTAAAGCAGTGAAAATATTCTAAATATAGTGTACACTTAAACTATTGATTTTCTTTTTTTTTTTAAGGTGTCCTGAAATACATTTAGCTGCTGCCCCTCCATCCGCAGCAGGACATTGCTTAGCTTCGGAGAGTCTGTTGATTTTATTCACATACACAAACTCTGAGTCATTCATGTCTTGTTCTTTTAATTTTTGTCTTTCAGTTGGCATCAATATGTTCTACATCTGCATTATAGTCTATCTATACGGAGACCTGGCCATCTACGCAGCAGCTGTGCCTATATCACTAATGGAAGTCGCCTGGTAAGACCAATATACTCACTTTATCACATTCATTCTCACTTATATTGTGAAGTAAAACATATATAGATGGGTTTTATAGACGTTCTCCTTGAAGAACATTTGGAACATTTGCTGCTTTCTGTTTTGGCAAGTTAGAACACATCTGTCTTCATCTCATTGGCTCCTCTTCCCCAGACACGTTGGTCCTGTAATCACCTTCTGAACTCAAGATTAAGACAATAAAGCTTTGCTGACAGAGGCCTTTAGGCCCGCTGACCTCTTACCGGTACTCCTGGCGTCTGGGTCATGTCAACTTGCTTCCAGACAGATTTTTATTGCAAGTCCGCTGGCAAGACTGAATGAGAATAAGGTTATTTTATATACTGTAGTTACTGACTCGGGACCGTTTCTCACAGTGATGTCTTTAACAGGAAGTTTCAAGAAAATAGTATAAAGTATAATATATGATCTTTTATAAACTGCCCACCATTTTGTCTCAATTACTTTCTCTGACTTCAGCGTTAACTAGAATAAACTTAACCAGGTAAATACATTTAAAAACAAAAAAGCATTTGTAGGTCGTTTTTGTAAAGATTTCAACCACACGCAAACAAAATGCCTTCTACGTCGTGTGTCTGTACGCCTGTGGTTATTGGTACTGTGTTGTAATACAGCTAAATTTGTGATTTACTTTGTTCTCATTAACATCTTTCTTTCTTTCTTCTTGTGAGACAACCGATACAGAACAGTCATTCCTACTCTTTCTTCAACAGAAAATAGTCGTCTTGAATTTGATATCATTTTCAAAAGCTAAGGAATTTTCACAATTTTTGAGTTTTCACATTTATGTAGTCTGGTGACAGTTCTCTGAAAGCTCTAATTTTGGGTGTGAACAACATACTTGTGGATGGAGAACAAAAACAGAGAGAAAAAGATGCGTTTTCAAATTCAGCCGTATTATAACTAGGGGTGCAAGATATATCTACTCAGTATCGTTATCGCAATATCACGTTGCGCAATATTATATCTAGGGGTGCAAGATATATCGACTCAGTATCATTATCGCAATATATCGAAAGTGTCGCAATAAGTAAGCAATATTTTGTGGAGCGCTGCGCCCCGTCCGTTGGCTGTGTGGCGTAGATGTGTTCGATTTAGAGCCCGCTTGAAACGCTATAATGATCATCATTTCATTGGCCGGTTACCGTGCCACTTGCACATGTTGGTGCACGTCAGCGCACGGTTCCATTACATTACAAACCCTATGGAGCGTACCACGTGACGTGTGTGCATATTTCGACAGAGTGACAGTGTAAGTGAAGAAATAAATAGAGACAACAAAATGGAACGAATCAGAGAAGGGAAAGAAAAGTTGTGTCCTGTTCTCTTCATTTATTTATTTTATACTGTACAACCAGTAAAACATGTCCTGTTCTGGAGAAATGGTCCTTATTTATTTATTCATGTTGGACCAGTCCAATATGACCGTCAGTTGAAATAAACCTTGTGTTGTATTTTATTTAAAAATATCGAAATTAATATTGATATCGCAATATTCATAATCCATATATCACATCTTGTCAATATCGTGCAACCCTAGTTATAACATGTAAACCCGATCCACGTTGTTTGTTTTTGTCCACCCAACCTGAGAAATTACAAGTACACAAAACACTGAGATTCTTTTTAATTAAAGCTTCCTTTTTATAGGCCACACTGACAGAAAAATGTATTATTACCTAGACTGACGCTGTGTTATTAATACTTTCACTTTACCCTCATTACGTATCTGAAAAAGAACTGAAACAGTCAGTTCTTCGTCATCCTGTCCTGAGGCGCACCACACTGATGCTGTCGTATTGTGTTAAATTCTCTTCCACTGGTCCAAACCTTGCTAACCTTCTAACATGAATACATGTGAGATGTAACCGAGACTTCAAAAGCATTTTGCTTTGCCAAAGGCACACACCGCAGATTACTTAGTAGCATGGACAGATTTTACCAAAACGCTTGTCTGTCACGCAACAATGATCGGGTTTGTGATTACTTTTAAGAGACCCTCAAGTTTTCATAACCTCTGCTACTCAGACATTTTCCATGATGAGTTATAATGAGTTCAAACTTTGAATATAAGTGATGATGACGGCCTGTTAGTGTGCATTATTTTCAGATGGCAACATCTCACAAGGTTGGGCTTAAACGTTGAAATCAGTTTGTTTGTGTACTTTCTGTGCAGTGGAAACCACTCCTGCAGCGCTGGAGGTGTGAAGTACAACGACACCGATCCCTGCTGGGGTTCTGTCTCGAGGAAAGATGCGTACCGAGTGTTTCTGGTAAGTGTTGATTCCTCGTAGCATGCACGTAGCTCTGTTCACCTCCCTGGTTTTTGTTGCCAAATAGTTTGTGAAAGACTGAGCTATCCACCTCCTCCTTTTAAGTCCTGGGAACTGGAGCATAGTCCAGGGCTGTAGTCAGAACCGCAGTCATTTCCAAGGCTAGCCCTGATCCACGCTGCTTATCATGGTTCTGCATTGATATTTCCAGGATCTCTGACATTTCAGTCACAGATCCACTCATAAAATGAGTTATGGAAAGAAGGTTGAAAATACAGAGTGACCGGATTGTTTTACAAAGAAGAGGTTGAAATGAAAGAGGATTGTACGTACAGCTTGTTTTCACAGGGGATTCAGGGGCAAAAGTACACGTTTGGCTCAAACAGCCCAGCTGCAACTTGTCTATAGATGTTTTTATCTCCTGTGTGAACAAGGTGTAATGTGCCAAGTCGTGCCTGCATTTCTGTCGGATGAAGCTCTGCCAACGTTTTCTGTCTTCTGAGTCCCTCCCTCACTCAAACGTTCCGAGACTCACCACCTCTGCAGCACACAGGAAGCGCATGTCCTTGAAGTTTTAAGCGAGCCAAACTGTGATTTCCACTTGAGCTTTAACTTTGCACAGCGACAGTGATAGATGTGCTGATCTCCTCCTGTATAATTTCTCAGCCTCTCTCTCTCTCTCTCTCTCTCTCTCTCTCTCTCTGCTTCCTATCCTTGCCCACAAATTTAATAGAATGAACAGACCCCCCAAAAATGTGCCAATAAATGAACTTTTCCCCTTTTATCTCCTAATGGGATAAGCCTCTTACTGTATGTGGGCAAATTGAAATAATGCTGATTACTAATCTCCGGTCAATTTGTTTACACATGCAGTTTTGCAGACTAATTTTCCAGTTTCATCATGACCGTGCAGGGAAGTAGTAGCACTGAAGAATATTTACAGCAGTAAACAGTGACACGTAGGGAGGGACGCACTGATCTGACCTTCAAACTATACTCATACAAGTACTGCAAATGGTGCTCTTTTGCCCCCCAAAATTAAAATCTGAAACGTCTCTTTGGGACATTGATTAAACTTATTCTTCAATGAGAGAGAAAGGTAACATGAGGCTGTAGCTACTCATTCATTCTTAACTGCAAATGGAGACGCTCATACACCAACATCCTTTTTAAACCTGTGCAAATTGCATTTTTATTGTTGAGAAGATTTATGAAACTGTGGCGTTACAATGCATTCAAAATAATACAAAGACACAACCTCACGTTCAGCTTGTGTCAGACATGTAAAGCACCGTTTCTGCTGTAGGATAACTGGTGCTGTGTCCAGTCACAGACCATAAAAACCTTCTACACGCCTCTGCATGTTCCTTGTCAAAAAGATTTAGCATCAGTTTTCGTTTTCTGAGCCGTTCGTCTTTAACAAGCTTTATTTGACATGTAGTATAAGTTATTTAATTCATGCAATGTTTCAAAATGATAGTCTGAACAAAAAGTGCAGGAACTGCATTAAAAAAAAAAATACTAGATGGAATCTTTGATCTTGTTAGCTAACCAAAAGTGTCATTGTTAGCTCTTCGGTTTACAGTAAAGCTCTACCACCACACTGAAATGCATTTATTGTAAAACACATATTATCTTAACTATTTTAGTTGCAATCTTCTCCTGAACAGAGGTGGCGCTAAGGAGGAAAGGCTACCGACTTTGCTATTTCTACAGACTAGAAGAAGAAGAAAAAGATAAACAACGGCAGAACTGGCAGCAGCATTGACGTCAATGCTTCGATTTGATTCGATGACCTACTTGGTCGGATCAAGCCTTTCATTCGCCATAAAAGAACTCCTCTTAACCCAGTAAGTTTACAAGAGAGACTTGCAGTCACTTGCCCAGGAGCTCGTTCGTGCTTCCTGTTTCCGCTTTGTCGCGCGCCGCTGAAAAAAATAGTGGACGTGCACTCAAAATCCTGGCGCGCCAACGAGATCTACGTAATTTTGACGTCACATTGGCGCACGCCAGCTCGGATGCTGCGTCTGTAAAACGGCCTTCGGTCTACCCACACCCACACAGTCCTGGAAAAGGTCCAATCAGCCACTTTAACTATAAACACCTGTGGATATTGCAGCTGTTCTGTTTATGTACATTGTGTCATGATTTAAATGCTCAGCTTCAGCTGAGAAATACCCTCAGTCCTGTGATGACAGGTGAAGATCTTTTTTTCTTTCGATTTTAGTCTGCTCACAGACATTATGAGCTTTTTCGGCATATATTTTATCATGTCATACGTTCTTATCCTGGAAATCTTTCTTCTTCTGGTTGACCTCTTCTTAAATATATCAGAAATCATTGAGTTGTGATGAAACATTGAGCAGGTCCTGTTAGCATACGGTACAGTGTGTGTGGACAGTCTCCTCACTCTGGGTCTGTGCCTTCACAGGGTCAGAGGATCTGGCCTAGAGACTTCTCCCAGACTCTGAATGATGAGTCTAAATAATTTAATATTTCTCATCAGCTGTGCTCTACCCTGTGGAAAGAGCTATCAAAACCTGCCCCACCCACAATCCACCTGGGCTCCTTTGTATGCTCAGTGTTGCGAGCTGAGCTGCAAGGACAAAGTGCCCTTCTTCCACAATATTGAACTGAAGAACAGACCATTTTCACTCCGGTCTTCCACGGGTACAACGTTTCCGAGGGGTCATTCAGTGAAGCCATGCTCAAAATTGCTAGCTGAATAATAGACTTATAGACTATAAGTTTGAAGGAGGGTTTGTCATGCAAAGACCAAACCATCCCTGACTAATATAGTAGAAATAAATGTGTATAAAGCAGTGGTTCATAACCTTTTGCACCCCATTACCGCATTTTTATGTTCCAATATTTTCATAATTAGTATTCTTAGGGGGATGATGGAAGCTGGGGGCAAATTATAGAACTGATTTATTTCAAACCTATTAGTTTTTTATTACAAATATATCAAGTGAGTATAAACGCCTAGACATCCTGCTACCCAATCAGCAATGGAAAGCACATATATTAAATAAAAGAAGGCAGAATCTCCATTTTTCAGTACAAAATAGCAGATTGCATATTCTTTCAACTTTTTTTTTTTTTTTTAAACACAGAATACCAAAACCTTTTCCATCTCCACACTTATGGGAAGGCCTGACTACTGGATTTTCTAAGTAAATCGCAGTCGCTTGTTGATGGTTGTCTGCCAGAAGCTGTCATAGATTGACTTTTTATGCAATTTAAGCCACATTTTTACAATGCACATTTTAGATGTTGATGGGTTTTAACTATATATTTTAACCAGATGAAGGATTTTAGTCATCAGACATCTGTAACTTCAACGTGAAACTGCTTTATTTAGGGTTTTTACCGGTTTTAATCAGTGGGTCCGTTTGTTTTGGAGAGGAGGAGACCTCTGCAGATAATTTGGCTCCAGGTAAAAAGCTCCTGAACGATGGCCGCTGAAAGAATCCTAACCAGGAGAAGCTGACTGCAATGACTGCATCGCTCTGTCCCCGAGCGGTAGAAAATTACATATTGTACAATAAATGCCCCAAACCCAATTAAAACATCCGAAAGGCCTCCTTTTTAGGTAAGTAGCAGTTTCTCTAAATTGTAGCTCTTTGAAAAACTTTTCTACATTTAAAAGAAGTGACTGAATGTTCATACTGTATGTTGCTACTGGATACATTTCTCTAAAATTTTTAAGTTCTGTTCTCGTTTGAGGTTTCTTTACCATGTAGACAGTATGTAAATGCTACTTTAGTACCAAATAATGTAGTTTTTTCTTCGATTTTTACTGAACTACTTTTTAGTTGTACTGTTGTTACAGTATAGTAACTTTCATGTGTAATGTAGATTATTGGACGCCAATGGGGGACTGTACTGTAGTAATATAGTAGTGTAGTGTGTTATGTTTCGGACTAGTCTATGATAAGGGAGCTGCTTTGGTTGTGTCCAGGGGAATCATGAATGTTGATGCACATTACTGCAGCCATAACATTTTTAGTGTTTAGAAAATGACAAGAGATTAAAGAGGAGCCTGATTATGGCGTTGCTCTAAAGAGCTTTAATCCCTGTGTGGGTGCTGAGTAAGGGAGGTTGACGTCAGACAGAGAGAGTTGCTGTACTGATGGGCGGAGGCTTTCACTGGCGAGTCCTGCAGGATACATTGTTGTTCAGAAGCTTTCATTCACTTCTCTTTTACTGCTGGACTTCATCTTGACCGAACAACATTTTGAGGTATCACCGCAAATTCCAGTGGTCACATCTCAGGCCTCAACAAGATGATTAATTTCATTGTAATCTGTTAATGTGTTGATAGTAGATTGGATAAGCTCTCATATTAGAAATAATTGTGCATTTTATGAGAAAAAGCATGACATTTCTAACCTGTTAATGCATTAATGCATATTAAGGCCATTAGAGGTCAAGAATATTCATTTATATCAAGGTCGAGGTTAGATTTGAATGTTCTTGAATTCTGGTGATCTCAAAAGTATCACCAAATGAATGGGCACCCCGTATTTAGTTGAAAATGACATCTTAAATGTTTTTTTTACATGGTTTGGTTCCGAAATTAAATGATTTTGAACATTAGACCTTGGGGACTAGTGGCCATCTTGGATTTGACCTCTAATGGCCCTCAGAGGTCAAATCTGACTTCCCTCCATATTTGAAAATAAACCTTATGGTATGCACTAACTGTTATCTTAATCTTAATCTTGTTTTTATTTTCTGCTGCTGCACTGATTGCCACCAACGTAATTTCGTTGTTTTCATGCAGTGACAATAAAGTATCTTGAATCTTAAATCCCTGTTAGCTACGACGACCCACAAACGGCTAAAGAGCGGTATTGTATGACCGATGTGGCTAGCTAGTCGCCCGAAGTCTCATTTTGATTGGATTAACTTTTGTAAACCCCCTTGAGTGCAGGATGAGTCAAACGTTTGAAACCATTTTACAGGAAGAGAAACCGGTATTTTAAGAGATGAATGAACAGGTAACGCAAGGACACAGGATTAAAACTAGGAAAATGTATTTTCATTTCACTGGGTTTTTAAGAGCACTTAAACAGCCAGGACTGTGTTGTCATTGACCTTTTTCGTCAGTGTCCCTTCCATGTGGACTTGAGGTTCTTTTTCAAAAAATTTTGTGTGAATCTCTTCAACAGTTTTGGCAGGTTTCCCCCCATGCAGCAATTGGGGTGCTTTGTTCTTAGTGGACAACAGATTGTGGGTTATTTTAAGATTTGAGAACAGCTGTCCCTGTACAGATGACTAGACCTTTACCAACAGCCCTCCTAAGGAAATGAGGAGGGATGGAAAAAAAAAACAAAAAAAAACCTGGAACCTGGTTTGGTTCACTTTTGAGTGTTGGCATTATTTGTAATCCTCTGTTCGTGTTTTTATTCAACCTGTTGCCACCAGTTTTTTGAACTGTGTTGTTTTTTACAGATTGCCTGACCCTTGTTTCTCACTTTTAACACCTGGAGGGCACGTTTGAATTCAGTGTGTTTTCAGGCAGCACATTTTCTTTTTTTAGCTCCACGCCTTAGGCCCCTTTTCTTCATCATGTGTCCGTCACATTAACTGAGTGTCAGCCTTGACATTGAAACTCCGCCTATAGGGGAAACTGGGGTATATGTGTGTTTCCACAAAGTTAAATTCTGCATCATCTTCACATTGATCAGGTATTGTCATGCTCCATTTTACCCCGCTTTCAGAGGCCACAAGCCATCGCAGAATGATGTTGTTATGCACACCAAACTCTCATTATAGGAGGCATTGCAATTTTCACGAAGACCTCGGTGCTTAATTCACGAAGAGACGGACTAATTACTCAGTGATAATAAGGCCCAATGCTGCACGGTTGATATTTCATGAGGTCAGATCTTTGACTTAATCAGTATTGACTTTACACAGTACTATCAGCAGCAGGCATGTCATCACAGCCGTTTTTCTCAACCGAGCTTCTGAAAGCTTTTAAGAACATCAATTGACTGTCATTTGCTGTGCGGCTGATTGATTCTCATGTTTGCTGCCCGAGTGGATGGCTGGAGGGCTTTTCTTCCCATATCTACAATATTTGTTGGCTTTTGGGGCATGAAAGGGAAGATGATGGAGGCCATTGCATAACATAAGCACTCAGTGTTGATCCTGGTCCTTTACACAGCTTTGATTGAAAAGATTAAGCGGTCGTGCAACAGTGAGGTCTTTTTGAGTTTTGTTCAGCTCCAGCAGAGATTCCTGAGACTTCAATTAAACTTCTCTGTCCTTGATTGTCCCCTGCTAAGTTTTCTTTTTAGATTTCACCGCAGGAGCTTTGTCACAGTGGCTAGCCAAGCAGTGGTCGGTGTACTCAAACCTGCTGGACAGCCAGTACAATTTAAATGGCTGATTTATTGTTCTCCCAGCATGTGGGAAGTGATGGAAAATCAATGCAGTATATGAGCTCAAAGACCGTTTATGCTTACACGGCATTGTTCATTGCTTATCTTCATGCAGATGTTTCAATTATAGTAGGTTTCTATTAAGTCATACGCTGTCTGATGTATTGAAATAAAGTTCATTTGAAGTCCCCTAGGAGTTTAGAAAAGACCCAGTCTGCCACTTTCCTCAATACTGAGCTGATTGATTAATTAACTGACTAATAAAGATTTATTCCAAGAGGACATTCATTGACCTTGCTGGCCGTTCGCTGTGAAGGCCTCCTGCCATCTTTTTACTGCAGTGTTATAGCCTGTTACACACAGTTAAAAGTGTGAAAATAAAAGCTAGTAGCCTGTTGGGTGAATAATTTGACATCTTTACTTGTCAGACTTGTTTTGGGGATTTGTTAACCGATATAAAAGTCAACAAAAGTGATGCACTTAGAATGATAGAAGTGCTCTCTTCACTTCATGTGTAGCTTCACCAACTTCACACAGGAACGGGGCAAATGTATACCAAATAATGCTCCTTTATGATTACATATTGTAGGCTCTTAAAATGAGTTGAGTGCACTGCTTTCTGTTAGTGATACAGACCTTTGTGTCTTTTTGTCAGATATTGAATAAAGTGATCAGTGGGTTGATTTTGCAACCCTGAAGGAAGCAGTATATTTATTTAACCTTTTCAGCATGTTTAATCAAGAGCGCAGAGTTCTTTATTTGTTGCATATTCTTATACCCTTTTGGTACAACAGACATTTCTCAAACCATCAACCAGAATCATATATAATATTGAGTCCAAACACTATTTGAATGTAAAACCAAAAACTGGAAATTGAACTATTGGTAATAATCCTTTATTGCAAGGATTCCTGCACAGGAAAACTGTGTGAGCACAACTACAGTTAGTACAGCGAAGGTGAAAACTGACTATTTGTTTCTTTCCCTGTTGGTCTTAGTTTTAGTGATTTCGCTGCATTTCCATAACTACTTAACTTGCTGAACAGTTATTTTTTCCTATTGTATAATTTTGAAAGAAAAAAACAACTATCCAGTATATATTCACAGTCTTCATAGAGAAGTCTTTTTACACACAGTACAGAATATGTCCTTAAGTTTTGAACCTTGGCTCGTGAGGCCACATTTTTCCTCCAGTTTCATATTTTACATAGCTCATATTGTTTAAGTAGCTGTATCAGAATGACGATACTTAGTACAGCTGCTTAGGATAAGCCTTAATTGCCATCCTACAGATCAACTACACGTAGCTGAAGCACTCCATGTGTACATTAAGGAGGTATATACTTTAGTTGAGCGGCAGCCACTTTCCCAGTCGGGGCCCGAGCTGTGGGAAAACGACAGTACAGATGGTTTAATAGAGATTATCGCAGCAGGAAGAAGTGTTGGGTCTGCGATCCACACGGGGGGGGGAGTCCACTCCACACAGCAGCAGGAAGCTGTATCAGAGCAGCGGATCGAGACGGGGTGGAAACGCCTAATGCTGCTGGCGCTGGGATGACTGGTTATGAGGGAGCCGTTGTCAAGGACAACACAGGGGTCACCGTGGATTTTTTTTCCTTTTAGATTTAGCAAGTAATTCAGCCCATTTTGTTGCAGCCTGATAAACTGAATGATTCATTATGAGGACTTGTTTGTATTAGATAACGTATGCACTCATACATCATGCTTTTATTAAACCGAAATAGAAATATCCGATATCACTTTTGCTTCGGTATGTTCAAGGGCATCCTGAGGGTTTGTGTGTGTGGCCTATAGACTGTAAAAATAATGGACAGAACGTCAAAGTGCCTTAAACCTGCATTCTATCTAATTTCCTGAAGGGGGTGACTCCACTGGTTGCAAAAAGAAGTCCGCTTTGCAGTCTGAAGTCTATGGGAAAATGATCCTACTTCTCACTTGATTTATTACCTGGGTAAACATTTTCATAATGAGCTTATGGTCGCAATCACTAGTTTCAAGTCTTCTTTAATACAGTATATGTTTATTTAGTAAATTAGGGTTCCATTTATTTTAAAATGGACGATAAAGCAGGGGATGCTTTTAAGGCCTGGCTACGTGCCAACCGCCAACAGAGGCTTAGCAATGCTAACCATGGCACTATATACATTAAAATGGCAGTGAACTTGTTTTTTTGGTGTTGGTTGTGTTTTTGTCTTAAACTTTGACCCTCTCACTGTGGGTTTTTTCACTTCATTAAAGTTAATTGGAACATCTTGGTTACCTAAAATGTCTTGTTCAACTATCGGTAGCACCTTACCAAGCTAGCTAGCTAGTGCTAGCGTTAGCTGGTAACTTAAGGGAAATTTTGCCAATTTTCTGGATGAATCGCTTTAGAAAGGTTTAAAATCTGTAGCTTTCCCTCTTTAGTGTTAGCTTAGCGCAGCGCCATTGCATCCATAGACGACACTAGCTTCCCAGCTCCACACCCTCATCCATGAATTGTCACATCCGGTTTCATAAACAAGAATGACTAAGGCCAAACTCGAGGCTTAAAAACAGCAGTCCACAAACTAATGGGTGATGCCACTGTTGCTACGTCCATTATTTTTACAGTTAATGGTGTGGCCCGGATGAGACTGTCCTCCCAAGTAAAAACAGCATCCGTCCTTTTGAGCAAATTCCCCAAAAATGACATGTTCAAGTTCAACTGACACCCTCTAGATCGCTGTTCATATCCTCTTTCCTACTAAAAGCCAATGTTGATTTCTTTGAACCATTAACCAGATGGTTTTCTAATCTCAACTAACAGTCTATAAGGGCGAAGCTCTCCGGAGTTTAAAGGTGTGGAGTTTAGCATTTACCAAGCAGAGAGGGTCTTATGTAAGATGCTATTGAGTTGCATTATGGGAAATATAGGATCTAGTGCAGGCGTCGGCAACTATGGGCACACGGGACTTTAACCAATGGAACGCTGGCAATATGTGTGCAAGAGAGTTATTGATGTGTTGAAATCATGGTTGAAATGCTGAAGCACTCTCTCAACCGCATGCCAAATTAAAACTTTCACAGTTGCGTGACCTGTTATTCACGGTAGTTTGATTGACTCATATCTCTGACTGGGAACAATACAATGAGGATTACCAACGGCCGCTGGGGCAGATGAACTAACGCTAGTCTTGTTACTGTAAGTAGGCTACATTAAAACCTTTGTGAGTTAAAAGGCAATACTTATCAATGCACTCACCTGTGTAGACCGGCATAAACGTGTAGAAAGCGATATTTCAATCTGCTCTGTCTGCTCAGTACACTCTTATCCGCTGCGCTGTTTTACGCAAACAGCTCTACTCTGCAAATAGCACATTTTTACAAAACAAGCTAAAACAAACGCTGTCGGTTTGTAGTCGGTTTATCTTAGTTTGCAGGGAATCTTGAAATTTGGACAAATTCTTATAAACTTAAGCTGGCTGAAGAAACCATCCTCTCCGCTGGAGCGGTAAATATGGATGCATTATAAGACCACAACAAATACATGTGGCTACTTAATATGCACGTGAATGACGCAATCGTTATGTTCGTGTACTTCTTTCTTGATAATGATGCTGGTTGTGTTATTATTTTTGCCATAGCATCGTTTCATTGAAAATGAGGCATACAGGTACCTGCTTAATCCCATTACACCATTCATCATTAAAGCTGGGCTTTTCCACTCAACTTTTCGCTTCAGGCTCTTTGACAGTGATGATTTTGTCAGCCCATTTTCCACCAATCAGGACGCTGCATACTAAAACCATGTTTCCATAATCATAATAATAATAATATGCAATAATAGTAAGTAATAATAATAATATAAATAATAGTGGAGGGCAGTTATAAATACGTATTTTGTCGTTTAAAGGATAGATCACAATTTTTCAAGTCTGTCTAACAATAGTCAGCTGCCGATATGAACATTGAAAAAAGTTTTTTCAGGCTGTAATCATTCCTCCTGTTCATAGGCTGTTTAGAGATCCCTTCCTAATGCGCTTTCAATGTTAACGATGGGGGGGGGGGATCCACACTCCTTCCATACAAAAATGTAACCAAAAGTTTATCTGAGACTTGTATGATTATACTGTAAATATCCACTTGGCTTGTCTAATTTGGACAGCTGAAGCTGACAGGTGTTTCTGTTATTTTGTTCCCCTTCTGTCCCTTTTTGCCGTATTACAAATATATTTCTATTTAAAGTCTGTGTTAGTCTGTGTAAGGAGGAGGTAGGGTTGGATGGTTGTGTAAAACAAACAGGATTTTCACCCAGGAGACCGCGGTTTGTGTCTCGTGTGAAACTGCGAAAGTCAACGTTGACTTATTAACTTAACGTACTTAACCTACGTATGTAACTTGCACAATTTACGTAACAAACGTTATTTGAATCCAAATCATCTTTTTCGAAACCTAACCAAGTAGTTTTGTTTTAATTCACAATGTTAACCACTCGTTGAAAACAGTGACCCTTTCACAACAACAGTATTTGGGGGAAATACTTATTTTCGGACACGCTGTTGGATGCTGTCCTCCTCTCCTACTTCAAAACCTAACGATCCTATCTCTTTCTCTCCCTGACCCTGTCTTTTACTGGTTGAAGCCTGAAAATATTATAAACAAATTAATAACATAACATTATTTATAATACGTTTATTTGATTCACAGCTGTTACATATAGTGTTTCGACCTCGAAAACCCAATTGCATTTTACCACAAACTTGCGACTAGTTAACTTTCTAAAGCAGGCGCAATCGCTTGTTTGCTAAGAGTCGGGTTGGTGATTGTGATTGTGTGATTGTGTAAAGGTGTTCACGAGATAGATACCAACCTTTCGTAAACTTGTGAATTTCGCCAGCCGTCTTCTCTCCTTTATGGAGACAGATGCTGTGTGCACAGTGGGCTCGATGGTGTTTTAAGCCTCCAACGTCGCCTTACAGGCAACTTACCCTCACTTTAACCCTAACTAACCATAGCCGCGCTACCTGGAAGACGACGTTGGGGGCTAAAAACACCAAACGCCGCACGGTGGGTGGAGCTGTGTGTGTCTGTGTGAGTGAGACACAAGTGACAGGGAGACGGAGGAGAGCAGGGAAAGGCAATGAAGAAGAACTAAAAAAATAAATAAATAAATAATATCGAAACGCAATATGCGGCGGCCGGTGTTGATAGTGAGGCGCACCGCCACACAGCCTATGTGTGGGAAACACTGTTTACTCCTTAGGTATTGAAATTGGATATTAAATGATTAAGCATTTTTCGATACTTGATACTTTAGAGGCAATTCGGTTGGTGCCTTTAAAGTATTGAATTTGGTACCCAGCCCTAGTGTCAAGTAACTATTATCTCTCTTTTTCCTCTGTTTATTTATTTATTTTTATTCGGTTTGCACCAGTCAAATACATACATTTGGTGATTATTATTCCATGTGACACAGTTGTTTGTGAGCATCTCTCCTTGGAGGGTAAGCTAAAGTAAAGGTACTTCATTTGTCCCCTTTATTGCTTTATTAAGGCCCTTCCATTATGATTTCTTATTGGAATGAGGGAGAGCACGGAGGGGAAGACAAATCCACATGCCGGATGCAAAGAGTGTAAAGCTGGTTATCTGATACAAGGACGCTCAGGTTGATGTAATGGTTTCACTCGCTGAAGGCAAATAAACACAATTTCTGTGAAATGTACAGCAGTTCACGGCCACGTTTAAAATGCAGACAGGTTAACAATAGCTGTCCACACTGAGACTCTGTAACCTTGAGCTCATTATGCGTCTGGATGCATGTTTTTGTGGGTTATTGTGGTGTCGGTTCCACAGCGGTCCACCTCAAGTGTCTTTCTGAATTGATTGGGTAGTCAGGTCATGGTGCTCTGTAGTCGCTCCTTAGGGAGCAGCTGCTGAAGTGCTGTCCACTGACACATTGTGCCCCTTACCCAGAGTGAAAAATGAAATATCCAATAGTGGTCTTTTTCAATTGCGTCTTGACATATTCACAAAACGTCCTCTGTGTTGATTAATTCGTTTATTTTTTCTGAAAGTTGATCATTAGTCTAATTTAGGAGGAAATTGTTCTGTACTGCAGTGCTACCTGCTACCTCCTCCTCCGCCTCCTTCTGCCTCCCTCTTACAATAGTTGGCAAGATGGGCGGAGTGCAATAACCATCGTCCTATTAAACCACACAAATTATCGTTTCTCATCTCCTCCCCAGATATGTCCCAAGTCTGTCATAAATCTTCACTGTGTGTTGTTGCTCATTATTTTTACCTAGGTAGGTGTGTAATGGTTTCTTTTTTGAGGAGCAGAACTGAACATTATGACTTTTAATTAGGCAAATGTCTTGGAAACGGCAGCTTGTTCAAAGCCCATAAAGTCTGCAGCAAATTGGATGTTCATCTGTGTTTACTTTGACAAGTGACTGTCCTTTCCTTTCAATAGGAATGAATACATGTTTTTAAATACAGCAGCAACCGGTTTGAAAGTATAACCATGTATAGCAAAGTAGTGATAATGAGTTTATATGCACAGTTCATTTTTGAATCAAACAAATTGCGGCCATGCGTAGGCGTTGGCTACCATCAATAGCAACTCCTCATGTCGAAGTTTCTGCATCTTTGCTTAATTTTATCATTCTGAGTTTGTAAACAAGATCAACAAGCTAAATGTAAAGGTGATCGTCTCTGCTGAAAGACCTTTTTTGTTAATAAAATCACGGAAGTGGGCACATCCTAATTTCCTGCTAAATCACACTGCAGATGACCAATTTGGTTTTTTTTTACTTAACTTTTGCACCTGATCTCTGCCATTCTGTTTGCGAAACACAGTCTCTGGTTGACATTGATGAGATTAGTGTGATTTAGTAACGCACTATAGAGCTGCAAAGATGAATTGATTAGTTGTCAACTACTAAATTAATCACCACAATTTTGATCGATCTGATTGATTAATCACTTTGAGTCTTTTTTTTATGAATAAAATGAAGAATTCTCTGATTCCAGCTCCTTAGATGCGATTATTTTCTAGTTTCTTCACTCCTCTGTGACAGTAAACTGAATATCTTTGAGTTGTGGAAAAAAACAAGACATCAGAGTACATCATCTTGGGTTTTGGAAAGCACTGATCGACATTTTCTGACATTTTATGGCCCACACAACTAATCGATTAATCAAGAAACGAATAAACAATGAAAACCATTGTTAGCTGCAGTCCTACTGTAGTGAAACAATGTCTGCACTTTATATTTTTCTCATCAGGTTTGTTGTGCAGTTTAAAGATGAATGTCACATGGTTAACATAGCATAATGGCCCCAGTCAGAAGTGAACCCCAAAACCTGGCAGCCTTTGTTTTAATTCTCATCGCATCTTTATGCACGGTTTAAAATATACCGACCGGTGCTGCACTCTGTCTCAGGAAACGCAATGATACGTTCTCCTTGCACCTCTGTCCTCGCTTTATCCCTCCTCCACCTCTCCTTTTGTCTTCCTTCCCCTCATTAGAGTCCTAGCTTTAATCGTGTGGAGGCATGGCAGTCTCAAGGGCCACAAACCTAATTAACAGTACAGGCTACTGCGGTGGATGTGTTGAGATGAAGGATGCTTTGAGAGTTTGTCTATAGAAGTTTTTTTTCATACTGTGTCTACTATTTCCATTTGCTGAAATCAGTTTTCGTGACTTCTTTGTTCATCTATTCTTCTCATGTTAGATACATTATGGGCGGATTTTGTCCTGGGTAGATTGCAGTCAAAAATTAAGCCTGATTACTGATCATTGCGTAGCAACGTTTTTTTGTGATTGTTGCGGGCAAAAATCCTTAATTATGCGGCATGTTTTCTTAAAAAATGCGAGGGAATATGCGGGATATTTATGCAATTTTATGCAATGAAATTGCAGGAACTTGCAAAAATTAAGGGAACTTGCAAAAACTGCGGTTTAATGAAAAAGAGAAAAAAATTAGATTTCCCCCCCACCCCACACCCTGCTTTTCAATGTTCATGTCACTTCATAACGTTCTCATGGCAACAGGGGAAAATGGCTGCTCTTGTGTGAAGTAAACGCAACATTTTTCAACTTTCTGCTAAGATGTATGTTACGTGCTCCCTGCCCTGCTTTTCCTTTTCTCTTTGAGCCAGGTGTTCCTGATTCTCTGATCTCTGTGGGTGGCTCCGCCCCTGGGTATAAAAAGCTGGGTGGCTGGAATGCCAGGAGGGCAGTGACTGCAGCAGCTTGAACGCGTTGTTTCTTTTTGTTACCTTTTGTTATCTTTTCTTTTGTGCTTTTCTTGTTTTGAGGATGGAGGTCTGGTAGTCTAGTTTTCGCGGCTTTGTTTCTGTTAGTTAGTTAGTTATCACTTCCTAAGTTAGGGGAAGAAGTTCTGGATCCGACGGCCCTTGATGGGTTGGCTCAGGCTTCTTCCCTTCTTTTGTTCTTTTTGGCCAGACCTCCAGACTCCCATAGTTTTGGTTTAATTAATTGTAGTTAATTTGTGAATAAACTTTGATTTGCTTTTACTACCCTCGGGTTTGGGTGTTAAAATATGTCGATGGTCACATTTTCCATAGTGTTTATCTGCTGTGGCCATAACAATGTATGTGACTTTTTTGCAACGAAAATGTGGGGATTATGAAATCATGCAAGCCCTGCAAGCGAAATCGGCAATTTATGCGGCAAAAGTGCGGCGTATTTGAAAATGCGGCCTCCGCATCAATATGCGGACTTTGGCTGATTATGTATTGAATTATGCGATCGAATAATCGCGTTTTTCTGGAGGGACTGACATTTTCTTGCCCTGTTATACAGCTTGCTTGTGTTTTTTTGGTAGGACAAGAGGAATACATGGCAATAACAACCAATATGCACACTTACAAACAAGGTTCTTAAGTGGGATCAGGATATCTAACGACGGCACACAGTGCTCAACAGCTGTATTACTGACAAAGTGAGCGAATGATCCGGAGTCCTTTATAAATGAGACATTGTCTTGCCTCCTGCTTGCTTCTATAAGGAGAAACACCAACTCTGAGTGACTCACTCACTTGTTCACTTACTGACATTTCCTCCCTTATATTTACTCCCTTACACTCAAGGCCAAATCACACTGACGGCGTACGACATGTGTCCAAACAGGCGCTTCTATTATTGTCTGTCAGCCCACACAGCAGTGGCAGTGAGACATGCATCAGCAGGCGCTCTGTGACTGCGGAAGTCCTGTTTTCCATTGTCAACTCTGGCAGAACAGCAGCACATATTGATGTATAGCAGTATTCAGTGTCTCAAGGTAAACATAACATTAGAAAGACATTTCCTGACGAGGAGAGATACTGCAGCAGGAAATATTCTTCAGGTGTTAGGTCATGTCAAATAACCCACAAAATATTTCTGAATACAGCTTGCGCTTATGCATTATACTATTCTGTGTAGTCTTGTAGTGTTTACTACAGTGTTCAGTTATTTTATTTTATATGCCCAAGGCTGGGTATTGTTTGAAATACAATTCCAGAATTGAATATTAATTCCAAGACTATCCTTTTTGAGTTCACTAGAAGAATGTTTTTATTTCAAAAAAGATATCAATGTTCTGAAATGTAAAAAGTTGTCTGAACGTATACAGCTTAAAAGAGCTTTTTCCCTAAATAGAATAGTCTAAAATTGGAATTTCTTCAGTACCAAAGAAGTATTGGTTAAATAAAAAAAATAAAAAAATAGTGTTTGGTACCCAACTCAATATGTGCCACTGCATGCCATGATGGTCAGTAAAACTTTATTCGTCAGAAAGAAGATTTCACTCTTTTCGGCCAGATGTCCGGTACTCTTTCTTTGTGTTGGCATTCTAAACTCTGGTGGATTTGTGAGGACTATGGTTAACTGCTCCTCAGATCTCTGCAGGGTAAATCCAGACAGCTAGCTAGACTATCTGTCCAACCTGAGTTTTCTGTTGCACAACTAAAACTACTTTTAAACGTACACGTTCCACCAAAACAAGTTCCTTTCCGAGGCTATTTTGCAGTGGCACCGTGGCTCTGCCTGGTGCTTAGCATGACGATTGTGATTGGTTTAAAGAAATGCCAATAAACCAGAGCTAGTTTTTTTTCCCATCCCGGAATGCTGTGTGGACTAGCCAGACCCTCCTCTGCAGCGCTGTGGAGGAAGGTCTGGCAAAGCGAGACTACTGGTTTCCTGAAGTCTTTTGGCTGTAGGACATATTCAGAGAGATAAAGCATTATTTATTTATCTATATGTGTGTACAGTATGGGGTTTAATTGGTGTGTCTTTGTGTAAGTTAAAGTTATGTAGCTTGATGACCCAGAGGGGTAGGAGCAGCATCCAGAGCTGACAGAGACGGTAACATAAGAGATGGATGGAGAGTCTTCTGTTGGCAGCAGATAAGCCCTCAGTTATACAGTCTCATCTCATGAAGCACAAAAATGTGCAGACACACTCTGAGAAATTAACATTTGACCCTATATCTTTCATTTGTTGATAATGTTTTTTATTTTTTAAAGTCATCAGCTTATTAGCTTTTTTTACAGTTTTGTTCTACCTTCTGAGTCAGCATAATGTGTAGTCCAGGCTGCCAGGCAAACACTTGTCAGTCATTTTGGCTCTCAATCGCTCAACACTTTGAAATGGCACCAAGACAGGCTGATTTGTAAAACCTCCGCAGAGAAAAGCAGAAAAGTTTTCTGAAAGTCTGTCTGACGTCTGTTCTCGCTGTTGACTTTGTCTTGCCTGCACTGTGGCTTATTATAACAGAAATCAATCTATTCACAGCAAATATCCCTGCAAAACATTTACGAACTATGATAAGAGGCCAAGTTCTAGAAAATGAGTTGATACATGCTGGCACTGTGCCATAGGTGAGTTTGTTTTTTCCTGAATCTGCTGTATTTTCAATGTACAGGTCACTCATAATCATTAACATTGTTTATTGTGTAAAAGACAATATAAATATGGATTCTTTTAAAGCTGCACCTACAAATTACCTCTTGCTCATTAAATTGATGCAATGTTTAAAACATGTACCTGTATAATCTTGAGGATTTTCATATGATAAATATCTGTTCAGTCACTATCTATCTCCAAATGAGGTAACACAATGGTGTTTGAGCCTATCTATGAAAAGCCCATTGATGAAAAGCCCTTGCATTCGCAATATCACTCCTGCAAAGATTTTTTGACTTTTTTTCTGTAAAAAGTGCTATATCAAATAAGTTTATTTCATTTATTATTATTTTGTACTGCTAAAAATGCAACCATATATTTTAATTTGTTTCATTAACTGGCTCTTACAATAGTCAAATAATTTGATTCATCCATTTTATTTATTTATGCTAATTATGTTTGCTTGATGGAGATGTTTGCTGGTGATTAATGAGGCTGAAGGTGGGCTCTTTTTCATCCTGACAAACGTATAGTTCCAATATGGTTTTAACTGCGCAGTGTTGCCTCCCATCCCTGCTACCCTCTGTATTACGCCCCCCACTCCCCCCACAATCCTGTTCATCTTTGTCTTACTTCCCTCTCATGCATCATGCAGTCACAGAGCAATTTATTTTGTTTTTCATCATTAGGATGAAATATTGTCTGGAAATCTAAATAATCTGTATTTTTTAGGCTTTGACTCCTCTGAACTTGGACAAATATATAGACAATATTGTAGGGCTGTAAGCCATTTCAATGTGTATTGAATACTTGGTTCATTTCTCTCTGCTGATTAATTTGAATTAGTCCTAATGGAGAGCAAAGCAGATTGTGGATATGCACTGGGAATGTGAGCAATATGTTAATTTCTGTCAAACTGTCTGGGAAAAAAAAGTCTTGCAATCTATACTTTACACATTCAAGGTCTCAACTCAAGGTCTTAATTAAAGTTAAATGATGCGTGGAGTTGTAGATGTCCTGAATTATTGCAGTTTTTTTCTGCTGTTCTGCTGGTGAGGAAGTCAGCCCAGATTGGTTTTTCAAGTGGTGTAGAGTTGTCACACCAAATGCATGCTCTTAAGGCAATGGTTGGGTCTCTGTAAATTATAGCGTGTGGTCTAGACCTACTCTATCTGTAAAGTGTCCTGAGATAACTTCTGTTATGATTAAACACTATGAATACAATGTAATTGAATTGTCTGCATTGCAACTGCATACTGTATTTCTCTGTTGTGAAATTCATCAAGGAATTAATTACAGCTGGCATTCATGTAGGTTTAATAGCTTGTCTAAACAGACCGCTTATGTATCTCAAAACGTTGTCTTGTGTTTTTTCTTTTTAATTACAGTAGGCTAGATGACAGGGTTTTTCTAAGTGTTCTATTGTGGAGGCGTGCTGCCTCAACTGAAATCAAGAGTTCCTCCCACAATGACACACTTTTATAAAATATAACATTAAAGAGATATTTTGCTGATATAAATCTAGCTCTGTGTCATGGCAGTGTGTGCAGATGAATGATGTTTGGCTTCCCTCTGTGGTGCCATTACACCGAGCCACCACAGAACGGAGCAGTGGAGGTCTCCACTCCTCCATGCACTGACACCACGGAGGGAAGCCAAACACCATTCATCTAAACACACTGCCCACACAAAGATGCCACAGAGCTGATCTGAAATCGGTAAAGTAACTTTAAGCTTCAGGGAAAATGAAAATTGAAGTTCTGCATAGAAAAGACCACATATTTATTAACTGAGGTAATCTTTATCTTTCCATGATAATGAGTTGCTTCTGTCGGATTTACGTAATTTACTTTGTGTTAATTAATCAGGGCAGCGAAATGTGGTGGAAAAGAAATGTTTTGAAATCTAGAGGAAATTAGTCAATCACAAACGGGTGAAGATGTGCTGCAGGTTGAAGGAAGTGTCATAAACACCAGCTGGACCCATGCTTTCAAGTTGGTTTATCCTGAAGGTAATCTTGATATATCAACATGAACGTCCCCCTTTTCTGTCTGAAATCTGTTTGGAATAAAGATTAACATCAGAAACAAATGGCTTGGGATCTTGGGACTGTAGGGATTGGGAATCCTAATCCGTCTTTCTCGGTTTGATTGTGGAGGGATTATCATTGTCCAGGCTGGGCCACCACATGGAACCACCAGGTCACTTATTATTTTCTCCCTAGCGTGACCTCTGCTCGCCCTAATTTCACAATTCACCAGCGCCTGACAACTTGGCAGTCATGAACAAAGTGTTAATATGGCTCTCTTGGATATAAATTCAGCTACAGTGATGTCCAAGAGCCTGAGGACATCTGTACTATCACAGTATTTGGCCAACCCTACAGAAAAGAAAAGGAAAAATATGTTGATTAATTACTTAAATGGGGTGGATGGTCAGGGGATGACTTATGTAGCCCAACTGTGATGGATGAAGAGCATACGCAACACGTGGCTCAGGAGAAATGCTCACATATATGGCGATTAACGAGACCAGTGGGTTGGCTCGTGAGCTTTGAGTGACGCAATCTAATGCCAATTAAATGCCTTTCCTTACTCTCTGAACGCTCTCATCCGCGCAAATCCAAAACACTGGTCTTTATTGACTTTGAAAGTGATTGACAGCTACAGCGTGGGTTGCCAGTTGGCGGCGGCTTTTCACCATTATTGAGATCATTCACCATATCTAAGCCCCATTAATCTCTTATTCCCAAATTATAACTTTGCAGCGTCACAGACGGCGCTGGAAAAGTTGTAGAAAAGTGATGTTATTTTGTTACTTTTTCCTCATAATAGATAGAAGGCGGCAAATAGGGGGATAGAAAGTTGGGGATGGCATGCAACAAGGTACGCAGCTGGACTCGAACTACAGTTCTTGCGATTACATGGTCAGTTTCCTAAACCTAAACATCCAGTCTTTCGTCCACACTCAGTAGTAGGTGTGGATCCTAAACTGATTTCTGTGCAAATATGACCCTGTGAAGTAACTCTGGCTGCTTTGAGATGTTATTTGCTGCGATGTGGAGAGATGGAAAGTAAAGCATTAGGTTTAGGTGGTGGTAGGTTGTTGGGCCCTCTGGCTTTGACATACTGATAAAAAGATATTGTCCTCTGGGCCTTGTCATGATTTGGGTCATGGTCTGTAATGGTACTTTAGTATAGCAATGAGGTTCGGCAACAAAGGTGTTTTGTTGGGAGCCAAAATAATGATGGTGTCACCACCAACGAACCAAATGTGTGTTTGATTGACAATGGAACACATGTTGTGGCAGTCCTGTATAAAGGCTTAGGGTTAGGGTCCCAAGAAAAGGCAGTTATTTGAAATCAGAGCCGTCCAAGAATGCAAACTTAACTCCTTTCAATCTTGACAATCCACTCCTTCTGTTCTTACGTTTTACAATACATAACCTCTAGGCAGGTTAAACTAGAATATTTTTTCTAGTACTTGCTGATGCATCTTCAGTCTCTATTCTCTAAAAAGAGGTAACGGGACAGATCTCGGACAGTGTTTGTATCCATCATTGCTTTGGTCACTTTTGCAGTTTCTCATCTCAGACTCACCGTTGGTTGTGTTTCAGTGAAGTGTGTGATTGCAGTCAGCTATGTGGTTGTTGTTGAAAGCATTGTCTCATACTGAAGAAGGAGAAATGGACGGTATTTAGGAGTGTTTTTGTTGTCAAAAGTGAAATGCTGAAGTTGATGAGTGTGCAACCATCAGCTTGCTGTAATGGAGGTAAAAGATCTAGCCGAAATTGATTCATGCCACTTTTCTCCTGACACGATTTGTTTTTGTTTATTTAGACATTTATTAAACTGAGCGTGAAACGTAAGCGGTTTCTATGGCGAGGAAGCGAAAAAGCAGACAAAAATCTGTATGTCGGCCTTGTGAGCAAGAGTGAGATGAAATTGCTAGAACAGCCGGTACAAAGTATTAAATGAATAAATGCATTGGAACCAAGTGTCAATCTGTCCATGTTATGAATTTCTAGTTACATTCTTATTCTGCTGTTTTATTCCTCCGGCTGACACTGCTCTTCATCCCCAGCTCAGGCCCAAGAGGGATGTTGGTTCCAAGCTTGTATTATGTGATATTAATATAATTACTGTTTGAAATATGACAACATCGAGCATAGAGTTAGCTGAATGTTGAGGATAGGTTTCTTTACTAATATTTTCACCTAGGAAATGGATTTTTTTCTGTAGGTTAGAGCTGGGCAATATATTGATATTATATCGATATTGTGATATGAGACTAGATATCGTCTTAGATTTTGGATATCGTAATATGACATAAGTTTTGTCTTTTCCTGGTTTTAAAGGCTGCATTACAGTAAAGTGATGTCATTTTCTGAACCTACCAGACTGTTGTAACTGTTCTTTTATTTGCCTTTACCCACTTAGTCATTATATCCACATTACTGATGATTATTGATCAAAAATCTAATTGTGTAAATATTTTGTGGAAGCACTAATAATCAACACTACAATATTGTTGCAGTATCAATATCAAGGTATTTGGTCAAAAATATCGTGATATTTGATTCTTTTCCATGTTGCCCAGCCCTACTGTAGGTTTGCATACGTCGGTCTGCAGCTTCATTTTTATGTTTGGCACATGAAGATCTGAATCTGTTCAATCATTTTATACATCACAAAGTCTGAAGTGCAAAACAAATTGCCTCTTTATCGCAGCAGCATGTATACCAGCAATCATGTAAAGCTCTCAGCACCAACATTATATGCCATGTTGCTGCACTTCAACAGAACCACACATTGTAGGTCAAACAAAATGGCTATATTGGAATTACGAAGTAGTTTCTTAAGTAGGAGCAATCTACATTAACGTTACTCACTGAGAGTAGCGATAGTGTCCACAGCCCAGGCTCACCAGACCGTTGTTTTTTACCAAATAAACACAAGACTGTGGGTCACAGAGCACCATCAACAGTGATCCTTTTTCCATTCATGACGGAAGCCAGGAAAGACCAGAAAAGGAGACGATCTGACTCTGTTTATTCTATTTAGCTGACTAGGGTGCTTATTCAAATGTGTCTGGTCCTCCTTAAACTTACCTTAAAAAGCAAATTTAAGAAAATAAATTATAATATAATAATGTAGAAGCAATTGGAATCATTACTGAGTCAGAACAGTAGGTATGACATGACTTTACTGTTGGTGGAATCAGTGCTGTGGAAACTTACATTATCCTAATTTTATTTTTTTTAAAGTGGAATGGGAAAGTGTGATGTCCTGCTGGCCATGCCTCTAGTGACCCTACCAGTCTTCGTCTCTGCTCTGGTATGGTCATGCCAACACTGTGGGTCTGAGTCACCCTACAGCACATGGCACCTGATGCCTTTACACTCGCCCACTCACACTTCCTCTACATTTTTTCCATTCCCATGCACCCCCTCCAAAATCCTCTCGTTCTGTGCCTTCTTCTCTTTCCCATGCAGTGTTATCTTATTTCTACCAAACTCAAGAAGCCTTTTTCAGAGGACTAAGCCTTTCCATATTGGAGCACATACTTCCTCTGATTGTCCTCATTGTCCAGTTAATGGACTATCTTCGTGGTTTCCCATATTTTAGCCCATTAACTTTTCAGTCATTTACACATAGCATTAGTGCCAGCCATTTCCCCAAGTATACCGAGGTTTTAGTACTCAACGTAAAGATGAAGGTATGCTTTGAAAATGGTGGTCAGTAGGAGTATTTGCAATATAAAGTTAATCGGACAAAACGCACAAAAAAACACAATGTAAGAGAGACATCATGATCCAGATTTTAAAACTTAAAATATGATCAAATGTAGTCATTTTCTTTTCTATAAAACCTGTTGTATCAATAACAAATACCTATATAGAAATATAAAATGCATTTCTCACGGAACACAACTTGACTATTGGCTGCATGCAGGCCGATCTATTGAGGCTGCTGTAGACTAATACATTGTTTTCCTGTGATTGGTTTTTCTCCTGTGTTGCTCTTTGTGAGAGACATTTCCTGGTGATGTTAAAAACAGCTGGACATGAACAGAAATGTTTGGTCGCTTTATCTACAAAAATAACAAACAAAAAAATGCCGCCAATAATCAAATTGGGCACAGAAATACAAAGCATTTCCCCAGAAGCCACATTGTTTTCTTTGTTGGTGATGTGATTGGTGCAAATGTAACTTTCTCTGTTAAGAAGGAGGTGTTGCAGTTATTTGTCAGTGTGTTGTTTTGTGCTTGTGTTGCTCTTTTTGTTGAGATACAGTTAAACAGTCCAGCGTCCTCAGGCTATTGTTTAGTATGGGGTTTTATGGGAGGTTGTAAGCTGTTGGAGGTGCAGACTTGATTCATGAGGGGTCCAGAATCTGTTGAGAAATGTATCAGCCATTAACCCTCAGGCATATTACTATCTCTGCCACAGCAGGCTGGATTTGACCTGGCATTAAGATCTGTCTCTTTGAGCTGATATATAAGGATCTATGTAAGTGTTAGAAATAGACTATAAGGACTTTACTGACAGACACACTGGCAGCGTGTGGAAGTGTGCCTGTGTGTATAACCGTTTTCCCAAGATGGGGATTACACCACGATCATGTAGCCGGTTCGTAATTTGGTCGTAAACAACTAGGTCTCTTGCCTTTCTTTGAATTTGTCTGACAATCTGGCATCAGCCGTCAGTCCTTACCCACAGAAGTTCCCGAATCTTGCCGTCTCTCCAGTTAGAGATTTTCTTTGGCATGTTCGTGTAATGGCCCTTCTTCTTCACCCTCAGATGGTTGTATTCTTTAGGTTTCGCGGCAGCCACTTGATAGAAACGTCATCAACACGCCCACTCACTCGCTGTGAATTCTCCGGACAGTGATCTGCTCTGTTCACTCATGGGCTCAATCGGACATTACACAGACTTTGTACTAGGGATCTGGCAGGGTAGAGTCCTTTTTAATGTCCGGTCCAAATTAATTCGAACATTCGGGTAATGATATGTTCAGGGTTGCAGTGCATGTGTGAAAGGGGCTTCTTCAGAACTCATCAGAAACCACATTTTTGTGTTTTTTTTTTTTCTGAAGTCTCTTGTTTTCTTTCAGTATCTGTATCTTCATGAAGCCCAGAGATAAATGCCACATTTTTGCTTAGGTTAAAACATTTTCAACTTGTGCTGATGTGTATTGTATGTTTTGTATACAGAAAAAAAAATAAATCCACCTCACGTTTTTTTCTGAACACACCTGCAGGATAAAGGATGATACAGATTGAAGCCCTTTGAGGAAGATTTGTCATTTTTGGATTTTATGCTATATTAGTAAAACTGACTTGACTTGATAGATTTATAGGCAAAGCTGTCCTTATTGTTTACAGAGTGTTCAACACTGATGCATAGTTAGGCATGTGTCATTAAATCAAAATAAGGTTTTTGTAGATAAACAAGTTTATTGTCCTCAAAATTATTAAATGTTTGTGTTAAACCAAAAATAAGCTTTCGTATTGGCACAAGTAAAGAAAAATGTGACCCAACCCATTTCTATTTGCTCAAGTGAAACAGATGAAGGAAAGATTATGTGTACCCTTTTGCCAAAAAGTCATTACATAATACTAAAACCATGAAATAAAGATAATATTGGAGTATGTTACACATTTAGTCAACTTTCTGCCTTTTATTGTATGAATGATGTACAATAATTTGCGCCGGAAATCGGCAATTTATGCGGCGAAAGTGCGGCATATTTGAAAAAAATGCGGCCCCTGCATAAATATGTGGACTTTGGCTGACTATGCATTGAATTATGCGATCGCATAATCGCGTTTTTCTGGAGGGACTGACTAAAAAGTATCAACGTGGTCATTCGATGTAGTTTCCAACTTAAATAAATCCTAATTTAGTCCCAGGTTAATAAACATGCTGTAGTTTACTTTTCAAAGCTGCTGGGAAAGGACCGACCGTGTTTAGACATTCTGGACTAAAACACAGGTCTGTCAGCCAGCTGCCATCAATTTCACTTTCCTCTTCAGACACATATCTCTTAATAATGGTTCATTCATTACCTCCAATAGGTGTTGCAGATTTATCCCTTGGCTCTGCTCGAGCTTAGGCTGCACTTTGCCAAGAAGACAGCTGGTAATAATTTAATACATGGACACATAGGCATCATCATTATTCAGCAGAGTTAAGGGCTATGATTTTTTCCCCCCTCACACCCACAGATACTCCAGCTGTCGAGCTGTACATCTGAAAGTAATAGCTGACTTTAACTTGGTCCGAAATTGCACCCTTGTTCATTAGTTACAACATATAAAAAACACTGGTAGTAGGGGTGCACGATTCAGAAAATGTCACAATTCGATTTTATATCGATTTTTCAGGCTCAAGGTTCAATTAAAAAACGATTCTTGATTCAAAAACTATTCACAGTATGTAAATGTAGTTATTTTTCCCATGTGATTGCAGTAGACATACAATTAAAAAAATATGAATCGATTTTTGGAATTCTATTAATCCATTTTGAATCGGTAGAGCTTGAATTGCGATTCAAATGTGAATCGATTCTTTTTTTTTTTTTTTGCACACCCCTACTCTGTAGGGTGCTGTTGACACCTTTTGATACTTAAATATGTCAAGGTTTTGTAAGTCCTGGATGGTTTGGTCCAGCGATCCCTTCGACTCCTGACTTACTGTATGTTCACCAAGGGTCAGATTTAAAGTAGCACTGGGCAATATGACGATGTATATTGTAGGGCTGTGCAATTAATCAAATTGTTTGGTTTTTAATCGCAAAAACGATCGCAAAAACAATGTAATCGAGAAAAACAATGATTTCACACATGCAAGAAAACTTATTTTGTGTTCTGAATAAAAAAAAAAAAAAAAAAAAAAAAGTTCAACTGGGAAAAGTATTAAGAGAAATGTCACAGTTCAAGGTGTTTTCACTGTTTTAACTGTTTTTTTGTATACAATAAATGCAACATCTTTCCAAAAGTTGATAAGTAATCGTGTTAAATAATCATGACTTCAATATTGACCAAAATAATTGCGTTATGGGAATATTTACATCATTTGGACCGCGCTTTATGTACTGATCCACATTATGCTCATTTTGTACTAACGTTTTTAATAAAATGAAAGGGTTTTCAATTGTCAGGTATTTAATTCACACAGGAGTATACAAAATAGGCTTTACCATCTGGTTATTTCATATAGACTATTTATTTATTTATTTATTTATTTATTTATTTATTTATTTATTTAATTACCAGAAAACATGCTATATCATGATTTATTACATATCATTATCGAGATATGGCATTATCTTTATTGGGATAGAAGTTGTTGGCCATATTGCCCAGCCATAAATTTAACCATAGCCCTAAAAAAAAAAAGAGAATAACATCCTGTGAGTTTAGGCTTGGTTGAATAAAAGGTTTATTTTCTAGACCTTATCTTTTAGTGATACCTATTCCTGTGACCCTTACATTCAGGGTTGGATTGATGATTAACTGTACTGCAAAGGCTTCTCAAAGTGCCAAGTTGCTGAGGTTTATTAAAAAAAAAACATGCTTTCTTCTTTTTACAAATGTTATGCTTGTTTTTCAAAATTGCTGAAAATATTTTTTGCAGTGTTAAAAGATTTTTCCCAGCATTTGGGAAGTCACTCCGAAAACCCAAAACCTAAGATATAGAGTGTTGTCTTTTTGTCCTACATGTTTCTAACTTGATGCATTACATCAATGCATATCCTTACTGCACATTATCTTATATTCTTTATACTGCACACTCCTTAGTCAATTTCTTTGCACACTCCGCCCTCTGTATTTGAAATGCTGCACAGCTTTTTTTCATTTTGATGTATTTTACATATTTCTTTATCGCAAATTTTGTGCGTGCGTGCGTCCCATACGCGTGCGTCCGTATGGATGGATGGATGGCAGGATTAGGTCTCTGTTTAAACCCCTGCAGGCTGCTCCTCAGATGAAATGGCACACAAGTGACTGCCCCTGAGATCACATGCCACTCAAAGTGCGCAGTCAGACCCAAGAGTGTCAGGCCAGGAGGGGGAGTGAGGGGAACTGATGGAATTGGAGCTACAGTAGCTGAGCCACTGCCTCTGATTGCAGCTCTTGATAAAGAAAAGTATCTGATAGGCAATCAGAGTTGTGGCCTGAGAAGATTTGAAAATTTTTTTGTAGACTATGGATCGGTCCACCTGTTCATCTGTTCACCTATCTTTGAGAGGGCTGATGGGATTTTGACAGCAGATGCGTCTCTACTGGCGTTTCAAAATTACATGGCAGGGTATTAGAAACAGAGCTGCAAGCTAAAATGAACATGGGTTAAGCAAACACACCAAAGTAGGATAATGTCTCAATGTTGAAGGCATGGGCGGGCGTCTTTCCAAGTTATTTAAATTGATTTACACTACTTTTTTCACTTTGATTGTGAATAAAGTGCCAGAGTGCATCAAAACGGATCAAAATAGAGCTTGTTTATTTAAAGAATGTGTCCGATAAAGATCCCCTGATCACCCCGACAGAAGAATTTCAAACAAAAATGTGTTATGGGCTTTTTACTACTGTGTGTGTTCATTATATAGGATAAACATGATTTATGTTTGTTTAGTAACTGATCACTGGTCTTCTCTCATTTGGCAAAAGTGGCCCCCAGGAAAAGCAAGTAAAGGATTCCTGTCTCAGACAGTCTCAGAAACATTTGATTTAAAATTAGAAGTATGTCAAAGGCAGGGCTGTACAGATGTTCATAATATTTATACCCCTGTAAATCAAACTGACAAGCTCTTTCTGCTTTATGGCATCTGGGTGACATTTTACTGTTATAGCTTCGGTTTCTCAATCTTACTGCCTTTGTTATTGGATAGTTTCGTTCCTGTCATCCATTTTTGTGATAATTTAAGAGCGATTTTAAGATGTTTTCGGTTTGTGTGTTTGTTTGTTGGCCTTACCTTGAGCAGGTAAGAATATGTGTTCTTATACAACAGTGATAGTGATCAACTCTTTCTGTCTGTCCTGCAGGGCGTCTTCACTCTCATGTTGGGACCTTTTACCTTCTTCAACGCCCAAAAGACCAAATATCTGCAGATTCTCACCTCACTCATGCGCTGGATTGGTAAGACTAAACTAATCCTGCAATATTTCCTCACTACCACTGATTACTCAGTTTACATTTGGAAGATTTTGACTTCTTTAAACAAGGGATTTTTCTTTGCTTTTCACTGGTTTCTTCCAGACACCTCTTTCTGCCTCCCACTTTCCTACCAACACATATTTCCATTTTCTCTGTGTCTCCCCCTGTTTCTTTCATTCCTCCCTCCCTGCCCTCGCCTGTGTAGCTGCTGTGCTCAGGTCTGTCCATCATGGTTTGGTCCTGCTCTGTGTCTTTGATTCCTATCTCCTCTCATTCCTCAGCCTGACAGGCTTGACAGCCCGTCCCAAGCTTGATTGGACCGTCACTCACAGCGCGACCGGCGAAAATAAACCACCCGTCCTGGGCCCGCTGTTAAAATCACAACACCACTGAATCATGGCGCTCCCGCCACCCCCACACTGCTGCGTGCTAGCTTGCATAAACGACACACAAACGCAGCAGCATCCACATACTGTCCACTGACTGGCTGGTTAAGTAACACAGGGGTTATTTAGCTGCACCTTACTCACTTCCTCTTCTGTCTTCACCCTGCCATGGCATGTTATGTATTTGACTGGTTATGTCGCTTTTGCAGCGCTCTTTACAACACTGGCTAAGGATTCAAAATGGCACCAGTGTGTGTCTAGTGTCCATGTGTTTAAGCAATAACCTGAAGAAAAGGACAGCCAATAGAATTTGATGTGATTTGATTTTAAAATCATAAAGAAAATCCCAATGAATTTCAGTTTTGACAAAAGCCAAAGAAAACCATTTTAGGGTCTAGATTAATCTCGGTGTTGAGCTGAGATGTGACATGCTAATGATGCCCAGAGGAAATGTCTTCAGATTTAGCACAAACATTCACTTGGACTCCAGGATGAACACATTTTGGGCTATAATTTAAGATTGTATACGCTATATATGACAGAATTTTACACAAATGTCTAATATGAGAAAAAGATGGAGTGATGACATTTCATACCCAATATGTCAAAGGTCAACTTCACTGTGACATCATAATATTCTGCCAAAACACTTTTCTGGCCATTATTCAACGCCATAACTCACAGAACAGAAGGAAAGAGATTTGGTTGGATATTGAGTCGGTACCACTAATCTTGAAACTGGTGATTAAGATCCTCTGTGCTGCCGGGTTGAAGATGTGTGTGAAGCATCAATGTTTTGCAACTTGAATGGTTGGCGGATGCATACCACCGCAAGACTGTAATTCTTATATACTTACATACTGTAATACTTGAGAACATAATATTCTGTAGAAGACATTCTCTTCTTTTCAGATATATGTATGTATGTGTGTTTTTGAACAACTACAAGGTGGTGTGATGTAGAAAGCAAAAGCACTGTAACACAGTTTAGTATCCTACAGTACTCCCCTGTTTACATGTGGATCACAAACTGTGTCTTTAGAGCAGATGATTGGCAGTCAAAGGTTTTTTGCCACTTAAAACGATGTACACCACCACTCTAAATCTGCCTCATCCCCTGCAGGCTTGAGCTGGCTGTAAAAGATTTTTAGTTCGCTTTTTTACTGAATACGGCAGGTGTGGCGTGACTTGTGAATTTAAGCTGATCACAACCACTGTTCTCAGAATGAGGAAACTGCTAACTGGTAATTTGTTTGTGCCTGGGTCTGTTTTATGTTAAACACTCTGGACATAAGACCCCACCTCTCATCCTGACCATTACTCACTGCTTTCTGGATACACCTGCAGTCACCTGTGCTGCCCTGCGAGGGGACGTGTCGTGCCGGATGTCAGGCTTAGCAGCTGGCTGGTGTGTCGGGGCTCTGCCTCCTGCCCTTCGGCTCTGGCCTTGTCAAGACCGTTGCCGCTCAACTGTAGTCACCTTCTTGTCCAGTGAGCCCTGTTTTGTACACCAAACATGAGTGATGGTGTGGCTGCCTGCTGCTGTGCTTCCTGTAGCATGCTGGGATTTTCAATGGCGTAGCCATTAGCCTGGGTCAGTGTGACACCTACAACCCAGAGCTCCTGACTGCAGTCATTTCTTTTCCCCCCGCCGTGCCACTTAATAGTTCCTAAATTAAAATGGAAAGTGGTGCAAAAGGGCAGCGTTTGGGTTCAGGCCATCTGTACGCATTTTATTTGGTCACTGCAACATTTTTAACACTACAAACACTAGGGAATTATGCATTCAACTATTCTGCCATTTTCAACATCTAAAGGACACCTGAGGGTTTCACCTTGAGTATCTGAGACACCAATGATCAGTTGTTTACCAACTGCATGGAAAATGATGCTTCATACGTGTTCTGTCATGTTCAAAATGAAACTCAAGGCGTTTTTACACCTAAAAGTCCGGACCAAGGTTCATGTTTTTTTTACATTGTATACATTTGATCCAGTAAGTCTTGGTTTCACACTGTAGTTATGCAAGTGCACTTAAGATCTATACGTGACAAAACTACGTCCTGCCGTCATCACATAAGTGAGCTGCGTCTCCAGATACTTATAATTGATTGGTTTGTAGACGGGCTTCCCTGTCCTCTCGTATCCTCTCTCTGGGTCGGAGTTTTTTCAACCGACTGCTGCTCTCCCCTACTGCCGCGGTTCTTTTTGTTTTGTCGTGATGTTGAGAAGCAAGACACAGGAACTTTCTTTCTGGAGAATTTATTTAGAGACAAACTGAAACCGACACTGTACATTTACAAGGCCTACCACTCAACAAGTAAACTGCTGATTTATATTTTGCTCTGATAGCCGACAGCTGTCTGTGCACTCTCTCTGATGTAAGCTACAAACTCAGCACTGAGTTGTTCCTTTAAGGAGCTTCCCCGGTCTTATAACACCAAGATAGCCTGCCAGAGCTTCCCGTAATTGATCCAAAAGTCAGAACCATCCAAAAAGTGTTTTCATACTGCAAACGAACTGAATCATGGTTCAGTTTGGTCCGGACCGAGACCACCTCGGTCCGAGGCACCTTTCGGAGGTACCTTTGTCACCTGCAATTTTGGTTCGGACCAAACTGAAAAGCCCGAAAGTCCTGACCAAATGAGATAGGTGTGAAAATGCCCTCAAACTCAGGGACAGGGAACCTGCTGTTGCTCAGGGCAAATAAAAGTCACATATTTGTTGGCCTAAAGAGGCATTTGCATGTGTTCCGATTGTTTTTATTGAATATATATAAATAAATAAATATAAAAATTCACAAAACTAAACAATAAGAGCATACCAACCTTCATTTGAAATCTTTATTAAGTTACTTATAAAGTCATCATTTACTTCTTTAAACAGCAACTGATGGGGTGCAGATGTGGCTTAGGTGTTAAAGGGATAGTTCAGATTTTTTTGAAGTGGGGTTGTATGATAATACATTGTTGTATGGATGAATGGAGATGCATATAACATACATCATTACTCACGGAAGCACTTTTAACCTTTTTGATGAAGCATTAGTTGCAATTGACATTTGTGACACAAACCTGTGACTGACGAAAATCTTCTGCGCACTGAAAAATAAACCACATTTATGAAAACTTAAACCAAAGCAACACAATCCTTGCACATTATATGGATAAATGTATTGAAAGGTAAATGTTCAGCCCCATGGTCTCACGTCCTGCCCACTGAAAGCCGGAGGGATCATTATATATCCACTCTCCGAAGGACCACCTCCTAAACACTGACAGGAGCAGAGAGCTTCTCTAATTGATATTGAGTGGTATGAGAGGGAGGGAATAAGTTAACAGCCATCCTCACTCAGTAAATGAGTATTAATCACTTCTGTCCATCTCTCCTGGGAGGCATGGAGAGCTGTTTGGATCCTCAGAGGCGTTACTGTCTATATTAACTGTTGAGTCAGTGGCATATAGATCTGTGCTTCCCATGAGCAGCTTTTATTTCAGAGGAAAGCTGAAGATTTTTGTCTGGTGTTTCTTGATGAAACACTCATCCTACCACCGGCTTAGTTTACACTTACCTTTCCTTTGAAGCATCTTTTCCGTGCTTCTTTATAAGAGCTTGCAACATTGGATTAAAATAGATTTAATGTGGCTTTTTTTTAACACTTTCTCTTAGATGTTAAATAGTCTTTTTTTATTGATCAGTGTTATAAAAGCTCCATTAAATCAGCTTTGTAAAACAATAAAACTTCCAAGGGGGATGGATTTTTGTTTTTTTTGTATAGGTACTGTACTTAAAAGATGTGCCTGTATCTACATTTATAGCTTTTAAAAAAAACTAAAATGCATGGTTTATACTCCCATGTTTAAATATAAACTCTTAAAGATTATATTTGAGAACACAAAAATGTAATGGTGAAATAAATGTTGCATCTTCACAGTCATCAACCTGAACTCAATATTTATGTGAAATGTAGTAAAACAGCATCATTGTCCTCCTCTGCAGCAAGACAAAATAACAAAGTTAAAGAGTCATTGCTTCAGTGATCCATGGGACTCACCATCAATCGAATGCTCTTAGTTTACTACAACAGGAGCTAAGAAACTGCCTGCAGGAAATTCACAGCTGCCCAGTGCCATTTTGAATGGGTGAGGGAGGCAGATATTGTTTTTGAAGGTCAGGTCAGGTAGACTGATTGAGGCTGGTTAAGTGGAAAGTTCAGTTTGTCCAAAGCATGCAGCTCACTGAAATATAAGCAGGTCTTAATGAACCGTACAGCAGAACCACAGTTCAGAGGTCCTGAACAATTACATTAAAGCTTTAGTGCGTAACTTTTTGATATTAATAAACGTCCGTTACATTCAAGCCATTACCAAATGAGTTGCTACAAAGCTAATTAAGACTATCGCTCCCCACAACTCTCTCTGTATTTCTCAGTATGGCTACGTTCAGACGATTGTGTCGTCGGGTGACTTTCACGCGCAGAAACTCAGGTGAAGATAACTACCTCTTCTGAAGAGTCCATGTTTTTTTTAATCCTCCATGTCCTCCTTGGCTGCTAGTAGCTGCGTAGTGGGGGAGGGGTCGGGGCTGTGCTGACGGCTTGTGTCATGTGAATGCCCCGACAGTGTTGTTGTCATTACTTTGAATTCCTCATGGGGGCAACAGAAACTACGCACTGTGGCCCTCATTGAAACGGACATACGACAGAAAACAAGCGTACGCGTAAAACCGGCGTACGTCATTTCCACGCAAAGCTCGGCATTTATCATTATGGACATGAGCGGAGGCTACGATCCAATCTCATTAGTGCAAATGAACCTGAGATATCAGGGTTTCAGTCTCCACCTCTGAAAAGTGCGCTTCTTAGCCGGGTTATGTCTCGCCATGTCGTAAATTGTAGGAGCGAGGCCTCAAAACCGTCAATATATTGGGGCGTGATATTTAAATTACGATCGTTTCCAACCGCTACATTTATCAATGTACGACCATTCTTATGCTCTGATTGGTGTGATACGAACGTTTCACGAATCACACGTGAAGCCTGTCGTAAGATGATTTCTGTGCCAGTTTCTATGTTGGGTTGATAAATGAGGGCCTATAGCTTTAAGAGGGAAGAAAACCCCTTCAGGTTGGATAACACCATCCTTTTTGTTGTATTACTATGATAATACTGTTGTCAGCCAAGGACTAAAGCATATTTTTGAGTGTAACTAAATAACCACATGATCACGGCCACTTTCTACGGTGGCCCTGAGAGGCCACAGCACGCAACAATAAGACAACACGTGCAAATAAACCACAGCATGCAGTAATAAGACAACACAGCAAATAAACCACAGCACGCAACAATAAGACAACACGTGCAAATAAACCACAGCACGCACTAATAAGACAACACATGCAAATAAACCACAGCACGCAAAATAAGACAACACGCGAATAAACCACAGCACGCCACTAATAAGACAACATCGCAAATAAACACAGCACGCGACTAATAAGACAACACGTGCAAATAAACCACAGCACGCACTAATAAGACAACACGTGCAATAAACCACAGCATGCAGCAATAAGACAACACATACGCAATAAGACAACACATGCAAATAAAAAGCAATAAAGACGCACTAATAAGACAACACGCGGTAATAAGACAACACGCACTAATAAGACAACACGCGAAAATAGAACACGCACTAAAATAAAACAACACGCATAATAAGACAACACGCAGTAAATAAGACAACAGCGCAAATGAATGACGAACAGCGCAAATAAAGCACACAGCGCATCGACACTGATAAGACAACAATGCAAATACCAACATAACGAGTGTTTCAGGGGACACTTTTAAGTGATGCACATAGTGCCTCAACCATTGGCTTTCCGGTACATAGACAGACCAAAAACAGAACAATTTTAACCATTTTTGCCATTTTATTCATAACTAAATTCACTTCTGAATACGTTTTAGGCGAGAAATGAACTCTTTAGATTTCGAATATAGGCAGTCTTGCGAAAATCGTTGCCGATTGTCAATTTGTTTCAAAGTTTTCGGAATTGAGTAGCTCCATAAAGTGACGCGACAGCCAGCTAGCGCCTGCCGGGGCCGCTAGGTCGTCGCTCAGACAGAAATTGTCAATTCAGCAACGATTTTCGCAAGACTGCCTATATTCGAAATCTAAAGAGTTCATTTCTCGCCTAAAACATATTCAGAAGTGAATTTAGTGATGAATAAAATGGCAAAAATGGTTAAAATTGTTCTGTTGTTGGTCTGTCTATGTACTGGAAAGCCAATGGTTGAGGCACATGTGCATCACTTTAAGTGTCCCCTGAAACACTCCGTGGTTGGGCATTTGCATGTGTTGTCTTATTAGTGCTGTGGTTTATTTGCACGTGTGTTTATTATTTTATTGATGCCTGGTTTATTTGCGTTGTTTTATCGGGCTGTGGTTTATTTGACGGTTGTCTTATGGGTGTGGTTTATTTGGTTGTTATTAGCGCGCTGTGGTTTATTTGCACGGTTGTTTATTAGTGCGCTGTGTGGTTTATTTGCACGTTGTCTTATTGTTGCATGCTGTGGTTTATGACGCGTCTTATTAGTGCTGTGCTTATTTGCACGTGTTGTCTTATTGTTGCATGCTGTGGTTTATTTGCACGTGTTGTCTTATTGTTGCATGCTGTGGTTTATTTGCACGTGTTGTCTTATTAGTGCGCTGTGGTTTATTTGCACGTGTTGTCTTATTGTTGCGTGCTGTGGCCTCTCAGGGCCACCGTAACTTTCTCTCATCTGACTTCCAGTTTTTTTTCTTAGTGCCCCTGTCCTCCATCGCTGCTTAGTATTAATGTTTCTGTGCGTAATTACAAGTTTGACTTCCTGCTGAGATGAGGTGATTAGGGGAATGCTTGGTGGATTCCTGCTTTAGTTGCAGAACATGATCAATTGGCTCTATACTCAGTGACTAAGCTTTTAATTATGGTCGGTGACCTCAGTTCCTTGTTTACCTCAGAGGTGCCTTCATTCCAAGGCAAGAGAGGTTTAAAAGGGAGGAATTCAGTCATTTGTGTTATCGGTTGCTTAAAGGGCTAGTTCGGATATTTTGAAGTGGGCTTGTATGAGGTACTTATCCATAGACCGTGGATTAGCTATAGTAGATGGCAGACTGAAAAGTCCACAGCAGCCCATGGTGTGTATGTCCGAGCCTGTTTTCACCGCCTCCACCTGCAGGTTATCAACTGTGTGGTTTGGAATGAAAGGGAGAAAACAGGACAGAGTAAATGGCGGATATCGCTCATATACTTTTTTGGTTTTTTTTGACGACGTAGTTAAGGCGGCAAGCGTGTGTTGTTTAGGCAGCCGCCTTAGCTGCAAAGTGCTGCAGGAAACCCTGTAAATGATTAACGATGAATCAGTTATCAGACTTTTTGTCCATTCATTTCCCATCAATTGACTAATTGTGCCAGCACGAGATATTTGAGAGTTTGAACCTAGAATAACACATTGCTTTAAAGTTAAACTAATTCTGTATATTTTTATTCTGACATTTAAATCTCTCCATCAGTAAGCACCAGCAGATAATGGTTTATTACCTCTTTTGAACTAGATAACTATAATTCATAAAGAAACTTTTTATCTGTGGGTAATGTACAATTTCTCAGCGCTGCGGCTAAGTGAGTGGACTAATTGATGTTTTCATGAAGCTGTTAGTGTCATGAAGTTTGGCTGTCTCGTCCCTGTGAACCTGAGCTGCAGTATGGAGTGCTAAACAGTAGGCCCACTGCTGTGCTGCTCTGTGCTGTGTTTGCTGATAGTCCTATCTGAGATCACACAAGTTATTACGAGGCAAGGCAGCCACTTATCAGCCAGTCGCCCACCAAACTCTGCGGCAGCAGCCCGCTAACTCCGGTCCTAAAGGGTTTCAAGTGATCGAGCTCTAACACAGCAAGAAACCCTGGTGAGAACTGGGCAAAGAGCCAGGGCTACTAATTAGCTAAAAGCTTATCCAAGAGCGCGCAAGGAGTGTCTCTCTTAATTAATAATAAGTTGATTGCTGTGCTCTAGAGGAGGAGATGTTTAAATTGACAAACAAGAAGAGAAACAGTAGTGCACTAGTACCAGATAGGGATAGACCGATTATCGGCCCATTTTTTGGCAGTTTGCAGATTATCTGTATCAGCGTTTTATTTGCCTGATAACGATAGTTAATTAAAAAGTGCGCTACTTTGGCTCCGCTACAACTCTGTGTCTGTCCCTCTGCTTCGGTTTCACTCACCACTGAGTCTGACTTAATGTCCCGCCTACAACACTATCTGACTATCTTTTTACTGTGTATTATGCTGAAAGTTTCTAATTTATTGTTATTTTTAAGTTCTGCATTTAAACAAGTTTTGTGTTGGAGTTTTTAACATTCCAAAATCCTAATTTTGACTTAAAGATTTTCATTTTGACTGTATATGCATATCTGTTCCAAATATCGGTTATCGGTTTCATTAACTACTAATAATCTGTATCAGCCTTGAAAAAACAGTATCGGTCGATCCCTAGTACCAGAACCTTGCGTTACGTTAGAGTACAATGTGTTTCCTCAGTGTTTAAACTGCAGCAGTGCCACAGCTCTCAAACATGAAGAGAAGTCCCTGACCTTCTCACTATCATCAATGAATTGCTCACGTTTAAGTGTCCAAATCGTTCTCTCCGAGGAGCGAGACTCGCCAACCTGCAGCTCTCTCTTGCTCTGTCGCACATGAGATTGATCACCTCTCACCTTTCTCTGTACCATTTTCTCCTCATTAGTTGAGTCCAAGAATCCCATCTCTTCTTCTGAAGAATCCTTCTCCACACGCAGACAATGACTCCTTGGAGCATTGAGAGTGTCTGCCAGCCTTGGATTAACAGCATTTCTTTTTTTTTGTGTTACCAGTAAGAATACAGCTGTAAGAGCCTTCTCTGGAGGGTTGTTAAGTTGAAACATTCCTCACAAGGACATTGCCACTCCCATCTAGGTAATATAAATCACAGGCTGCAAGATGGACATGCACTAGTTGTGTGGACGTGATATGTGGCTGTTGGACACCTGCTCAGTTTACTCATTTCCTATTGTGGCGTGTCAATTTTAAAGTCCATGTACAGTAATTTGCATATATAGAAATGGCTCATCCCATTGGATGGTCTGTGGGTGTTGCTGCTGGCTTGTAATGGGTGACATAGAAATGTGTGAGATGAGACTTCATCAGGGAGTCAATGTCATCTTTCAAAAGGTCTTTTTCATCTTGTCAATACATAATAAGACCGTAAAGCAAGGCACGGGCAATAATGGCTGTGAGAAGAGATGACAAGTTTAGATCAAAACCGATTGTCAGGCTGATGTATGTTTCCTTTGTATGTGTTACTGGTTTCCATTTGTGCTAGTCGCTGAGTAATGTATTTGAAAATGGCTTACATCTATTTAGTGACTTGGGAGACCATACTGAATTTGCTAAATAAATAATAAAGTACTAGATTATTTTTCCTTGGTCCTTCAAAAGCAGTCAAGGTGGTCAAAGCTAATATGCTCTCATTTCATGGCTGCACAGTGCTTCAGCATTGAGATTCATAGCTACTATAGGTGCAATGAGTGCAATAAAATTGTCACAGGCGGACGTGATTTGCCCACCTCGTGTTGCGTGATGCAACGGAGAGTCGGTGACAAATGAGCACATTATGAAAAGCTTTATTCTAGAGGCTTTGTTCTTAGTGTTCAGCTCCTCTCTACCATCTGATTGACTTTCAATTTCTTTGAAAAATAAGGGGTTAGTTCCTGTGTCTTAAGTAAGATTAATGAGTCCACTGCCGCTAATTACCATAAAGTGAAATGTGGGCAGGAAAAAAAGAAATGTTACGCTTTCAGATTTAGAAATTTGGAGGGATTCAACATCATTTACAGTAGTTATTAACCCATCATTTACATTGAACTGGGGGCTTACCAATACGACCAGCCCAGCTGTCCTTTCTTACAGGCTCTCTTGCAGCATCATAATTTTGGCTAAACTTGCAAAAAGGTGCTTAAGGTAATGTAGTAGTGCCCAAACCACCCTGAGGCACTCTTAATTAAAAGCCCCATGCCTGTTTCCTTTCTGTACAGCCTGCAAGTGATGGTGTCAGACAGGAGGAAAGCTCCCATTCTCTTGTCCTCCTGTCCTTTTTTTCTCCATCGTGTACAGCAGGCAGACAGATGGCTGTGCTCAGGGGACAGACCAGAGTTTGACGGTGAAAGAAGACAAAGGAAGCAGAAGGAGCAGACAGATGAATTGTAGTGATGGTTCTTTCACACATTAAAGATGTTTTCTGGGAGAAAGAAGAGAGTAATGCAGAAACATAGCCTTCAATTGGAGAATGTTTCATGGCCTATATCTTGTGACTTTTCTCACATATCTGTGAAGAGCTGCAACAATTGGACTATTTTAATAATGGATTCATCATTTCAGTCAGTTTCAGCTTCTCAAATGTGAGAATTTGCTGCTCTTCAGTGTCATTTTTAAAAAATAATTTTGTTTTGTTTTTTTACAGTAAACTGTATATCTTTAGGTTTTGGACTTTTGGTCCGACAAAGCACGCAAACTACATCATCATGGTTTTGGAGAAGTTGGCAGATTAATAATCGTTATTTCCAGCACTACAGCCGTGTGTCTGTCATTGAAGGCTGGTCTGTTGCCCAGCTATTTGACCTCTCTGTATAAGGAGGGTTGACGTCTGAGTGGGAAGGAATGCGACTTGCAGAGCTTTCCCCTGGAGCCAGAGATTACATTGGCTGTGAGCCAAAGATGCATTAAATATCGAACGCTTTAGAGCGCTTAAATCTTTACTATGATATAAGTGTATGGACGGTGTTAAACAAGGCTGAGGATTGTAACTGTGTTTGTTCAAATTCAGGATATATTCCTCTGTTGTGGGTTGTGACGCTTCCCCTTTTACTGGCTCCAAGATCCCCTCTCCTTCATTCATGTCCCATTTAAAAAAAAAAAAAAAGGAAAAAAACAATGATGGAAGTTCACGACCTGCATAATTTAATTTTCATTTAGAATCTGCATCCGGTCTTCCTTTTTGTTTTTGGACAAATAAAAGCTGATTTTGACCCCCTTCTCCCTCTTCATAATAATAATTTTACCAAAATAATGGTAAAAAAAAAAAACTGGTTAAATATCTTCTTCTTTGTCCTCTTTTTTGTTTAGCCAACAACAGAATTATGCACCACAGCCTACATCTAACACCAAACCTCCATTCTGTCCCATTATTTTCTCCATCATCCATTAAAGGCAGCAGGGAGCTCTCTCTCTTTCTCTCTCTCTCTCTCTCTCTCTCTCTCTCTCTCTCTCTCTCTCTCTCTCTCTCTCTGTTATGCATCACATCCAGTCTCCCAAAGTGTATAAAAAAGCGTATGCTATAGAGTCATTTTCTGGTACCTTCTAAATGTCACCCTGTGTTTAAAGGACAGCTTGATGATGAAAGTTGAGGAGCTGGCTCCTGGCCATCGCAGGGCTATGACTAACTCCTGGTGTCACAGGGCTGATTGAATGTGTGTGGAGGTGAGATGGCTTACTGGGCCACATGAGTGTCAGCCGACTGTATGCCACGCGCAGAGGTCTCCTTTTTAGCTTCGCTCATGCTAGTTGCCAGAGAGGCATCTCCAGAAATCGATTGGAGATGCGATGCGGCAGCAGGAGGTGGAGACACAGGGGGGTGCTTCTCTATCTTCACCTAGCTCCAATGACTTTGTCAGGCCATGAAATGTTCCAGAGTTGTTTTTTTACGCCTCATGTTTCTGGGACAAACAGCTGGAGGGCACTTCTACACTGGGAGAATGAACTTTATTCACATTACCTTCCCTTTCTGAAGCAGTAGATGTAATTTTCCATGTCAGTATTGATGCCACATTGGAATGTAGTATAAACCAGGTTCAATTTTATTTATATTGTCAAATCCTAACAAAATTTATCTCAGGACACTTTACAGATAGAGTAGGTCTAGACCACACTGTATATATAATTAACAGAGATCCAATAATTCCCACCAAGAGCAAGCATTTGGTGCGAAAAAGCGGCAAGGAAATACTTTCTTTTAACAGGCAGACCCGGGCTTTTAGTGTGCGCCCATCGGAAGGTAGTCTGAGAGAAAGAGAGATAAAGATAAAGAAATATAGGTACGCCAAATTAAGTTTTGGACCACATTTCGAGCACAAAGGCAATCCGAAATCCTTTTTAAGGATACAAACCATTTAACAAGAAATCAAAGATAATGTAGTTAAAATCAAAGATATATATATATATATATATATATATATATATAAAAAGAGTATTTGTAGTGACATTCTTTGTCCACTGTCTCCATGGCTGTGCAATGTGTAAATAATTAGGAAATAAATAGAAAAAGAAAAGAAGAAGAAGAAGAAATGTCTAAAGCTAAAGCAACATGCTTGTGCTCCTGCTACAGTCCTCATTCAGTATCCGGATAACTTGAGGATTAAAAACTTTTCTGCATTCTCTGTGTTGGCACTCAGGCCAATGCCACTGCATCCTGAACTATTGCACCTTGTCAACATTGATGTCTTTTCGAAAAAGAATAGAGACATTGCTGTCATTCAAGGGTATATGTCTTTGTTTCCCAGTGGTAGAATAATAAAGAGGACATTTTTGAATGAATGAGTTGTTGGAAGAGAGGATTAAATGTGTTTGGATTAGGGAGGGGCTGAATAAAAGGATCATTTCGGGGTTTGCCCCCAAGCTGACCCAGAACTGTTACCACTCATAGTTACACTGCAGCTAGGCTCTGCCTTTTTTGCATGCATGGAGGGTGGAGTTTGGCATTGGACAAGAACGTAATGATGCAGTTCATGGAAAGCAGCAAAACATGAAGATGGTATAAACCCAGCACATGTTGAAGTATAGTCATACATCTATATGGTCATACATCACCATGACGTCATGTCCCGCTAACACAAATATCACTACCAGGCAGTTGATTTATATTACGGAGGTATGTGAAATCAGCGAACTTGTTTATTTCTATTGTCATTTTCAGCCGTTACTTTACTGTTGAAAGATGCATAGTTAAAGGTGCTCTAAGCGATATTGGGTGATGTTACTTCTTGTTGACGTTCAAAGTATTGTCAAACAAAACTGAGGCTAGCTTGCCCCTCCCTCCTCCTCATCCCGTACCCTCCCCCCCTCCCTTCCGTGCTTCCGCGCACTAACCCCCAAACCCCACCCCAAAATCCTTCTTGTCGGTTATTGGCTGGAACGCTGGAACACTGTTTACATTTCGTGGTGCAGGTTGGCGCAGTTTGTTTTTTGTTGCCGTTTGTGGAGCCTGGGCTGTCTACAGAGACCGCGTTTTTTTACAGTGTGTTCAGGGGACAGGCAGCTAGCAGATAGTGAGGAGATGTTTGCTGTATGTGACAAAAAAAATTTGTAGCCTGAAAAAACGCGTGACATCGCTAAGAGAACCTTTAAACACGGAGGTGTGACCTATCTGATGTTTCTGCTGTGCGGATTTTCTGTACTATTTTGCTTTGCTAGCATCTTTGATAAACCAAGCGTTACGAACAGCGACATCTCACCTCCGCTTGGAGTAACTGCTAGTTTGGGTGGTGTCATTTTCTTTAGGCCCAACAGGTAAATCACTGTAGTTCTCCAACCTAATGTTAGTGAAAGTGTTCAAATATATGAAAGCATCAAACATGCATTTTAGATGAATGAGATGAGAGTGTACCCAGTTGTTCCTTGTTCCAGTTTGCTCAGCGCCGTTAAATTGTAACTGCAGGCATTTTCTACCCAGAAGTTATTGTAAACAAACATTGTGATTGGGTCTATACTCTCTCAGTCAACAGTAGGATTGTTTTCTTCTTTGCAATGAATTTACTTTTACAGTGTTCTTAATTCCATCTCCTCTGTTCTTTTCACAGCGTTCACCATGATGATCATCTTGGCTCTTATCCGCATTGGCAAAGGCACCGGCGAGGGCCGCCCACCAGTCGCCTCCTTCTCTGGGGTGCCCAACCTGTTTGGGGTGTGCGTCTACTCCTTCATGTGTCAACACTCCCTGCCCTCGCTGGTGACGCCCATCTCTGACAAGAAACGTGTGGGCACCCTGGTGTTGGCGGACTATACCCTGATCCTGGGTTTCTACGTGCTCCTCTCATTCACCGCCATCTTCTGCTTCGACAGCTCGCTGCTGCACGACATGTACACCCTGAACTTCACGGACAACTGCAACGTGTTAGATATTCCATTCCTGCGCTACTTTCTGGGCCTGTTCCCAGTTTTCACCATCAGCACCAACTTCCCCATCATCGCCGTCACACTTCGCAACAACTGGAAGACCCTGTTCCACCGGGACGGAGGCACCTACCCATGGGTGGTGGACCGCGTTGTGTTTCCCCTCATTACCCTGGTGCCCCCAATCGTGGTGGCCTTCTGCACCCACAACTTGGAGTCCCTGGTGGGCATTACAGGATCCTATGCTGGCACAGGGATCCAGTACATTGTCCCAGCCTGCCTTGTGTATTTATCTCGACGCCATCTGGAGCCTGTGGTGGGCAGGGATGCCATCAACAAGCACCGGTCTCCCTTCCGCCACGCCTTTTGGGTGTGGTTTGTTTTGGCTTGGGCCGGCTCCTGCCTCATATTCGTCACAGCCAACATCATCCTGACTGACACCAAGACATGAGAACTCACTGTTCCACGAACTTCCTAAAAAAAAAAAAAAAAAAAAAAAAAAGCATATCTGTTTGGCCAGTCTCTTTGTTCCTGTACAAGAGGCCTTACTTGCTGCTGGTTGGACAGTGTCCCTTTTTATGGGACTTTTGTTGCATATATTAAATGTAATTAAGAGTAATTTATGAAATTTCTTAAAAGGGACCAAATGTCAAGTGTTTTTGTTCCATCAACAAAAGCTGGAACAGTGCATGACAACAAAGAAAGGGAATTGAAAATGGTCATTTATTAAAAGGATGTTTTGTTCACAAACACCTGATAGTTTGAGGTTTGCACAAGGACTTGCACAAAAACAACTTTACAAAAAATATATATCTTAAAAGTTCAGTGGGCTTGAGGTCATAAGAAGAGTCGTACAAAATTGCTTCTCAGTTCCGGAAAGTTACAAACATTATCAGAAACAAGTCTCATTTCTGAAGCTGGAAAGTTTTGGGGCAGGGGCTGTCAGACGTTGTTCGACGTCCTCTATCCTCTGTACCATCAGGGCAGAATGTTCCAATAAAGATATATTAAAGCAATTGAAAGAGCAGCGCAGTGAAAAGAAAAAGAGCCTGTCACATTGATTCTCATGTTCCGTTGCTAAACTGCTTGGCGTCTACACAGGTTGATAATGAAATTGGAACAGAAACCAACCGACGAAGACAAACGAACGAATCAGGCTTGATCATTCTTTCACGGCTTGACGTGTAGCCATTCCTCAGCCGCCGCTGCCTCCGATCTCCTCGTCCTTTTGTGAACAATGAAGCTCCTTCAGTGACAGATCCACTGATAGATAGGCCTCCAGAAGGAGCTCCATCTCGGTTTATCACCAGGCGCTTACACCTGAGGTTCATGCACAGGACATGTCTCCTGTCTTTTACTGCTCAACACCCATTCATGACGCTGTCCGCCTCATACTGTATCTATCCGACAACCCAACACCTTACAGGATAATAGTAATTTACAGTGCTTCAGCTGGAGCTATGGGAAAAGTAGCCAAAAGGGAAGGGTAGTGGGCCAAATGTGACGACAGAGCTTCACACTACCCGCTGTTCAACAAGTCAGCCCAACCATATAACGATATAGGTTTATTGTATTCCTACCCTCTAAAACGACCCATATGGGCGTTTGATAAATTTGCACCCCTACAGGTGGCAGGAAATATGACCTTACATCCACACACCTTGTTCTCTGTTGTTGTTCACACAAAAGAAATATCATATTTAACCTAGATATGATCTGGAATTGTGGTATGAAATGTTGTGATATGGTGAGAATGTTTATATTTCTTTGTCTTAATGGTTATATGGTGAAACAGCATTTATGAGCAGAATTTGATAGTTGACACAACCTAATAACCAAAATAATCATAACCAAAACAAATATTTTACAACAAGATGCAAACACATTTTCTCATTGAGGGAACTTTTAGCATTGGAGTTCTTCAGAGTAGGCTGTCCATAAGAGACACCATTTTAAAAAGAATGGTCAAAAGTAAAGCAGCTGACGCTGAAACATTCAGACTCAAACTCCAAAAACACTGGACACTACATATCCCATAATGCAGTCATCTTTTCCTCAGGTCAAATATGGTCAATATTCATCATGACCATTGTCCAGCTCTGCTTGGAAAGCATTTCTTCTCTTTTTGTCCCTTTTTTAAATAGATACATTGAAGCTCTTATCACAAATTGGATCTTTAGGTTTATTGTGGTTCATTGATTCATTCACATTTGGTGCGAAATGTCACTACAGGTGTGGCCCATTAAAATGCAATATTATGGTGTACAGTGGCTTGTGGAGCGGTTAGATAGGCAGTGCAGCTTTTTCATCAACTGCTTTAAAGCGGTTTAAATTGAAAGGTAATGTGCTGCAACTGTAAGATTTCTTCTCATGCATTGTAGCGTTTTTGTAGCACCGTTGAAGGTTGTCGAGGTGTTGTGGGCTTTACGGTCACCATGCCACCTCGGTCTTCACCAAACTGCAGCCAGAATTTGCAGCTGAGTCAGCTGGACCAAATATGGACTCGACCGGTTCTCACAGCTTATTACAAAACAATGCAGAGCTTCTGTCTGTACCTGTCAGCTTTTGTCTAATCTGGGTGGAGTCTGTAACAGTACCTGCATGCACAGATCCATAAAACTTTAATCTTGTATGTCATTTGTATGTTTACGTTCCCACTTTTGTGCCGTTTGCGTTCTGATGTTACAGGTCTTTTTTTTTTTCTCCTCTTAACCTGAAGTGGAACATTTGAATGAAAATTACAAACACTTTAACTTTCATAGATTTGATAATTCAGTCTCAAGACAAAGATATGACTGTATGGGCCCTATCTTGCACCCGGCGCAGCGCAAAGCCCGACGCAAGTGTCTTTGCTAGTTTAAGACCGATGCAGTTGTCAATTTCCCGTCCAGCGCCCACGTCGTTTAAATAGCAAATGCACCTGTGCCCATCTGTGCGCCCATGGGTGTGCTGGTCTTACGGGGAGGTGTGTTCAGGTGAATTCTTGGCGTATTGCTATCTTGAGGCAGCGGAAAGTGATCGCGCCATTAACCAACAAAAACCTGGTCTAAAGTCAATAACGCAGCATTTCATTGTTATTTTAACAGTGAATTAGTAAAATGTGCCTGGGCTCGTGCACAGCGCGCACACTATGCTTGTTACACACACAGGGAAGCGCAGCAGCACACAAACATGCAAAAGATTACAAATAAAAATATTACGGTGCAAATCCACCATCATAATAGCAATGCGCCAAGGTACAAACGTGCCTGGCTTTTAAAGGGAATGGGAGATGACACTCTGATTGGTTTATTGCATGTTACGCCCAAAGCACATCTATGAATTAACGAAGACACTAAGTACAACCCTTTTGACCCATGCACCCGGCGTACGGACCCTTTATTCTGCCGTCAAACTAGCAAAAGTGGATTTGGACACGCCCTAAACACACCTGTGCCAGGCGCTTTATGTTGTGCGCTTAGATCTTTCAAATAGGGCCCTATGTGTGTGTTTGTGCTTCGGCACAAATATGATGTTGAAGATATTGAATATGTGAAATGTGGTTCTGATGACTCTTGTTTGGAGTTGTGAATTGTGCCTTTTTATGGGCTTTCATTTTTTGCCCTAAACTTCTCGACTGCTGTTTTTTCTCAGCTTGCCAGACAAACATGCATGTAAGCCATTTCATCAAACTGACAATCACTGTGTCCCCAAAATACTTTATAATCCTTGTTTTTCTTGTCTTTTGTACTTTTCGTTGTTGTTGCCCTTGAGTTTACAGTATTTTCACATTTTTTCTTTGTTTTATTGTATTTGTTTACAATAATTTGGCCAGCCTGTGATTATGTCATTAATATGGATGTTTACCGCTTTAATTGATGCCCTGTTTCATTTTTATCTTACAAAGAAAATAAAGGCTTTTTATTTATATGAACCTCAGTTACTTAAGGGAAATTGGGTTTTCTCACAACCTGGGTCTTTTGTAGTTTTTGTCCTCATGCCCATCATTTATAAGAGTCACTGGCTTCAGTGTGGAGAATTTGGACGCAAGGACGCTGCTAGACACAATGGAACTAAAGCCTTTAAATCAGTTTAACAAGTCCAGTTACCTGCTAATCGGAATTACTTATGTGGAAGGGTAAACTTATTTTTAGTATTTATGAGCTCATTTATGAACTTAATATTTCCTTTACTATGTAATTACATTGCCATACTATATGGCCAAATGTTTGGGGACACCCCTGCCCACATACAGTGTACTTTTGGCCTGGGTCTATTGTTCCTGGTTAGGTTTCAAAAAGGGGAACATAACAAACGAGCGTTACAGGGTGCGGCGTCTGTTGGGCGGACTGTTGGCAACGGTTGGAAAGTGGAGTGAGCCTTTATCCAAGTGTGACTACAGCGCTGGACAAATGCCTGGACTGAGGTGGAACTGTCCTCCGGTTCCTGCTCAGGGGAAGAGCGATGGCTGGTAACCCCGGGGCGGGAGCATTGGAAAGCCGGTGGCTGAACTGGGAAGGGGGTGGGCATACTCGATCCACAGGAGTTGCTTAGACCAGGAAGAGGGGTTGGAACAATTGTCATGTCATTCAGGTACACAAAAAAAGAATTGTTGAGCAGATCCCAGAGAACATCATTCACTAACCCTTGAAAGACTGCAGGGGCATTGATGAGACCTAATGTCATACCAACTAAATACTACACTATAATATAATGTCCACTAGGAGTATTACAGGCTAAACAAACACAACTATTTACAAAAACATGAGGTGTGGTGAGTAATGGCATCAGTAGTGAATGGAGTTTATGGAGGAGTGAAGCAGCGAAAAAAGGCAAAGCAAACGTAAACCAGGAGAGATGTGGAGCCTAGGAAAGAGCGACAGACAACGAGACAGGACTGATAGTTAGAGGGTGAACATCCCACCCCTCTTCACTTGCTTCCCTTCCGCGAATCTTAGTCAGTCCCACCAAGGAATGACATTACTGATTTTGATAGTAATGTTAAAGAGAAACCCTGCTCCAGCGGGAGATGATGATGGCCGACTAATTTCAGAAGCCAAGGAGTCCTTGTTGTACTTTCCCATTGCCTCGGTCTCAAGAGCAGATATGGAAAAGAGTCGGCCTCTAGAAGGAGAAGTAATGGAACTGTGTCCACAGTAATTAGACATGTAAATGTCCATGTACATACACGAAAATTCACACGTAGATTCTTAGATGTAAATTAATTATATTTGCACTTCGGGGGCGATCGCTCAGGAAAAGCACCGCGGAAGACAGGAAACTGCGTCAGACCGATGTCCGAACATGGACACGGTTACATTACCTGGGAGGAGGCCAATAGCACAGTCATGCGGGCGATGCGGCAGCATCGAAGTGGCCAAGGCCTTGATTATCTCCTCAGCCATAGAAACCCCAAAATGATGGGAACTTGATTACTTGACATGTTAATTTGAAAAGGAGTAGATTGATGTGTAACTTAGTAATGTTCCGTTCTGTGCCGAGGCTTCGAAGCGCGTGTCGAGAAATCCCGGAAGTTTTCCCGTGAAGCGCGAATCGAGGCTTGTATCGTTTTGGACAAATGACGTCATCGATGACATCCGAAGCTTCGCTGACTGTCCATACCACATGATTGGTTTATGAAGAGGTTCCAATCTACACGGTTTTATTATACATCCATGATCAACACGAGCACATTCACTGCCCTCTGCCTGGTTAAACCATTGCCACCTTCCAGTTTTAGAATAGCCTACTAATATTGCCCCTCCTGCTATTATATGATGACCAAAAGGATCGATTTACACGTTTGACAGACGCATTCCTCTCAAGAAAATACACAAATATTCATATAAATGGATTACGTGGAAAATTATTTTTAATTCTTTACTGGTGCATAATTCAGTCAAAAACTGTCTCTGTCAAAGATCACATAGATCATCTGTATTTACACTCTTTGACCAACAGGTGGTATTGTGAGCAAATAAGGCCTCGAGAAATGAACCCTTTTGCAAACCACTTTGCTGGAATGAGGCTTCATCTCGCCGTCACTAACTGTCCCGAGGACTCTCGTCTTTTTCTTGTGTTGCCTGGTCTGGCGCTCACTTCCCCCTGACCATGCACACTCCTGTTACTCCCCAGACCTGCCCTCCTTGAACCATCCACCAGATTCCGTTGGACTCTCTTGCCAGCCTTCTCACATGAAATCTTCCCCCCCCCACCTGCACACCTGTTCCCACTTCCCTCATCAGCCCTGCAGTCACCTGACCTCCTGCTCATGCACCTGCTCACCTGCTCTCACTTCCCTCATCAGTGACTCATACTACATATACCAGTCCACTTCCTTTGTTCCTCGTCAGTTCATCATTGCTCTTTAGACTTCTAATACCTGCCTTCCCCTTGTCTCTTTGCCTGTAAGACTTTTTATTAATAAATCATTGAACTGCACCAGTTCAATGATTTATTAATTAATTGTCTGCCTGTCCTCGTCTGGATTTGGGTCCTACCCCTGCTGCTTGCTCTCTGTGACACAGTGACTGCGACTCTGAAGAGGATCTAGAGATGTGGCATGAATGGGCTGCCCCAGAACCTCCCTTCCAATTCCCAGCTGAGAGGCAAGGGTCCCAAAGGCTGGTGTCTGCACCGGAGTCAATAAGGACTGAAACAGTGTGGTTACCTTACCCTGCGGTTCCCCAGTCCGCTGCTCTGCCTTTGAGAAGAGACACCAACTATGCCTCCCAGGACCTCTCTGTGGGAAAGGGAGAAGGTTAGAGCTCAAAGGTGAGGAAACACTGCATGAGGAATGGTTGGCAGGAACCAGGAGAACCAGAATAACGTTCTGGAGGAGATGCATCCAATGATGGTGGAGTCTGGGCCGGAGGGTTGGGAGCAGCGGCAGTAACTGGGCTCTGTGTCGCAGTGTAGAAACCGAGGAGATGTTCCAGGAGAGACGGACAGCCATCAAGATGTTCCCGGAGAGACGGACGACCATCGAAATGTTCCCGGAGAGACGGACAGCCATCGCCTGCATAATCTCTGCAATAAAGGTAAACTGCTGATCATGATATTAAATCATGCCTGGGTCGGTGGCTCTGTCTGAGATAATTCAGAGCCAGCAGGGTTCATGATGGCCAGATTGTACTGTAATGCTAACTGATTCTGGCAGACTTGAACCCAAAAGCATGACAATGACACAATCAGTTTTTAAGGAAAGTTCAGTTTACTTGAACAGTTCAGGCAGGGTCAAAACGGTGAGATCAGTCACACAGGTTAACAATCCTAAAGAGGGGTAGGCAGAATCCAAGGTCCAGAAAACACGGAGGACAGGCAAGTTAGTGATGAAGCAAAACCACAAACAATGGTGGAATTCATGACCCAAATCAGCCTCGGGAGTCTGGATTCATTAGCGTTATTCAAGACAGTCGCATATATGTACATACATGTTTGGCCAGGTGGGCTTAAATTTTTTTTTTTGGGATTCTGTATTGTGGTGGGTGTTTGGTTTGTTAACATTAGTGGACTCCAGTTCTAAGCTAACCTTAGCTAGATTTGCATACATACGCTGTATGGGAGCTGAAGAAAGGCAAGGCGCTCGGGAGCATGCGTAAATGTCATCCTTTGGATTTTCCCAGAAAAGTGGTCCTGCCAAGTCCTGGCCTGTGTTTCACTATCCTGGTTCATTTTCTTTTTTTTTTTTTTTTTTTTTTTTTAAGAAACTGACTAACAGGACTGAAACCATTAGCGTCTTCAGCTGAGGAAGTGTAATACTCTCAAAGTGGTTGAGATGAGTAAAAACCTGTCAGAGTTGACCAGAGTTCTGTCGTCACAGCGGGACAACCAGCTCTGAAGAGCACAACCACTCTGTTTCCAAGCTGCTTGTTTTGAGAAACCAATCCACTTCTTTCCTGGTGCCAATACAAATGTGAAACTCGCTGCTGGTAATTGAAAGCATGAATCAGCAGTGGCTTTTCTGTGACTTTAGCCATATCACATTCTTGTATTCAGTCCTACACAATTTCACAGACTCACGGTTGGCAGTATTTGTTTCTGCTCTCCAGGTAATTGCCATCTTTTTTTTGTTTTTTTGTTTTTTTAATACCGCCGTTCACCTCAATCTTCCCTGAAGCACCTCAGTAGTTTGTACTGACATACGACATCCCTGTTTTTTATTATCAAACCAAACCTCCCCTTCTGAATTTCCCTCTCAGCAGGGCTGCTCCACTGTAATTTGATTTAGCCTCTGCCCTTTTATGTATGTGGGGGGTGGCTGCATGTTTGGAGGCAGAGCTACTGTGTAATTGGAAATGCAAACTTGGCATGGGTTAATTAATTCAGTGTGTTTAATTGCTGCATAGTTTATACAGTGCACTTACTGGCTGCTGTTTGTTGGCACATATAGAAATCTCCTGAGGTTACATTTTGGATTTTTCTTTTTTCTTTTTTTTTTTACACTCCCTTGCTCCACGAAAATTTAAAGGTGCCCTGCCACACATATTTCATTACTTTGTGGTAATGTCTGAAGTTCTACCATGGACTCTGTAACTTTTTTTTTTTTGTGGAAAAAATGCCTTGGTTACCTTGTTTCAAGCCATTCTAGCGTGGTATAGAAAGCCTGCAGGAAGACACAGCTCGATTTCTGCCAGTTCTCATTAATATTCCACCAGCTAAGCTGATTGGCTAACAGCTAGCCAATGAGAGCCTGGCTGTCAGAATCCTTTACCCAGCCCAACTGGGCGAGCTAATGAATGGTAATGAGCTCAGGCAATATGATGTCAGACTGACCAGCTTTTGTAATTGGCCTGATTTCTCTGCTTATTTCTTTTCAGTGGCTAGAGCTGACAGAGGAGGTAGCAGTTCATTTTCACATTCACAACATAACCCAAACACATATGGACCTAACATATTTCAGAGAATGAAAAAGCTGCACAATCAGATAGATATGCTCTTTTCTTCACGGAAGCAGCAACTAGATGAGATTATCTGCAGAATTGAACTCTGTAGCTTGTACCCTGTGTTGTCTTTGTTAGGTTCTGATATCTCTGTATATTTGATGAATTTTGCATTTTCTTTAGAAAGGTTTCGCCTTTTTAATGTATCCTACGATTGTCTGTGTGTGTGTGTGTGTGTGTGTGTGTGTGTGTGTGTGTGTGTGTGTGTGTGTGTGTGTGTGTGTGTGTGTGTGTGTGTGTGTGTGTGTGTGTGTGTGTGTGTGTGTGTGTGTGTGTGTGTGTGTGTTGGCAGTAACTTTAGATTAATGTTGTAATTCTATGTCATACTTAAAATGTGTGATGGAGTGGTGCTGCAGTTGGAGAAAGAAAGCCAACCCGAGCCTTGTGAGGTAGGACTAATGATGCAGTCAGACAGGACTTTGCTTCCCAATCACTTCTATTTGAAACGGGCTGTGTCACTACCCTATCCCCTGACCAATGGGCTATCCCAACCTAAGCATTCATGGTCCATGCCTAATCTCAACCATCTTTGCACATGTGTGACTAATCGGGTTTCACGTAGAGAGATACCGTGGTCTTATTGTTGCCAGTTTGCTGCTACTGCTTTCAAAAGCTCCATTTTTAAGTGTGGATGGCGTGATGGCAGTCCCATTTCCCCCACCCCCCACCCGCACTGAAAAGACAAGGTTTCATCCTGGCGGTCGTCCCTTTTACTGAAAGTCTGTAGAGCCGGTTGGATGGTCGGACAACTACTCCCAAGTTTGTCCTTGAGTGAAGACCATACACACACACACACACACACACACACACACACACACACACACACACACACACACACACACACACACACACAGTACCATCTGCAGTCGCATCCATTCTGGCCCACAGCTTTTTTTTACTAGATTTATTTACTCTGGCTGGTTCAGGTGCTGCTGTGAGACCTGCTCTCCCCCACAGGTGAGCCCCGGCGGTGCAGACTATTACGACTCTATCAGCCGGCTTTATTAAGTGTCTGCAGCGGCACACAGGACACCGTGGTTGCTGCAGACCGGAGTCACTGAAGGAGGGAAATCAGACACAGCATCCTGTCGCAAGGCCGCTCACTAGCAGGTCGCCTGTTTCCTCCGCCTGCTGTCGTGCCGTACAGCCATCGGAGCTGAAAGGTTGTGTTCACCTTGTCTCTCTAACGAGAGTCATTTCAGGCTGTGGCAGTAAACACAGTGGCTACAAGATAAGACATGAATGCATTAAAGCAATGCCAGGAGCTTGTTTGCTGAATGTTGGCAGTAGTGGTTAAGTACCCGAAAGGGTGAGATCGCAAAGCGGCATTAAAAGTAGCAATCTTCCTCATCTGCCAACTCCCTTTGTTACTTTCCAACATCATTCACATTTAATATTTCCCCTGCCTGAGGTTTTAAGCACATTTGGAACTCATTACCAGCCAGGTGTAGTCTCATCTTGTAATGACAGATGGCTTTCTTCTTTATTCCCGACAGATGCTTCCCTTTTTTTTAATGACTTCTTTTTTTTTTTTTCTTTCCTCCCTCATGCCTCGCCACTGTGAGGTTCATTAGCACAAAAAGGGCTTAGAAGAATTCTTGGGGAGAGATTAGGGTCACAGTATTTTAGGGATGGTAGCCAAGCCCTGACGGAGGTGCTCTGACAGCCTGATCATCATGCAGGACAGAGGTAAGTGGTCTAGGAGACAAACTCTGAGAACATTTCCACTTCCAATTTAAAACCATACTCTTTTTGGACAGAGGGGACTTCATTGTTTCTGGTTCAGTCCTAACTCCATGCAGGTCTACTGTGGAGGAGAGTTTAGTAGTTAGCGATTAGTCTGGATCAACGGAAGTACATTTCCAGGATAATTGCCGGACATCCAGCCCGCCTCACCTTCCGCTCTCTGCATGTTGCTGCTCCGTTCGCTTTGGGAAACCTCAACAAACTCAGCAAGCTACACGCTGAAAAAGTCAAGTTTTGAAGAACATTTGGATTGTGCAAAAAGGCAGGCGTGCTTGGTTCTTTGGGAAATGATTGTAAAGATTTACCAATAATATGTTTACGGCATTCACTATCTAACTGCGATGTTTTGGGACAGATTTGGCTGGGTTCACAAAATACACACGGCGACACACTGATTTGAGCAAATGACGTTTAACCATGTATCCAGCTAATTCAAATAGTTCATGTTACTGTATTGTGTGAGCAGTTCTTTATTTAATATTGTGTGTGTGTGACGTTTTGTTTTGCGGGATGCAAATGTTTCACCGAAACAAGTTCCTTCTTCAAAGAGCCCCCACCGCTGCATCTGGAGCGTAGTGCCACCAAGACTACTGTGATTGTTTTTTCTTCAATACCAGAATGTATGGGTGTTGTAGCCAGACATTACTCCACAGTGCTGTGGAGATAAGTCTGGGGATGTCAGACTAAACAACGAATAATTATTCATTGTGCCTGGTTCCCTGCTTTTTTTTTATTTTATTTAAATTTTTAATCCTCTACCAACATCCGCTCACTTACACCACTGCTTTCCTCATCTCGTTCCTCACTTTAATTAACACAATATTGTTTTTGTAAATTGGGTGTTTTGTGTCTCTCCCCCTTTATTTGCCATGGCCTGTGTGTAGTTAGATAATTTAGTCACGGTTGTCAGAAGTCCCCTTAGGTTCCGGGAAATTGTGATGACTGTTTTTAACGGCTTTTTATAGTCAAAACCTAAAAAAATGAATTGATTAATTAAAGTAATGTCATCTTTCATTAGTTGCTGCCATTCTTGTGTAAGGTCAGTGGAAAGAAAAGAGAAGAGCGGAGCCATGTTTGTAGTTGTGTTACTGAAACTTGTCAGGAACGCTGTCTTTGCGCAAATATTTGATTCTAAGTAAACCACAGACGTCTGTGAGATCACGAACACACCTTTTCAATATGTTGCTAAAAAAACAATCCTTGCCTTGCATAGTTGACGCCAAGTGGCAAACCTATCGCCAGAAAACAACCTCAATATCCCAAATTTTTGCGAATGTTAACATGACATTTTCTTTTAAACCTCTAATTTGGAAATTTTTTGAATTGTCACTTAAAACAATAGGTGCGCATGGTAACTATATGGTTAAAGGGACTATTTTGATTTTTGAAGTGGGGTTGTGAGGTTTTTATCCATAGTCGGTGTATTACCTCCCAGTTTGGAGAAGCAGGCTGGAGTTCTATGCTCTCCTCAAAGCCACATCATTTTACCTCGCAGAACAGGAGTTGTTGGACTAGCTCTGCCTCGATCGGTTAGTTTGTGCTATTGTGTGACTTTGGTGTTTTAAAGATTGGGTTATTTCGGTTTTATAAAGTCACGCAAATACGCAAACAAACTAACCGATCAAGGCAGAGGTAATCCAACAACTCCTGTTCTGCGAGGTAAAATGACGTGGCTTTGAAGAGAGCATCGAACTTCTGCCTGCTCCTCCAAACTGGAAGCGAGCCATCGGCTTAAAAATCTAATCTACTATAGGTAGTAATACACGGACTATGGATAAAAAAACCTCTTACAACCAAAAATCAAAATGGTCCCTTAAACCATATAGTTACCATGCACACCTATTGTAGAAAGTGACAATTAAAAAAAAAAAAAAAAAACTCCTGTGTTATGCGAAGTAAAATGATTATTTTTGTCAAAGGAGTCAGAGTTTGAAGAGAGCATAGCTAACGGCTTCAGTTCCCCGTCGCAAAGTGCTGTTTGACGACAAGGTAAAGGGGTGAAAATTAGGGCTGCACAATTAATCGAATTTTAATCACGATTTTGGCTTCCCACGATCAAATTTGCGTGATCGAGCGATATTTAAAATGCGTCATTCCCTTCATAGAACAGTTTTTGCAAAGCCAATCTAGCGCTCCATAAACCACTGTCTGATCACATGTCTCCATGAGCAAATCAGAGCTGTTCCCTGCCTGCACCGCGCAGCTTAGTTTCTAGATGTAGACAGTCACAGAGGACAGAGTAACGTGAGGAAAATTCCACAACAGGTAGCAGTCGGTCATCATAAGCCGGTCACAATGTTTACCAGTTTACCAGTAAACGCAACGTTTTGTCCCGTCTGTGTTGTTTTTCAGACAACAGCAGTGACCAGTGCTAGTTTGTGTCTTTTAGCTCATAGCTTTAGCAGCAGACTGTTGGACGTCCCGCTGTTGGAATCCTACAGTGAAATACAGACACACTACACTGTTTAGCAGTCAGCTACTGTGGCTAACGGTAGGCTAATGTTACCTGCAGTGTAACGTGTTATTAGTGTTTACTAGCGTGACATTCAGCGATGTTTATGTTGCCTCTAACGTGGGTTTCGGAGCATCAGAGCGCAACGCAGACATGTAAGTGGCAGTGTAATGAGCCACAGAAATCAGTGTAGCTATTTCGTCTGGTAGATACCAGGCATACCAGGCACCACATGCGCCGTTAACGTGAACAGAAAATTGCGTTGCCTGTATCTTTCACGGTAAACATGCATGTGTGGAAAGCTGTCGCACAACAGCTGAAATGGCATACTCCTTCACAGTATGCTTCAATAAAGGAGGAATGTAGCACAATATGGATGTATTAGTAGGAATGTAGCACAATATGGATGTTAAAGCAGTTATAATTATATAATTATGTGATAATAAAATTTAGTTTTGGCTAAAATCAACAAATAATCGTGATAATTAATCGTGATCTCAATATTGATCAAAATAATCGTGATTATCATTTTGGCCATAATCGTGCAGCCCTAGTGAAAATATTCTAAATATTGCGCACACTTAAACGTTTTTAGGTGGGTTTCTTTTTTAGGTGTCTAAAATACGTTTTAGTATCTGACGTTAGCTGAGCACTTGAGTGAATGATCTGTACCCGTATGACACTATGTATTCTTTTTATTTTGACTTTGGAAATAGTTTTCTTGCTCACTTCCACCATGTCTCCCATTCACTGTTCTTCTCTCCTCTTCCTCTCTGTATTGACAGAAGCTGTAGTTGAATATTCTGCTAGTGTCGCGTCTGCTAAGAGTGTCAGTGCATGATTTATAACTGTTGCACAAAACGTGCAGACGAGCACAAGCAGCCACTAACATGTTTACATTCAGGAGGCGTTGGTCTTTGACCCCATCAACCCAGCAGTCATTCATGACTACACGTTTTCCATCTCAGACCAATATCAGTTTGCAGGCTTTTTATGTATTTCATCATTTATTTAATATTAACTGATTTATTTGTAGCCCTTAAGGAGACTAGAAGTACTTTCTTTTGTATCTAAGTCACTTGATGGTCTAAATGCTGCTCTAGAGGCTTTTTCATCCTGAGGGAAACAATAATCCCTGCATCCTTGTACTTTTTTTTTTTTTTTTTTTGGAAGGATTGCCATCCAGTGGGGAGGCATGTTTATGGTAAATACTTTCACTTTAGCATCAGCATCGGTTTCCAAAAAGCCATATTTGTCTAATCCTAATCCGCTCAGTATAATGTCTTTGCACCTTTAGGATCAATTTTAGCTCCGAAGCTAAATGACCACAACAAATGTCTAACAATATGTGACAAAATGCAGGGGAAGCGTGCTTCAGAGAACTATTTACAGCTTATTTCTTTGTTCATATCTGTGTGAGAATAAACATTTCTCTCTGGGCGAAATGACTTTACAGCAGATGGAAAAGGAATACAAGATCTGCCTTGTATAAATGTGAATGACGTCCATTTTCTTATTCATGCATTGTCGGCAAGCAAAAAGGAGGAAGGATTCAAACTGTATGTTTCAAGTTACATTCATATTTATGTGTAACGTTAAGTGACAATTGGGAACAACAATGTTTGAAATTGGAAACCGGAAGTGGCGAATCTGGCACATATTTTAACGGAAGTACGTAGTCATTGCATATAGCCTGTTGTGATTTCCATTGGATCAGAATACTGTCAGTTGGCTCCTGTTCTGCCAATTTTCCCAGCCCTTGTCACATGACCAATTATGGTTTCCATGACGACTAGCCAAAATTCTGATACCATCGAACCAGCACTGGAAAATGTGTATTGTTTTCGGATATACAATCTGTTTAAAATTAAAACAAGTGAAATTAATAATGAATGGGATGTTTTATTTAGCAGAATTGCATTGTGGTGTTCTATCCTATCCAATATTTCCTATATTTCGAAGCAGATTTTCTATGCTGTATTCTGACAAAATGTCCCCCCCCCTGTGCCACCGCACTTAACCCTTGTGTGGTCCTTCGGGTCCCAGTGACCCGAAGGACCACACAAGGATTATGTACCTCCCTTTACTTTGTTGAGAATTGCTCTCTAAACCCTGTTTCTTGTTAAGTAAGTAAAGTTTATTTCTAGAACACATTTAAACACAGTTTAAGCTGACCAAAATGCTGTACAAACAAGAACTAAGGTGCTGTATTAACCCTTGTTTAGAGAGCAATTCTCAACAAAGTAAACGGAAGTACATAATCCTTGTGTTGTCCTTTGGGTCACTGGGACCCGAAGGACAACACAAGGGTTAAAAAAATCCTGGAATCGCCCGTGGGCGTCGTCTCGTGCAGCTTGGCTCTCTATTACAGCTGCTCAGCCAACAAGCATCTTTCTGGAGACCCTGACACCGGTCTGGTTAACAGACTCGGTCCACAACACACACAACATACAGCGATGCCTCCCGCCCGGCTCGCCGTTGTTCATAACGCTCACTGCTCACACATGACTCCATCCTGTACAGGAGCTCCTGCATGTACATTCACTCTTTGACCAGACCGCAGGATTATTGTCTTTTTCAAAACCAAAACCGACATCTCAGCCATATTATATAACATTACTTTAGAATACTAATTTAGTCAAAAGTAAAGGCCTTTACCAAAAAGGGAAATTAGAAATTGGGGGGTGAAGGAAGCAGGTAGCACCAACAGGAAAAAATAAAGGAACATTCTGTTTTTATTTTATACGACAGTTGTCTTAGTTTTGGAATTTTCTGTCATGATTTTTGCTGAAGACTGTACGATGTGGTTGAAAGCTCCAAAAGGAGATCAGATGGTTTAGTTAACGGTTGTTCTGACATCAAGAAGGTGTTAAAGGGATAGTTCAGATATTTTGAAGTAAGGTTGAATGAGGTACTCGTCAATAGTCAGTGGATTAGCTACAGTAGATGGAGGTCGGCACGCCCCCAGTTTGGAGAAGCAGGCAGGAGCACTGACACGGAAGCTAAGCACTGTCCTGCCGTGGACAGGGGCAGCAGCTCAACACTATTTTAGACGGTTATCAATATCAGTTTAAGCATATGCTATATTAAGATGTTTTTATGTTTTAAGATTTGCGACGACGAGTTGAAACTTGCAACTACTTGCAACGCGTCGGTCTGCAGCGTTCTAAAACCTGCCAGTTCAAACTAATGAGACGAGACGGTGTATCATCTCCATAGCAACGACTCTTTGTACTTCCGTCCTAACTTCCGACTTCCAGGCTTTTTGTAGCTAAATGTATCATTTGTTGCGTCTAAATATGAATATGTGGATAACGTTAGTGATAGTGAGATGCTTGCTACAGAACGAAAACCCGTTTTTATTTCTGACTCACGGCTTTGTCCTAGGCGCTCCCTCTCTTCAGTCACACTCTAGCTCGCCACACCGTACGTGCTTGCAGGCGCACGCTGAGCCTCCGTTAACACTTTGTAACCGAAATAAATGGATTATGGATCATTTTATTGTAGCTGACTTTACTAGAGGACTTGGCTAGTGGCTGTTGAAACAGGTGACGTCCCTTTAAACCAGCCTCTGGAGACTCGCCCACTTGTAGAGAGGAGAGAGACTTTATGCAGCAGACAGAACAGGGAGTTGCAATAGTCTAAAGCCGCGATTTAACCCTTGTGTTGTCCTTCGGGTCCCAGTGACCCGAAGGACAACACAAGGATTATGTACTTCCCTTTACTTTGTTGAGAATTGCTTTCTAAACAAGGGTTAATACAGCACCTTAGTTCTTGTTTGTACAGCATTTTGGTCAGCTTAAACTGTGTTTAAATGTGTTCTAGAAATAAACTTTACTTACTTACTTTACAAGAAACAGGGTTTAGAGAGCAATTCTCAACAAAGTAAAGGGAAGTACATAATCCTTGTGTTGTCCTTCGGGTCACTGGGACCCGAAGGACAACACAAGGGTTAAATAAAAGCTTAAATGACGGTTTCAAGGTTTTTGGTTGACCGAAATGGCTTAATTTTAAAATCATGAAAAAAAGAAGCATGAATGTCAAATGCAATGGCACCCTGATGGTCAGATTATGAAAAAATTGTGTCCCAGTGGTGGTGATAGAAAGGTGTCAGGGGTCACCGTAAACACTGGAAATCATCCTCTGGAACATGAGTTTGGCTGATTATCAAAACCTCTCCAATGCGCTAAAGTGATATACAGTTTACTTAAGGTAATAATTTCACAAAAAAACACCATTTTATTTCATTAGAAATAGTTCTGTGAGCTACAGTTATGGCAACAGCCCCCAGCCCCAGTGGTTCAGGTAACTCCAGTAGGTATAAAAGGGTGTGACGGGGAACCCACAGGCAGCCTTTATCTCCTCCGTGTGGATTTGTTTGCAGAGCTCCATGTGGCCAGTGTCCCCGTCTACCCAGGAGCGTCTGTGTTCAGAGGATCACGAAGAGCAAACAGTCAGAGACAGAGCCCCTGTCGCCGGACCTGCTGCTGGTATTTTCTCTCTCTCCGTCACGTTGTCGGGGGAATCGTCCTCCAGACAAACGCAAACAGTCGGCTGCAAACTCCACTTTGTGACAGGAACTCTGTTTTCTCAAGGATCTCCTCACCTTTTCAGTTTTTTAATTATAATTTCTAACCTTTTTTAAAAAAGTTGTTCAGCTGCTTCATGTGCTAAGTAACTAGTCACAGAATTCCAACACATCCTCACTCCCAGATCGTCACATATAGACGGACGCTTGGTCCGGAACCCCTTGGCGCATGTGTCAACGTGCTCGGTATTTCTGCCAGATATATGTATGATTATGCTGTGCTATCATGTTTCTTATATCCTCCAAAGGAAATCCTTAAATCCTGCAATGCAGACATGTAGAGCTAAACTTGGATTTAAAGTGATAACCTTTAGGATTTCAGACCTGGTGCCTTTTTAATAAGGTTCCCAAATTAGTTTTTTTTAGGTTTAAAATTTAAGTTTAAAATGACGCATCAGCCCTATCTCCTAAAAATGACGTTCCCATACAACTAAACTGTATTCTCAATTACGTTTCCAGCCAAACAAATTTTCTCCCAGGTTACGTTTGTTTTTGACTTGGGACTCGTGGACCTGAAGGTCTTTGACGCGACTTCAGATTTTCCCCTTCAGCTACACACACACATTTGAGATGATCCTCCTTAAAACGCTATACTGGGGCGGCCTCTTGATCACCCAGAAGAGTGTGCACCCCATGTAGGCTGAGTGCTGGGGATGGTGTTGTTACCGGACAAGCTGTGAATGTGAACTGAGGCAGAGCTGTCTGAAGCCTCCTGATCTATCAGCAGGTGCTGTCAGGTCCATATCACATTGTCCGTGACGGAGTTCCTTTGACCAAATGCTCCGGTCTCTCCCTCGATGCAGGACTGAGTTTTATGGGAAATGGGCATGGACGGATTATGAGACAATGAGTCCCTGGGCACAGACATCCCACCACCGGAGCACGACACATAGGCTTTGTGGTGGTCTTGTCTCTTTTGTTGTTGTTGTTTTGGGTCTTTTTGTAGTCTGTGTGCATGGTTTTGTGTCTTTGTGGTCATGTGTGTGTCTCTTTTGTGGTCGTCTTGATTGTCTTTGTGGTCCCATGTTTCTCTTTGAGTGACAATTTGCAGGTGCCACTTTGGGCCCCTGGATCTGTACCAGATATAGGCCCGTTCAGAAATCCATCCATGGGACTGGGCCTTCTCAATAGCTGCCCCAAAACTATGAAATTACTACTTCCTGCCATTTTGTAACCGTCATCTTAAAACACACTTTGACTCGTAGGCCTTCAACTGTGCCTAATAAGCTGCTAATGTATTTATTCTGGAATATCTATTGGTGTGCATTGTATATGATGATTTTCTTAAATTGTCATAAAAAAAAAATGAAGCTGATATTGCTATTTTATTTTACAAAAGTCTGTAATAAAAATAAATGAGGGTAATCTCTTTTCATTGGACCTGAACTGAAGAGGGAGACGGTGATTAACATGCAGGTTCCTGCGCAGGCTGGTATTTCCGTGACGGTGATATTTAATAGTCGATATGAAAACATTTATGCCTGTATATCTATAAATCAGGATAGGGACCCGGTAATGCTGAAGTGTCGTTAATAATTACCGTTACCAAGGAATTTCTGTTAATCACTCATAAAATGACACCATAAAACCACACATGAAGCACTGTGAGTCCAGGTTCCTCTTTCTTCTTGTTAAAATTCTGCTCCACGTCTGGGTTCATTCTCTGAGGTGAAATCTGTGCCACACCTGTAGGACACGATAACAAAGTTAATTATTTAATATTTAAAGTGCCCTCCTGAGGGCAACAGAGGCGACTGTTAATCATCATTCACAGTGTATTCTTCACTCCATTATGTGTGAGCCACAAGTCATCAGCTATTCTGAGCAGAAAGCTGTGGAGGTGTTTGTGTGTCTTTTATTCTAAAAATAAAAAGAGCTCTGGAATAATTGGCTTGAAAGAAAAACAATGCTGCCAGAAATTTTGATTTTAAAATGTTTTGGTAACGCTTTATAATAAGGGTATATGAATTATCATGAAGTACTTCATGAACTATCAGTAATGTACAAGACTTAATAGTATGTCATGCATGACTTGATGCAGGAGTAATATGTTAATTGATGCATCAATTAAGGTTTTTCAATCATGATTTCCATGAAGTCCATGAAAATTATGATTTAATTTGCATTTGTAATTGCAATTTGATGCCTACACAGACCGAGGGGTTGACTTTATTTCTTTGTTCACAAAGATGCATCTGCCACCATTAATTGTATCTTATTCATCAATGTTGAAAATGAACCAGGTCAGCACTTTATTGGAAGGGCCACAAACATGAAGTACTGTAATGAAGAAGTAATGTTTAGTTAATCATGATTACAAAACTACAATTCAGTGTTTTTTTTTAAGCCGGTCACTTTAACTACAGATTTACCAGTGAAGAAGACATGAAATCAGAAATCATGATGATGGAAAAACCTTAATTGATGCATTAATTACTGTATTGTTCCTGCATTGAGTCATGCATGAGATACTATTAATCTTTGTACATGCTGATCATTACTGTTCATGATGTACTAAATGCATGAATTCATAACTCATGTATCCTTATTATAAACTGTTGCCATTTTTTGTATTATTTTGAGATTGTATCCAAGGGCAGTATTATCGGTAAGTTTGTGCTAACAGAATTAAAGCAGAATTACAGTAACTCCTTTTGTCATAAACGGACCCATTTGAAACAGCTGTGTTCCCACATGGGTGACTGGTATTTCACAGCACTGATCCTAGGATCAGACAGTTGTTCAATGGCGAAATTACAAGAACCACTAGACGACCGATACATTTATACATCAAATTCCTCAGCAAAGCCAAGAACGTGTTGACTCCAGCATGACAAAACAACTCACTTGTATTATGAACGGAATCTATTTTTGGCGCAGATCCAACACCACGTATCCAGTCCGTTTGTCACTGTCTGCAGCTGACTCAATCGTTGACAACTCATAAACGGTTTCTCCATGTCTTTTCAACATCTCGATAACGTTGTCTTTTTCTGCAAAATGAAGGTCAAAGGTTCTGCTGCATTTTTCCAGGAGCTTCCCTCGTGAGCTGGATTAAATGACATCATTTGGATTGATGTGGTTGGACAGCGGGATGGGAGGGGGTCGGGGAGTCACCTCCACGCTCCTCATTAGGACTCGCAGCCGGAATGCAAAGTGGTGAAAGTGACAGCGGCTTAAACCGCTGCAGAGTGATGATGCTGAAACAGCCGCAGTGGGACGGCCGACATGAAGGCCACTGTGGTAACTGACGAACCTCAGTGTCCCAACACTGACTTTGGCTTCAGTGTCATTTCAGTTAGGACAGAACTTGTTGGTCAAAGATAACCATCAAGGGGGACTGGGGAAAGCCACCTTTACAATATGGCTGAGGTGGTTTTTGTCTCTGATGTTCAGATTACCGTACCAAGCAATCATGGAAAACATAAGAACTGATGCAATAAAAGATCTATAAAATAAGGACATCATTTTCCTATCTACATTAAAAGTGTTTAACTTTCTAAGGAAGTACAAACGTTGCTGTCCCTTCTTACATACTGCATCACAATTCACATTAAACTTCAGGTTTTTATCAATGATGGTTCCCAGATACTTGTACTGTTCAACAAACTCCATTTCAGTTCCCTTAATGAAAGTTTTAGATGGTGGGAGGGATACTTTCCTAAAATCAATGACCATATCCTTGTTTTTTGTGGAGTTTAATTGGAGAAAGGCCTAATCACACCATTGGACAAACTCATCCACAACTGGCCCATGCTCAGATTCATCTTTACGGAGCAGGCTAATGATGACAGTGTCATCAGCAAACTTCAGAATGTGCCTGTTCTCATGCTGGCTTCTACAGTCATTAGTGTAAAGAATGTACAGCAATGGGGACAGGACACAGCCCTGAGGAGAACCAGTGGAAGAGGAGTGCTGTTCTGACAGAAAGCCATTAACCCTAACCCTCTGACATCTACATGTTAAAAAATCTACAATCAAGCCGAAAAAATTTACATCAAAATTAAAACAGGTACGCAGTTTCCAAGCTAAAATATGTGGTTGAATAGTATTAAAAGCTGATGAAAAATCCATAAATAAAAGTCTGGCATGAGTGCCAGGACCTTCCAGGTGCTTATACAGAAAGCAGGGATGCAATGATGTGATTGGCTCATGAAATTGATGGCAAATTCTGGTTGGTTTAACTGAAGAGCGAATGCCCAAAATCAGCCGATCAGTTTAGGAAAGAGAGAGGAGAATGAAAGCTTAGAAGTCTTAGGTGTGTGTGTGTTGCTCGACTGAGCTGAGAAGAATCCTGAGATCATGCAGCTTATCCCAGTGTGTTGCTGTTACTCAGAGCAGATTAAGATGTTCTGTACTGTGTGATCCAAGTTTTTGACTTTCCAGCATTCCCTTAGTGACTGATCTCCTCCTCCTCCTCCTCCTCCTACTCTATAGTCTATACCCACGATGTTTCATTTCCGGGATTGTTCAGGTGTCACTGGAAATTCCGCCCTATGTCCCTCATTTTTGAGCTTATGTCCGGCACCTTCCGTTTTCTTTGTGTTGGCATTTAAAACTCCGGTGAACTGCTCCTCAGATCTCTGCAGGGTAAATCCAGACAGCTAGCAAGACTATCTGTCCAATCAGAGTTTTCTGTTGCACGACTTGAACCAATTTTGATCGTAGGCCTACACGTTCCACCAAAACAAGTTCCTTCCTGAGACTACTTTGCAAAGGCACTGTTATTCAGTCTGGCGCCTAGCACCGCCCAAGACAATTGTGATTGGTTTAAAGAAATGTCAATAAACCAGAGCATGTTTTTCTCCCATCCTGGAATAATGTGTGGACTAGCCAGACCTTCCTTCGCAGCGCTGTGGAGGAAGGTCTGGCAATGCAAGACTACCTCCTCTACAAATCCATGGCCTCAGGTCCCGTCTGCCTCTGCTCAGAGTATCTATTGATTCACGGTCTCAATCACTGCACTGACGAAGACTGCAGAATATGGACGAGACTGCATGCCTGTCAATTATCTTCGTAATCAGTCATCACAAAGATTCATCAAGTGTGCTAAGAATTTTTTAAGCTTTAATAATGTGAAGTTCTGCATATATCAGATTGTTGCTGTGATGTTCAGATTGATATTTTCCCACATAGCTAAGAGCAACTCTTGCAGTAGTCTCACATTGCCAGACTTATTAAGGTCAGGGTACACCACACATGCATCCTGGGATTGGAGAAAATAAACCCTCTGGGTTGTTTGCATTTCTTTAAACCAATCACAATTGTCTTGGGCGACGCTAAGCTCTGGTGGTGGTGGTTCTGAAAAATAGTCTCGGCAAGGTACATTTGCACCCGGCAAAATTAATCACAACATACAATATTCAATGAAGTTAACTGCTCACGCAATACAGTAGCGTGAACTATTTAAATTAGCTGGATACATGGTTAACCGTCATTTGCTCTTTGTCCGCAGCAATCCCTGTCAATCGGTCCCAAAACGTCCCAGTTAGATAGTAAATGCTGTAAACATTATTGAAAGTTTATTGATGGATAGCCTCTGGTTGCAAGGAAAATCTAACAAACAGGTTATACAGCACCTTATTTTGTACAGCATTTGGTACTTAAACTGTGTTAAATAGAAATACTTACACTATTACAAAACAGTTTAGAGAGCATTTCAACAAAGTAAGTATGTGCTGGGAAAGGACCACACAAGTTAAGATGAACAATCTATTTTTGAAGGGGGTCCACATATTCTTTATAAATCTTTACAATCATTCCCCGAAAGAACCAAGCAGGCCTGTCTTGTTGCATGATCCAAATTTTCTTCAACACCTGCCATTTTCGGCGTGTAGCTTGCTAGCTCGAAGGTTGTTGTTTCCCGCAGCGAACGGAGTTTGGGAATGGCAACGCACATTGAGCGGAAGGTGAGGGACATCCACATCAGGGAATTATCCTGGAAGTACTTCAGTTGATCCTCACTACTCATTCAGCAATACACAACAGATATTCTGAATAAGCAGGTTTGTAGTAATTGAAGCAGTCTTCAATACTGCAATGGATTTGCATGTCTGCGCTCCTAATTAAAGTCTTGGTTCCTGGATTTCCTCACAGGCTCGACGTTCAATCTGTTGCAACGTCTTTGAAATTGTACAGGAGCATCATTTGGGATTCAGGCTGCAGTTCAAATGAATTGATGACATACTGTACCCTGCCCACCCATCCCCCCCCGACCCCCACCCCCCTCATCTTTCATCTGAAGCCATCTGTCCCTCCGTCTCCGTCCTCTCCACTCCTGCATTGTGTACAGCGGCACTATCACTGTTGTCGTAAACACCAGGGTTTGTCTGAAGGTCCAGTCACAAGCTTTAACCCTGAGAGAAACCCCATTCTACAGCGCCTTCATACTGTATGACTTGAGACTATGTGATCGGCTCATGGAATTCATGGCAAATTCTGGTTGGTTTAACTGAAGAGCGAATGCCCAGAATCAGCTGATCAGTTTAGGAAAGAGAGAGAGAGGAGAATGAAAGCTTAGAAGTCTTAGGTGTGTGTGTTGCTCAACTCAGCTGAGAAGAATCCTGAGATCATGCAGCTTATCCCAGTGTGTTGCTGTTACTCAGAGCAGATTAAGATGTTCTGTACTGTGTCATCCAAGTTTTGGACTTTCCAGCATTCCCTTAGTGACTGATCTCCTCTATAGTCTATACCCACGATGTTTCATTTCCGGGATTGTTCAGGTGCCGCTGGAAATTCGGCCCTATGTCCCTCATTTTCAACCGGATGTCCGGCACCTTCCGCTTTCTTTGTGTTGGCATTTAAAACTCTGGTGTTGGAAGTTCAAAATTATTACATGACCCCTCAACTGCCACGTCAGATTAATAATTCACGCAGATACTCAAACATTATTTCTAAAAATATTCAAGAACTCCAAAAGAGGTCATAACGCATTAATACGTCTCAATCAAGTGTTCATCCTCTGAGGAGCCTGAACATGTGACTGTTTTATTCTTCATGGTTCATAGTTATTTCATCATTTTGACTATCTATCTATCTATCTATCTATCTATCATATTACAAATGTGCATCATATGTGCTGTTGCTGTGTTGGCCAGGAAAATAATCAAATATATCTAATCTAATAACACTTTCCTAATTAATCAAACAAGTAAATAAATAATAAGCCTGGTCTTTCAGAGTTAATCCATTTAAGTAAATTTAAAAAAGCCAAAATAAATGTAAGCAAACCGTGAAAAATGGAGCACATACTGACATTTTTAAATGTCTTGTTTGTCCAACCAACAGTCCAAAACCTGAAGATATTTCTGTGGTGGAATTCACAGCTTACGAACTCATGCTATGTATATTGACGCAGTGAAACCCCAGAGGCCTGTACTACGAATCAAGATCAACATGCCCTGGATTTCTTTCAGTTACCCGGCTTCACCTAACAACCACGGTCCCCAGAAGACCAATCGCAAACATCTACCAGAGCCGCATATTTTACATAAGAAGAACAAACTATAACTCTACATAAATATGAAAAACGCAGACACTGTTTTGCAGGCAAAACGCGATACCCTCGCTGCTTCCTAAAACAGGAGGAAAGCTGGCAAAAAATAGCCGACGTAAATGCATAAATCACAACGCTTATCAATATCACTTCCCCATCAGTCAGGACCAAGATCTGATCATAATTACACTTGGGCTTTCCATAAACTGTCGTTGCTTTAGCCTATTATTTCAGTTGCAACCCTGGCAGTGGTAAGCAATCATGAGAGCAAATAAAAAAATAATTCAAATCGATGTGTGTGTAGGCAACACACTGCTCAACAAGCCAACAAATAGCCTTTACGTAATTCCCTCCACTGAAAATCTATATCTTTTATAAAAATACTCATCAGGGAATGTTAACAGGGTTGTTGGTCTCTAAATGTTTTAACTTTTCTGAGCGCACCTCTCTCCGCACACCGAGCTCCACCAGATCTTCTATAAGAACGGTGATGCCGTTAGCAATCGAGTATTGATTGGTCAATAGGCGGTGCTTTTACACCGGTTGATCTCTAATCACCAACGTAACCTGCTCCCGACCAGGTTAGGTGTTCAACATAAATTACCACGGCGATTTAACCCGGTAACAAGTGATCCACTTTCGTGATACACAAAACCCTGGGTTGAACCTGAAGTTACCTTGTTAACGCCAAATCTTACTTCGTAGTACAGGTCTCATTCCGATCATAACCTGTCTCGCACAGAGTAGAAGTTCAACTCTGTCTCCATAGATGATGGGAAACGTAACGGCTGTATGATAAGACCGTGCTGCCTCATCCTTAACACATACTCACATTCATACGCACAGACCTAAGGATAGGCTTTACTGCAGTACGGTCAGGCCAATATTATTTTCTGTCTGTGCTGATGTGTTTGGGTTAATGATTTAGGTAAGCAACAGTGTTTATGGCACCCGCAATGTCTTTGTTTACATTGAAGTTTCAGCTAAACTTAAGACCTCCAGCATGAGTTTAAAGCTTTAGTGCGTAACTTTTTGATATTATTGAACGTCCGTTACGTTCAAACCATTGCCAAATGAGTTGATACAAAGCTAATTAAGACTATATACAGTATGGCTATTTTTCAGAAGATTGTGTCGTCCGGTGAGTTTCGCGTGTAGAAGCTCAGGTGAAGATAATTACCTCTTCTGAAGAGTCAATCATATTTTTGAATCCTCCGTGTCCTCCTTGGCTTCTAGTGTGGAGGTAGTGCACAATCACGGAAGGCTTGTATCATGTGGACGCGCCAACAGTTAGAAACTGTAGAAACTGTAGAAACAGTTAGACAGAAACTCCGCACTATAGCTTTAAATACACCTTCAGGAAGACAGAAACTTTAGAGAGTTGGGATGGCACTACACTGTACTGTGTAATCCTAAATTTTCCTCAATCAAGATTTCATTAAATGCACCTGTAAATCGTCAAAGTCTCCCAAATCTTCTTCTCGTATGAGAATATCAGCTGTGGTACGCCCGAGTTTTTCTTTAATAATTTCGATACGGGAGAGATAGATAGATATAGTGGGGAGAACAAGTATGTGATACACTGCTGATTTTGCAGGTTTTCGTACTTACAAGGCATGTAAAAGGTCTGCAATTTTTATCATAGGTATTCTTCAACTGTGAGTGACGGAATCTAAAACAAAAATCCAGAAAATCACATTGTATGATTTTTAAGTAATTAATTTGCTTTTTATTGCATGACATAAGTATTTGATACATCAGAAAAGCAGAACTTAATATTTGGTATAGAAACCTTTGTTTGCAATTACAGAGATCATATGTTTCTTGTAGTTCTTGACCAGGTTTGCACACACTGCAGCAGGGATTTTGGCCCACTCCTCCATACAGACCTTCTCCAGATCCTTCAGGTTTCGGGGCTGTCGCTGGGCAATACGGACTTTCAGCTCCCTCCAAAGATTTTCTATTGGGTTCAGGTCTGGAGACTGGCTAGGCCACTCCAGGACCTTGAGATGCTTCTTACAGAGCCACTCCTTAGTTGCCCTGGCTGTGTGTTTCGGGTCGTTGTCATGCTGGAAGACCCAGCCACGACCCATCTTCAATGTTCTTACTGAGGGAAGGAGGTTGTTGGCCAAGATCTCGCGATACATGGCCCCATCCATACTCCTCAATACGATGCAGTCGTGCGGTCTCCTTTGCAGAAAAGCATCCCAAAAGAGTGATGTTTCCACCTCCATGCTTCACGGTTGGGATGATGTTCTTGGGGTTGTACTCATCCTCCTTCTTCCTCCAAACACGGCAAGTGAAGTTTTGACCAAAAAGCTCTATTTTTGTCTCATCAGACCACATGACCTTCTCTCATTCCTCCGCTGGATCATCCAGATGGTCATTGGCAAACTTCAGACAGGCCTGGACATATGCTGGCTTGAGCAGGGGGACCTTGCGTGCGCTGCAGGATTTTAATCCATGACAGCGTAGTGTGTTACTAATGGTTTTCTTTGAGACTGGTCCCAGCTCTCTTCAGGTCATTGACCAGGTCCTGCCATGTAGTTCTGGGCTGATCCCTCACCTTCCTCATGATCATTGATGCCCCACGAGGGGAGATCTTGCATTGAGCCCCAGACCGAGGGAGCATGACCGTCCTCTTGAACTTTTTCTAATAATTGCGCCAACAGTTGTTTCCTCCTCACCAAAATGCTTGCCTATTGTCCCGTAGCCCATCCCAGCCTTGTGCAGGTCTAAAATTGTATCGCTGATGTCCGTACACAGCTCTCTGGTCTTGGCCATTGTGGAGAGGTTGGAGTCTGTTTGAGTGTGTGGACAGGTGTCTTTTATACAGGTAACAAGTTCAAACAGGTGCAGTTAATACATGTAATGAGTGGAGAACAGGAGGGCTTCTTAAAGAAAAACAAACAGGTCTGTGAGAGCCGGAATTCTTACTAGTTGGTAGGTGATCAAATACTTATGTCATGCAATAAAATGCTAATTAATTATTTAAAAATCATACAATGATTTTTCTGGATTTTTGTTTTAGATTCTGTCTCTCACAGTTGAAGTGTAGCCTACCTTTGATAAAAAATTACAGACCTTTTATATGCTTTGTAAGTAGGAAAACCTGCAAAATCGGCAGTGTATCAAATACTTGTTCTCCCCACTGTATATAAAAAAGAAGCATTTTTTTTAAGGAGTAGAGGAGTCTTCATGTCACATGAGTGTAATAATTAATATTTCCCCTTTTCTACACTTCAATGCGCTTATTTTAGTCTTCCCTGGCTGCCTTGCCCTTGGTGTGTGTGTGTGTGTGTGTGTGTGTGTGTGTGTGTGTGTGTGTGTGTGTGTGTGTGTGTGTGTGTGTGTGTGTGTGTGTGTGTGTGTGTGACAAATTGATAGCAGGCTTTGAATGTCCTATCTAATTAGTCTCCAGGTGCAGTGTTCCACCCCCCTCACCCATCCCTCCATGACTTTTGTTCTCACCCAAATGACTTGCCAATAAGGCTGCTTAATCATGCCTCATATGTGCCAAGAATTCGTCAACGGTTGCTTCTCCATGTTAACGTCCACTCACTTGTCCCCAGTCACCTCTGCTCAAGGCGAGGTGCAGGTGTTCCAGAGAATATCTGTATTTTGTCTTAATTGACCACTGTGTCTGTCAAGGTTTGTTCTCAAAGACCACCTCTGCAGTTTACAATGAAAACTACAGATTTATGATTTGAATTCTTCATAATTTTTTGTTTTTGTGGTTTCACGTGGGCTCCAGCTTTTTAAGGTTTTTCCATTTTTAAAATGAGAATCCCTTTTTTGTGAATGTTTGCATGTTCACTTGGTGGATTCATACATGATAAAAGAAACAATATTGTTTTTGCTTTGCAGTGTAGAGCTACGTTGTCTTAGTATTGTAAGTATTTTAAGGAAAACTTTACAGACCAAGCTGTTATTTAGTTTTAACACTTTTTTGTGTATTTTCACTTATGTTACAAGATCAAATATTTTTGGGATGATGTGTTGTCTCAGGTCAGGCTCTTTTTTTTATACCTATGAAAAGGATATACTCTATGTATGATGATACTTTGTTCAGGTACCGCTGGCAGAGGAGTGCAAACTTCCCCAAATCCAATGAAGAACAGGACAGAGCTGCTAACTTAAGGCTAAACTCTGATAGCTGATAGGTAGAGGTTAAATTAGTCTCATTGCCTTCCTCCACAGCGCTGAGGGTCTGGCTAGTCCAAACCGCATTCCGGGATGGGAGAAAAACGTGCTCTGGTTTATTGGCATTTCTTTTAACCAATCACAATCTTCTTGGGCGGCGCTAAGCGCCAGACGGAGCAACTGTGCCTCTACAAAATGGCCTCAGGAAGGAACTTGTTTTGGTGGAACGTGTGTACGTTCAAAAGTTGTTTTAGTCATGCAACAGAAAACTCAGATTGGACAGATAGTCTAGCTAGCTGTCTGGATTTACCCTGCAGAGATCTGAGGAGCAGTTAACCATAGTCCTCATAGTTTAGAATGCCAACACAAAGAAAGCAGAAGGTGATGGACATCCGGCGGAATTTCCAGCGGCACCTGAGCAATCCCGGAAGTGGAAAATCATCGATATAGACTAGTGTTAAATTAACATTGTTTGTTTAAGTTAGAAACCTCCATTGTGATATCCTAGCTTCAACATGTGAAGGAATCAAGCTTTTGACAGGTCTGCAGTGATTGGATAATTGCAGTGATTAGATAATTGCAGTGATTGGATAATTGCAGTGATTGGATAATTGCGGTTTGGATGAGAGGTTTGTCAAACTGTCGTATTTTACTCATCTTTTTATTAAGATTTGACATGATGCAGTGACTCAGCTCTCTGCTGCGGTCTCTCACCGCTGTCCCTGATCCTGTCAGCAACTTCATGGCTCCAGATGAAAGACTGCATGGGACCATAAATCGCATTTACGAGTTGATTCTGCACAAAAAGCTGCAGCTCTAAAAATGAGACTGGAGCTGGAACCTTTAAATTGAACTTGAAATTGTGGATTTGTTTTCTTATTTGCCTCTTTAACTAAATATTACAAATAAGTCCATTTTTTTTTCCAGTCACAGTTTTCAAAAAGGCTAATTTCCTGTTTCTTTTGTATTGATCAGCAATGAGAAACAGGAATCTGTTGGAAGGCTGGATCAGCCGAGGATGACATGAAGTTCATTACCTGGAGGGATATGCTGCTGGATAGTGTGCTAAAAAGTAAAATTGGAGGAAAGTGAAATATCACTTTAATGTCCCATTCAAACAGCTCGCTTCACCCCCATGATCCACAAGTTTGTCCATTTGATAAACCGTACCGCCCTTGCTGTCTCCGTAATCTGAGCCACTTTGTCTCAAATGCTCTCCAAGGACAAAAGAATATGTCCGTTTTTATGGCTGGTATTTACGGAGACGTGGCACAATATTTGTCCCTCTGAAACGTTGCTCCTGCCTCTGAAATTGTCCAGAGATTAACTCCTGTCTTTTGTTTCTGTCGTGGGCGACCGGCGCTCCTGCTTCCTTCTCGAGGGAAGATGGGAACGGTGAGGTTAAATCTCTGCTAATGCGCCTTGGCATGTGTGAGACACTGGTTGTTTCGCGGCCGTGGGAACGCTGCAGATTGGCTGCATTTTGAGCGTCCTCTGGATTCAACCTGAGCTATATCTTAACTCCTCTTGTTCACACTGACTCCTAATTGGTGTTGGATGCTTGTCTTTGCTCGCCAATTAAGAGGGGAAGAGTGGCATGGAAAGGTGGGCTGGTTGGCAGAGAAATGTGGGACAGAGAGAGAGAGAGAGAGAGAGAACCCGTTGCTAACGGAGAATATTTATTGGATCCTCCATGGTGGATTGGGATGTTTATGGTATAGTACAGGGATTCTCAAAGTCCAGCCCAAAGGTCCGCATCTGGACCAAATGAGAAGTCAAACCGGACCCAGCCCATAAACCTCTGGTTATGAATATAATACCTTTATGAAATCTAACCTTTTCTATTTTTATACTGATCAATAAATCATTGGCGAAGTTGAATATACAGTATTGGTGTAACAGACCGTAGTTGATCTCCCCTAAAAAGATAAATAGGTTTGGACTTATTTTTACAACTGAAATAAAAAATGTATTGGTGGAGATCTTCAACAGAGGGTCCAGAACCCTCAGGGGGTCGTCAGAGTTATGGCAGGGGCCCCCAAATTATTGTTTAATCATTTTAAAATGTTTTTTTTTTTTCTTTTCAAAAGTTAATATGTTTAAACATATCCATAAACATGAGTCCAACATATTATTAAGGATAAATTGGCCTATTTATGATTTGTTTTTAAATGTAATGATGGGTTTATTGGCCTTGTAGGTAAGGTGGCCACAAAGGTAGCCATCCACAGATACAGTTAAACTTTAAGGATTCACTGTGCTAAATGTAGGTTTAACATTAAAACATGAATATACAGTTTATGAATATGTCAACAATTATTATTTTAACAGCTTAGTATTCTATGCACCATTTAAAAAGGTATGTGTAACAATATGTAGCGGGGGGGGGTCCCTGCTCTGTCTCTCTTTCAGCTATGTGGTCCTTGGCTTAAAAAACATTGAAGACCCCTGTTGTAGAGAGAAAGTAGGCTACCAAAAAAAAGGTACTGGTACCAAAATCCAGGTAGTGGTATCGGTCCAAAAGTTGACCAGGAAAACTGAGAACTCAACTTGAATGTGTGTTGCTTAAAAGTCATAAGTAAGTTGATTACCTGTTTTTGTTATTGCCAGTAATTCCGGATCCCTGACCTCATACTGCCCACACGCTCACTGTTATTGTAGGATATGCTCACGCTGCCTGCTACAGTGGCACAGTCACTCAAAACATAGGAAGCAGGACAACCAATGAATGAGATGGAATAATTTTCCAGACTGCATGGCAGCTACTCGCTGAACGAGACCGAATAAACTGTTTTCTCGAACTGTGATGTCTGCCCCTCAAAAAGAACGACCGATCGTTGGTCAGTTACATTTCTGCAAAAATTGTTGAGCTTACATAGCAGACTTACATAAAAGTGGAAAACCCATAGCACTAGTGTGTCTCGGAGAGACTGACGCCATATTTTGCAACAAGTATAAACTTTCACATGTAGTAATCTGCCCATCCCTAAACCACTGGACTAAACATAATGCTGCATGCGGTTTATACATTAATGGATCGTTGTTAAAAATCTAAAAATGTCATATGATAGCATATCAGTTACAGGGGCTAATAATACTTCTGTACTTTTACTTAAGTATGAATTTGAATGACTTTTACTTGTAATGGAATATTTTTTACTTTCTTTAAGGATGTGGTTCCACCACTGGGTTTGGAAAACGACTCCACAGCAAACACTACGATGATATATCTAATTGAGTGTCAACATGCTGCATGTTACTGAGAGAGAAATGCATTATATTCACATTGTGTGTAAAATGTTGAAGCTGCATTTCAAAGGCGTGTTCAGCCTGAATACAAAACGGATTCTGACAAAGTCAATAAACCAAGAGTGGATGCAAATTATTTCTAGGCAGTGGGAATTGAGGCACATATGTGTGCAGGCAAGTTAAAATGCTTCAACTTTAGTGCAATATTTGCACTTATCTGAAAATTCTAGAACTCTCTTCATGAGCGTACAGAGACAGGGAAAAGAGACGTTGTCAAACTAACACATACACAAGGTTTTCATGTGCTGCTGTCTACCGTAGCTACACCTGTCGTCTGTACAGTTGGTGCATTGCAGATAATATTCTCTGTGGTCGATCAGAGCACATCTTCAGACATCATGAATGATGGCATGACATATTCAGATTTTGCAGCAGAGGGTGTAAGACAACATTCTATGTTGAAGCGATACTGTATTGTTTTGTGGATGTATGGCTTACTAATAGTAATTTATTGCCTATTAATGGATAAGTAGTGCCACTCAAAGAATGAAAATTATCTTTTTTGTTTTAATGATGGACATTATTTACAGTATATGCTGTTTTTATTTCTCTGTTAATATCTGTTTCTAACCACCCTGCCTCTGAGGAGAATTACAGTCAAGATCTTTTTACTTCAAATCCAACACTCACACGCCACAAGTTGTCAACACAAATCCATCGACGTGGAATAGTCAAAAGAGGAAAGCCGTTTAGGGCTGCACGTAATGGCTCAGCGATCCGCTAAGTGATGACGCCAATCGTGGGCGTCAATGAAGGGAATAATTGTCTCGAACGAGGGCATCAATGAGCGACTCGAGTCAAGACTGCATGGCAGCTACTCACTGAACGAGACCGAATAAACGATTTTCTCGAACTGTGACATCTGCCCCTCAAAAAGAACGACCGATCGTTGGTCAGTGACATTTCTGAAAAAACTGTTGTGAGCTTACATAGCCGACCTACATAAAAGTGGAAAACCCATTGCACTAGTGTGTCTCAGAGACTGACATTCATATTACTTTTACCCAAAAGGCACTCTGAAAACCCAACAGAGGGAGTGGATATTCAATTTGTAGCTAACGTAAACAAAAAAAAAAAAAACTAAAACAAGAAACTCTTAATTTACTGGGAAAGTAATCACTCTGGGGTAACTAGCCACTAGTGCTAAGTGTGATTCATTTAGGCTATGATTGGTGTCATCACTTGATTCAAACAGGTAGCTTTGTGCTGTAATGATCAATGCTAATATATGTTTGGACCCCAATGTGTGCAGTAATTATGGGATATTTGCCCAGCGCGTTATGGATGAGCACATTACTGCTCGTCCTGTGGGTGTTCCTCATCCATTCTCTCGCAGGCCTTGGCGCAATCACACGTGGAGGGGAACCCTGACCACGGCTGCCTTGGCTCAGCCTCGGAGGACAAGCCTGGCCCGTCAAGCAGAATCTCCTCAACTAGCCACTTGGCTCACACCTGTCGGGCAAATTGAACATGACAATGAATCATGGCCCCCTTCAGCTGTCATACTCTGTTGAGCACATGCTGGGAAAATGAGCCTGCTGTTTAAAGCATTAGTTAGTGTTGTCATGGCTGCGGAGACGGGTGGGTACGGAGAGGTACAGAGAGGTCAAGAGAGGCGTTTTATGTTCCTGACCAAACTATTCAGCTCCTGAACACCTCGTCACAACCCAATCATCCCCCTCTGCCTCGACATCCCTACTCCCTACAACTGTAACTACTGAAGGGGCTCCATTAGCAACAGAGAAAAGGTTTACATTAGTGCTGTCGGTTACAGTACCTGAAACGGTTTTCCAAGTGGACTGAGTCGTCTGTTTGGCCTGATGCTTCGAACATTTTTTGGGGGTGGGAGGTTTAAGTCGTCATGAAACTGCTTCTTTATTTTATGTGCTTGTGGTTTTCCTTAGATATTATTTCATCATATTATATTAGATCATTATTTTGATGGCCATCTTACCTGCAGAGTAACTACCACACACTAAGTTCACATAAGAGCGTGTCAAGTCTCACAATTTTTTTTCTTTGATCGTCATATCTGATCATTCTGTTACAGGTGAGAAAATATGCTGAAGTTTAAGAAAGATTAAATTTACCCACCCAAATACTATCAATGTCTGCTGATGCTTCAGGTGACTGACTTTATCAAATGATTAAATTACAATTTTCTTATAGCTTTTCAAGCCTGCAGAAGGTTAAAGACGACTTTAACAGGGAAATGCATATATTAATAATTACTTTTTTTTTATTACTGTAAGCTATGAAAGCACTGTAACCTTTTTCTGTGCCTACAACAGAAACAAACGTTTAAAAACTACAATTGTAACGTGTAAAACAACACCATACCAATGCCATGATTAGAACCTGGCAAAGGTTCTGTGCGCTTTCCAGTTTTGTTTCCTAAAGAAAACACATGCAGAACAGAAAAAATTATATTACTTAAGCGATAGAAATGAAAATTGGAGCAGATGAAGCAGCAGAAATTGCAAGAAGACAACCTGCCAGGGTTGATTTAAAAAAAAAAAAAAAAAAAAAAGTTTTGAGAAGACCCCAAATTTCAAAAAGGAAACCCATTGTTCTCTATTTTTTCATGTGTTTGGGGACCCTCTTGTGGCCCCGGGACCCTCAGCAGTCTAAGCTTAGTTTGCTTACCGCCTTCTCCGGGAAACACACTGCGCCTCGTATTTTGAGAGCAAAGGGAAGAAAAGTGCCGTGAAAGGACGTTTATCATCATCCTGGACGGAGAGGGGAGCAGACAGACGGCAGCCCCGTGCTGTCAGGGCTCCGCTGGGAGCTTTGGCACTAATTGTGTGGGAGAAGAAGATTGTTCTTGCTATAATGAAGGATCTGTTTGTTAACCTTGTGACTTTGCTGTGGATTGGGAATTGGTCCACTCATTGCGTGCCAGCTGACTATGCTGGAGGTGATTTAAGCTTTTACAGCTTTGATTATGTAGATAATAGCCTTGAATAAATGTAAATGAGTCACGTGTGATTCTTGTGAACAGATTATACATTTCTGAATGTTGGAGCTGAAGCAATTATTGTTGGTGTGTGTTTTTTATCACTGTCAGCCTCTAAGATTAAATTTGAGATTGATGACGCTGAAATCTCAGCTGAAATCCTCATTAATCGCTAAAAAATTATAAAAAAAATATAACTCAATAATCAGGCTCAGATGGATTGCCTTGAAATTTGAAGTATCGCACCATCTATTAATTGATTGGCACAACATTTTGTACAGACATACATGATGCCCAGAGGTTAAACCCTAATAACCTTCTTCTTAACTCCTGGCTTTTTTATTTTATTTTTTTTTTTTTTTGGTAATCTTTTGCCATAATGAGCTTAACATTTTTGGTATTAAGTGAAACGTCTATTACTCCGGATTTCAATTCAATTTTATTTATAGTATCAAATCAGACACTTTACAGATAGAGTAGGTCTAGACCACACTCTATAATTTACAAAGCCCCAACAATTACAGTAATTCCCTCAAGAGCAAGCAGTGCGACAGTGGCGAGGAAAAACTCCCTCTTGGGAAGAAACCTCGGACAGACCCAGGCTCTTGGTAGGCGGTGTCTGACTGTGCTGGTTGGGGATGTGATGAACAGTGGCAATAATAGTCACATTAATAATGGAACAGTGACTTCAAATGGTAGTCGTAGTAGTTCATGTCATATCAGGGCGTTACAGGATGTACGAGGAAATACGCTGGGTGAAAAAAAACATAAGGACTCCGGGGAGTAAACTCCCCAGAAGTTAGGATTAATAACAAGCATTTCTGGGATGGGATGCACACAAATGGTAATAGAAAGGGAGAGGAGAGCGCAGCTCAGTGTGTCAAAGGAAGGAATTCCCCCGGCAGTCTAGAACTAGAACAGCGTAACTAAGAGAGATGGGTCAAAAGGAGAGGTAGCCTGTTCGAGCTTGGAACTCTCCCCTGCCGGATCGGGCTTGCTGGCCTGCCTCCCTCTACTTTTCAGATATTATTAATCTGACGACTATGAAGAGAAGCAGGTGGGCCGGGTTAGGCGGACGCTGCAACTCCTCACTCCCTAACTATAAGCTTTATCAAATAGGAGAGTTTTAAGTTCATTCTTAAATGTGGTGACAGTTTCTGCCCCCCGAACCCAGATTGGGAGCTGGTTCCATAGGAGAGGAGCTTGATAACTGAAGGCTCTGGCTCCCATTCTGCTTTTAGAGACTCTAGGTACCACCAGTAACTCTGCATTCTGGGAGCGCAGTGCTCTAGTGGGACAATAAGGTATTAGGAGCTCTTCTAGATATGATGGTGCTTGACCATTTAGAGCTTTGTAGGTCAGGAGAAGGATTTTAAATTCAATCCTGGATTTTACAGGAAGCCAATGCAGAGAAGCTAATACAGGAGAAATATGATCTCTTTTCTTAGTTCTTGTGAGAACACGCGCTGCAGCATTCTGGATCAGCTGGAGAGTCTTAAGGGACTTATTTGAGCAACCTGACAGTAGGGAATTACAATAGTCCAGCCTGGAAGTAACGAATGCATGGACTAGTTTTTCAGCATAGTTTTGAGACAGAATATTCTTAATTTTGGCAATGTTACGAAGATGAAAAAAGGCTGTTCTTGAGGTTTGTTTTAGATGGCCGTTAAAGGATATATATTTCCACTGAATGCAGAACGTCTGCGGACCGGCTCCGCTGCGTGCTCCGCCGTCCGTCAATACCCACCAGGTCTGGATTTGTTGCGGAACGGCTGCGGCCATGACTGACAGCTGTAGTCACGAGGACCCACGACATCCCGCGAATTCACGTAGAATAGAACCACAAAACCAACAGTTTGTTTCCATCCAGAAGAGCAGAGGGGAAACAACTCTGTGCTGTGTTTTCAAGGTGTAGTGCAGGGAAATATGATCCGCTGTGAGCACGGTGTATTTTATTTTGAAAGTTTCTTTATCTGCCTTGTGCTGAATTGCTGAGGAGCTCTCCGGCGTCTGGCAAAAATAGAAGCTCTGCGTATCTGCTCCGGAGGGCTGCAGATCGCCGGAGCTGTGCCGGCGTCGGAACGCAGCCGTTCTGCAGTCAGTGGAAATACACACATTGACTTTAATGGAAACCTAATGACTCCGCCGCCGTTCCGGAGCGGATCCGCAGCCGTTAAGCAGCCAGTGGAAATTGGGAGTTAGATTGACATTTCGTTCAACATTCATGGTTCCCAGATGACATATCCTACATACTTTGGTGATTCTTGAATTTTTAAAGAGTGGAAAAAAAGTTAAAACTATTGGATGGATTACCGTAAAATTTGGTACAGAAGTTCATGATTCCCAGAGGATGAATCCTAATGACTTTGATGATCGCTTTACTTTTCATTTACTGCAATCTGGACAAAAGTAGTGGATCAATTGACTGACTGACATCGCCATCCCTAGAACCCTGCTGTCAAGTACTTCAAATTGTTTTTGGCAAGAATTCCCTGCAAATACCAGTGGCACATTTCACAAAATCAATTTGTTGGCACCCCTTGGAGATACATTTGCATATCTAACGGGACTCTTAGATGCTCATGCACGGGTTGCAATCATGCCGTCTGTTTTAATTAGTGAAAAATAAGTGAGAGGAAATTATCATGTTACAACATTTTGTGAAACGGGCCCCGGGGTCACAACTCAACCCTTGTCTGACATACGTTTTTAGCCCAATTTTCCAATTCTGGTAATCTTTTATTCCTTCTAAAGCCAGTTTTATGGTCTATACTACTGCTGTATTTCATCAATCTACCTTTGCAGAGACAATGAATGGTGTGAAGCCCATTTTGCATTTATTGCAAACTGAAGAAGAAAACAGTGAATCTGTCAGCATCCAGTTGTACCTCTGTGACTGTTCCATCTGTAGGCAAGTCATGAAATGAACCAGAAGAGGTCCTCCAGCAGTGAGGCAGCAGACTGACTGTGTAAATCTGAGGAGAAAGGTTAAACGAGCATGCTGGAAAATGTGACAAGAGGCTTGTAGGAAGTGCACCATGACTAGAATAAAACAAATATGAGTCTTTGGGGCTGAAAGACACTCATTTTCAGCCGATTAAATGCTCATTCCTTTCTCCTTCTCAGCTGTCCTGTTTATTGGGTCACATAAAGCATCAGAAAAAGTTTTTTTTTTTTTTTTTTTTAGGGAGCGAAAGTCACATTTATATTTAGGCAACACCAAAGATGTTATGTCTACACCTCCTCCGCTCGCTTGCCATCCTCTTCCTCTCCCTCTTCTGGCTTCAGCTTCTTTGCTCTGATTCGTTCATTCCAGTAATTACACTGGATCGATGTTATGTTATTTGTCGGTCCATCTTCTCTGAGGAGTGAAGTCGAGCCTCCAACACCAATCTTTCTCATCTGACTGAACGTAATAATTCATGTCATGCTGGCATCATTGTTACATACGGGACAAGCTGTCTATTTTTGACAAAGTAGGTGTCATAAATACACTTGCATGACATGATTTATGAAGTGCTGCACAAACGAGCAGCTTCACATTTGCTACTTTAGTGTGACGAGGGCATTATATGAAATCATTTGCACGTTCAGCTTTGTATGACCGCAATAACTTGCTCGTTACACTGCTTCCTCAACTTAAAGGGATACTCCACACAAAATCTGTTTTGAATGTCAAACCCTTATATGGGTGTAAGTTACCTTTTTGATTAAAATTTATTCCAATGGTGATCCAGTTTCAGTTGGGGGGGATGGCAAAGTATGAAAACATTCATATAATTTTCTCTGATCACTCCTGCAGCATCATCTACTTCTCTGATGCCCATCCATTATCATGCATGTCTATATTTTGTAACTAAAAATACGCTGCAGTGAACTGTCTGGATCTGAGCATTCTTGAACATTATGTGAATGAAATGTAAAACCTAAAGATGTATTCAAGCTTCTCGTTGGGAATCACAATATCTCTGTGCCTTTTGCACTGAACTTTTGTTGATAATTTCCACCATGACCCCGTTTCTATCTGTTACAAACCTGTGCTCTGTATCTGTATATGGATAATGGATCTGATCGTGGGGCCTTTGCATTTACTCCTGGTATTACAAAAAGGCTTCTCAATTGTGCTCATCTGCAACCTACTCTCTCTACATGACTTATGCTCAAACCCTCACATAAAGTTGTGTCCAGGGCCGATTCCAGGATTGTTGAAGTGGGGTGGCACAGGGGGAGTGTTGACTCATTGTAATGTTAATGGCCTGAGAAAGTCAAAGCAGTTTAGGAATATTTGTCAGGAGTTGTTTCCTCAAACTGCTGCCATTCCTGTCTTCTAAAAATTATGTTTATATACTAGTAAACGGCTTTGCCATGATGGTTTGGAGGAAATGTAAATGTTCACTGACAACGTTTTCACAAGTCCAGGTTGATTGTTTGACATCCTTTCAGTACTGTATGTTGTATATAGTTGTATACAGGAGAGAGAGGGTTGGGAGGAAAGGTTGGACATACAAAGCTCAGGACTTTGACACCGGATACCCAACCCTGTCTCCTAATAATTACGTTTACATAAAACTTAACTGCATTCTCAATTTCCTTTCAGGGGAGCCTATTTTCTCCACGATTTTATTTTAACACGTCCTCGTACCAGTGTTAAACACATGGTTTAAGTTGTGAATTGAAACAAAACTACTTGGTTAATTTTAGGCAAAAAAACTACTTGGTACGTATGCTACGTAAGTGAAGTTTTAAAAAGTCAACGTTGACTTTTGGTTTACAAAGGACATGAACAGCGGTCTCTTGGTCTTAAGTCCTGTGTTTGTTTGACCCATCCATAAATCCATCCACCCCGTCCTCTTCCCTACAAGGACTTTGATTAGAAACGTATTTGTCATACGTCAAAAACAAACTTTCTCTCAAAACTTAATTTAAAATGCAGTTTAGTTGTATGGGAATGTAATTTTCAGGAGAGAGGGTTGGAATGCCAGGCTTGCCAGTCCTGTATGTTTCTAGGTCTAAGACACTTAATTAAGGTTTGGGAAATATGGTGGTTTGGGTTAAATATTAAAGGAAACAGAAATTGTTCTAATTCATTTTTAGAAGACAGGGTTACCCTCTCTCAACAGGACTCTAAGGGTTAGCGGCAAAAGGGGCAGTTCTTGTGTTACTTTTGCCCAAACCCAAATCAGACCAGAAAAAACTTGGCATGGCACTGCTCATTAGGCTGAAGAAAACTGTGGAGTCGCTGTGATAACTGAAATCGATGTTTGGTTCCAGAAATGTCACAAAGGACTCAAAGGTCAAGTCCGTTCAAAGTGCTAGAGTTAATTAGCTATTGGAAGAAGGAACACACACTGAGGTTCCTCTCTTTGGTCCATGGATGTAATTTGGTGCAGGGCAGGATAAACCGGAGACAAATTTCCCTCTCTGAGATGTTTAACTTCTTTCTTCCTTAACTGAGTGCAGCAAACTTCAGCTCCTGAAACGCTCAGGGGGGAGTGAAAAAGAGGTTGAGTAAATAATGTGTACTAGTATTAAGTCATGTCTGGTAGGAATTATTTGCACCAAAATAACATGTCTAGAACAGATGCTTTTGTGCTCTTCAATTAATTTGTCACATTGATTTAAAAAAAACTTATTTTTGGCACTCAAAATTGCTTAATTTGTGTTACTGAATCACAAATTTTTGCACTCAAATTAGAGACCATAAGGTAAAATAATATTGCAGGTTATAACCACTAGGGCTGTTGGAACAAATACCGAAAGTTGAATATAATTCGAATAGTAAAAAAATCAATACTGGGCCCCTGGTTAGCTCACCTGGTAGAGCGGGCGCCCATATATAGAGGTATACTCCTCGACGCAGCGGCCGCAGGTTCAACTCCGACCTGCGGCCCTTTGCTGCAGGTCATTCCCCTTCTCTCTCCCCTTTCATGTCTAAGCTGTCCTATCCAAATAAAGGCCTACAAATGGCCAAAAAATAATCTAAAAAAAAAAAAAAAATCAATACTGTTCGAATGCTGAAATTACTATAACTTTATAATTATAATAACTTTTTTATAAATATGTTAGCTAATATTCGCTAATCTCCCTCTTCTCGCCTTGGCCTACCCACATGTCACTCATGTCACGTCTTATGAACAATAATTTAGCAGGAGTGAGAAACACAAGGCATTGTGAGGTCTAAGCTAACGTTACGTACCGAGTGGGAGTGACAGGCTGCGCCTGGAAATCGTAAGAAGGACGGGAAATGGTTTTAACATGACTTTAAAATCGACATCCATGGAGCCAAAGTGCTTAACATTAGTTAGCTCGTTCTTGTTTTCTTACTGCGTCACGAGGTATAGTAACATAAGCTTAGCTGGGAGCTTCATGGAGAAAGCTAAAGTTTATGTTAGCTGCCCTACAGCTGTCAGTTAGCTTCGACTTCATATGTTACTTTCATATATGATGCTGTATTCTCAGTAACGTGACAATCTGCAAGAAACAGGTTGCTTATAAATCACTAAAATAGTATTGACAGCACAGTTTGGCTTGGTTTTTAATGCAGTTAGCATAGTTTGTTACTTACCTTGTTTATGACAAATTGTTTCAGCTGTGCTTTCTAACATGATGTCATTGTGCTAACCGAGCTCCGCTAGCCATTTCACTACACTTGTTATATAATGTTTCATTACGGAGTTCTCTGTTAATTTGTGTTTGCCACTGTGTGCTCGTGGTGGAAAATGAATGTAAACAAAGTTGCGTGCAGGTCCCCTCAAGGCCAGGCTAATGATAGAAGTACCACATGCTTGTAGTGGCATTGACAATGCTTAAGCCAGAGTAGTGTAGTAGAAATTATTTAACAGGCTGCAATTGAGCATTAAATATTTGAATATTATTTGAATATTACAAAAAATATCAAATGGAATTCGAATGGTATTATAGCGGAAGATTGACAGTTCTAATAACCACATGGCCTTCCAGCTGCAGGCTAGCCTCACGGCCTGCACAAATTAATACTACAAAATATGAATTTGTGTGGATTAATTTAACAAATACCTCTGTCACGTGCCATGCTGCGGAGTAAAAAAGCTAAATTTGAATGAATGGGGAGAGAGAGTTACTGCTGAGACTTTAACAAACACTTTTTTCTTGTTTGCTGTTTTTTTTTTTTCTTAAAATTATTTCTTTCTTATTTCTCTGTCAACAACTCCTGATTCCATTCATAAAAGCTGTACACACACTGTGATTTTACCATCCTCTTCTCTGGCTCAGACTTTAACAGACTCCATCCAACCTGATCCGACAGTTAGTAATAATAATAATTTGCAATCGTTATGAGTCTCATCCTGGTTTTTTGACACTGACCCCTTTGCCTCTGTCCTCCAGTTTCAGCTGTTCTTTAATGGCTTCTGATCCATGTCAGACCAGACTTTGAGGTGCTACTGTCTACTTAATGTGTATTTGTGTTATTCTAATGTGTGTGTAAAAAAACAACAACATAGTTTTGAGCTGCTGTAGCACAGGAATTGTGTATTAATCCCAGTGTGGGATTAATAGTCTATTTTTATCTCCTCTTATCTACTGATGACATTACAAAATTGTAAATGGGCATGTCCCTTCCTACCTGTCTGATCTCATTTAGTCTGGATCAGGGGAAGTACATTTCCAGGATGGTTCTGCTTGTTTTTTTGGGGGGGTGAGTTATTGTTAAGATTTACAAGGAATATGTTTACGACATTTACACTCTAACTGGGATGTTTTGAGGGCGATTGGTGGGGATTGCTGTGGATGAAGTACACATGGCGGTACACTGGTAAGCGCAAATTACGTTCAACCATGTATCCAGCTAATTAAAATGGCTCATGTTACTGTATTTTGTGAACAGTTAAATAACATTCATATTTTTTTGTGGCATTTTCTTTTTACGGGGGGCCATGTTGCCGGCTTCCTCTGGATAAATCTAGATCTTTAAATCTAAATTCAAAACTCATCTTTTTGCCTTAACTTTCAATAAGTTGCTTGTTCTTTTGGATTGTTCTTAGCCTCAATGTATAATTTAAGCATCATAGTCCTTGATGATGATGATGATGATGATGATGGTGATAGTAGTAATAATAATAATAGTAATAATAGTAATAATAGTAATAGTAATAATAATAGTAATAGTAATAATAATAATAATAATAATAATAGCCGCTGCAAGCAGCGTTGGACGGGCCCTCGCTCCTCCATGCGTGTCGGGGTTACTGGCGGACACCACTCCACGTGACCCTACATTTGTGCAATGGTCGGACACAGCGCACACGACAGCTCTAATGACGTTTGTACATCCTGACATGATACGTGCGCATACCAGATTTCGTAAGTCTACGTCAAATGTACAGCAGGGGCTACATTTTTAAGTTTTGTAGGGGGCGCTAGCAAGGCTTTTTTTTTTTTTTTCACTCCTATCTACGAAACCCTTTTTAAAATATAAAATTTTTCACCAGGCCTGATGCGTGTGCAAAGTTTGAGTTTTTGAGTATGATAAGGTCCCCAAAAAGGCGATTAATTTCCAGAAAAAAAGAAGAAAAATAATTCCTTCAGTTTCAATAGGGCCTTCGCTGCTATCGGCGCTCGGGCCCTAATAATAACTCTCTGATAGCCAAATAACCCTCTGTTGTTTGTGTCCCACAAGCACTGCTGTGTGCCTCTGTCTGTCTCTCTCCCTTTCTCCCTCCTTCTCTCTGTGTTGGACTATGGGCTGTCCTGGGACCTCTCTCTCTCTCTCTCTCTCTCTCTCTCCCCCCCGGCTGTCGTTGACATTTTATTATGGATCCTACGGTAACTTCTAGGCAAGTCCCGCCCTACGCAGCAGCTCGATCGGTTGGTTGGGGTTAGACATTGACCTTGAGTGGTTAAGGTTAGGCTAGCCGATTGGTCAGGGGATAGGACCTGAACAAATCGGGTTACATTACCTTGCGTAAGCATGGACGCCTGGCCAATAGTAGTGTGTGAATGCTATTGAAGGGCGGGCCTTGCCTCAAAGTTGCATGGGTTCCATAATAACACCTCGGTAACTCATTCCACATGTTGGATCTGGATCTCTGTCTTCCTGGAGATTCAGCCTCTCTCTCTCTCTCGCTCTCATCCTCTCAGTGCAAGTGCTTCAGTTTAGCTTGTGTGTTTGTGTAGCTCGTCCTCTTTCCAGGTTACATGGTGGAGAGGAGGTTGTGTTGCTCAGACTGCTCTAGTGGTTTGGCAACACCTGGAAGCTGCTAGACATTCTGAATCCATCTTCCTCATATGTTCACATTCTGTGCATCATTTTTGTACTCTGAATTGTAATTGTATTATGTTGGTCTATTCTGTACACATGGCATCCATTGCACGCCTTCCTGGGAGATGTATCCCTTCTCTGTTGCTCTTCCTGAGGTTTCTTCCATTGTTTCCCAGTTAAAGGGATTTTTTGGGGGTGGGAGGGGGGGGGGAATTTCTTGTCCGATACACGGCTCAAAAAGGACAGAGGGTCTTGTAGGCTACAGATTGCAAAGCCCCCAAGGCAAATTTGTGCTATTGGGCTATATAAATGAAATAGGTGTTACTTGACTCCACATATTGCATTGGTCCCAGTTCAGAGTTGGACCTGTGTGTGGGGAAACAGCGGACTTGCATTTAACTTTTAATCAAAGGAGCAGCTGTGGTTAGTGTGTCTTGGGGGGGGGGGAGAGCAGAGGCCTCCCCCTGGGTAATCAATTTGCAAAGGCAGATGCTCAGCAGGGCACAAACTTCTGTGGCTTCCAACAGCTGTTCTCAAACACATATCAAGGAACATTCTGTCTTTTTCTGGAATCATGCGTTTGTTTATTGATCCACACATCAGGCTTCGCTCAGAGCACAAGTTTCACTGAACATTTGTCACATTTAAAATGGCACCGAATGACTCGACGGGAGACGACACCAGCACAGATCAAGGTGACATACATGTATTTATGTCTGATTATCTCAGTGGATGGCTGCCTAATTCATGGGGCAGCACGTTTCTATTATAATGTGCAGTTATTAATCTGCACCTTTTCCCTTCTCTCCTTTTCTTACAGGTGGAGCTGGAGCACCACATATCAATATCTCATGCTGCACCTCCAGCACTGGACAGGTGGAGACAGATGGTGCGATGTTGGCGGCCATTCAGAAAAGTTTTCTGATGAATAGCCAGGTAAAATAGCTGCAAGTGAACAGAAGAATCCAAGGCTCCATCAAAGAGTCACGGAGGGAACGCAGTAGAACAAGACGTTGAGTCATTAGAGTAAACAGCCAGATTGAATGTACCGAAAAATGTATCCACACGCAGAGAGCCACCTGTCTGTACTGGTTTGACACAGTGTTTCACATCATTTTCGGAGTCTGGAGCGTGCCACTGGAATCATTTACACTGTTTAATTATATTATATATCGATTCACAAACTGATACATCTGAAAAGCAATTATACATGGATTTGTGAAATTAGCATTTAAATGTGTTAAATCTCATAGTTAAAAAAAAAAAAAGTCATCGATTCGTGGAATTAATTTTAAAAAGGCTCTTAAGTTTTACTTTGTGGTACTGCCTTTATTCGTGTTTTTTGTTTAATCTCACCGCTCATTTGTCTCCTTGACGTTTAAACTTTCCATTTCTTGCTTACCTTAACTTACTGACCTGTATCTCATTATCCCACCTGAAAATGAATGTAGTTAAAGGTTCCCTGTGGAGTTTTCTTGCAAACAAACCTGTGTTATGTTTGATCAGTGTTTAACCAATGTTTCTCACCCAAACACATTGTGTGTATCCAGTCTAGCAAAGGAAAAACAGAAAAAATATTAAGCTACAAAAAGTGACCCGCTCAGTGTAAATTCTTTCAGGAAGACTTCTAAACTTCATATCTATCTATCTATCTATCTATCTATCTATCTATCTATCTATCTATCTCTCTATCTATCTCTCTATCTATCTATCTATCTCTCTATCTATCTCTCTATCTATCTCTCTATCTCTCTATCTATCTCTCTCTGATCAGCTGTTTGGAGGCTTTCACTTTTCAGTTAAACCAACCAGAGTTGGCCATGAATTTCACAAGCCAATCACAGCATGGCTTCGCTTCTTCTCTCTGCTGCTGTCAGTTGTCATTTCAGGCAAAGTGTGCAACCCTCCTCCTCCAGTCATCGTCACCCACGGCACCCTGGGTCCTCCTCCAGCAGACCGCTCCTTCACCACCACCACCAGTGTCTAGACTCCATCAGAGGATATGCCTTGGCTTCTCTACCACTTTAATTTTTATAACGATGGAGTCTAATCTCCAAAGACTCTGTACATGTCATATGCATTAGTACAAATAAACCTTTGCATATTTGCAACGAAGTCTCTCCTGATTGAAATATAATTTTGATCTATAAAGTATGGCAGACTATTCAAATGATCTCTGAATGAATCACTGTGCTTTTAAGTTAAATGCTTAGTAGATTTTTTTTTTTTTTTTCTGTTATTATGGTTATTTAGCAACATTATTCTTGTAATATGTTATGTGTACTTTTCTCTCTGGATGTTAAATCTGTAAATAGTTTTTTTTTCTCAATATTAATGTGTTAACTGTTGCTGTGTAATATGACCCCTCATCTGGATTAATACCTGTAGAAACTTCAATCATATATTTGTGTAGATATTTAAGTATTTTAAATTATATTTTATAAAAGTAGAGTTATGTAGCATTTAGTGCAACATTGTAAAGTAACTCCGTGTTCTCAGGGGCTGTGATGTGAAGAAACGTTTGACATTGTCGCCGGTGACTTTGAAATGTTTCCCCATACCCTGCAAAAAGATAACAAAAATAGATGAAAACTGAGTTAGAGGAAAGGAGTCAAGAGGGCACGCAAAGAGGGTAGAAATGTGTGTAGAATGAGAGACCTGTGGGACTGAAGGTACAACACACACACACACACACACACACACACACACACACACACACACACACACACACACACACACACACACACACACACACACACACACACACACACACACACACAGCTGTTGTTTCCTCTAAGAGATCTATTAAAAGCATCACAAGATGGAGATTTTCTGGAGACGTTTCCTGATCTGAAGACTCTCCTCTTTCTCTTTGTGTGTGTCTGGTCTTTCATCCTGTACCTTCTTGCTCTGCTGAGGGAAACTGAACTCTCGTTGTTTTGCTTATTAAGCTGTCTGTCTGTTGACCACTGTGAGAGGAGCACAGGAGCGCTGACTGCAGTGTCTCTCCCCATCAGATCACCACTGTGGCTCCGTGTTAAACAAACCCATTACTGAGGTGTTGTGGTGCCCGTGGGCCGACTGATATCGGAGTTTTACAACTAGTGCAGACACAGATTGTTTGAAATTTCAATAGTTTTTCCCTTGACAGTACCTGTGAAATCACAGTGAAACGTCTTTCCCATCTTCTACTTTTCTAAATTAAGGTTAATTAAATTTGAGCACAGACAGCGCGACTCTCTTCATTTCTTTTTTCTCTTACTGGAGCATGACTTGATGCCCGAGGCAAAGCAACATCCTTCGACTAATAAGCAGAACAAAAGAACATGTTTCATGAGGCACTTTTAACAAGGCAAGGTTTAAATGGCTGTCGTGAATACATAAGGAACACTACCGGGAAGCAACACAATTAATTTATATGACAACCTAAAAAATAACAAAAACAATGGACTTGCACTTTAACTCCACATATCGAATATTTTATTAAAGATTATTTTTGGGGTGCTTTTTTCCCCTTTTATTTCAGAGTGCAACATGGCATCATGACTTTGCGTAAACATACACGCTACTTTCCAAAAGCCAAATGGCGTGTTATTTGTACGCATTTTGAGCTATCCATGTGTATGTCTACGCTGTATACAGTGGCAACGTCAGTTGGCGTGTTATTGCGAGAACGTGCTGTACTATGGCGAGAACAACATCACATGGGTGTTAAAAAAAAAAAAAAAAAAAAAGTTGAGAAAGAACATTGGGAAAGGCTTTAGTAAAACAAAAACATGACTGTGACCAACGTCACACGCTTAGGAAAACAATAAACGGTTTAGGAAAGAAACATTGGGGAAGGCTTAAAAAAAAAAAAATGTTGAAAAAAATGGCACACGCGGGACGTGATCACCCACCCTCCGGACTTACAACCTCTCATACTACTCGCTACGCCAAAAATTCACACGTAATGTAGGTCAAAGGCAGCTGAACGACTGTGATAAACGCTAAAAAGCGATTATGCATCTTGATAACACGCCAAAATGGCATACAAATTGACGTACATACGCCACTTTATGAGCTCAGTCTGTAGAGTGACAGGAAAGGTGGGAGAGAGATGGGGGAATGACACGCAGCAAAGGGCCGCGGGTCGGATTCGAACCCGGGCCGCTGCAAAGGCCTCAGCCTACACGGGGGGCGCACGCTCTTATTGGGTGAGCTAGAGGCCGCCCCCTGTCCACATACTTTTGACCATGTAGTGTAACTGTGAGCTCTGATCTGAGGTCAGAGGTCAGAGGTGACCGTCTGTGTCTGCTTCAGGTGAGCTTTGGTCTGCAGGTGAGCCTTCAGGAAGGTGAGCAGGCGGAAGTGTTTGCCGCAGTCGAGGCAGCTGTACGGCGTCTCTCCGGTGTGGATGCTGCGGTGCCTCATGAAGCTGGTGGCCAGGTGGAAGGTTTTGGAGCAGAGGGTGCACCTGTACGGTTTCTCCCCGGTGTGGGTGTACCTGTGGTCCCTCAGCTGCTGCTTCATGGAGTAACTCTTCCCGCAGATGTCGCAGGGGAACGGTTTCTCTCCCGTGTGCCGCCTCTGGTGAATTTTAAAATACGACATGTGGGGGAACGTCTTCCCGCACACCTCGCAGGTGATGATGGCGTCTCTGGCCGGCAGCTCGTCGGCGGGGAGATCGTTTGAGTGTTTGCTGATGACGTGGTTCTTCAGGAAGCGGAAGCTCTTGCCGCAGATGGAGCAGAGCTGGCGCTCTCCGGTGTGGATCGCCTGGTGGGTGTGCAGGTTGGCGGCCTGGTTGAAGCCCTTCCCGCAGGTGGAGCACTGGTACGGCCGTTCCTCCCGGTGCACCACTTTGTGGCGCGTCAGGTGGCCGGCGTGGTAGAAGCTCTTCCCGCAGACGTCGCAGATGAACGTCTTCTCGAAGTGGGTCATCCGGTGAGTTTTCATCATGCTGATGCAGGAGTAACCTTTGCCGCAGACGTCGCAGTGGCAGGTTTTCTCTCCGGTGTGCCTCGCCTTCACGTGCAGGTTGCGGTGAGCTTTGTGGTTGAATCTCTTGGGGCAGTAGTCACAGGTGTACGGCAGCAGCCCGTGCTCTTTCGTCACGTGTTCGCGCAGTTTCAGGTGGCTGGTAAACTCCGTTCCGCAAACCGAGCACACGGGGTGAGACCTCCTCTCGTGGTCAGAGAGTCGCTCCGTGTTTGGAAACAGCATCTCACACCGCGAACACTGGTAGTAACTTTCTGCTGTCTCAGTAGGAGACGTGTTGAGTTTTTTTGTCAGCCTGCTCCTGCGGCGCTGTGTCCTGCTGCGTGCTGCCGAGACTCCGCCCTTCGCTGATGAGGCGGCGCTGGGCGGCGGGGAAGAGGGCCGAGCGTACTCGTGGTCGGGGACATCAGCCTGCGTGGGAGGGGAGGAGGTGGAGTGCTCACTGTGCAGAGTCGTGGCTTCACCGGTCGCCCCCATGGAGACGGTTTGATTTTCACCTGTGACCAAAGAAATGTTGTAATAAGCAGTTATCGTTGGAATCATCTTCCTGATTCCAAGTGTAGGACTGGTTGTTGTCCCAGATAAACTCACCGTTAGCGTTAGCATTAGCAGCGCTCTGCAGTGGCACCAGCAGACACTTGGAGTCCACAGCAGCGCTCTACAAAACACAAAACAGTACCGGTGTTTAGTTTGTTCAGAGCGTGGAGGATATACATCATCTTCATTCGGTGTGGATTCACTCACTGACCCTGAAAACCAGGATGTAGGTCTGCTCCGTGGGGGGGCTCTCACCTCCACCTGCTCCACCTGAAACCCAGGAAACACCACCCGCTTTAAACCATCACAACACATTCATGTTGTGAAAATTGCACATTTAGTCAATATTTTGCACATCCCATGTCTAAAGCACCTCTTTTCATTTTAAAACAAATATATCATTTCTTTTTATGAAATAAAATGTCAGTGTATCTTATATTCAATAATTTCTGACTTCTGCAGTGATTGTCTATTTTCTCTTACTGTGTCTACTGTGACCGTGATAATATAAGATAGACTTTATTAATCCCACATTGGGGAAATTCCTGTGCTACAGCAGCTCAAAAGAACCAAACTAAGAAAAATGTTTTTTAATGTGAAAACCTACTTACGCACAATAATCATGTTGTCATCGCCTTATTATAATATCAAAGAGGAAGCCCAAGAATTTTACTAGATCTTACATTTCTGTATCAATTTAGATTTGTTAAAAATATTGACATTTGCATTATTAGTGTGTATTTTTTTTGTATCACTATTTTTTAGTAGTGATTAGTAATTCGCAGAAAGATCTGTTGACGAGGAGGCATCTGGCATGCACTTGTTAAACGTTCCTTCAGTAAAAGTATAATCATCGAAATATAGTTAAAGTATAAACATGTACCCTGTGACTGTTACTATTATATTTTAGAAGGCAAAGAACTCTGATTGCATCTCCGTCAGCTCTAAATTTATGCTGAATGTGTGCTCTATTTTGCAAGTATTAGTTGTGATTTTCGTGAAAGATATTGGATGGTGGTGGCGAGGGAAATCAAAGCAACTCACCACTCTATTCCTGCTGACTATGCAACATAAAAAAAAAATGACTTCAACCATCAAAATAGTTTCACATTAATTTTTCTGTCAACCGACAAATTGATGAATGGAATAATGGTTTCAGCTGTACCTGTATAAACTGCAGGGGAGTTTAATTTAGACCAAAACATCCAATTTTATAAACTCTTCATAGGTTTTGTGGGTAAAAATCTTATTTTGTAAAGTAAATAAAGTTGTCAGATAAATGTAGTGAACTAGAAGTATAAAGACTTTGTTACAGTACATGTACCTTAAATGTGTACATCAGTACAGTACTTGAGTACTGCTAGAAACTGAGTAGACCTGTGAAAACCTCTAATCTGAACAATATTGTTGTAGCTTCCCTGTATGAACGCTGCTTTCTGTGTTCTTAGATCACCTTCTGTCGCCTTCGTTAAACATTCGCTGGTCTCATCAGACTCAGGCAGATCCTTCAGGTCTCCTGGAGTCTCTTTCTGCTTCCCAGCAGCCAGCTCAACCATCTTCAGGATTTTATCAATGGCTTCAACACACAAACTGTCCACCAGAGCCCTGAGTTTGTCCTGAAAGAATGACAATACTCACTGAAAGTTAAAGGCCAACTCCATTTGCAAGAAGTACTTTTACTTTAAGTACACTTTGATGACAACTTACATACTTTTAGTTACATCATTTTAGTTAGGTAAGGACTTTTACTAGTAGTGTGTGTGTGTGTGTGTATGGATGGATGGATGGATCATTTTATTTACAGATCCCAAACTGCAGGTATAAGACACACAGCATCCATACAAAGAAGTATATGGTTGCAGCTATATAGGTTACCGTGATATCAAAATGAGTTTATCATACTGTGTAGATTTGCTTATCTACAGTAGGCTATTGAAGAATATATATTTATTTTCAAAAGGGAGACTTTTTACACAAATACCGTGACATAGCTATTATAAGACGTTATCATAACGTAAAAATCTGTAAACAACTTAAAACATATCAATACTGATAGAAAGCATGCCGAACTGTATTAGGGTAGGGTTTTTCCTTTTTTATACGGTCTTAAATTCACCCAACTATGTTGAACACCCATTTCCACGCCTTAAACTCTAGCTAAATTGTTTGTTATGATGTATGTGTAACAGTGTGTAAGTGCTTAAAATATTTTTGAATGGAGTTTGGTGTTACTGGAGGGGACTAATGCGTGGAGAGCAAAGCTATTATAACAATGGCTCTACCATTCAAAACACCTCCAGCCATTACACCGGAAGTTAACGTAAAGTTAGCTGTTAGCTACAGTTAGCTGCAAGTAGCTTACCTCGGTTACGGGATTTTGTTCATTCAAAGAGACTTTGTCCACCTCCGTCACCACCGCCTTGGCCAGGTTGTTAACGATGAGCGTGAGTTCATTTTTAAAAGTGGTTAAATCGGCCATATTTAAGAATTCCTGCACTTATCAGCCGGCTAGCTTAGCAAAGAGACTGCTAGAGCCACTGATGCGGATAGAGGATGTGACGTAGTTGTCTCGTCCAACGGCTAATGGCCTCCAAAGTAAAAGCACCTGGTGCTAATGTTGATTTTATACAGTCTGTGGTTGAAACCTAGTAGGCTATATTGCTGTCGGTCCCATTTTTGGTCGATGTGCTTAATTGTGGCCAAATTGTTACAGGGATAGTCAGCAGTAGCTAGTGTCTATAATGTGAATTCCTCCTGGATATTAAATGTTTATCTGTAGTATGTGTTTGTTGTGCCAAAGTAGCGCATCACATGCCATGGGTAAGATATGTTTGAGACAAATAAGTGAGGACTCATTTAATTTAATGAATTTAACAATGTAATAACGCTATTTTCCTAAATTTATTGTTCTGCATTACTCATCTAAAGTTGTATTGTCTAATGAATGTAACTTTAGGCTTAAAGCCCAGTTCAGTAATGACAAGACAAAACCATTTTACTGTGCTCTGCCCACATCTCTCCTGTAAAAAAGATTTTTAGGGGTTTGACTGATGAAAAGAAAAAAGGATTTTGTCATATTAACATGTGTATACCATACATGTAGGCTAAAGAAAGAACTCAATACTATGGTCTAATTTAATATGCCAATGCATTTTGGCCAACACTCCATCATCAGAGAACCACAAGAATGGTATCCTCTTCATTTTATAAAGAATAAGCAGGGGAAGCACTGCTTTAATTCCTGTTGCCACAAAATCACTAATTTATAATATACATCCGTCATCCTATGGATCCAGACATGCTTTGATCCTTTTAACATCAAATCCCTTTACCTTAAACACTGTTAGTGGCCTTTCACAGTCACTTTAATTCACAAACCGAGAAAACAACTTAGTTAGCATGTGGCCATAATGTAATTGTCTGAATTGCTGTTTGTTGTTTAGATGTTCTCTCTTTAAGAGGCCTTCTGGTTTGTCAAGCAGAGGCCTTTCCACTGGGACAGATATTTGTAGAATTGCAAATAATAAACTGTCAATGGAAAAACCATCTTCCTCCTGTGAGTAGACCAAGAAAAATAATTTGCAGGTTGTTTGACTTTGTGTGAAAGCTGTGCAGGTTGAACTTATTCTTTCCTTTAAAGTGCTCATATTATGCTCATTTTCAGGTTCATAATTGTATTGAAAGGTTATATCAGAATAGGTATACATGGTTTACTTTTCCAAAACACCATACATTTGTTATACTGCACATTGCTGCAGCTCCTCTTTTCACCCTGTGTGCTGAGCTCTCTGTTTTAGCTACAGAGTGAGACATCTCACTTCTGTTCCATCTTTGTTGGGAGTCGCACATGTGCAGTAGCTAGGTAAGGACTACTAGCCAGTCAGAAGCAGAGTATGAGGGTGTGTCATACTAGCAGCTAGGCGCGCATTATAACGTGTGTTACAAAGTGACGCACGTTTGTCACAGAAGTAAAGGCTGGACTACAATAGAGCTGTTTGGAGCAGTTTGTGAACAGTGTTTTCTGTTGGAGATGGTAAGTCCCTTCAGGGTGGACTTTGGGCTTTTTCACTTTGTAAACCTATATCATGCACAAAAAAGATGTATAACACAATAAAGGAAAGCAATAAAGCCCAAAAGCATAATATGAGCACTTTAAACATTAAACCCATAAATGTCCTGTTACCTCTGAAGTTGTGCAGTAAAGTAAACTGGATGCTGTTTTTTTGCTTGTGTCCATTTGTTTTTCATTTGGAATTCATGAATATGTCAGTGTGTGTTATTCTCTGATGCTCGAACTCGCTCCACTTTTATATCAAGCGCAAAATGGGCTGCAAATTGAGAGGCTTTACAACAGGTAGAGCGTGGTGAAGGTCAAGGCAGCTCGGCTCCCAGGGATGTGGGGGTTTGTACAGGATAATTTCTTTGCAATAGGGAGGAGTGAACACATAAATGGTTTCTACTTTCTTGCTGATTTCCTCCAGGGGAATTTCCACTTCAGAGAGAAGAGCGGCTGTAAACCCACAACTCCTTACCTCTCCCACTCACACAACCTATTTTGGTGCCTGTGAGTGTCTCTCTTACATGTCCCTTTTTTGTATTTCTTGTTTTATAGTTTTCTGTATGCATGGTGCTTTTCATTGTACACATTTTAATGTAAAGCTTTCCTTGTAATGGAATGTGCTGTACAGTAAACGTAAATGAGTGCCTTCTTGCCTTCCTTCCATGTGTGAGAGGAGGAGATTAATGTTTGTCCTTGCAGGAATTGATCTGCTTTTTTCTCGTGTGTGTGTGTGTGTGTGTGTGTGTGTGTGTGTGTGTGTGTGTGTGTGTGTGTGTGTGTGTGTGTGTGTGTGTGTGTGTGTGTGTGTGTGTGTGTGTGTGTGTGTGTGTGTGTGTGTGTGAGAGAGATCTGATAGGAATTACATATACAGCAGTGTTTCCTCTGTTGATTTGACCGTGGCGGCCCCCCACGGCAACATTTCTGTCCCCCACGGTATCAGAAATAGGGCTGCATTGTTAGAGTGCATGTCGGAGAATAGCGCGGACACGCGCTTCACACCATCAAAATGCTTAGCCTATATGTCAAGATCAAAGTTGGCCTATATAGTAATTCAAAAAATACAGTTCAATCACAACTGAAAATATGCCTCATTGTGTGTGTGAATAGAGGTGAATAAATATATTAGTTTGTGTTGCAGCGAAGTGTCAGTTCCGTTTCATGGGGGGGGGAGGGGTGTCCTAAAGGAAACACTGTACAGTTATGTAGTTGGATATCTGTGTAATTCAAAAAATGGCAAGATAAAAGGAGAAAAGAAATGTAATTTTATCTGCAAGATGTAGTGAAAACTACATTGTCAACCACACCATAGTTTTTTAATCTATTATCACTCTTCACATTTCTTCAGATACAGTGCAAATGCAAACAGGACTTGGTACCTGAGTCCGGGTCTTTGGGGCCCTTAGGTCCTGTGACTGTTTGTTCAAAAAGGCCCAAAACACTACAACACAGATGTAACAACACACAAACAAGTGAAGAATCAATCTCACCAAGAACTAAACATTTAAGTAAGGTAGAGTATATTGCAGAGTGACTGTGTTGCAATGCATTACAGCCAAGTCCCTAAAGCAAGGAATAGGGGAAAGCAGGCGTTGTTGTGCTCCCTCTGCGTGGAATCAATTGGTAGCTCCTCACTCAGCCTGTCTTGGCCAGGACTCTCTTGAAAAAGAGATTTTTCTTCTCAGTGAGACTCTGTCCCGGTTAAATAAAGTAAAACGATGGTGCCATGCAAGAGCAGTGTGCCCGAGTTGTAGTTGGGGCATATAATTGTCTACACTGGGGGTGAAAATTAACTTTGAAGAGCAACTAAGATGCAATACAAAAATGCGAATATCGTGACAAAAGCACTGAACCGCAGATTAGGTGTTAAAGCTCACTATACATGAGTAAAATGAACAAAAACTTCACTCAAACTCCAAACTTGAAATGTCATTTGAAGTGAAGTCTGCCTCTTTTCTTCATCAGGATGACACTCGCGCTCCTAATCACAGATGTTTGTCTGTGCTGCAGACAGTACATTTTACAGAGTAGAACCTCCTGCATGCTGCATGTATCACAACGGATTTATGTGGTCATTTCTCCTGCATTGTTGCTCTGCCACATTTGGCCTTGTAATGAAAATCAATAACAAAAATGATCAGGAGTCAACCATCTGTAATGTCTGTGATGCTGAAATCCATAGGAGAGTATGAGGATGAGTCGATTCCTTGTTGCCAGACTGCAGGCTCATTAACTACGGAGCAGAAAACAATTCATGGATCAAGCGGATCTGATGGATTGCGTTGTCTGGAGTGAGAGGGAGCTGAGGATATGCTTTATGACACTGCTACTGTAACTACGTTTCCTGGCCTTGAAGACGATTTGGAGATGTTTATGATGTTGATATACAACAGCTGATTGATATCCGTTGAAACGGCTGTTGTTGATTTTCTTTACGCTTTATTTATCCAGGAAAGGTCACACACCTGTGATCTGCCCAGTGTCAGTTTGATAGTGACGTGCACAGAGAGAGGAGGGGAAGGGGAAGCACCTCATGGGCACTTGAGCTGACCAGAGGGGCATCTTAACTGATGAGAAGGGTGTTTGACTACAGGGGAATCTGAAACAGCTTCTACTAGAAGGGCAGTAGTGCCGACCGAAGGGGCATTTGGACTACCTAAAAGTTGGGCATTGGATTGACCAGAAAGGAACTTTTGCTGATCACAAGGACATCTGGACAGACTAGAGAGGCACTTTAGTTGACTAAAATGTCATTAAAACCAACTCAAAGGGCACTTGGGCTGACAAAATGGACCCTTATTACGACTATAGAGGCATTTTAATGGAGTGATGAGTGATGCTTGGGCCAACTGCCAATCTGACACAACCACAAAGACGCTTGAACGGACTAACAGGGTAGCAGTGCTGACTAGAGGGGCATTTAGATCAACTAGAAGTTGGGCACTTGGACTGACCATTGTTCTTTTTTTCATTGGGACTTATGGCCATGCCGAGACAAACCATGCTTTGCTGATTTGGGTTTCCATTACTAGTTAAAGCGTGACAAGCCACATCGCAGCCAAGATGGACCTTCTCTGAGAAGGTCCAAAACTCGCCAGACCCGTCTTCAAGTGGGCTGCAGTGACATTTTGCCGCCCGCAAACAACCCCCGGTGACCCACTTTCTCTACTTCAAATGTTGCGAGACTCGACTCATGTCTTTGCAGGAGACCAGAGAGAGAGATGTTATTAAAAGTATCTGTGCACTCAGTACTTTTGTAGCTATACTACTGAATCTCTGTGGTTTGAATTTAAGTTTCTATCCTGCTTCCCTGTTTGTTAGGGTTATAAATATTACACAAGAGGGTGTGCTTTACTACATTGTTACAGACCTCAGCTCTGGCCGCATGCTTTGTAGAGATTATGGGGTTGCCAAAATAGAATAAATAACAAACATATAAACACAAAACTGCCTTGCTAGCTCAATCTTGTTGTAACTAAGATATCTGCTGAAAAGGAAAGATTTAGCTACTATGTTCGAACTTCACATGTAGCTTAAGATAGCACTGTTTCACTGACTCACCGGCACTAAAGACACACCTTCAAGCGCGTGGCTCTGCTGTAAAGGAAATGCGAATCCCGGCCGTGTGTGGCTGACACGCCAAGCCGAGTAGAACCGAGCCAAGCTAGCACATGTGCATGGAAAAACCCTACAGAAGGGGGCTATGACCAATCACACCATTTGGATTGAGTAGAGAGGCACTTATGTTGACCTGGGGCCTCATTTATAAAACTGTGCGTAGATTCTATTCTGAAAGATTTTGTGTGCCAAAAAGTCAGTATTTTCGTATGCAAAAACAAAATTAAGATTTATAACACCTTGCGGCGCACGCCAGTATGCACTATTCTCGTTATAAATACGGACGTGCGTTACCTTAAGCGGTCGTGCACGAGCATCACGCTCCTCCCAATGGTTGTCCCATATTTGTCCTAATAAGGTCCATGTTTATCAATCAATGAATATTGCAGCCTTGTAAGCCCTTAATGACCAACCATGAAATAGAAAAATGGGGAAAAAACACAATTCAGTGAATGTGAGATCGAGGTGCTCCTGTTTGGAGACCTTAAATAGATTTATTTGTTGGATATAAATATCCATTTTTATAATTCATGGATAGACCTAATTGATTGTTACGAAAACTAAATTAAAATTTAGAGTGTGCTCACATGCAGGCTGTGCGCTATGCATCCAGAGTACTTTATCCATGTGATATTTTGTGTTACCATCGGAGTTCACTAAAACACAGTCTACAAAACCTTGGGAGCATTACGCACAATCACACGCATGGTCAGAAGGTTGCAGAAAACGGCCAACCACAGGTGCATTTGGATCGAGTCAAAAGGCTCTCGGGCTTACCACATGGACAGCATAATTTCAACTTATTCGCAAAGCACTTGAGCATTTAGATCGACGAGAAGGGCACTTGGGATGACCAGAGGGGCACGTGGTGAGTTCCTTTGAGCAAATATGAAAATGAAATTGTCTTTTAAACTCTCAACATATCCTGGTTGAGTTTAGGCTTTTAAAAAGATCAAAAAGGGAATACCACTTGCCACAGAACAGCAGCTAGGTGTAAAGAGAATTGCTCAAGGGCATCACTGTGGTCATTGAAAACGTGGGGGTTCTCGTTGACTTCCAAACTAAGGTTTATCATGCCGGTCAAACGTGCAATGTTTGGAGAACACAACCTTTCATGTCAAAGCTGCCCTCATCAACATTTTACAGATAAAGGAAGTGTCTCGTACAGTTCAGTCCGCTCAGTTCATTGATTGATAGATTCAGTGAAGTCATTCTGTAAAGCCATTTCTTTAGAAATAAACGGAGGGACAAATGGACAAACATGTTGACATTGTAGTTTCTTTGGGGAACATTAAGCTTTTATTCATTTTACCTTGATCTACCTTGATACTTGGCTATCCAGTGTGCATACAAACACTGTCTCACAACAATTGTATTACAAATGAACTCTGAAGAAAAAAAGTGAATAGGTGGATGGGAAACAGAATATATATATATATTTTTTTTTTAACTCAATCTTGAACTTGGCGCTGTCTCATTACCAGAAAGAGAATAGCTCTCCAAAATGATCCGGCCTGTCATCATTTCATGTCTCTCTCTCATCTTATAGACATGGCAAATGAAATGGAGGAGGAACAGAGGACCAGATTAAAGCACTCCCATTGCCCTTGCACCAGCCATGACCAAAGACATACAACGCTTATGATTAAGCACATGATGAGAGGAGGCATATGACCGATATGGGATTTAGAAGGTTGATACCAGATGACATCGGAGGTGGATGACACTGATTAGCTAATGTCCAGTTTTGAACAAAAAGACAATATTGTCAGTACTGGTCAAATCTTAGCTGTGACAGTTGTAGATATACAGTGTCTATAGTATATCGGTACTTTTCACTATGGCTTTCCTTTAAGCCTGGCTTCAGTTAGTGGGTCCGGACCATAGACTAAAAAAGATGGGCAACGCGTCTTTACTTCCATCCACTGTACAAAAGTGAAGACAAAATATCATCTTGAGTAGCCATCTTGTAATGTTGGAGCCAGAGTCAAGGGGGTAAGCTAGCATCTGGAATGCGTAGCTCCTATGGCGCCATTGAATGCTAACAAGTGATCCCCTCCCGTTAGCATTCCATTGACTGCCATTCATTTTGACGTCACTTTGACAGCAAATAACTTTACATCTGAAGCGTTTAAAGACTCTATTTGTCCATTGCTCATTTCTAAAGAAACACAACAATGTATAAAAGGCTCCATTACCTTGTACCTCACGTTATGGCTCCGTAGCAGACGTTTTTGTAAAAATAGGCTAACGATTGTGTCATAACCAAGCGACTTACTGTTGCATAGTAGAGGAATTACCATACAATACAGGAGAAGCTTGCAGGCAGTTTGGACTTACACAAGCTGTTTAGGTTTAATTACTGATGTTAACTAGCATTTTAGTTAGCAATAATTAGCCTGTGCCCATGTTATCTCCTTACATATACCTACGCTCTCCGTCTCTGTAAGATTGGGAATGATTGAGATTTCTCTTGGCACAGCTACCAGAAGACTTACAACTTTCAGACATGTTGCTCACGTCACATTTACGTTGTCTCTGTCAGTTGGAGGCTGCGCAGTAAAGCAAGTGATCACTGGAAAAGTGCTTCTAATAGCCTTCACTGGTCTCCGTCCAGAGCAACGGGGTCTATTGGTCCATTATATATATATGTCAATGGCCAGAGTCTGCCCAGTATTGATCAGGTGATGGAACCGCTGTATCGAAGTCCCGCCCATACACCCACCCTACCAGTCGTGAGTCAATCACCGCTGTCAATCATGGCGTTTTACCCCATTTTTATAGAATCAAATACCTTATTAAAACCAAACTTATCAGAAAAAGGAACACTTGTACAAACATCAGCGTGATCAAAACTACTTAAAATGTCAGAAACCATCTTTAGGAAAAATGTATTTGAGGTGTACTTTGATTATTTGGTTTGGTAACATAGAGGGGATGGGATTTATGACCTATACTGCAGCATTGTTCTAAATCTTAAACTGCCCTTAAAGGAATACTTCATCCCCAAAAGGAACATTTGTATATCATTTACTCCAGCCCGTGTTGCCTTAAAGTCTTTAAAGTCTCTAAACTTTGTTTTGTCGCAAGCCTCCCCAGTGAATGAATAATTAAAAAACTGAGAAAAGTCACACATCCATTTACAAACTCACACAACACGTGCAGTATAATCCCAGTCTTTTCCAAACACATGCATTTTCTCTAAAAGCATGTTTATGCGGAAGTGTTTTAAATAGTAAGGTTTTTCAGGGAAGCTTTCAAGAGTCCGTGTAGTTAGCAATGATTAAAAAAATCAATCATCCATCCAGTACAAAACAATCTCAAACCTAACAGACACACTGCTGTAGATATGCTGCAGTCAGCCTTAATCTGATGTATTGATATGTCAGTCCAACTCTGATGTGAAATAAATGACACAGTTTGATTGATTACATATTTATTGTATACCTTGTTCACTGGTTGCATATGATCTGCATCTGAAGTATTTGTAACCTCTGGGCTTAAATGTGAGTTTTAATATCCAAAGATATCAGTATTGGTATCATCCTTCAGAGAACCATTATAGTTCAAACTTATTATTGTCAAATATTTAATAACTGTGATGTAATTTAGTATTTAGACTACAATATTTCAAAATAAGATATAGCACAATTGCGTCCTGTTTTGGGAAAGTTGAATGTTGTCAATGGAGCAGTTTGGGGGTAAAGTATATGACCTTTTTTATGTCTTCTTCCTTTTGCATTCTCTATCTGTTGAACTCTATCTTCTTCTTATTCTCATCCACACTTTCATCCTCACACCACCCCACCACAACCCCCACCTATATTCTCAAAGTGACTCTCAGCATCTGGGAAAATTTATGGAGTGTGAGGCAATTTATTCAATGTGTGGATGTCCTGAGAATTCAGTAATAGAGCTGCTTTGTGGACTAGCGTGAGGCTCAGGAAAACAAGGTGATATCAGTCGGTGTGTGTGAATGAGATGCCTGTTATCAGAAGGCATTTATTTCCATAAATAAAAGCAGAAATGTAATAAAATATTTTGCTTTTACCACAAATGCCAGCATTCTTGCTATCTTACATGTTTTGAGTGTGTGTGTGTTACTCTAGGTGTAATGAAGAGAAAATTGCAAGGTTTTTGTAGGACACCACTGACACGAACGCATAATTTAAATGCATGCTTGTGCGCTGCAGAGCAGGTAAGTGGCATGACATTAGTGACATGAATATGGCTTAAAGGAGGAGGGAGGAGGTCATAAAATCAATTGTGTTTTCAAATGGTTTCGAGTCGCTGCCTTTTGTGTTAATTGATCAAACTGCGGCTTAATTAATGGCACGTCACTTTAATGGAGAATAAATAGTCATCAAGGTTAGTAAGTCAACTCGGGAACAAAAGAAGGATCGTGTGGCTTTCATTAAAATTTACATTCTGATATTTTATTCCATACCAGAGGCTTTTATGGTGTATTTCTTGACATGATCTAGGTACACTTGACATCACAAACAAGCTCACACAGAGATGGGACTTGAAAAGAGTGCACTTTAAATCACAACTTTCCTCCACTCTGCTCTCAGCTGTCGCATAAAAGAGTTTAAAAGCGTTACAATCATTTAATTTGCATGATGGAGCTGATGGTATCATCGCAGCCGTCACAGTGTGGAGAAGTGCGTGTGAACAGCAGGTCACTGGTTTGAATGTCTGGGCCAGATGGCAAAATGTTGCTGGAGAAAGTGAATGATTAAAGGGGGAATGTTAGCTTGCCTTGGATTTTAGAGGTAAAGGCCATATGGTCGCATGTGCTATCAAATTATCACGTGTCACATACCAGGGCAAACAGGTCAATTATGACAATTTTGTACCCAAGGCAAAAGGCATTTGTATACAGTATATGAGCGGTTTTATATTAGGAATTAGTTTATACTTAATGTATTTGTCCCATAACTTGGCATAAAAGTGCTGTACAAAAACAATTAAACAAAAAAGAATACATTATAAACAAGGACAGGATTCATTAAGCATTAAAAGCATTGGTAAAAAAATAAAATAAAAAAAAGTGACACCGTGATTTAAATGTTAAAGGGGTGATAGAATGCAAAACCGATTTTACCCTGTCATAGTTGAATAACGACAGTTTGGTGGGTAAATAGGACATACATAAAAGCTCAAAATCCCACTGACACCCCTTTACTATGAAAATCTCATATTTTGAAACTGCCTCTGAAAACGGGCGAATCCCAACAAAGCTGAGTTGCTTACGTAAGCGTCTCAAAATCCGGAACCTTAAGAGAACAGTCACGCCCCAATATTTACATAGGCTACACAACTGACCTGAGATCAGGTAGTCTTCTGAATCTAGCTAGGTCACGCAGATCTCTGCTATTCCATTACAAAATTCACTTCTGAAACTTTTTTATGCGAGAAATCAACCATATAAAGCTCGAATATGGGCCGCTTTACGAAAATGGATGGCTAATTGCAAATTTTCTCCGACTGTGTGTCGGAGTTTAGTGCCGGTGTTGGTGCTGCCTGGGTTGCTACATCGCCGCCCTGACCGCAGTGTCAGCGAGCTTGTTACGCCCGCAGTCTTTTACCGCAGCCCGCAGGTTCCAGTTAATCTTATAATGGGTATGTGTGTTGAGTTATTTAAACAAACAATCGGGGAAATAAACGCCTCTTGTCCGCGAGTCTCATTGATAGATCCGCGGTGAGATGGAGTCCATCAATGAGAGCTAGCTAGCCTCCTCCTAACTCTGACATTCACAAAAATACTCAATTTGAAATCGAAATCGGACAAGTGTTAGCTAAGCTTTGTAAGACCTTGAGGAACCTGTAATATTCATGCCGTGACGAAATTCAAACTGTAAATATACTTTAGTTATGCGGCGATAAGGCAAGCCGCGGTATTTCCCCATTGTAATGAATGGGACATATAGCAAGCAGCTGTTCGTCTCTACAAAGACGCCTTATGCGTTCATAAAAATGCCTTAAAATCAAATCGGACACAACGGTTAGCTTTATAAGACATTGGGGAATGATGTTATATAAGTGGCGTGACGAAATTCAAACTGTAAATATAATTTAGTTATGACGACAATGGTAGCTAGCCTGCGGTATTTCCCCATTGTAATGAATGGGACATAAAGCAGCTGCTCGGTCCCTACAAAGACGCCGGCGTTCATAAAAATGCCTTAAAATCAAATCGGACACAACGGTTAGCTTTATAAGACATTGGGGAATGTGTTGTATAAGTGGCGTGACGAAATTCAAACATAAATATAATTTAGTTATGGCGAAAGTGTAGCTAGCTAGCTGCGGTATTTCCCCATTGTAATGAATGGGACATATAGCGCCAGCAGCTGCTTGTCCTACAAAGACGCCGTTCATAGAAATGCCTTAAAATCAAATCGGACACAACGGTTAGCTTTATAAGACATTGGGACATTCAAAACCGTAAATGTATTATTTATAGATATAGTTATGCCGGCAGCTGGCCGCGGAGCCCCGAGAGTGCAGTATCCACAAAGGGTGACTTTGCCCTGGGTATGGAGCCCAGCAGGCTGCCTCTTTCGTCAGACTGTGTGGAGCTCCTAAAGTCCGACACGCTTTACCAAATTTGCAATTAGCCATCAATTTTTGTAAAACGGCCCATATTTGAGCTTTATATAGTTGATTTCTCGCTTAAAAAAGTCTCAGAAGTGAATTTGGTAATGAAACATTGCAGTGTCTGGAATATGAGATTCTGTCGCTTCTCTAATGTATGTGTATTGGGGATTCGCTCAACCAATCAACGCGCGTCTCTAATGTCTGCGTATGGCAAGTCGCTCAACCAATCACCGCGCAGCTCATCTAAATATTCATGACCATACCATATTTGGAAGAAAAGCTCTTGTTACAAATAGGGCCAAAACACAGGGATGCATAAGGGCCCATAAAATATCAACCAGGCCATTTTCAGCCCAACCAATGTTACATACCCCATTAGGAGACCTTAAGGAACAGTGTGAAATACCCTATATAATCATTCTATCACCCCTTTAAAGCTAATATGGAAATTCTAAATGACTAAATGCTTTAGAAACCAAATCTAACGTAAAAAGCTATTCTAGTACTGACTGCCGATCATTGCAAGGTGAACCAGCTCCAGATGAAGAAGCCCTGTAATCAGCAAGATTCAGCCCAGTATCCTGAGGAATTATGTTCATGGTGAACGATTCTGCACCTCATGTTTCACACACATTGCCAATGTTAAGAGCGAGAGTAAAAGTGTTGAGGTCGGTGTAGTGGATCAACATGTAGTGCATCTGAATTTGAAGTGGGAAACTGGAGAAATTAACAGACATAACAGTTAATGTGTGCTTTTTTAAAACTGTAACCACCAGTGATGAAGTACTCGAGTCCTAGACCTGGATTTGAGTCTAGGACTTGGAAGTTGGATGAAGTTTCTGACTACTTTTATGTGTAATAGGCAGTAATGGAGTACTCCAGTCCTGAACTCAGACTCGATTCCGACTTGAGTCGCTATTCTCTGGACTTGTGACTTGACTCAGACTTGACTCAGACTCTTCTTTGGTGACTCGGACTTGGACTTGGACTTGGACTCGAACACTGGGGACTTGAGACTTTACTCAAACTCGACAGTTGGTGACTCAACTACAACACTGGTAACCACACTGTTTCTCTATCCTTTACCATGTGAAGAGTGTGCACATGCAAAAAAGGTGCTGGATCAAAAAACAAACTCCACCTTGGTGTACTGATAGCTCTCAATAAAAAGCTCTGATCCTGTGGCTCTGTTGAATTACATTTTATTGGGAGCTGTCTGTCTTTAACTGACTTTCTTTTAGTTGCCTGCACTTGCCCATACCTTAGTTATTTTGCCATAACCATGATTCCCCCCTAACTTGAACCGTAAAGTAATCTGTTAAGATTTTTAAATTGTTGCCATTGAACATTAAACAAAAACATTGTCATGCAGAATTGTCCATTATCATCATCAGATCTTATATAGGCTCCAATGTGAGCAGACCAAGGTATTATATCAGTCGCAGATACTTCCTAGGGGAAAAAAAAACTGCTTTTTTGCATTTACTTAGTTTTTTAATTTTTGCACCGACTGTGATTTATGACTGTCAGGTCATGCAGTTGAATGTATTTGCCTGTATATTACTGATTATTTACAGTCAAACACACAATGTCACATCCTTCAGCTGTCAATCAAAACTCTCAAAAAGCAATTCCACGCTTGACAACTTTGTTTCTCAAAATGACTACATTATCTGAACTCAACATACAGCAGGATGCCACTATATGTGTTGAAGTTACCAGCACTATTTCTGTTTACGTCATCTCATTCCCATGCTGTCCTGGCCTGGCACCACAGATCCTTACATGTGGCCCACCATCTTTTCCTGAGAGTTCAGTTCAGAGGAAGGCCCCTAAGGGATCCTGACTTATCTGCAGGCCTTGGATAATGCTTGATGGAAATCAGGCTCCATCATGGCCAACAATCTGCTCCACAGAGGGCTCCTGGCCCTGTGTACTGGCCTGCACAGAAAGAGTTTCTCTCAGCGCCAGCACACGCTGATGGTTGCTTACTAACACTGGGTCCAGATGCCAAGGCATCTGCCTGCAAATACAATGTAATGCTGGAGCCCTGTGGACCAGGCGCACTGGCCAAACGCCAGCAGACTGGAACCACCAGGGGCTAGTCCCCCAGCCTGTCTCCCCGGCTTATGGATCTGTCCTCTAAGAACTGGAACAGCTTTATTTCATTCACTCAATCAGGACACGTTTATGAATGACATAAATGAAGAGCATTTATGTTGATTGATATGATGCAACAGACATTTGAATTAATTCATGAAATTTTTTATGTATTATGCAAATGTGTTCTGTTTTTATGCTGTCCCACTTGTTACCTTGCAAAGTTATCAGATTGTAAAATAGCTTGTGAATCTTTTATAATTTAATTTGCAAAATACAAGGGCATACCTTAATGGAATGCTGCCATTATTAAATGGCATTATTGGTTCCACTTGTGCTTTTTGTTGTTTTTGTGACAGCATGTCTGAATGTCTGTCCTGAAAAATGTCCTCCAAACCTTGTAATGCCTAATAATGTCCGATATACCCATCTGGACAGAACCAATTCCTGTGACACAAATACATAAAATTAATCAGGTCATTTCTATTTCCATGTCCTCACAATCACTGGTCGATTTAGCATTGGATTACATAAAACAACATTATGTGTATCAAAAAATCAGAAAAACAGCAAGACATCTTTCTGTGACGCGATTATTCTTTTCACATCCATGCAGCCGTGGAGGTCAGCGGGAGATAAAAGTATCTCTATTTGCCCATGTCAGCAAAGGTCTGCATTGGTCTCTGTGCAAAAGTCCACGTGGAGCCATTTTCCGGTGGCAACGGAGTAGTCCCGGAAGTGGAACATCGTGGATATAGACTACTGTATGTGGAGCCCAACATTACTGGCTGCAAGGACTGTATGCTCCGCAGAGCTGTCCTCCCTGCAGTGGAAGGGGAGTTCAAGGATGCATCAAACAAACAGCAGGCCTTGGTTTCTGAAACTTGCTCAGCTGGTAAGCCCGAGTCCACACATCATGACTGAGCTAATGAGAAGGGCCTCCATGGGTCACTGTTTGTGTGTGTGTGTGTGTGTGTGTGTGTGTGTGTGTGTGTGTGTGTGTGTGTGTGTGTGTGTGTGTGTGTGTGTGTGTGTGTGTGTGTGTGTGTGTGTGTGAGAGAGAGAGAGAGTGAGAGTGAAGTCTGGCTCTCTGCCAACTCTAACCCATCCAGGTGGTTTGATTAAACACATCACTAACACATTGTCTGTGGGTTAAGCATAGAGGTCTCAGAGACAAAGTGAAGGGTAAAGTAGAGGAATTACTGTACACATAGAGTAGAAGCTAATCTGATATTTACAGTATGCCATGGGGCTGCTGAACTACAAACATTGAATTCACTTCTTCCTCTTCTTGCATCTTTCTTAAGATGTGCGGTGTGAGTCTTGCTTATTTTATTAACTCGACACGTAATAAGTAGCAGAATCACTTTGTGCCGGTGTGAATACTTGTGTTATTTTAGACAGAGTGAAGCCTCTGAACCTCATGACTCTGCTATTGCACCCTGCTTGCACTTTAAGCTTCAGCCAGTTTCAACAGTTTCAACTTTATTGGAAACTGTTTAGGAAAAGGCAAGCACTACCTGACAGGTGATTGGATAAACCATCTGTCTATGTCGTCTGCCATTGTTGTTTTGAACGGCCTTCACACATGCCTAAAACACGCCCGTATAGCTGCCAGAAGTTTTTCACAGGACACTGATTAGTTCAGTCCCCTGCTGTCCGGACGCAAACGCATTACTTCAAGCCTAACTAGATGGATTTCATGTGATTTGTGAACCAGCGATTCTTGCGCTATCTTGTGATATCGCGAGAATCCAGCTGCCATGCAAGGTAGAACAGCCTGAGCAGTTAACTTAACATTTGTGATGATGATCAAATTATTTTTCCAATTTAAGAGATGTAATTTTCGTTGATAGAAGTTGGCAAAAGTGGCATGTACGGTTTTGTGTGCCGTATTGAAATGAAGTGGAAAACCACTACACTGTCACTGTGCCGATTGGGTTTTGGGTCACACCCTCTCTGCACTGTGCTCTGAGTCCGTCTTGCAGCAAGCACCGCTCATCCTACTGATCATGTGAAGAGAGTTTCTCTCATATTTCTCTCATTCTAGATACAATCGATTCTTCCCATCTGTGAGTACAACCCTCATTCCCCAGTTTGATACTCAGTGGTCCAATCCAACAACACAAAAGGACTTGACAGTGTGACCTTTGTGCTCTGTCAGTTGATCAGGTATGTGTTGGGGTCTGCTGTGTTTTGTCATCCCCCAGCCAACATCATTTTTCTTGTAGTTCATCTCAGCTAATGAGACAGATGGCAATAATTCAACCATTTTCAGGATCGCAGCCGGAAAAATGAATTGTTCATTTAATGGGACGTTAGACTCCATCTTTTTAAAAACCTCCCAACGTGAATGCCTGAGGCTTTTCGCTAAAATTCTGATTACAGATGCACATCAGCAACTCAAGATGTACCCCTGACTTTATCTCATTTCAATATTTTCAATATGCTGAGGGAATCAAGAGTGAAATCATATTCATAAACTCTTCCCGGACTCTAGATATAATCTCGTCCAGTATTTACGTGGTAAAATTGGGAAATGGATTGTTTTGCATGGCTTGTCTTTGTATGCCCACCTTCTGTGAATTCATACATATATACTTTTCAAAGAGGAGTGAGAGGTAATGAATTTGTCACACTACAAAGCACACAGATCACAGAATTAGTCCTTAATTATTGTGTGAAACGGATGAAGATTGGTCTGGTCAGTGAGCATAGTGAAAGAGTTAATATATTCATCTACAGAGATTTACTTTAGGGTTCCACAAATGAGTTAATTCAGCTCAGAGTCAGTTCTCACACTTATTAAGTGCTTGTGGCATTAATCTCTCTTTGTCCAATTACGGGTCATGTTGCCATAAGATATGGGGCTTCAGTGAAAAGTGCTCATGAAAAGCTATTATTGAAACACTCCACTTGTTAAGTGCACCATGCTGAGATGGAGCTACACAGAGCATTTAACCCAGAAAGACCTTCAAATTCAGCTTTTCCTTGGAAAAGAATGCATGGCAGAAAATATCTTACATAGATAGCTACTTAACTACATATTGTTTCTGAGTATCCAATGAGCCATGCTAGTGTTCATATTGTTGAGGTTACTGTAGGACCAACAGAGAAGTTGCAGACACAATTATTAACAAATGTGCAGTAATAAGTGAAATATGTTTTCTGCATCTTCAGTTAAAGGATATCAGGATAGTTGGCTTTGTTTGAAGTGGGGTTGTATGAGGTATTATCCATAGTCAGTGTATTAGCTACAGTAGATGGTGGTCGGCATAAACATCAGTTTAAGTGTGCGCTATATTAGAATATTTTCACCGCTTCACCTTGCCATCAGACAGCCCTTTCCAACAGGGAACTGAAGCCATTATCTATGCTCGAAAAATTCAGGTCCCTGTCGGAAAGGGCTGTCTGACAGCAAGGTAAGCAGTGAAAATATTCTAAATATAGCGTTCACTTATACTGATATTGATTTTTTTTTTTAAGGTGTCTTGTAGTATCTGAAGATTTACAACTTTAAGCTTAGGTTTCTGCTAGGGGTTCAGGTGAACTTTACCCCACTTTTGCTGAAACATCTGGAAAGTGTTATCAGTGGGGCCCCCTTAAAACAGAGATGTCTTTGTTGGACCAGTTCCATGTGGATCGTAGCTATTGGCCAATATTGTTGCTCCTACCTCCACATCACCACGTCTTATGTTATACAATGCACAGAATATATACCATGTTTTAACAGCAGAACTTTAGAGCGACCATTTTGAGACTGGGGTCGGTCGTTTCTCCAGATCTTCTGCAGGGTCTGTGTTATTGATGCTGAATTGTTTGATGTAATAAACTTTTCTAATCAAGAACAGTGTCAGCGGATTTCCTCTTCCATACATCATCACAGCATCGCTTGTTTAGCTGCTTCCCCGTCCACAGCAGTAAATTGCATAACATCTGTCTAGGTACTCCAGCCTGCTTCTCCAAACTGGGGTTGTGCCGTCTGCCATCTACTGTAGCTAATACACTGACTATACACACAATCGGCACATACGGGTACTTCACTAAAACTCAAGGCCGCGTCCCCTTTTGGGGGATAGAAAACAGACGGTCCCATAGAAGTCAATGCAATTTGACGTGTGTTTGGATCATAATTTTGACAAATGTGTGTGGATTTTAAACAAATGGTTTGTTTTATACACATGTCTAATGTTTATTGTATAACCTTGCCTGAACCTGAGCGTTCACGATACCTTAATAAACTAAGGTTGATTGCCGTCATGTCCCCTGTCTTCCCCTGTATCAGTAGATCAATGACCTAACACAGTGGCCGCATACTGCTAAATGTAGAAATACATATCTGATTGAATCACTATTGTTAGGCTGAGTGTCATCTGTAATTAATCAACCTGTTATTAATAACCAACTGTTCAATCTATAAACTGAGATTTCATTGGAGACGACAGTCTGATGCTGCTAAACTGTTAGCAGCTTCCCACCAAAGCTAACGTTAGCTATCCATCAGTAGTAACTGTCACCAGCATCATTTATTATTTATTATAATAATATATATAATATTATAAAGCCGGTGATGCTGGTCTGATCTATATAGCCTGGAGCCAAAGCCCATCTATCAGGATCTATTTTAGGACATGGCAAGAGGACAAATCGAAGACCGGGGTTTTTGGATGTATTGTTGGTGCAACAAACTACTCGGCAACCTTTCGGCAAAGTTATTAATTCAAAATGGTTTGTTTGAAGTAAAAGTTTGGAGCGATTTACATTTACTCTGTCGTTACACTGTTGTCGTCTATGGTTTTTATGTTTTTCCCTAAAAGTGGGTGTCAATCTGTTTAGAGACATTCTATGACGTTGCGCCGGTTGTGCGTATGGATTAAGTAGGCTCCCTCATACAACCCCACTTCAAAACATCCAAACTATTCCCTTAAATTATTTTACTGTATGGTAACAAAATGGAGGTAGTTATAAATATGGATTTCACAGCAGGACATTGTCCCTGCTTTGAGCTTTAACTTGGCTGCAAATGTGGAAAAAGTAATCAAGATTAAAAGTTTTATTTTCCAAGCGTCCCAGACAGCTCCAAATACAGCTGTATATTTTCAAAATGGCCTTAATATCGCCAGCAGCACACAGTCCAGTACCACAATAGCACTGGCTGTGAATATTTTGGACACCACAAATGGTTGGTGATATTTTCTCGGCATGTGTAGAATCATTTATCATCTGCTCTGCAATCAGCCAGCCCTCCCATCAATTCTGCAGGTCTCAGACAGGAGTGCAGAATACATAAATGCCTCTCAATGCTGGACTCTTATATACCTATTTGTCTCTGGTTCTACCTGGAAACACACTAGAGCCCAAGGCATGAGAAGCAGAGACATGGTTTTCATAGCTGCATGGATCACTGATTACATTATTGCAGTTTTGGTTCTAGATGACTTTTCGTATTCATGTGAGGTGAATCGTTGTTGTCAGGTGTTTTGTGCTGGTGAACTCTGTCCATTTAAAATGTGAGTTCAAATGGCAGTCATGTTGAATCAAGCACCGTGAGCTGCAATATTACAAACATCACAAGATGAATCATTGCTGAGAGGAGAGTTTAAGGCTTCTATGTTCGGATTCGTGACTGAATGTAATTGTGTTCCTCACAACTGTGTGCTTTTTAAGGCTTGAGAAGGGCTCTCAGCCCCGCTCAGCATTTGGCGTTAACATATGTCTCATGGAAACAATGTCAGAGTGAAAACAAAACTCTTATTTATTGTCAGAGTTTTAAAGTGTGTTTGCCAGCAAGTCAAACTCTATAAAAGAACTGGAGTTTTCATCACCTTTTCTAGATTTTAATTACCTACATTTTTACTTCCGCCTTCCGTGACTTACCGGTGGGCCAGGCATTACAAACTTGCTGTGCAGCCAGACATAGTTTAAACCTACATAACTCTTATTTTAGATTCTAGTTTAGATTTTTTTATTAAATAAAATGATGATATCTAAAATATTTCCATTTGGCGGAATGATGCAGCCATAAAAAACACGGGAGCCTTGGGTTTAAATACTGTAATAGATTAATTTGAGAGCTGATACAAGCTTATAGAGTATATACAGCATGTAATACTGTCAGATTGTGTGAAATAAGATTAATTTTCAAACTGAAGCTGTTTAAGGGTAAATATAAGGGGGAAACTGGACTTAGAGGTCGTGCTAAAGAGGAATAGCAATTATTCATTCATTTTGTCTTTTTTTTTTTATACATATGTCTTTATTATTATGGCATGTATAGCAGAGCTGATGATTCTACTTGCCATTATCACTACTACGCTAATTTATTAATCAATGATATGTTGTATCATTCCATTATTTACTATTTTATTTTTTGTTAATTTAGTATTTATTTCCCCTCTGGGACTGGTCTGTCACATGAGCGCCCCCTGCAGGCCCCCGCAAACTTGAGTGGGTGTACCCCGAAATGCATTACCAGTCTGCTGTCACCTGTCTCCTCGGTAGGTCAACCTGTTAATTATCTTCATAAAAGTTTGTTTTTGTTGGTAAACGTGTATTTTCATAAGCACAGTATATGTTTCTGTGACTATTCCCTTGGCCGTGTGTGATTTGTTGCTGAGTAATTTGAGCTCCTGATAGGCTAGCGGTGACTTTGCTAGCTTGATTGTTTTAGTCACAGAGGTCACCTCACGTCAGCTCCATAAAAGGTTTCCGTGGTGTAGTTCGCTAACCAGCAGTAAGCTGACGTTAACATACCAACTTTTCAAAAATATTATCTGGAGCAAGTTACCACTAAGTTGGCTGTGTTAGACATCATTTAATTCAGCTGTTATTGGAGTTAATGGCTGGTTGTTCGAGCCTCGTGACACAATGCAAGAGAGTTACACAGCTGCTTGACAGGATTGATTTTCTATTAAGAGACGCGTGGGGCTTGAGAGCAATAGCTGTTATGTTTTATATCAGGACTAATTTTGTTATTGTTACAAAATTATTTTATTTTAACTATAAAAGTTACAAAAAAAATAAAATTGAAGAAGCCTACCTACATATCTTCATTCACAATCTAGTTATAATTTTGTCACCCTTATCCTTACTGTAATTTCACGTTAATCTATGGTACACACACCATCTAGGCTATTGCATGTAAAGACCTTTGAGATAAATTTGTGATTTGAATAAAATTGACCAGCGTTGCAACGATTAAGTCAACTTATCAACAGAAGAACAATTGGCAACTATGTTGTTAATCGAATCCTCATCAAAGTAATAAAAAAAATGGCAGAAAATGCTGTTTTCTGCCTCTCAAATATGGACATTTCCTGCTTTTTTTGTCAGTTTTATATTATATTAAATGGAATATCTTTGGGTTTTAATAATAATAATAATAATAATAATAATAATAATAATAATAATAAATTGAATTTATATAGTGCTTTTCATGGACTCAAAGTCGCATGGGTTAGTTTTGGACAAAACAAGACCATTAAAGACATCACCTTGGACTTTGAGAAAAGGGATGGACATTTCCCTCTATTTTCTGACATTTATTGGACCAAACAATTCATCGATTAATCTAGAAAATGATCTGCAGATTATTTTATGATGGAAATAATAATAGTAAATTGCAGCCCAATACTGTCAGTCCCGGAGGTTTCTTCCCTTTTTTTCATTCAAAGTTTTTTTGGGGAGTTTTTCCTTTGTCTGAATCAAGGGTCTAATGATGAATTAAAATTGACTTGAATAATTTAGTCCAGACATCGGATATACTGGAATGGCTCATCCACTCACACAATATGTTATTCTGTTATACATGTACATCAAGTGCACCCTTGTACAACAAGGTGGCCCTTTTAAACTGTCCATGCTCCACCCACTGTTTTGCCATGTTAAAATGTTTCTTGTGTAGCATTTGCTAAAGGAAGTTTGCATATTAACAGTCCCATTATTTTGCTTCATTACAGCTTTTTGGAGGAGTGATACAGGTGTTGTGGGATGCACACTGTCTGTATCTACATTAAGCTGGAGTTTCCTGTCCATGCAGTTTGGAACCAAATTGTTTCTTCTTAAAGTTAACTGCCAGGGATTGTTTTCCTTCAGCAAGATAAGTGAGTGCTGCTAACATTCATATTGCTAGTTTGTCTTGGCTCTGTTCAATTTCTGCAAACTGTTTATGTTCTTAGAAATATGGCTGCCCACACTGCTGGCTTTCCAGCTGCTTTTGTTTTATGTTTGTTTTGCTTCTGCTGGCTGTTAATATTTGCTCCAATGCTGCTGTTTTTAGATCTATGTGCAGCATTTTTAGTGGTATGAATCGTGGTTGCATGACTTGTTGTGGCTGAGCTTAATTGAGCAATTTTTTTGGGTTGTTTTTAGGCACGTGCATTATGATGCTTTCATGCTGTTAATTTGTGCAGTGATGAAAAATAAAATAAAAGCTGATTAAGTTATAAGTGCCTGATTGGTTTTGCATTGCACTCCAGGTGGTTGTTGATTTGTTTCCTCTTAGCTTACAATGTAAAACCAGCCAGTTGAGTTGACATAATTACTTTCTATAATATGGGTTACTATTTATATTATTTCCTGTCCATGCAGCTTGGAGCCAAAGTGGTACTTTCCTGGAATTAACTCTCAGCTGATACCCTGACAATCGCTGATTCACTTCAACAAGGTAAGGATCTACTGTATACATTTAATATGTAGCATGGAATTGGGATACAATCTTGGCTCCGCTTAGTCAATGTCGATGTGCTTGTAATATATGGCTGCTGACATTGCTGGCTGTTTCTGCTGCTCTTGTGTTGCTGCTGTTTTGAATGTACAGATTTGCCATGGGATCAATTTTGTATTTGCTGTTGTGAGTGAGCTCATTTTTCTCTGGCTGTGGGTTGTGTCAAGTGCATTATGATGCTTTCAAGCTGTTGATCTTTGCTGTGATCAGTTATAATTAAGGATGTTGTTTCTGTTTTGTAACCAGCCCTAAGGCTAAGGGGTGATACGCAATGTTGGCTTTGAGGATGTAAACGTTAATGTATTTCTTGCCACATTTTTTTTTTAAATATTTGGACAATACTTCTAGTTCTTCATAATAATTCCCCTGTCATGTCTGAGGATTTTTGAAGGTTTTTGTGTCTGTGGGGTTCTTCCAAAAGTTGACTCAGCTGACGCTCGTCAATCACTGATTCACTTCAGCTATGTGTTATTTCTTGTGTTAACATGCAAATTGTGAGTGTATGTCTTGGCTCTGTTGAGTCACTGTTGATATGCTGCTCATGCTGCTGGTTTATTTTGTTGCTCTCGACAGATCTGCTTCTAGTTGATTTGGTGGCTGTCAATTTGAGCTCTTATGCTGCTGTTATGTATGTGCAATATTTGTGATATTTGGTATTAATTGAATTCATTTTCTAGTGGTGACAGACCTATATTAATCTTTTTTTAGCCTGTGTACTATGACGCTTTCGTTTGTGCAGTAATAGAAATACGAATACTGATGTTGAGTGTTATGCGCTGAATTGATTTTATTTTTTTCCTGTTTCTTCTCACTACTCACTTGCTAACTGTAACCAGTCTTTTCATTGAGGTTATTTTGTACACTTGCTTTTGACTATTGCCTTGGACAAAGACTAATTTACAGAATATTTTTCTGTAACATTGGCTTCACAGGAAACTCGTACAGCTTAGGTAGTCACTTTCACATCTACTCGCCTTAACTGGAAGCATTAGAGAAATGTTGGAACTCCAATCAGTGTGAATGTGACAGCTTAATTTACTGTCGTATTATAATTGCAACTAAACTGCCGAGCTTCCGCTTTATGCTTTTACACTGCTGCTCCACTGCCAATCTGAAGCTCATAGCCATGTACTGATGATGATCATCTGCTCCTTATCAACACCACAAATATTCATAAGAACAGCTTGTCTGCCTCCAATGTGTTTTTGTGATTTTAATATGCATAACTTATCAGTTCAAGCTTTAAACTGCATGTCAAGTGGATTGGTGGGTTCAGTTTGATTCATCTATGTTCACTGTAAGCTGTTCCTTTTAATGATTAGAGGCACTTTGTTGGAGGACATAGTGCCCAAGGTCTCAAGATCAACGTTGAACATATACCATATTCACATAATCATCTGGTGTCTCATTTAGAAAACTGTGCTTGGGATCCTTAACTAAAAGTATACGCACGCTCAAAAGCCAAAAATGGCATACGCCAAAAAAAATTCAGACTTACACACACCAGTAAGCAATGTTCCCTTTATAAATCACATATTACCCAGAAGTGTGTGCGTATGTGAATCAGCCTCTTATCCCGCCCTGTACACGCTCATTTTTAACCGTAAATAGTCAATGCAAAGCACCTCATGAATGCTGATCAGTATGTTAATGACCCTGGCGTGTGATTTTTTTGTTTGTATTTTTTTTTTTTTTTTTTCATTGCGCTCAATTATGACGACAGGTGGGGAAAAAACAAAGAAGGGTAATTTTGGCCTGTTCTCACACAGTGTAGGGAAACCTGCTCTATAGACTACCTATATTAATAATACATTTCAAAACGGCGGGCATTATGTCACTCAGGGACGGCTGCGATATAGCCTACCAGACCTATAGGATAAGATTAGATTTAACAGAATTATATTATATCCAGACAAGCCTTAGTGATGAAGTTGAAGATTATATATAATATTTACACAAAACACTTAGCTGTCTGCCATTTCCCTCTGGAAACAACCGGTTGCCAGGAACCCCAGAGAGGTGAGGATCTGTATTTGGATCGGGGTGGCATGATTCCAGCGTGTTGCCCTCTCTAGTACTGGACCCAATTCAGTACATAGATCTAAGAGCACAGCCTTAGGGGATCTAAACTGGCATATTTTCCAGTCATCGTCATGGTCCCTGAAGTCTCTTTCTCTCCTGATTCTTCCATTGCCATAGTCCTCCTGCAGTCCCATCATGCAGCATTACGCACAGGGGTCACCGCAGTATTTATATGTTTACAACAGTTTGTTAAAGGTGCACTATGATTTCCTGCATGGTTTCAGCGCAATTTCATTTTTGTCTCAAATCGTAGGCATCTCTCCTTGATCCGCTAGCTGCCTGCCCCCTGAATAAACTGTGAAAAAGCCCGGTCTCGGGAGACAACACATGGGTCGTAACGTCAAATAAACACTAGAGGCACAGGATAGGCACCAAAATACAACAAACCACTCCAGCCAATCACCGACAAGATGGTTGGGGGAGGGGGTGGGGGTTAGTGACAGTTAGTCAGTTAGTCATGACAGTTACGGAAACGTGGGGGAGTAGGGGCGAGCTTGCTCTGTTTTGTTTTGAATTTACTTGGAACGTCAACAGAAGTGACCACGCAGGAACTCATAGTGCACCTTTAACACCTTGCCATAATCACAGCATCAAGTAGTGGTATCCCTCACCCCGAGATACAATTTGAAGATGAACGTGTAATAGGTAAAGACGTTTCTTCATGCCAGTTTTGTTATAAACAGTATTAAAGTTCGGACTGATAACTAGGACAAAGAGTGTAACGATTTTGTGAGAGCTTAATGGCTGTATTTCCAGACTTTGACATTTGATGATGCACAGTATTTAAAGCTTTAGTGCGTAACTTTTTGATATTAATGACTGTCCGTTACATGCAAGCTATTGCCAAATTAGTTGCTACAAAGCTAATTAAGCTAATTAGCGATCACGGAAGGTTTGTATCATGTGGATGCACCGACAGTTATTTTTTTTGTCATTACTTAAAATTCCTCATTAAGGAGACAGAAACTATGCACTATAGCTTTAAGAAAGATATTTAGTTATTTACACTGTGTTCTGCAGTTCTCTTATGGTAGGGTATTTGATGGTATCCTGTATTCCATGCAGTCGGGCCATCTCCTCCTCCTGCACTCCCCTAGTGGACAATAGGATGGTGACAGCACTGATTTAAATATTTAGAACAAATTTTGATTCAAGATTTGAGTTGGATTTTACAAGTTGTTTATGGAACAATTAATACTCAGTACAAGCGCAAATAACACTGCTGGATTTAATCTTCATGATAACGTGGATCTAACGTATGATATGGAGTGAAAAAATGTCTGTGAGGCATCAATACATATAAATATTATGAGTAATCATTCTTCACACATTTACTGACTTCAGTTCACCACCTCACCATCTGCGTCGCCAATTCCCTCCAAAATGTGCGTACGCATTGGTCAGAGTTTGCGTGGAGGACTGCACGTTCTCTCGTCAAGTTTGTTTTTTATAAATCACAAACTTTGCGTGGGAAGTGGCGTACGCACATTTTCAGCCCCGTTTTGTGCGTACGCCACGTTTATAAAGGAGACCCCAGTTCTGTGAGAGCTGGCAGATTAATAGAATAGATTGTGTGTACAATAGAGTCACAATCATTATATCACTGTACGATGTGAGAGCATGTTTAACATACAGATTGAAATGACAGATGATTCCAAAAGGCCCTTGAGATGACCTTGTTCTTTATTAAAGGGAAGTGTAACAATGGAAATACATTTGATACTTTTTATGGGTTTCCCTTATTAAAATCCCAGTCAAATTACATGAATAACCAATGGAGCGGAAAGCCTTAGAGCAACTGCGTAACCAAGGTCGTGGACTTAGAAAATTCACGCACGACATGTCAGTGGTTTTGATCACAAAATGATCCTAATAATTTATCTCTCAATTGAAATGGTGGGTATTTGAATGATTTTGAAAAAAATGAGAAAATATGTCTCAAGTCATAATCAGATTGAGAGGCTACAGTATATTGTCTCCCAGAATTCTTTCACATAGCAACACAGCATTTAAAAATCCTTTAAATAACAATCAACAGGCTAAATTCTTATGTAATAAATACTTTTCAACATTGCCTTTTTCTTTTATTACTGTTTTTAATTTTGGCTTACAAAGTCCCAGCAATAATTTGCTTGTCAGTGTCTTCTCCTTTACATGTCGCTACCCAATATATTATTGCACTGATAATTGAGAGTCAACACTCTCAAATACACTATTGGTGTAGAGTTTAATTTTTGCTTAACCAGAGGCTGAGGGGAGTACCCCCAGGCATGCCCCTCATTACAGGGGCTCAGTTTGAGAGCCTAGTGGAGGTCCAGTAAGGATGGGGGGCTCAGACCTCAGACTCCAGGCTGGATACCCTGCCCCAGGGCTTTGGCACATAGGGACTGTTGACTCTGCGCGCCACCAACACCTGCCTCCGCTCTCTGTTCCCAGGGCCTGGGTCTTCCCTGTTTCCTGTGCCATCGTAGGACCCAAACATATTGTTGTGGTAAACCACCTGCCTGTCACTCATATGAGGCAGCATTGCTGCGTTATCTGGGCAGTTGCTTGTACAGGGAAACAAGTGGCACATGTCCTTAGAACTGTCATAGAAGTGAGACGGTCTGTGGGCCATTGGCCCCACATACACTGGTAAGTCTGTGTACGAGTTCAGATAAGTGGAGTAGTGTCTGTGCACCACTGTTGAGGAGGAGCGACGCAGGGCAGCGGCATTCTGCAGGATGGCTTCCCTGTAAGAGGGCAGCCGGGTGGACTCTGAGTACTTGAGCTTTTGCTTGTAGGGGTAGGAGCCCATGTGGGCTGGGTCCAAGTAGGCAGGCTCAGCAGCCAAGGGGTAGCAAGACAGATTGTGCCCCAGACTGCCGTATAGCTTGTGGGGCTTTGGGTTGGCCACTACCACCCGAGGGAACAGGTCAGGCATGTCTACGCGGGTGGAGGATGTGGAGGGCTTTGTTTCATCTACCTGATGGATCCTGTCATTGCCCCACGTGGCTTTGAGGAATGAAGCGCGACGGTTGAGTTTATCCTTCCCCAAGAGTGGTACATCTTCCATTTCAGGCTCCATATAGGACTTCATACAGGAGTTGCAACTTGCACTTCCGCCTGGATAGTGTCCTGCATTGCAGGCCATGGCAGCAGCAACAGGGGCGTGGTTGTTCAGGAGGTGATTGGCCCTCAACTCAGCAAGGCAGGATCGAGGTTCATCATAGTCGGCTCTCATTCTGGGGTTTGCAGCATCAAACACATAGCTATGGGAGCGCCTCCTTCGGGTCACACAGTCAGGGGGGTAGCTAAACTTCCTCCTCAACGGCCCTTTGTGCTCCACGTAGATATCGGGCACCTGTAACTCCCTGTAAGGAACAAAAGGGGATGTGGGGTGTCGGGCCTGGTTCTCCACATACAGCCTGCTGCTGTGGTGGGGGTTAGAACCGGAGGGAACAGGGTCCCGAATAGCAATGTGAGGACTGCTGAGGCTGGAGATGGGCAGAGTCCTCTCTAAGACATGCTGACTGTTGCGGGTGGGCAGCGTGTAGCGGAGCGGGTTGGGTCGGGTCACCACTCGAGGCTTATCAAGGAGGGGCTGGGTAGAGCTGTCCCCATAATGAATTGGAAAGGTGGGTGTGAGTGCTCTCTGGGGGTATGGCGAGTGGTTGTCTGTGATGCTGGAGATATAAGGCAGACGGCCATGAGTGATTTCTGTGGTCGTCACTCTGGGTGGCAGGCCAAGCCGCACATTGTCGCCCCCTCGCCTGCTCCAGCTCTCTATTGTTTTGGTGGCATTGTCTAGAGAGTTCTCCACTCTGGCAGAGGACACCATGTCCTTGGCTGTCTGCAGCATCTTTAGCATATTGGCTTGTGTATAGTTGGTAGTGACGTCCGGAGTCTGCATGCTGCCATTGTGGTCAGTATGCTCTACTCCATTGAAGCAGCTGTAGATGCCCTGTAGAAAGACATAAGGGTGAAATCATGATCTTAAAACCTCATCAGATACCAGAATGAACCAATAATCTATTGAACTCCTGTTTTCAATCATGTTTTGCTACAGTCACAGCGATTACTTTTGGTGAATTTCAATGAAATCTCTATTACTGAGCAGATGAGGTGAAAACAAATATATGGAAAACTGTCAGTGCAGAAAGAGATTGTTTCTGGTAGGTGTATGCTAGTGTTAATTTTGTCACCTATTTTTAATTTAGTCTTAGTCTTGTGCCAAACATTGGTTAGTCAAATTTTAGTCGACTAAAAGGCTCGTCATTTTAGTCTAGTTTTAGTCAAAAGAGAACTCAAGGTATCTTAGTCAAGTTTTAGTCGACTAAAAGTCTTGCCATTTTAGTCAAGTTTTAGTCAAAACATTTGTCTTTTTTTTTAATTTATTTCTGATAACCATTTCAGTCAAATAGTTATAAAAATAAATAAATGATATAAAGTTATATAAATATTGAGCCTCTTCCTTATTTCACCAGTAAACGACAAAAACAACCAATGCATGGGAAAAGTATATTTTACAATAAAATAAATGCAGCACGAAACAAGGCGTATTTCAAGTGAACGCAACATATGTGTTGTTTTTCAGACAACGGCAGCTGCAGATTGTCGTACGTCTCGTGTTGGAATCCTACATAGTGAAATAGAGACAAACCTTTACACCGTTTAGCTGTCAGCAGTTACCCTTTTATATATGTCAATGATTTTAACCGTGCTTACTCCAACTGCTAGCTAACGGTATGCTAACGTTACCTGCTGCCAGGTATAGTGTTAACTAGCGCCCCGTGCAGCGATGTTTCGGTTGCCGTCCGTTTAGGAGCATCAGAGAGAAGCGCAGGCATTTAAGTGGCACCAAAATCTGCGTTGCTATTCGGTCCGGTAGATAACGGTCGTTAGGGCACCTGTCGGTGCCGTAGCACCGGGTCTCGGTAACAGCTGAATATTCTATCTCATGATGAAAAGTAGAGATTGTAGCGAGCGAAAATGAAGAGAGATTTTATCTTAGTTTTTATTTTATGCAAAACATTTTAGTCTCGTCTTTTTTCGTCAACAATAATGCATGTTAATTTAGTCTTAGTCAGCGTTTTTGGACATTGGTGCAGTCTCGTCATCGTCTCGTCTTAGTCATGGAAAAAAAGGTCGTTGACGAACATATTTAGTCTCGTCTCGTCTGACGAAATTAACACTAGTGTATGCTCTTGTGTTTGAAATGTTGTTTGCACACAGCTTGATCTTTTAAAACAGCGCAGACCTATAAATGAGTTGCAGATCATGCACTTACCATTTTAGTTTCTCTGTTTGTATTTCGCCAGCATTATTTTAAATTGTCTGTCTGTTTGGAATATCTAATCTTATGTCTGACTACTGTCGACACATAGATTAAGATTTTTTAATGGAGCAATTTAAATTCAATTACTCAGGAATCACGGCCATTACACCATCCATGAAGTCCTATTATTGCTTTAAACTAATTTGATTTTAGGTTCTGTTTTTATTGTTGCTGGCCTTGACCTATTATAGTTGTGTGCTGATTTGACCTACTGGATTTTTAAACCTGTCTTGAAGGATACCTCAGAAGGCGATAGCAGACTGCAACTGCAACTGCAATTTTTATTTATGTAGCAAGGCCGTCCCTATCCGTAACTATAACATCCTCTGCAACTTCTGTCTGCAAAAAGGGTTTTTGTTACTTGGGTAGAATTTAATTAACTTTAAAACAACTTAGTGGATACGATAAAATGAGACCTAATCCTTTCACTGTACTGATAATTGCAAAACTTTTAACAACTTCAGCTGTTTCCCATGGAAAATACGTCAAGTGTTAATGGCGTGACACAAGATGTACCGCCCATGTTGTTGCAGTTACCTTTTTAATGTCATAGACCACATATTTAAATATTGTATGATGATAATAAAATAGGCCTAAATTGTAGCAACATGTCTGCAGTATTTCATATAGGAACTTACTCTACTGATAGCTAGGAGAAAGTCCAGATGCTCTGATTTGCGGACTGAATGTCGTAATTTCCAGTAGAGCAGATGTTCCCAAGCGAAAACCAGCAGGCTCAGGCCCATGGCCACAAGCAACATGTAGAAGACCCCAGCCATGTTGTCAATGTCCAGCTTACTGCTCATCACCTCTTTCTTCTCATTACGGCAGATGCCTGTGAGCCAGACAGTTTGCAGTTTTTGTGTGTCACCTGTAAGTGAGGAGCAAAGAATACATACTTGAGCCTTATTTGCATCACACTAGTATTATTTGGGGACTTTGAGTGAGTAATGAAACACCCTCTAGCCTAGCATGAAATGCATTTGCATGGGATAATGAAATTCTCTAAAATAACAATCACCCCAGGTACAACTGAATAAGGTTATGCACAGCTTCTGTTTGTGATTTAGTGAATCCAAAATAAATCCTGACGTATTAAAGTAGACAGCAGTTCTTGAAGAGAGGTTATAATTGCTGCCACAAATTTGCACATAAACTAGTATAAGGAAATGATTCCCATCTTTTCAACTTGTGACCCCTAAAACAAAACTTCTGTATTGTTTGTATTATACATATTTATGTTTACATTTATACTTTTATTTATACTTCTATGTTTAATCTTATTCTAGTAAGTTATATCCAGACTGTGTAGTGCTTACATGTAATGGGGCTTTACAAACTCTTATTCAAATCACTTTAAGTTTGATCTTTGTGATGTTCTTTCTGTCTTTTATTGCACTATTCAGGAGTAAGGCTCCTAATTTCGTTGACAATAAAGGCTTTCTATTCTATTCTAGTATGTCTACTTTTGAATCCTTACCACCAGTTATATGGATACTGGTTTGAAGACTGAAACACTGAAGAGGTAAATGATTTAGTAGTTCACAAATAAATTAAGATTAGAGGCAAGTCGTAAACAAAAACAACTTTATGAAGCAAATTTCTGCCAAAGGTGACCAGACTTTTGCCTGAGGCTTCAAAACAACTCTACAGAAGAGCTTAGGTTAGCAAAATGTCACATTTCAAATCCCCTCTTGAAACTTGGTTTTATTGACATGCATTTATGACGTGTCTCCCATTTTGAGGAGTTTTCCTATAATAATATTCTTTATCCTACATTTATACCCATTTCCCCCTTGCTGCTTTCTTGTTCTTTTATCTATGGAAGCTGTATTGTATCATTACTGTACATTATCGACTTGTTATGCATTCTTCTTATCCATTTATTCAAGTTCATGGAGAGTGTGCAATTCCAGTTATTTTAGCATTACTGGCAATATTCTGTGATAATCAGCATCTGTTAAATATATACTATATGAAGAATTTACCATCAGCCAGGAACTGGAGCAGTGCCAGGTCGATGGGTCGTTTCCAACGTGAATCCTTTTGCAGGGCGATGCCATAACCAGTGGTGGCAAACACTTTCCCACTGCCAATGGTCACCAGCTTGCAGCCCTCGTCTTTGCCAGCCATGTAATTCAGCACAGCAGCATCATAGATAAAGGCATCCAGTTTCCTAGCAAGGTAAAGAAAATTAGTTTTACTTAAATGGCCATTATGTAACGGTTTGGCTCTGCTTTAGCTCTGAGTTCCTCTGTAAATATATTTTTTTATGAGCCTTGGCTGACACTTACCCTGTTTTGAGGCTGTTAAGGGCATCCTCTACTCCCTTCTGGTTGTATTTGACCATGTGGGAGTGCATCTCAGGGTAGTTACTCCTTATGTTGCGCTCTGTGCTGCCATTTGGGACTGTACCAAAGCGGAATGGAGGGTACTGTTCCTGTGGCTTTTGAAACTGTCGAGAGAGGTAGAAGGGTTGATAATGACAAAAATGATCTGTGATATTGATTGATTGCACATGTAATTGAATATATCACCAAATTCAGTTCGTCCCATCACCCAGATAGTTGTTTTGTGACTTCATTAGAGTGCACTTTTCCATCATTGGGAAGCACCATACAAGCTGGAAGGCTCCGATATAAAGCTCTGACATAAGATATTAATACAATCACATTCACCACCTTGTGATTTCTGCCTCAACTCCCAAGTGCATTTGTGCTAGTTATCCTGCACACCTTTACACATCTAACTCTACAACTCAAAGACCAAACAGTCAGACACTGTGTCCAAAGAAATCCAAATGTCCTTGTCTTCAGTAGGAAATGAACATTTTATCCTTTTGCTTTTGGCAGTTCTATATGCATTTAATTAGCTGTGAGGACAGGAAGTGAGCCGGGGTGGAAATGCAATTGACAAAACTGGACTTTTTCATTAACCTTATGCAAATATCTTCTCAGTACATTAGCAGAGGGACACTTTGAGCTGAAGTTTGTGTATAAGAAAAGCGGCAATATCATCTGGACATCTTGAAAATGAACCAGACCTCATCTGAATTTTGATATCACACCTTGTGCAATCTTTTGAGGTCAAGTTTATTTGTATAAATGTACAGTATATGAGTGTTTCCTGATCTTCAACCTCTTGTTTTTTTTATTTACACATTGCACATTATATACAATGTAAAAAGATAGAATATATTATTTGCAAGGGAATGTGAAGGAGAATGGCCAAAAACACTCCAGGGGCTTCAAAAGTGGCGTTCTCCAGGCAGCCATTATTCACAACAATGCAATATACACAATTTGTATGTATGTATCAATAATTATACACACAAATCAAGAACACTGATTCATAATACATGCAAGTATAAACAAACACCATCATTAACAGACTAAGGGTATACATTCATGTGACATGGCCTAGAGTCTTCACAAGACAACATGACAAAAGAGAAAATAAACGCACATAGAAAAAGGAAAAACAAGCAATCATAATAGGCCTTTAGACCTGTATAACAAAGGAAATATTGGTTAGTTACATAGGCAGTTTGTATGGAAACTATTGGTTGGTTAAAAGAAGTAATTTTAAGGCACTTTTAAACTGCTGTGAAGACAAATATCCATAGACAGTAAAATGCATGAGCAACAGATCCCGTTGCTCTGGACGGAGACCAGTGAAGGATATCAGAAGCACTTTTCCAGTGATGGCCTGAGCGTTACTGCGCAGCCTCCAACTGAGCTTGAAGACGTAGATGTGACGTGAGCAACATGTCTGAAAGTTGTAAGTCTTCTGGTAGCTGTGCCAAGAGAAATCTCAGTCATTCTGAATCTTGCAGAGATGGAGAGCGTAGGTATATGTAAGGAGATAACATAGGCACAGGCTAATTATTGCTAACTAAAATGCTAGTTAACATTAGTAATTAAACTTAAAACAGCTAATGTAAGTCAAAACTGCCTGCGAGCTTCTCCTGTACTATATACGGTAATTCCTCTATTATGCGACAGAAAGTTGCGTGGTTACGACACAATCGTTAGCCTATTTTTACAGAAACAGCTGCTACGGAGCCATAACGTGAGATATAAGGCAATGGAGCCTTTTATACATTGTCGTGTTTCTGTTGAAATAAACAATGGACAAATAACGTCTTTAAACACTTCAGATGTAAAGTTATTCGCTGTCAAAGTGATGTCAAAATTAATGGCAGTCAATGGAATGCTAATGGCGGGTGAGTGCTTGTTAGCATCAAAATGACACCATAGGAGGTAAGCGTTGTGGAGAGAGGCTTACCCCCTTGCAAATATCTAGCAATCTGCATCAGATTTTTTTAAGTGAAGATAATCATTTTTTTTTATTTTGACATCTGCTGAAGTTTTTGTAGTTTAACTGCCAGCCTGTCGTAGTTGATAACAGCATAACTTACTTGTTCCCTGGCCTGTTTTATTGCTGGAATGAGGTCTGGTCTCTTATTCCTTAGAAATTCAGAGAACTCCGCATTTACATAAATTGTAGTATTCTTGAGATGAGCTCTTGCCTTTGCAAGAATGAGATCTTTGTCTTGTGACTTAAGAATTTCATCACAATTGCTCCTGCTTTTCCAGAGTTCTGTTTCACATTTCCAGTGCAGCAAGCTTTTTCAATTTCATTGGATCAATTTTCAGTTGGCTTTTCAAAAACTCTCTGACCTTCTGTTCAGTATCTGACCCCAGACTCATGGACATTTTCTTGTATCAGACGTTGATTCTGATATTCTAACTAATGCATTTTGGATATGATGTCTTTGCTTTCAGAGTTGATAAACTGAGACTGGATTCTTGATTCAAATGAACTAACTTTCTTCTCCATCTCTCTCAAGTCATCAGTTTGGGCTTGAGAGAATTGAAGGCTGGATTTGACCTCCTGAACCTCTTTCAGGATTTTGTCAATTGCGGTATTTGTATATTCCAGGATCATCTCAATGAAGGACATGAAGTTTGCCTCTTGTCTGTTAAGCATTTCCACATAGAATAACTTATGCTGTTCCATCATATCGCTCATGGTCTCCAATGGAGTCCTCATCATTAGAGATGTTTTTTGTGTTTAGTGCTACGGGACATGTTTACCTACTGTTGAAATTGCGATGGATGGATTTTCAACACGAAGAAATCCCCTGGGACCTTGTTGATCCAAAGTGTTGTTAACCACCTCTGTGGTTAAGGTTGGGGTCATGCAACTAAACCTACTCGTTTAGTGTTAGGGAGAGATTGTGTTCATACTTGAAAGAAACCAATGTTGATTGTTGGAAGGAAACAGGATGCAAATCATTGTCTGTGGTGTCAAAGTCTCTTTATACAACCAAATATGCTACAACTTCCCCTCTTAAAGGTTCTGCAGTGCTACAACAACATCGTGGTACTTGAAGTCTGAGAGGAAACTGATGATTGGCAAGATGTCTTTAAAACAACGTAAACATTGTCTGTTACCCCTCCATGTAAGGCAAGGCAAGGCAATTTTATTTATATAGCACATTTCAGCACAAGGCAACTCAAAGTGCTTTACACAAAACATCAAATAAGCAATAAGAATAAAAATATTAACGAATACAAATTTAATACCATATATGTGGCCTACTTAGATGAAGGTACCTCGCTCTATCTTGACAGCATGTTGCTGAAACATTTTTTTGCATACACCTTAGTGTACTACAGGGATGTAATGGTCGATTTAAGAAAGGTTGGGCAAGGTCAGAGTTAACATGACGGGTTACCCCATCACAAGGACTTATAAGTTAAGTGTCTATTCTATGGGGATGAGGTAATCATCTCCCTTTACACAACGCAGTGGCCTTCTTCATCACTCCCTCCTCTGATAAAAGGTCACTCTCTGTGGCTTCATCTTGTACCTCATTTACATTTACTTCACCTGAAGGGTTCTGCACAGCGGGACAAAAAGCACTTCCACCCTGCATTCTCTCCATGCTGCCATGCAGAATGCTGTTCAATAATCTATGGACTCACTGTCAAAATGGCTCTGTTTCTTTCTCTGCGTAGTGAAATTAATGTATAATAAGAAGAGAGTTGTAAATGACTTTGCTAGAATTGTAATGAGCAGTGGACAGCTTGCTCTTTTCCTCAAATGCCTTTTTAATCCCTTAAGTTGCCTGCGAGCAAAGATTCTGGAAACCAGTTCTTGTGCTGGCGGTTTAACATGGATTTTATCGTCAATACTCCTATAAAACACACCCTCAGGCGAGACAAATATGCATAAGATAATACCAAAAAACTATAATCGTCTGCCCAGAAAATCCACTTGTGTATTACAATTCATGGGCTTTTCAAAGACATCCCAATTTAAAGAATCCATGGATGTAATTCAATTTCACCACTTACTCTATGAACCCCTTTTTATGTTTTTTCGGGGAAGGGGAGAAGTCACAGCCATGACATTGACACTTCTGGATATTTGCCTTTCATAGCTCTACCTCACACTGTTTACACACCCAAAATAGACCACTGTGTTTTTCCTAAGCTGTACATCAAACACAACCACACACACAGGACTGTCACTGACAATGACAGAGTTCTGTACCTTTTTGTCACTCAGTCCAGAGACCGTGTCGATGTATTGCTCCTGGATCATGAAGGCTGCCAGGTTGGCTGTATAGGAAGCCAGGAAGATGACAGCGAAGAAAGCCCAGACCAGGACCATGATCTTACTGGTGGTGCCCTTTGGATTCTCAATGGGGACAGAGTTGTTGAAGACAATTCCCCAAAGCAGCCACACAGACTTCCCAATAGTGAAGGTCGGACCTCCGGGATCTAGGGAGGATAAAGCCAAGAGTGGACAGGACTCGGTATCGGACTATACGTTGTGGACAATGTTGGAGGAAATGCACTCATCACTGTACAATGGCGATGCTACCTAAATGACGAAACAAGTAGTGCGTCATCGCCTTTCAAAATTACCCATGTACTATTCTTTTGATTTGCTGCCTCTATGGAAAACATTAGACAACATCTTGGTTAATGTTGGGGAAAATTATCTTCAAGGTTTCAATGAAACATCCATTACCGTTTGTGGCAAAAAGGATGCTAACTGTGTCACACTTTGTATGCTTAACCATCCAGTTTTTTTGGCAGTGTAAACTCACGCTACTGTCACTATTCATATGAGTGCAAGAGCTCCCTTGTGAGGAAACATAAATGTAGGTTTTGAACAAATCACCAAAGCTTCTGATTTTTTGGCGAGGATAGTCTCTTGAATCTGCTTTATCCTCCTTTTAGTTTATATCAGGTGTTTTCTTATGTAATTAAATATAGTAATTAGGGCTGAACCGAATACTTCAAAGCTTCATTCATAATGTTAACATTTAAATTCTAAATCAACATTCAAATGCTGTGCAGCTTTTTGTTTTGTTTATTCATTCTGTTTAAATCCGGTATTTCTGCACAGTTGCAGATAAAGATTAAGCTACACTAATTTTATTAGTATTATACTATTTGTAGAATTAGGTTCCAGTGACGGCTGCTTTCTCCAATGATCCAAACATTTCTAATAACTCCACAACGTTATTTCTCTCGAAGCATAATGTTGCTATAAGCCACGATATAAGACACGATTATTATTATGTCATTATTTTATGGCCTTATAGGATTAGTCTGCTGACTACATGTATTAATGTGGACAAAACTGAGGACTTATATTTATTAAAGAAAGTTGAGTTAATAAAAAAGACTAAATAGTAACACTTTGTAATAACCATCATTGATAAATATAAATTGATAGTTATTAAACTTTAGTTAATAGTTATTTTACTGTTAACAGTAAAATGAGGATTTATGTTTACAAGTAATTTTATAATTTATGTTGTCATTAATTTAGTGTAATACATTTAGATTGCTTTGGCAACAACATGCTTTTTGTTCATGCCAATAAAACTATTTGAATTGAGGATTTTGTTGGTCGATGACATCATAAAATATGACATTCGAAGCTTCATTGGAAAACCTAAATAGAAAAAAAAGACATTCGGTAAAGCCCTAAAAGTACTGTTAAAAAACATAAAAATCAAATCTGTTTGTGTAACTATAATGCTCTGCCAGTTTTGTATATTGTACACATTTCAGTTTAGATATAACTGAGTTTGGCTGAACTGAGGTGCTGTGTCCACAAGTCAAGCTGCTGAAATTTTGACAAAAGCTGGATTGAGTTTTTTGTCAGCACCACTGGGTATGCAGGTGTTATTGCTATACTATTTCTATGCAAATTGGAATATGCCAGTGTTGCCATTACAATGAAGAGAGCTTGCATCCAGATGTCAGCAGACTGCTATACAACCACACAACAACAGTGAAGCAGCTGTAATGTTTGGTAGTCTGAAAGATGACTCTGTTCAGGTAAAACTCGGTTACATGTCTAAACTAAAATATAAACAACCTATTTGATGTCATTTTCGACATTGCTAAATATTTAATTTATTTATATATTTATAAAAAATAAAACCAAAGATGAGAAGCCTCGTCATTCTCTATTATAAGATGTTTTATAGACCACATGGTTCCAAAATGTAACAGCAGTGTCTCAATTTTCCAGGCATCGATCCAATATGTGGCCACTGTAAATAGGCTTGTATTTCACATGTTCTCTAAATCCCCTCAGTGTCCATCACCTCTGTATGTGGAAGTTCAGGGATGCCAATATTAAAATAAATTAATTTATCACATACATTATTTTGGGAGGGGGAGTTGTCAACAGTAACCTTTCCTAAGTAAATACAACGTTTAGGTCCTTTTTAGCAACAGTTTGCTTTATTTGCAATTGTTTCTCAGGATATAGCGTCCTGTCTCTCACAAAAAGAGTCTTTGGATCAGAAGAAAATCAGTGTTTACTACTGTGAGTCCATTCAGCTTCACAGATATCACACATAACTAAAAAACAATTCCAGATACATTTTGCAATGTGAATCTCAGATCACATTTTCGCTGACTATGACTACTACTGTCATTACTAAACATTGTGCCAAAATATGAACAATAACTTCGCCGTCAGTTGGCTTATTTGCTAGCTAACCACAACTAAGGAAAAATCAAGCACATAGCACCTTAGGTTAACGTTATGTGAAATGGGTGATTTAATGTCACATTTAGTATATAGCGTTGAGTTTGTTTTTGGCATTGGGTTACGTAGTACCTACAGTATGTTATCTTTCATCTTTTCCAGTTAACAATTTAGGCAGAGTTTTTGAAAATGTGGAAGGTTAGGGTTGTTGACCTAGGGCAGTGTACTTTCACATAGACCCCTAATTAAACTAAAGTCATCTCTGATCTCATCTACTACCACATATAGCGTCATTTTGCCACAGAATGCTCAACATATTCACTTCTCTACAGTTTATAGACATCAACTCCTCATGTACATTGATAAAAACTAGGGATGCACCGATACGACTTTTTTAAATACAAATTAAAAGTACAAGTACTTACATTTGGGTACTCGTCGATACAGAGTACCAATACGAGTAATCCATCTGGGGTCCGAGGGTGTTTTCAGACACACAGATGATTTTGGCGTACTCTGATATTGTTGTCAATTAGAATAAAGCAGTATTTTCAAAGGGCCATGCCTTTTTTCTATTCAAAGGTCAGTGCTCATGGGCTGAACATTTCCCTGAGCTAGTGTCAACAAAAAAAAATCATAATTCCTGATATCAAAATACTGAGTGACGTTTAGAAAGAATGAAGAACGCAAAGTCCGATGACGTCATTCTCGTGCATATTAAAGCAGCCATGAGGATTCACCGGACCAGCAGAGAGGATGGTTTGTTTACCCAGCAGCTAAGTTTACAAGATTTTGTCCAAATTTGAAGACTCGTGGCTGTATAAGTATATAAACTTGTCTGTAAAAAAAAAAGTAGTAGTGCCGTGGTTGTTAAAACCGCGCGACCCCATGTAGAAGGATCAGATTAAAATTTCGCTTTTCTTCATGTTTATGCACGTTAGGCTGTTGAGAGACATTGGGCTAATGCCGCAACTCCAAATATCAGTGGTGAAGTTTACGGGCAACATGCTGCTGATGTGCTTTTTCACAAAGCAGCTTTGGAAACACGGTTTCTGTGTTGTGGTAACGGCTGGGAATCTCTCGGCGAAACCCAGTATTATTAACGTCTGACAATGGCTGGTCATCAAGTGCAATCATGTATTGGGTAAGAGCCTCTGTTATTTGTACAGCCAAAAAGTCTCCAAACGGCTGGCATTGTTTCTCTTCCGCCGCCTACCTGCTCGACGGAGAAGTTAATGTCACGTTGCTATGAGGTCGTATTGGGTGTGGTAGTATTGGAGTAATTTTATGATTACAAGTACAAGTACATGCACACAGCATTGGACCGATACCCAATACTGGCATCGGTATTGGTTCATCCCTAATAGGAACGCATCATTTTCTATGTATGTCATGTTTTAAGTTGCACTTAAAAACATCAAGAAACAACTACTGTTTATCAAGCAGCCGTACGCTCATCTTCTACCCTGTTGTGGTTGTGAAGAGAGGATCAGCAGATGAACGAGAGAGGGAGGCGACACTCACCTTTGGCACTGACCAGGCTGCGGTTGTACCCAACTGGACTGCAGTATTCAAAGACGAAGACTGTGATGGCCACGACCGTCAGACACATGACAAACATCATCACCCAGACCGCCGGACTGTATGGTTCTACAGTGACAGAGGACACAGGAACACAGTCAGGCGAAAGGAAGAGCTCACTGAGATTCAAACTTCATCTGTTGGTAGCGATGAAGAAAACTGGGACAAAGTATTCTACTACTATAATTAATTTATACCATAACAGCATTACAGACATTACAGAGCTGAATTCCATCCCACATATAAAAAGCCTATAACACTGATTTATTTTATTTGTCAGGGACAATTCCGAGTGGTCAATGAAACAACTGTAAATGGCCAAGAACGCTCATCTGTTGACCCTAGCTATAAATTAACATACACATAACCCTAAACATTTTATAAAATATATTATATAAAAAAAATACAATTTGAAAAACAAATAAAAACTTAAGTTCAAATGAATTTCACATTTTGAAACATTTCAAAAATATATTCATTAAAATCATAAACCGTACAGGTTAAATCACAGTAAATATTTTGTGATTTAACCACTATGCTACAACAATGCCCCCTTGATGGCTAAATTGAGGACATTTTTTTTAAGCAAAGGCAATAACATCCACATCCATACGTCTTCATTACTGCAGGGACGCACAGAGGAATTACTGACCTAAAAAGGCAGATGGTGAGACAGTCCCGTTACTTCTGGCCACCATCACACTGATCCCCGTCTCCACAAATGGCACCGAGAAGTCAATAATCTCAGATCGCTCTTCGTTTATGGTCAGCGAGCCGATGGCCATGTCTGCCCGCTTGTAGAACACCTGTGGCGGGAGGGAAGTCAGTAGAGATATTTTTTAAGATGAAAGTGCGAATGCAGAATGGATGTTTGTCTGGGCATTATCATAAATCGGACCCTGTGTAGCAGCGTCTGACATCACACTGGACATCCGCTGCTGACCTTTGAGTTAATTCTAATCTCTCAGTGAAGTCAACACACTCGGCCTTTGTCCCTGAGGGTGATATACTGTCTGGTTCTTCTAGCAGCCAGATGGACACAACTCCTAAGCTTTTTTTTCACCAGTGCATTGTGTAACGCATGATCTACTATCCAATCCATCTTTATTGCATTATAAGGTATTGCAGCATATAGCATAATGCCTATTACATAAGGCGTCTGCTGACAAAATATTACAAGCAGGAAGTGGTATTAATCACTGCAGGCTAAAGGTCAGTGTGGCTCTGGCTTAATAGTAAGTGATGCTATTTTTGCTAATGTTTGAACCTCTCTACAGTTCAAAAGCCCCCGTGACTGCTTTCCTAGCCTTCTCTGCCATACCACACTGTTTATCATACTGATGGAGAGCTGGTAGATTTACAGTCCAGACACTCCGCCTCATGCAAGCCATTAGCTCTGCTATGGAGGTCGATGCCTCATTGAGCACAATAGCCTTCCTGTTTTTGAAAAAGGGGAAAAAACAGACCAACTAATGTTGTATCCTCCGAACTCCTTAAGAGGAGGGCTGGCCAGAGGACTCTGGCTGGGGAGATTATTCACAAGGACACCTAACTCATTAATCTTGACTTCAAATTGCTTTTCCTGTTTACCGAAACAAAAAAGTGTCTCGTCTGAAGCTTTCCCTCTGATTTCACTGTTATCTGTCGTTGGCACACAGGTTTAGCTCCTGATGATAAAAAAAAAAAAAATGATAGAGTTTTTACTTACTTGATTGTTTTTAAATGTAATACCACAATGGGTCAATCAGTGGGTTTTACTCTGATCACATACAAAAGTAATAAACAACAAATCAATCAATGTTAAGTTAAAGAGTAATTTCGTTTTTTTCCTTCCTGTTTCCCCATGCATTTGTTAAGTGACTAATGTGAACAAACATCTTTGAAAGTTGTCCAGTACTAAGCTGTAACGCTGTAACCGGCAGCCGTGAACAGGGCTGCAATGTAATCCTGTAGGGACTATACACATCCTCTTTTACCACTGCCATGCTCAAATTGTTATCATAAATGTCTGACAACATTATGGAAAGAATCACTACAGAGAGAGACCTTTTTGTAAAAGAGTAAAATTCTTTTTGTTAAATCAGAAACGGCTCAGAAATGTTTCACTCCTGCAACAAAAGAGAAATGACCTCATTCATAATGTTGGTGATGTCACTGTGGTCATTGTACAGTTAGCTGTTGGTACTTCTTACCTCGCCGATCATCCCATTCCAAATGCCTCGGACCAGCTTGCCGTGCTTGCCGTTGGTGACCAGGTAGAGATCGTAGGAAAACTTTATGGTGCGGGACAACTTCTTCAGGATGTCTATGCAGAAGCCTTTACAGCACAGTTTAGTGTATGGCTCAGTGTGACCCACGATACTAAAGAGAGAGGGACAAAAAGAGTGTGATGGTTGCGATGATTACAAACGGCAACATTTGGGAGAAGTTTGTTTTTCAAGGTTTCATGTGGAGGTCACTGTCTTTCCTGCTCTGTCTCAGTGCGAACTGGTTTCTTTACATTATAGGTTTCTGTTGATCTAGACTGCTTGGTTTTCGTTGTTCCAGATGATGCTATTAAACTCTCATATTTTATCAATTGAAGGGAAATGACAAATTATTATATCCAATACATTATTTGGATTATATTATTGGAAATACCATTATAATCAATGCTCATATTTGAAATGGATCATAAAATATATATATTAAAAAAGGTCACTACAAGTTTATAGCATAACTGTAATAATCAGAAACTCCTGTATGATATAATCTAATGCAATACAGCAGCCCTGCAGTAAGTAATATCTTACATAACGGATAATTCTGGTTTAACATGCATCTTTTTTATGGTTTTGGCCATCATTATGTTCTATATTCATAACTAATAATTCTGTTAGTTAAGATAACATTGTACTCACTAATCTGATGATGTGGTAAACAGTTTATCCAGATAATCTAAACCACTTCATTTGGAATCATTTTTAATTCATTTGGAATCATTTTTAATAGTAGTGCTGATACAATACCCCAGTTTCCGGCATATACAGAACAATACTCTTTACAATACTGAGAAATATGAAAGTTTTTCTACAAAACTCTAATACCAGCCACAGAAATGGCAGATCTTAAATGTTAAATGATATTGAAACACAAAGGTGTTGCAGTGGTTTGTATTCTTCTGGTAATGGTACACATACAGCTGGTCATCACAACTGATTTCAACAACAACGTACGACTGAGAAGGAATGAGGGACTGAGAAATAAACATAAAGCTGGTGATGTTGCTGACGGAGGTGACAAGACCAGCTCTGACGTCAGGAAATTGATGGGGGGGGGTTTCAGGAGGGACAATTGGGGCTACTCCACAGGCTTGCGCATTATGTCGCGGCCCCAACAGATGGACGGACAGCTGGGTGGATCAAAACAAATCCGACATAAATTAATCACAAACAAACAATGGCAGACAGAAGTGAAACTCATTGCAGGATTGTTTGGACTGGATAATGGCTACGTGGCCATAGCCACCAGTCTCAAAATGTTACCTGAAGGAAGTTACAACTTCAGTATGCCAAATGAAAGGCTCAGTGCAAACATATAGTTCATTTATTCAGTTATTACTTTGAGTAACTTTTTATTCAGTAGACCTTGTTTAATGGCGGGTTGGGCCGCTTGACAATATTCACCAGGGCCAATGTAAATTTGCCATCATTTTCAGAATGTATGTGTGTCTGGAGGGTTGCAGGGGTGTAATTTTTGTAGCTAAAGACACATTTGATTGTTGGTCTCCTTTTATCCTAGTTAGCAATGCTGGTTAGTTGTTTTAGTTTTTTCTTCTACTGATTCTTAAGATTAAGACCACATTACCCATAAAACCCCTGAACCCTTCAGCATACTCACTTCAGGCAATAACAGCTCTAGTAACAGTAGCCTCTTGTTGTATTGTGCCATGCAGCAATCCACCACATTTTCAATTGCAAAGTGGTGCAGCATATAAAATGTAGTGTAGAGGCCATCAGGCTGCCAGTTTTCTCAGCAATCGTCTCATCTTTTATTTATTTATCTACAGTACTGCTGCAAGTCTCTTATTACTGTATTGCTTTTAAAATGCTACACATTGCACCTTTAAGTATTTCATTTTAGACTCACCTGTTTTTCCTCACATTTCCCTCTCTTCCTAACACCAACGACTTTGATGTGGTATGGACTACAGTATACTAAACATTTTTTTGAGGACGTGCCTGTATAGTAACTACCACATGCCAAGCTGCCTAAGTGACCCTGAAAAAAAAAAAAAGACACGACGTGCCTGCTTCCATACAGTACTGATCTTCAGACAGAGCACGCAGCAGAAGCTAAACAGACAGTTTCAGACTCAGCATACCAAGTAAAAGAGGCTGACGTAAGGGTTAAAATCAATTCCCCTTACTTATCAGCAGGATTACCAGGAACGTGGGGATGAAAATGTCCTTCAGTTTCACATTAACAGGATGACGCCAGTGATGTGAGTCAGGAAGAGGGCAGAAAGTCTAGTCTAGTGCTTTGTAAGAAATACTGTACGGTGCTCTGATTAAGAGAAAAAGTTGTCTTTTATCAAGCAAAAACATTCACTGGTTTTGTAGTTATGAGGATTTTAAACTTATACAATTTTTTTAAAACTATTCTCCTCACTATCTATAGACTAATAGTAATGGACAGATTTAGAGCCTTCGCTATAATGAACAGAACCACTTATTCCTGTCACTTTTACTAGTTAACATTAAAATGTAATGGGCGTAAATAAGTGACTTTAACGGGCAAATATCTGAATTTAATCCCTAACATTTGAAATCATAGGACTTGGTTTTACGATCCCGTATTGTAATTGACAATCGTTCCTTGAGTGGGGTTAGGGGGTGATTGCTTCACTGGGGTCATTAGGTGGGCACCCTCCTTCCTTGTTGTTCTGTTGAAAGGCCCACGACACCTCCAGAGGGCTCAAGGGTGACACCTGGCGTCTCAGGTGAACTGCCCTCTGCTTTTACTACTCCTGCTGCCCGATGGTCAACTTATTCTTTCTTGTCAGCCAGAGCCAGTTGCTGCTTTGCTTGGCAGCCTCTGTCAGTGACTTGATGGCCTGTCGTAGGGGCCTGTCCTTGGACTCCCATCCCTTTCAGCAGCCTCGTGGTTGACATGGCCGCATAACCTCTGCACCCGACCTCCACTGGGAGCAACCGTGTTCTCCAGCCGTTTTTGTCCTGCTTCAGTTGAAGAGCACTTCAGCTTTTTGCGTTTGTACGCTTCACCAACTGCATCCTCCCATGGCAGCGTCAGTTCTACTGTATGATGAACAGGGCCTTTTCCGAGGTGCACCTATGTGAAGCCCAAATAATGCTCAGTTCTTCTATCATGTTAATTAATAAGGCTGAGACCAGACTAAATGATATTTTTTGATCCCGCAATCAGAGTTGATGGCTGATTTTAACAAATTATGGACATTTTTGGTATTAAATTCAGAGATTTGAAATCTGCAGTGATCTAATAATACGTTTTTTTGTGTTCTTTTGTGTGAGAAGATACAAATACAAAGATCTAAATGACATTTGAAAAGGTCAGAATCTGCCCTGGTGGCAATTTTTGTGCCAATTTATGTTTCTACTTTGTGAGCAATTAGTGATTCATAAACATGAAAATAATCTGTGTTCGTAGTAAAATCAGTCATTAGTCGTAGTTAAAAACGAAAACCGGCCACTGCACTTAGAAGAGCCCATTGTGTAGTAAAACTGAGCTTTTCCATGAATGAAGGCAATACTTTGTGTGGGGAATGTATTTCTAAAACTAAAAGTGTCAGAGTGGCTGTCTCTCCTTGAGCCTGGCAGGATGAGTTTAGACAAACCACAAGAGGTTATTGTCCACCTTTAAACCTTTATGTGCTTTCAGGGAAACCAAAACAGACACACCTCTATAGCGCATTAGGTGGGCAGTGTGAGGTCATGCGGCAGCGAACTAGTGAGCCATGGGCACAATGCAGAGAGCACTAATGACACGTCACACATAACCTCCCCCAGACGTTCAGTCTAATTGACTTTGCACCCACACATCAGGACCAGGAGGCAATGAGACGAACAGGCGAGGCGACGAGCAGGCAGAACCGAGCCACAACAAACAAACCGAAACAAATGAACACTTTAGAGGAAAACAAGGCTGCCACAGCAGACCTCAAGTAAACACAGAGGTCCCAACATCCCCTGTCTCACCAGCTGCCAGGGTCCATGGCTGAGCTTTAAGTTGGCTGCCAGTTGCATTAAAATGGGTCTTTGGGAATTGCTACAAATGTTGGCGTGAGGTTATTTATTCAAAGTGGGAAGTTGTAGAAGCTGCTTTATTGTTGGCGACAGACATCAGTAGGTGAAACGCTCACCTCTTAAATTGTAAAGCTGCACCAGGTGATATTAGATCTAAAAAAAAAAAAATTAGCCTAAATCAAATTAGAGGCTGCAAAGTAGAAGTCTCACTATATTCAAGCAGCTGTGATGCTGCAGATTTGCCAAATTTGAAGAAACTGAAATGCAAATTGTTACAGAAGGGGTCCCAAAATGAATTTGAGGGGCTGCTAGATAATTAAAAGAAATGAAACAATATTTTGTTTATTCTGACTTTGAACTTAATTGTGTTGAAGAAAAGTAAAAGAATAGAAAACTTTTTTGTTGCATGTCGGGTTTACATTTTTGTCCACTGCAGAGTGACGTCGGGTTGCATTTCTCCAAAAGTTGAATCAGACTCAAGTTTTTGCTGCAGGCATCCAAAACAAATGGAAGACCTGCGTTTTTGCCAGACTGTGTGACGAGTGACTACAGTCTCAGTGTTTGTGAATGAATGCTCAGCCAGCCAGTGCCTCACTAGAGCATAAGTGTTATGAACGGTTATACTATGTTTACCTTTATCAAATCGCCTGAAAGCCACACCAGGCTGCTACAGTATAACCATACGGACGTACATCTACAAACGTCAGACTGCTTTCTTGCAACTCAACTATTCTCCGTTCCTGGCTGAGATGGACGAAATAGCGCTGACAAAACGCCACAGTAAATTTCAACCTGCATGCACGTTTTAAAAAAACAAAACAAATATATTCGAACCCCAAAATTGAAAATCGAATACCTACCCATCAAACGAATATTTGAGTATTAAAATATTCGGATCCAGCCCTAAACTTCACACATAGGGTCTGACCAAGGAACCCCAGACCCCTTGGGTCCCGTCCCGAGGCCTGTGCTTGGTAGGTCTGTTGTGTAATCAATTCATGATGAAGTAGCCAGCTAAAAGCTTTGGGAACAGCTGTAAGTTTACTGTACAGTACAATAGTGAGTAATGTTCTCGGTCCAAAGTGTGACTAACTGGGCTGGTAAACACGACAGTACTACACCCTCTATATGCAGTATACTGACCTCGCATGATACAATTTAAAGCTACTACAGTTTTCAAACATTAACGCTGATGTGTGAAAATTCTTTTTGCAGCTTTCTGAACGCTGTGAGTGTATGATGTGAATGAATGAATCTCTGCCACTGTGCTCTGCGGGAGAAGAGTCTGCCTGCAGCACTAAAGCAGTGAGGAAGAGAGCTTGAGATTTTTCTGATCCTGCTGGAGAACATGTATGAGTCAAAGTGAAGAGCTTGTGATTACCGCTTTGGGCTGCTTTAGCCAAGTCTGAGCCGGGCCCTGTTGGCTGTTTGTCAGGCCTCTCTGAGAAGAAAGGTGACCCTGCAGCGAGGATTAGGGAACACAATTTTCAACCCGGGTTTTAAACTGAGGCAGACTAATAAATAGGCTGATTACCGGCACACGTGTCGATCGATGAGTATTATACAACAAGTAGATCCGACCAGACAATCGGATTTAGAACGATTTAGAAGCGATATAGAACGTGCTCAAATCAGCATGACGGCACACCCAGAGCCATTTGAGCACACCTGGCGCGTCACATAAATATTACTCCGACATTTCAATGGCAACATTGTAACTTCCAGGGCTGAATAAAAAAAACATTAACGTTAGCCTATACTAGGATCGTTTTGTTGTTGATTTTGATTTATATGGCGGAATTAGTTTTAATGAATAGCTGGAAGAGGATGAGAAGTGAATCATAGGATGAAACAACATTTTTACAACACTCTGGAGTTAACTGTTACTGGAATTGTTTGGATTTACCTGATTACCTGTGCCACTGACATGGCAATAATGAAGTTTGTGGCATATAATAGCTAAACCTATCCATGGAAAAAAGTCTTAGTTTTAACCAGATTAAGTTAGCAAAGCAGTTTGGTGTTTATATGTGCGGTAGTTATTACGTTTGGAAAATTCCACGATCTCTACCGTTACAAAGATAACGTTAGCTTGAGTAAGCTGGCTGACTAACATTTTACAGGGAGGAACTAGATATCGTCTCTGTTGATGTTTTCTTTATTTTGAGAGCGAATTGCCCCACAATATAAATACAGTTTAATTAGAACTTTTATTTAGTTGGTAACCGTTGTTGTATAATCGCTATATCACACTCGAGGGTTTGATTTAACGTCATATTATTGGCGCGACAGTGAGGTGGCTAGGACCAAGGTGCTTGCGCCGAGGTTCGTAAGCATCACTGTTGTGAATGCATCACTAGTGTAGTATTGCTTAAACGAAATAAATTGCAGTTCAGAAATTGCAGTTCAGAAATACCAAAGATATGTTTGATGTAATGTGGAAACAGTGTTGCCATTTCATAATTTGTCTACCAGAGAGCACTGACAAGTTTATTTTTAAACTGTAAATTGTCCCACTTACTTTTAAAAATCTTTAATAACCAAATTTAAGAGATCCTTATCAAACATTCATCAACAATAATTATACTAACCTATTTGTTGTTTAGGTCACAGGAAAAATGACAAATGTGTTCAAATCAAACTTCTCAAATGTGTGGATTTGCTGCTTTGCTCCGTTTAATATCGTTGTAAAATGCATATCTTTGGGCTGTTGGGTGGACAAAATTAGCAATTTGAAGATGTCACTTTGAGGTCAGATTTTAATGGGCATTCTCACTATTTCCTGTCACTTTACAGACTAATTAAATACCTTAATCATAAAACAATCCACGGATTGACAATTAAGGAACATAATCTGCACTTGCAGTCCTAGGACCCTATCTTGCACTCAGCGCAATTGCCTTTGTACACTGACGCATATATCATTCCTATTTTGCACCCGACGCACAGCGGACTTTTCCCTCCACAGACGCACGTCGGTAAATTAGGGAATGTATTTGCGCTCCCGGGGGCGGTTCAGCGAAAAGAGGAGGCGTGTTCCGGTGCAAATGTTCCCTGATGCTATTTTGCAGCTTCAGAAAACAATTCCACCACTGACCAGGAAAAACCTGGTCTAAAGTCAGTGGCGCTAGTCTAAAGTCAGTAGTGCATTATTATGCTATTTTAGGGGCGCATGCTTGGCCATAATTTAGCGTGTGCACAACGCGCATACACTTTGCTTCCCTCATCTACAAGGACTCAGCAGTTCCTATTTTTGCAAACAATACATAATTACAAGGGAAAATATTACTGAAAATGCACTTCAGGTGTTTGGATAGGTCAGGAGTCACTTTACAGTACAGTCCTCAAAAAGTCGCAGCATTCTTTGTGGCTTGTTGTGTTTTACACAACATTTCCATGAATCATGGATGTGTTGATGACATAAATGAGGAAATATTAGAGGACTTAAGGAGACGTGATGTTGAACTACGGCGGGATTGGACACTCTGGCAGAATATGGTCCTGGAGTGGCAATGCGCGATGCGCTCCTGGTGGAGCGGGTGGACGGAGATGGAGGAAGGGGCACAACAGGTGCAGGTGGTGCGTTTGGAGACCCACGCTCCATGGCTGCAGCAATCCTCTCCAGACTTGAGGAGATGCGCCCGAGAGGCCACAGCAACATCGCCACCCGGACAAGACGGGCATTTATTACTTTTCCGCATCCTGGACAGCTCACACTGGTGTGCGCCAGGCAAATCCGCCGTTATAATAGCAATTTGCCATGGAACAAGCGCGCCTGCTCTTAAAGGGAATGTGAGATGACGCTCTGATTGGTTTATTGCACGTTACGCCCAAACCACACCTAGCTACTTCAGACCAACCCATTTTAGATTTGCATTTCACAAAGCTACTTGCGTTTCACGTCTGATACTTGCATTTCAGATCGTTAAAATAGGACCCTTGGTCTTACTATGCACAGAGATCTATGATCTGTGGAAAGCGTATAGAGAAGCTTCTACCTCTTCACCCTTCATTGCAACGTTCATCGGTCATTGTTTCTCCTTTAGCTAACCTAAGTGCCCATTGCTTCATTGAACTTCTTATTGACTTTATCTGCTTCTGCCTTGGATTTTTTTGCAGCTTCTGTAAAATATGCCATTGTCCGACAATGGGGGGTTATGCTTCTTATACTGGCAGGATGATTGGTAAGCATGAGCGATAAAGCACTACAGTCTTCCATAACACTGAAGGGACGTGATACTCATCTTGCGTTCCGCTCATCTCGTTAACGCAATTGCCAGTAATGGATAATGGCCAGCACTTCTCTCCCCCACTAATGAACACCAATATCAGTCTCTAGGTGTTCAGGATTGATGACATGGCCTAATCGTCCCATCTAATTGATACCCCACCATGCAGCACATATATTTCCCTGATTGGGTCACAGGGTGATCCCTGGGATATTACACTCTGGCCAAGCAACCTAATGAGTATCTCACCTCATTGAGTGATAAGAAGTCATGCCTGGGCTAATGGCAGGGGAAGAGCCTCTTAATCTCATACCTAATGGTGCTTTTAAGTTGGATACAAAATCAATTAATATGGGCATGTTAACATGTTAGAGTGCATGTGGGACTGTACAGTGAAATAAAGTGGGCTTGCATAAGATGTTTTTTTTAACTTAAGAAACAGTTTGGTAACGGCAAATGTTTTGATAATACTGATGCAGTAAAAGTGGACATAATCTTATAATGTTCTATATCCTTTTAGCACAAGATAGGTTCTATCTTTGCTACATGACATCAAAAGGAAATATTCTAGCTGACTTGTCTTTTATATACATATCCTCCAATTTCGAATGACTGGGATCTTATGTAGAATTTCCAAGTTCTGTCGATCTGCACAAAATTTTTGCCAATCAAGCGGAGGGTTTGCTTTTAAACCTAAATGTGGTTCTAGGTTGATAAAATTCCTGGATTTACTTTCCCTCTAGGGACAAAAAAAGAGGATAAAAGATGTTTTATTAAAACCTTTTATTAGCGGTGTAAAAAACCCTCAGGTAGCAGCTTCTCATTTTTGGCAGTGCCGACTATTGCTTTCACCAGTGAAATATGAAATTAGCAAACATGTCAGTACTCAGCCAAGGATCTTTTGTGGGGTCAAAGCATCACTCTTTAACATCACACTGCTACTGTTACAAGCCTTCTCTAGCTGCGTCACATTGTTGGAATCATACATACATGTCACTTCTGTAATATAAGCCTATTAACCTGATCATTTTGAATCAGGACCCCCATTATTCGAAGCAAGTGTCTCGCACAAAATAAGGAAAGTAACAAGGCTACAGCTGTTTATTTTAATATACACCTTAACCTAATCACATTTGATGGAAATACAAAATAATTCAAGTGGATTCAGCTGATTTGATAAAAAGATATCAACCAACCCCTAAGTTTAGGTGAGCTGAACCTTTAAGTTCTGAGTTTGTATGTGATCTTCTTGGCTGTTATGTTGGAATGGGACTATTCAGTGTTGTTGAGTCACTTACGCCTCCGTCTTGTTGGATTGTCGTCGGCAGGGTACAGTGTTGCTGACACATGTACCAGTTACAGGGTCTACTGCCTCCACAATGACAAAGGGCCTCTCCTCCAGCGTGGCCACCGTCAGATGCCTGTAATCCGACACCGGCTCCATGTAGGAGCCGTACCGGGGCCACACCGGGTATCTCATTTGCAGGATCCCCATCTCGTAGGTCCCCACCTGAAGGAGTCAAGAGAGTAGTGCTGAATCAATGCGAGCTAGTGAGAAATCTCTGTACCAAACTCCAGGTGCTTACCATACTGCCATATTGCTTCCCATATATCTCTGATGAAACTAGTGAGGACACTGCTGCATAACACTGTCTATCTCAACCAATCTTAATACGGTTGTCCCCAATTCTCTTACTGTATGCATCGTTATCGCACGTCGTTGTGATTTGTGCATCTGGATCTGGTGCAGCGAGAATGATTTTACTTCGTAGACAGTTTAGAGGAAATTGATTTTTGGGTCACTGGGGATGTAGAGAGTGCAATTACACATTTAATGCAACAAAAGCAATTTTACCCTCTTCTATATTACCGATTAGCTAATTTTAATTGGATGTTGTGGGAAAATCAGCGTTCAAGCATGCTGAATACGTAATCAAGATTTTTTTAAATTAAACATTTACTAGAAAAAGCAGTGACCTGTTTCAGACCACTTCTTCAATTTCTTCTTCAATTTTCAATTTTCTCCTCTGACTCTCACTGTTTGAATCAAGTTGGGAAATGAAAGAAAGAATTGGACCCCAATTAACCAAAACACCAACTTATTCCAACGATTGTTAACTTTACGCAGCAGTTGGTGCTGTTAAATGCTGCTTTGGCTTCCATAATTCAGCAAATGAATAACAAACAGAATGTTACATTTGTAAGCATTTGACCAGACACAGTAATGACAAGCAGCTGCAGTGGCTTTTTAACATGTTTCAATGTTACACAGGATGATCAGACAGACATGATTTATCAACAAAACGCTCCACGAGTTCTGATGTTGTATGAATTAGTATCACTTTAATGCATTTTATTCAAAACATTTATTCGCATGCTTTGAAAAGGCTAGACACTGTAACTAGTAAAGGCTGAAATGCTTTTACCAAGATTAATTATCTATAAAAAAGGATTCAGGGATTTTCATTTACAAGGCAGTAATTAACAAAAAATAATTAAATCCACAACTAGGAATAACACATTTTAATTAATTATTAATTTTACTGAGTCAGTAAAACAAAACAAAAGGTATATGTGGAGGTGATGTGTGTTTGTACATAGTTACGGTTTCCAGTCCCAGAGGCACACCAGCATTAGTTCTCAACTCAAACTCCATAGTTTGTTTTTTTCTGTGCTTAATAGTTTGATTAAATGCTTTTGGTGTTTTGATTGGTTTTTATACATCTACTTTAGTTTTCAGCTTAACTTTTCATGCCGTATTGCACATCATTTAAGACTAGCATAAGATTAATGTTTTGAGTCTCAAGGAAATTGAACACTTGGATTATTTCAGATGTAAAACGGTGACAATGATACGACACCCGTCTTGGAGTGCTTGTTGAACATGTTACTTACATGTTACATGTTAATGTTGCTGCTATAACAGCCTTCACTCTTCATGGAAGGCTTTTTACAAGATTTTGGACCCTGTCTACAGAGATTTGCTCCCATTCAGCCAAGAGAGCATGAGCGAGCATGGGGTTCAGGTCAGAGTCAAGGACTTCCTAGTCTCGCTTTGCCAGACCCTCCTCCAAAGCGCGCTGGAGGGTCGGCTACGTTTAAAAGTTGTTTTAGTTATGCAACAGAAAACTCAGATTGGATAGACTAGCTGTCTGCATTTACCCTGCAGAGATCTGAGAAAAGTTTAACCATAGTCCTCATAAATCCACCAGAGTTTAAAATGGCAACACAAAGGAAGCCCAAGGCAACGGATATCCAGCCTAAATTAGTGAAATCCGGCAGATATTCGGCAGCAACAGAGCAATCCCGGAAGTGGAACGTCAAGGATATAGACTAAGGTCTTCAACTTCAAATTGGGAAAATGTTTTTATGGACCTGGCTTTGTGCATTAGGACATTGTCATGTTGAAACAGGAAAGAGTCTTCCACAAACTGTTGATGCAAATAGCATATAGCGGTAGACCAGCAACTTCAGTGTTCTGCAAGGTAAAATTACTATTTTTGCCAAAGCAGCCTGGTGGCTTTGAAGAGGGCATAGATAATGGCTTCAGTTCCCAGTCGGAAATGGCAAGGTAAAGAAAATATAAAAAGATAGCGTACACTTAAACTGATATAGATTTCATTAGGTGGGCCTTTTTTTAGGATCACAAATACATTTAGCTGCTGCCCCTGATGACAGCAGTACATTGCTTAGCTTCCGTGTCGGTACTCCTGCCTGCTTCTCCAAACTGGGGGCGTTCGACCTCCATCTACTGTAGCTAATACACTGACTATGGATAAGTAGCTCATACAACTCCCTTTAAAATACCCCTTTCATTGGAAGAGGCCTCGACCAAATCACAAAAATGGCTCCAGACCAAAAGTACATGAAAATGTGGGCAGGGGTGACCACATACTGTACATACTTATCTTATTTATCTACTCATTTAACAGTCAGGCAAAAACCTGAACCCAAGTAGATCAGAAGACGGTATTGTATACAAAAGTGACTTTGTAATCTATAGTTTAAAAGTCCTACTTTAGCATCTTTCCTGTTTCTCGGGATACATTAAATCTGTTTAAATATCATCTGTAGAATCTCTATTCTTTTCCTTTTTCCATAAATCAATAGCCCTGTATCAGCTATCAGCTCAGTCACTCCCAAAAAATAATCTATAGTCTTGGCAGGAAACTTAATCTGCACAGTTTACCATGTGGGAATGGATGTGTCGCAGTTACAGGGAAAGAATAAAAGATGAGAAGAGCAGTTTTCTCCTCTTTATCTTATTGTCTTTGAATGGATCAGTTAGAATATACTTCTGATATTGAAGTAGTTGGTGCAAAAGTGAACTGATTTGCAGTTAAACATTAGTCTCACTGTTTTTTTCACAAACACTCGACTGCTGCTGGAAATGTCATTCACTTCATGGAAGGCTAAAAAGAAAAGTGTCAGTCAGGACAAAATGTTTTTAATCTCTGCTTGTTTTTGCAGGAAGGGAGACAATCCTGTCTGATCAGTCAGTACAGCATGTCACAATGAAATGAAAAAACTGAAAGTGGGCTTTGAGTGCAAATATCCCAATTCTCTTTGGACTTTTCAGTTATTCCTCTCTCCTGCCATACATATTGATCAGCCCTGCTGTTTATCTATCGCTCCACTCATGGGCTTTTAGTCAAGTCAATCAGAATTTCAAATTCTGGGAATACATACTGAGATGAAAAACATCATGTCCCTGTGGCTGCTCAGACTGTGAGGATATTCATTTCAGCGTATTAAAAAGTGATGTAATGACGGGAATAAGTTATTGTCGAGCTTATTCAAATTGCAAAATTAAATATACAAGGGCTGTCACTCCAGTATAGCATAGTTGGTATATTACAAAAGATCCATTGGGAAAATACTTCAATTATATATATTTTTTTGGTTTAGTAACCAGCCGGCGATACTGTAACTTCAGGGTTTGTGCGTGTCACAGATTTACAGCCAGAAAACGGCAGCTTTTCAGTCCCATGTATCACCCTGCCAGATAAGAGCAATGACAGGAACACTTCCTGTTGTCCTCTAGGGCTTCTTCTCTCTGTCGTTACTCTCTTTTGTCATGCTCTCCCTCCAGCTTCCCGAGTTACCTTGACTTTTAGGTTTGGGAGTAAATCGAAGAACCAGCAGAATAATGACTCTTGGGAAGTAGCAGATTATAGCAACCCACTATATAAGAGCATTGGAGTAATTTAAGTTTAATAAATACAAAAGGTGAGGAGTGTAATGCGACGATAGGTCTATACAGTGTCAGGTTAAGGCAGGTTATACAAAGGTGGTGTATGAACCTAACAGAGAGGCTTGCCCTGCAAATGTGTACAATTACAAGGCTGGCAAAAAGGCAATCAAAAGATGGAATTGATTTTCAGCTCTCAGATGCCAGAGGCAACAGTAAGTTAAGCACAGAAAAGGGAGCGCCTCACATGGAATGTTTCTCAAAAGGAGTAAGTAAAATAGGTTTTCCTCCCACAAAAAGTTTATGTTAGAGATGCACAGATTACAACTTTCTAGGGCGATTCCGATTTTCATTGAGTTAGGCCAGCCAATACGGATTTTGGCCAATTCCGATTACATTTTTTCTAACCACTTTACAAAACACGCAAATATTTATTTTCTATCTTTTCTTTAATAGAACATTTTGCACAGAACATAGAAATTCTTTTAAACAGATAATGGATCACTATAAAATAGAACTATATAAATTACTCAAGAGTCTGGGTCAGCCGAGATTTCTTCCTAAAAGGGAGTTTTTCCTCGCCACTGTCGCAATAGCCACTGCTAATGCTTGCTCTTGAGGGAATTACTGTAATTGTTGGGGTTTTGGAATTTATAGTGTGTGGTTTAGACCTACTCTATCTGTAAAGTGTCTCGAGATAACTCTGTTATGATTTGATACTATAAATAAAATTGAATTGAATTGAATTGCAATGTTAGAACTATTTCCTTCTTTTCACATCCAATATCCAACTAAAAAAATTTGATTTTGATTTTTGATGTCGTGTAGCAGGTTTTGCATATTGCAAACTTGTTATCTTCTGCACACGCTGAAGAATTTCCAAACAGCTGACATGTTGCAGGTTAAATCACGAGGTTCCCTACATGTGCGAGAATAGCGCGGACACACACTTCATACCGCGAGCGGGAACGCGCGACACACGGCGGAAAAGTTAAGAGAAAGGAAAAAGCGACTGTGCTGTCGCGTCCGTGTGTGCGTGCGTCCTTGAGAACTGTAACTCGTATAACTTATGTTGTCAGTTAATTGTAGCATTGACCGGCATGAAATCGGCATATGTCAGACTGACTTCCCGGTCTCCGGTCATGGCCGAGCATGTGAAAACCGGCCAATTCCAGTCACCGGCCAGTCTATCGGTGCATCTCTAGTTTATGTAAAGGTCAGCATGGTGGAAATGAGTGCTGCTTTGTGTCTCAATACGGATACTTCCGTGAATACACTTACATGTAGTACACTGTGTACACTATGTACTCAATTGTGTAGTGCGTCCATTTCAACAGGGTAGTAGTGTTTCAAATCGCTCACAGCCGTTATGCACTGACCGGAAATGACTCAGTTCTACTCAGTTCTTCTTTTGTTTATTAAAAAAACCTGTAAATGTAAATCACATCACACTCTGTTGTCCTGTTGTATAGTTTTTCAAATCTGTGTGATTCCACATAAATAAATAATTTACAATAATTTGACAGACCCACATAACAATAATGCCCAGTAACTATTAAACCAATATTTATGTCATGTGACCAGCTGCTGTATTAATTCATACACAAAACGGCTTCTGTCTGCTTCCATAATCAAATCTCTTCCCCTTACTGAAGCTCAAAGCCTTGATAACATACCAGAAATGAATAGGAAGTAGCACCCGAAAACATAAATATAACATAATTAGCTTTGAATCGCCTGTGGGTGTTTACTGTGAGCGTGATGTTTAACTAAAACCCATTCTATTCAACCAGTGGAGGAAGTCAACTCCCTCCAGTCTGAGGTCCACATCACATCCGCCCCCTGTGGTTAAATTAATGTTTCAATCTCCAAAAAAGTCATTGAGGCGGCACGCTGCAGCAAAGTTATTAGATAAATGTGTGTGGGCATTCTTTTAATATCTCTTTGAAGAGATGGAGGGTAGGAGTAAGTGACAGAGGTGTGTGTGTGTGTAATGTACTGTGTGTGCGATTAGAAGACGATCCTTCATTAAGTAGTTCATTGGTGTCACTGGAGCTCTGACTCTTCTAACTGGTCTTTACAAAGAGGCCAGTGATGTATGAAATCACTTTGCCTGTAGCATGCAGAGAAAGACGTCAGGGGAAAGACACCGTGGGACTGCAGAACAGTTCTACTGTTTTACTTAACACATTTAGTGTGTACACAAAAATTCAATCTGTGAAGTGAAATACCATGTTGTGAAAAGCTCACCTTGTCCCACTGTCGCTCTCTGTCCAAAGTGATAATTATCATGGCTGGATTCACCAGGTAACCGTTACTGTTGAAGGAGAAGTCATTGTGTTCCCAGGTTACATTCAACATGTGCCTGCAGAGAAACAAAACCCAAAGAGAAAGATGATCAGTGAGTTCAACTTAAAATTTGCGCAAAAAATGTTTTTAGCTTACTATCGCAAAGACAAAGAAAATCAGCAAATCTTTACAATTGAGAAGCTGGAGCTTTTCAAGTGAAGCAGTGTTACAAACAGGCGCAAAGCAAAACATGTCATGGCTCTAGGAAATGTCAATGTCGGCCTGTTGATCCATCGCTTTGGTCCAGACTGGTTTCTGAACTATTACAACTATTACATTTTCTATGAAATCTTGTACAGACATTCATATTCCCTAGTAGATGAATCCTACTGACTTTAGTGAACCCGTGACATATCCTCTATCGACACCACAAGATTAACTTTTTAGTTCTTTATTAAAATATCTTGACAACTGTTGGCTTGGCTCCTGTGGACATTTGGTACACACATCCATGTTCCCTCAGGATGCATTGCAAAAAGCTTTAATCTCTATACAGGAAAGGACAGAGAAGACTCTACTTCCTGAGGAAACTCAAGTCCTTTAATTAGGGCTGCTCGATTATGGAAAAAATAAAAATCACGATTATTTTGGTCAATATTGAAATCACGATTATTTAACACGATTATTTATTAACATTTGGATATAATGGATAGTGTCCAGGGTATAATCTGTTAGTGTCCTTTATCTCACAGAAAGAGTCTTTGGATCAGAATAAAAAGTGTTTTACTACTGTGAGTCGGTTCAGCTTTACAGATATCACACATAACGTTACACAGCTAATGAACAGTTCCACAGACATAACACAATGTGCATCTCACATCACATGTTCACTCACTATGACCACTACTACTGTCATTACGAAACATTGTGCCAAAATATCAACAATAATGTCGCCGTCAGTGGGCTTGTTTGCTATGGAGCCAGGACAGTGACAGTAACCTGTAGTATTGAAAATAAAAATTGGCATTGAAACAACAAATATTGGCACTGAAAAATGTTGAACTGAAATATAAAACACAAACATCAAAAAGTAATCTCACAATACTATTATTTTATTTCACTTTGACATTTGTTTGCATTATGATAGGTTTTTCAATGTCAATCTACATTTTTTCTTGATGTCTGACTTTTTCCAGTAACATTTTTTTTTTTTACGTTTTCAGGATTTTTACAATGTCGCTGGTTTTCAGTTTCAACTTTCTGTCACTGTTTTGGCGTAGGGAGGAGGGCCTGAGGGGAGGGACAAAGAGGGCGTGGTTTACAGGTAATTTGCATAGGCTACTGGGAGAGACTGCAGTTCCACAGGCATCCTCACAGATCCAGGTGTTATAACCACGTATCTGCAATGGCTTCCACAAGTTCACCTGGAACCTCCAAATCTAAGTAAGTCTGTTTATCTCTGCCATTTTTTTCACATAGAAGCAGGCTGGTTTAGTGTTAACTTTTAATGTAGGCCTAAGCTGTGCTATTTTGGCAGAGGTTAGAACTGTTCTCTTAATACATCCATGGTTAGCACACGTCAGCTAACTTGTGGCTAATTGTAGCTAAGTCTCCGGCCGGGGATGTCAATCGATCTTCTATAATCTAGTATTTATAATAACAGTAATTCCTGTCCTTTAGGAGTCCTAAGGCTGGTCCTAAGGTGTTATTGCTGGCGCGCGAGGCTTGACTCACTTGCATCTCTCATTAGCTCCGTCATGGATGTCTTAAGAGAACGAGCTCCGCTCATTGACATATATATATATATATATATATATATATATATAAGGCTCCGCTCTCTCTACCTGCCGCTAACACTGGCACGGAACATTAACGCCCCTCCTCCATAACTATCCTCCAATCACAAGTATAGCTTATACATCTCCTGAAAATGGGAAAACACAGTTATTGAACAACTGCCATAGCTGAACATAATATCATCATGTGAACCAGTCCAGTACAATATGTTATAACTGTTTAACTGATAGTGTTAATTAGTCAAAAATATTATCAGTTAAAGGTTTACTTGGATATAAATGTATAAACTTGCCTGTAAACTAAAACAAGTATGTCTGTGGTATTTCTGGCTTAAAGGCATAACCTTTACATTTCTCATCCAATTTCACTAAGTTGTGTATAATTACAGGCACCTTCGACTGGGAGTCAGTTTATGGAGAGACTGCTGAGAAGGCTTCAGGAAGTTCTGCAACGTCAGCCTGTGGATTTTGACTATTTACACTTTTACACTGTGTTTTACACTTAACACTGTTTTAAGTCATGAAATGAGACTTGTACCCTTTTGCATAGGCCAGTACACATTAACCTTCATATGCATTATCATTGCATTTACTGTAATTTGTTATGATATATAGAGTCATTCTTATTTGAATATATTTATTTGTTATTCATTGAAAAGGTACAGATTTAACTGTTTTGCTGGAGTCCATACTATAAATGCATGTCATTTCAAAAACTGTTAAGGATTAAAATCAGTACTACATATAAAGTAGTAGTGGTATTTGTCATTTTAAAATAACAACAACATGGTTTTCCTGTGTTATCCTGCCATGTTTATGTCTGGAAAATCACATAGTTAAGTGCAGTCTTGCAGAGCTATCTGCCATTGTCCTAGGAGTTAGTCACAGAGTTAATGGCTGCCCTCAGTTCTGCCAGTCTGCAGCCTCAGAGGGCACTGGATGGGTGGTAAAAGTACTCCAATGGCAGACTCTTCTGTCACTCTGTCATGGTCCCCTTCCAAGAAAAGATCTTGTATATCCTGTAATTGACAAGTAATGTTAAAAGACTGCAGTTGCTTTTAGAATACTTAACAAAACAATAAAACTTTTTTTTGTAAATAAAATGCACACTTTTAATTTGCTATGCACATATGGCCATAATAAATATCCAAAACAAAATAATAAAAAAAAAGGTTTAATTGAACATTTTGAATCTGAACAGGGTCCTGGAGAAGTCTGGTAAAGTGTCAAGGTCCCTCTGGAGGCGTGGTACAAATATATAGTGGGTAAATAAATGCAGACTGTTGGAGGGATGTAGCAGGCAACCCTTTTAAAGACTGACACATCAGTGCACTGTTAATATCACTTTAAACCCCCAAGTGGGCTAGCTGATGTGGTATTAGCTAGCGTTAGCCATGGCGTTAGCGCTTGTTCGACGGGAGACTTAGCTACAATTAGCCACAAGTTAGCTGACGTGTGCTAACCATGGCTGTATTAAGAGAACAGTTCTAACCTCTGCCAAAACAGCACAGCTTAGGCCTACATTAAAAGTTAACACTAAACTAGCCTGCTTCTACGTGAAAAAAAATGGCAGAGATAAACAGACTTACTTAGATTTGGAGGTTCCAGGTAAACTTGTGGAAGCCATTGCAGATATGGGTAATCTGTGAGGATGCCTGTGGAGGTGTGGTCTTTCACAGTATGCAAATGATATGCAAATTACCTGTAAACTACGCCCTCTTTGTCCCTCCCCTCAGGCCCTCCTCCCTATGCCAAAACAGTGACAGAAAGTTGAAACTGAAAACCAGTGACATTGTAAAAAACGTAAAAAAAAACTGTTACTGAAAAAAGTCAGACATCAAGAAAAAATGTAGATTGACATTGAAAATCATAATGCAAACAAATGTCAAAGTGAAATAAAATAATAGTATTGTGAGATTATGACTTTTTGATGTTTGTGTTTTATATTTCAGTTAAAAAAATTTCAGTGCCAATATTTGGCAATTTTCAATTTTTATTTTCAATACTACAGGTTACTGTCACTGTCCTGGCTCCATAGTTTGCTAGCTAACCTTAGGAAAAATCCAGCACATAGACGGTACCTTAGAGTAACGTTATGTGATTAATTGCACAGCCCTACCTTTAATGTGTACAACACGATGCAATGTGCTGCGGCAGTGGCATCAGAGCCGGCACAAAACAGACTCAATAAACTGATCAGAAAGGCCAGCTCTGTTCTGGAAACCACCTTGGAGCCGTTAGGATTGGTGGTGGTGGGGAAGAGGATGCTGCACAAACAGAGCACTTTCAGTAACAGACTGATCCAGCTCTGCTGTGACAAGAACCACTACAGGAGGTCCTTCCTACCAGCTGTTATCTCCCTGTACAACCAGTCCCCTCTGTGTCAAAACAGGGGGGTCGAGAGGTGAAGCCTCATGCTTCCCCCTAATGGAATAAAGACTGATAAAGACACTCTCACCCTGGACTTATACATCTTTCATCCTCTTTAAAATTAAATTATCTAATCCATAACATAGCCCTATAACCTTACAGTACGATTTGCATGCAATTTTGCCCTACTTACAGTATGTCTACCTCCCATTTAAATACGTACAGTATTAAAAAGTCCCCCACTAACAACTAAATTATTGTTTTTATGCATTGTATATTACTCTGTTTTTCCTTTTTGTCTTAACTTCTATAACAGAAAAATGTCCCACTGGAAATAAATGAATTATGCCTTATCTCTACGCCAATCATCAGGTTTATGACCAAATACCTGCAGAACTAATAGCCTCATCTGCTCTTTTTTGTTCAGTGCAACTTAGAAAATGTTAGCATGCTGTCTGTTTGTTTGTTGGTTTGTTTGTTGGTTTGTCAGAAGGATTACAGAAAACTAATGGCCTGATTTTCATGAAAGTTGGTGGAAGGGTGTAGCATGGGCCAAAGTAGAACCCATCACATTTTGGAGTGGATCCGAATAATGGAGCGGATACACAAATTGTTTCGCTTTAATTAACATTGCGAGATAGACTGCATTGGGATCCTGCGAGACAACACAAATCTCGCAGGAGCTGGCGGTTTGAGCTTTGCTACAGGTGGGAGCCATGGATATATAAAGAGAACGGTGGGAGCGACAGTCAAAAAATAAAGTTTGGGTCATGGGATTTAGCCAGCGTCAACCAGAAGGATGGAGACAACAAATGAAATTGAAAAGAAGATTAAAGCAGGTCATGAATTGACCAGCTGGCTGCACAGTCCCGCTCTGACCGTGTTTCTCGTTAACTCACTAACGGACAGAAAGGAAAAGTAGTCTGGTGAGAGGGACATTCTCTTCACAAACCACTTTGACACAAGAAAAGCACATTCTACAGTTACTCTGGGGTCTTCTTGATTTTAGCAGCTTTCTGAATTGAAATGAATCTGAATTCATCATCATTTTTGTGGGTTTTTGTTCTGTTCTCTGAGTGTCCTAGTTTTAAATGTTTTAGCTGTTTGTTTTTAGTATACACGTTGGTCTTGTGATCATGAAACCATTTTACACTGATTGGATCATGTCACAAATGCCTCGTCATTGAACATAAAAACAGCTGCATTGACACAACAGAGACACAAGGTGTCCTGACAGCTTCTGCGCTGTGAAGAAAACAGCTCTCTCCTTTTGATTCCATTGTGTCATCGCTCACATCCTGTGATATTTAGGCCTGTGGCGTTGCTCTCTCACCTCCCCCGCCACTCCAGCAGAGGTGATGAAAGCCTACTGGGAGTAGAATAGCCTTCAGCTCTTGTCTGTGTGAAAAGCCTCTTTAATCTGGTAATCTGCAAAAATCCCATTAACAGGTGAGCTGACTCATTATCAAAAGCTTGTTTGAAAAAAAGAAAAAAATCCCCAATCAAGTGAGGACAAATCCGAGAACCACGAGGGATGTTAATGTTTGATCTGGGTGGAAAGAGAAGAAATGATTGACTATAAAGTTAATGGAAAGTGCTTTGTTCTATCTTGCCAACCTTCACGTTACTGGCGAGAGCTGCTGCTACTCAAATCGTGCCTGCTGGGTTTAGCAAGTCTAAAAGGAGGGTGTGTACAGTATCAAAGCCTGAGATAATGTTCACCGTTTTCACTTTTTCATGGACGGTTTGGGTTTACAAAAGGAAAAGTTGTCTCCCCCACGGCTCTGAAGACTCCAAAAGAAAAAATGCTTCTGACATCAGAGGGAGAGAGTGATGTTTTATAATGCAAGAAAAGTGTCCGATGATGCTAGTGTCCCGTTAGCAACCCCTTAGTCACCATCTACAACACCCATATATCCCTGAAAGACCTTGCTTCATAGGTTCGTGACAAGCCAAAAGCTGATGCCGGAGCAGTTTTTTCTTGCTCTTTCCTTTGCTGATTTTGATTCATCATTCATCATTTCTCTAACAAAATGGGATTGCTCCGTGTTCTGTGGCACAGAAGGCAGATTGCTCTTTGGGCATGGTTTAAATAAGGAAAAGCCACACCCACCCCCAACAAAATAACCTTGCAATCTCTAAGAGATATAGGGGAGCGCTCAGTCCTGAGGACATGAGGAGATAGATGGCAGAGGGGCACAGGACACAGTTGGTGGGAAGCGACAGTCGCCATAAAATGTGTTCACAACACTAAACAGATGGGAAGACATGAATAAATAACTTTTGACCTATTTTTGCCACGTCCCACAGGTGTAGGTCTGAGCCATTTCTGTTCTCTTCATCGCTACATCTTTATATTTCAGGAATTAAATAGAATAATTATTCCCTGTGTGATTCCCTAACCATCAGACAACATTTTTATGCTTGTCCTTAACTAGGTTATTCAAATAATACACTATAGATCTAAATTAAGACAATTAAAGAGACTCAAACAATCTATGATTGACCTCTGCTGTGCAATTAATGTCTGGTCTGAAGTAATGTGTGAAACAATTGAAGTGTTAGTTCCTGAAGATATTGCACAGTTACAGTAACAGTTTGTCACACCAAGGGCATTTTCATTGTACTCGGCTTCAATTTGAAATGAAAATGTTATCCTTAGTGTCAAGTTTATGTTTAAACACAACAAAGGAGACACCATAAAGTACACATAAGATAGTCTAAAGCTACAGGGGTTCATATCTAATGTTCACCATTAGCACCATTAACCGCAAGCCACTGCAAAGTTGTTTCCATAACTCTGTAACTCAATTCAATGAGCGCTGTCTGTCTTCCGGTGAATGTACGACCCTGCCACCAAACATGGGCAATCCTTTATAAAGACAAGCATTTACAATGTGGATATTAGAAAGAATGTTCCAAAGAAAGGCCAGGTTCTCTTAAGCTTATGTTAAATTGTTGTCTGACCAACATCTTAGCTCACCTGAACAGAGTGTCATTAGTAGCAGTTGGCTTGAGGGGGTTGTGACAGTCACTCTGGCCCTCGGGAACGAAGCCTCTCTCTTTCTTAAAGCTCTGCACGCCTTTCACCACGATGGCCACCCCATCCCTCACTCTCTTTCTCAGGCTCATCCTCCACCGGTCTGTGATGATGCTGATGAGCCCCACAGGGAAGCTTTCAGGCGGGAGGATATCTGGGTTCCCCACTGCAAGGCTAGGGATAATCCAGATGTAGCCTGGCCCCACCAGTCGGGACTCAGCTGCCATGGTGAACAGGTACTGAGCCTCTTCATGGGAGCAGTAGACCAACAGCACCTGTGCGTCAATCTGCTGCAGCAGCCTTCGTGCCCGGATGTCGTTCATGCCGTCGGCGGACATGTCGAAAGTCAGCACGTCCTGCAGATCCCATATAAAGTAGCTGGTGTCGGTGAAGGACTTAATGTAATCCACGTAGGTTTCGTAGCCCGGGTAGAGGCTGGTTATGACCACGAAGCTGTCCCAGTTGTACTCCTCCATTACCTTGAACATGCCGTTTATCTGCTGCTCAATGGAGGAGCCCAGCTGAAGGAAGTTGGAGCCCTCACCCTGGAGGAAGAGGAAAACATTGTTAAGGAGATGGAAAATTTATGAAGACCTTTATGGTTAGTTAACCAACTGCACACAATATGCTCTGGACTAACACGTCTTAATTAAATGTGTATAATGTGCAGTAAGATCTCTGGAAGACCCTCCTTATCCCTGTGAGGGTACACACAGAGCGTTTGTACTTCGACAAATCACACATGGAGAAGTGAGTTGCCCAACCAGCAGGGTCTGTAGTACAGCTTTGACAGGAGTTAAGTGGTTCTGCTTTATTTTGCTCTTCCAGGAGCTGCAGACCCATTCATCACTTAAACTCACATGTCTTACTTTTGCCGCGCAAACACTGGCCGTCATCCGTACTTGCAAATTCAGAGGGATGGCACTATCACTGTGGCCAGCACCGGCTCTGTGTTTCATCTGTCTTTTCTGCAAATGCAATGACCTTGAGAGAGGAATGAGGATGGCTTTCTTTTTAACTGTATTTATTAAAAGATGTGGAGAGGAGAGAAAATACTGAATAGCCTCCTTTTGGTGTGTGATACTTCTCCCTTGAGATTTTCATGAAAACACTAAGTGAAGAAAAGGTGTTAAAATTAGGACTCAATCGTATCCAATCAGTTGTCAAGGACAAAATACCTGCTGTGACATCACTGATAAGGGTGTGGCCAAAGAGGAAACCGCTTTCTTGCCTTTGGTTTAGTATTGAGTTACCCTTTGAAGATGCTGTCTGCAACATATTAAAATCGATGAATAACCACTGAAAGAAGAAAATCTGGCCTGTGCACTTTACTGTGCCTTTTACATTACATTGCCATTTTTGGGGAAACATGCTAAATTTCTTCAGGCACAAAGACTTAACTTTCTTATAGCACAATGGTTGTTTTTCTAGCTCAAATAAAGCTAAATCTTAAAAAGGTTCGGATTGAGTGACAGAACATGTATTTAGAGGTGTTGAAATTAATCAAATAATCGATGCATCGAATCGTGGACATGGACGATGTTGCATCGATAATCGGCAGGCTCATAATCGATTATTTCTGTTTACAATTTAATGTAGGCCTAACAACATTTCTGTTTACATATTCTGTTATGTTTTGCACATTCAGGAAGTGCCATGTGCTCAGTGCTGTAGTTTTATGTATCCAATTTATTTAGTATTAGAGCACTGCAGAATGTTTTGTTTTTTAAGCTTGAAAAGCTATGAATTAAATATCCTACATGGCTTTAATAGAAAAATGTATTTGACGCAATTTGATGCATCGTGATGCATCGATATATCGAATTGAATCGCTGACATGATAATCGTAATCTCATCGAATTGGGAGATCAGTGAAGATTCACACCTCTACATGTATTGTTATCGATATTTGTCTAATGAACAATGTTACGGTGTGTTGGCTTATTCAAAGGTGCGCTCTTTAATGTCAAGTTAGCAAAAAGTAAAGGTGTTAATAGGAAATGCAGGATTAATAATTTTTTTAAATAATTCCTTTATATATATGAGGATATGTATAGGGATGGGTCTCGAGACCCGGTTCTATTAGGACCCGGTTCCAAATTTCTCAAAACCTTAGAAAACAATTGAAAACATAGTCAGACTGGCTACCGAGAGCACACTCTGTGGGCCGCTTAATCAGCTTGTTAACCCTATGAGCCCGAGCTTGTCGTATACGGCAAAAAAGGGCATTGTTTTTCTGGGTCAATAAATCCAACTGTCACATCCAAGATTGATACAGTGTATGTCCATAATTAATGAATTTTTGGTCGTTTATCACCGCTAGCTTTAATGCTAACCGCCATTTTAATTTTCCCATGATGCTCTGGGAGACCATTCTGACCAATCAAAAGCTTGTTTACATCTTGTCAACCAATGGAAGGCTGGTCCATCACTGCAAACATGAATGATGAAACAACGATCATATAGAGTGAAGAGGAATCATCATCATATAGAGTGAAGAGGAATCATCTGAGGGCAGAATAGTTAGATATGACCATACATTAAGTTGTCAAAAATACCTTAGGTCTCAGAGGGTTTTTAAAACACAAACAGCGACAGAGACAGAAGATATCAAACAGTCAAAGATGGCAATAAAAGCAATAATAGTTCTGTTAAGATTAATAACTTGTCGTCTCGTCTTTCCACCAAATAATAGAAAAGTATCGATAATAGTATTGATAAAGACTCGGATCGTTAAGCAGTCTCAAAAATGGTATCAATATCAATACAAATGAATGATCCCCATCCCTAGTTATGGATATTAACTCTATCTAACTTTTAAAAAAGCCATCAGCAAAAGTTTGTAGTTCATCTGCAACTATATAGTTTTTTTCTCCATGGTTTTTATTATGCATCTAATCAAACCATCTGTAGCTGTAAATGTTAACAAGTTGTTGGATGATGATGAGGATAACACAAAGGGGTTTTTCATAACTGGGCAACCCAAAGGTTTTGTGTCTTATGACTGTTCTGTAAAGCATAATGAAGTCATAAGTTACAAATGATAAGCACTTACTAAATGATATCCTATTAGAAATACTAGCAGATGCTAAGAAAACCAACATAAAGGGTTTATAATTTGTAACTAAAGGCCAGTACAGCACTTTTAATATCAGTTATAAGCCATTAATCTAAAATTCCTTTGGTTGGTGTTCTTCTTCTCTGGAAAAGAGCTGCAGAACACCCACACCAAAATCAACAATCAACAACTTATTAACAGTGTGTTTATTAATTTATCAACTGTGGACATGATGTAAAAAACCTATAATGAATGACTTATTGCTTATTATAGGAGCCATGTATATTATGTTTGTTTATGATTTATGGTTTTCACCTATTACGTAACGTAGGACGTCATGGGGGTTGGTCTCACAATAATTAGTCTATTTATACACCTGGACACCTGCATGGCGGAGGCTAGAGGGGGTGAGCTGGGGTTTTTGCATTTTGTGTTGACTGCAAGTTTTTCCACATTTACGTTTACCTTTTTGCAGTATTTTTCAGGCAACTGGATTTTGTTTATTAATGTTTTTTCCGACTTTCAAATGAACAATAAATCCTCGAAAGCATATCTCGGAGTGGATCTGAATTATTCAAACGGCGCGTCATAAAGGTGATTGTTCCCTGACTCAGCCTCTCGGCGACTTATGGAGGTTACAAAGAAGTTGCTACACTTATAAATGCAGGAGACTTAATAACTTTTGCGAATCTCACTCTAGGAAGCAATGGAACCCATAAGCAAATGTAGATTATAGAGTGTAGAAGTGTTAATATAAACCAGGCCAGCAGTTGTCTCAACCGTTGTCTCATCCCTTCACAGTAATTATACCAAGGTATCACAGTTAATGTGACGGATTGATGCGACTCTACATGTAGAGCTATTAGTTCAACGGAGATTATTGATTCTTCAGCAGATTCCAATTACTGTGCCTCATTTTCATTGTGCCACATTGCTCTGCAAAACAAACATCATTGTATCATGGATCATTTGTAGTAGCATGACATTAGTGTGAGTAGGTATATAGAAGATGTGTAAATGGGGTTTATTATTCTTTTACTGTAGAAACTTTCTTGCCTATAATCTTTCCTAAGTAGAAATATTTTTTTTTTGACTAGTGTGAGCTTGTTGTAAAAGCTCTTTTTCTTCCTCCATCAGGCTGATATGTAGGTGGCCCCCTCCTGACCCTCTCCCTCTCTGAGGAAAAACCACTTCACCCTGAGCATGGGGGCCTCAGAGCTGAGGATTGGAGGGGTCAGGTATCCTGAGACTGCACACAGACCTGTGATCTTATTTAGCCTGTCTCATTGCTGTCCTTGGAAAAAAGTTCAGCGGTCTTGTGATGTATGAGCATCTTATGATTTCAGACGTCACGGCAAAATCCACTGACTTTGTGCCTCTGACTGTACTGTGCTCAAAATATTCGCTTTTTCTGTTGCCTCGTTTCACTTCCCACTGCCCTTGTTTTCTCACACTTCTGTTCTTCTATCTCCAAACAGTCAGGTAGCTTTATATAACAGAAGTTTTGTAAAATGTTGTACAATAATACAATAGTGATATGAATACAAAACTGTATGAAGTGTTTTCTATTTTGAAATACATTCTATTGATCAATAAATTGTCAGTGATGTTGAATATACAGTAACGTAACGGACCGCCCCTATGGTTCGGCATGCATGTGAACCGCGGATTAATTGCAAGTTTAACCTTTATGCTCATCAGAGCAGCTCAGCTCAGCAGAGAGACGGAGCGTGGCGCTGCCGCCTCTACAGGTTGTTCAGGGCGTCGGGGCAATGCCGATACAGCACTCGGAACAGTGGTTTTCATTCGTAGGCTACTCTACCAAAAAACGGAATTGGACTACTATTTAACGCAACTACGAGACGTTTTCACAGGTTACGAAACTATCTCAATTTAACACCGATAAATGGCAGCGCAGCCCGCTGTGCGGACAGACACCAGTCGGAGCTCCGGCGGAAGGAGACAATATGTGAATTGTACCTAAACCAACTATTTTTTTTAAATACATTTAATTAAAACCCAAAGTTCATATCTTCTCTTTAAGATGCCTCATATGTTACTGATTACTGTAATATTCATACAAATGAAATTTGGTTATCAGCGTCTTTACTAGGAATTGGTTTCAGCTCAGTGTAAGGTAACGGCTGTGGACTAAGATGGATTAGACTGCAGTGGAGGCCGGCTGGCTGCATACATCCACACTGGGTGCAGGGATCTTATGCAGGTTAGTCACGGAGGAGCTTGAGAAGATCGTATAAATCTACTAATTTTCTCCTTCCCCTGACTGTCATACAGCAAATCTGTCGGTGTTATTGCCTTATTCCTCCATGTGCTGCTGCCTGTTCCTGCATCTGCAACGCTTCACAATCAGTTTGTGCCCTGACAGGTGCTAAGGTGTCAGAGTATGTATCTTATGTTAATATTGTCTTTCTGTATGCCTTGTACATACTTACTAGCCCAAGGTTCGGTCAGAGTAAAGCCCCTTGCAAACTACAATCTCAACAGCTCAATTAGCAGAGAGCAGACTGATAGTGCAGTCCAAATGAGCCTGGGGCATTACCACGGGCAACGCTTCAGCTCAAAGCCTGAAGTCACGACCGCCCTAACAAAGTTAATCAGAAAACGGTATATCACTGAAAACACCGGTGAAAAATTCATTCAGCTTTTCTCCTCTACACCCGCCCTTACTGGGGCCTCAGTCACTGAGCTTGTAGATAATTTCAACTGTAAAATTACGAATGTTATTGATGCTATTGCTCCCACTAAGATCAAAGCTGTCTCTGGTAAGAAAAGATCTCCATGGAGAAATTTTATAGTTGTGAGAACAGAAAAAAGAGAGTGTCGAAAAGCTGAACGCAGTTGGCGAAAATCTAATCTCCAGGTCCATTATAACACTTATAAAGAGAGACTTCGCATTTATAATCTGGAACTAAGAAATGCAAGGCGGTACTTCTTCTCTGACATTATTGCCAGAAACAATAATAATTCACGTGCTTTGTTAGCTACTGTCGATAGATTAACTAACCCTCCAGTACCAGTAGCATCTGAACTGTTGTCTACCAAGGCTTGCAATGACTTTGCCTCCTTCTTCACAGACAAAATTCAGAAAATTAGACAAACAGTCAGTGCTTCCATATCAAGTACAGGATATGTGTTGTCACAGTGTGCACGCAAAACAAATTCCAACATGACACAATTTCATACAATCAACCTTAAAAACCTGGAGGACATTATACAACATCTGAATACTTCCTCCTGTTGCCTTGATATTCTACCAACGGGTGTTTTCAAAAATGTTTTGAATTGTTTGGCTTCAGATCTTCTACAGATTGTAAACACATCTCTGCTCTCAGGTATCTTCCCACAGGCCCTGAAAACTGCAGTCATCAAGCCACTCCTAAAAAGAACAATCTAGACACCGCCACTAATGAGCAACTATAGGCCAATATCAAACCTTCCATTTTAAGTAAAATCATAGAAAAAGTGGTTTTTCAACAACTCAACCTTTTCTTATCGTTAAACAACAGTTTTGATGCCTTCCAGTCAGGTTTTCGACCACACCACAGCACTGAGACGGCTCTTGTTAAAGTCTTTAATGACATCCACTTAAACACAGATAGTGGCAAAATTTCAGTCTTAGTATTACTTGATCTCAGTGCTGCATTTGATCGAACCATGACATATTGCTTGACCAATTGGAAAACTGGGTTGGTCTTTCTGGCTCAGTACTAAAGTGGTTTGAATCCTATTTAAAGAATAGGGACTACTTTGTGTCTATAGGTAATTATACATCTGAGCATACAAATATGACGTGCGGAGTTCCCCAAGGCTCAGTTCTGGGGCCTCTTCTGTTCAACATCTACATGCTTCCACTGGCTCAGATTATGGAAAACAACAAAATAAGTTACCATAGTTATGCGGATGACACCCAAATTTACATAACCTTATCACCAGGGAACTATAGCCCAATACAACAATTAAATATGTGCATTGAACAGATTAATGATTGGATGTGCCAGAACTTTCTTAAATTTAATGAAGAAAAAACGGAGGTGGTTGTTTTTGGAGCAAAAGAGGAACGATTGAAAGTCAGCGCTCAGCTTCAAACGACAATGTTAAAAACAACAGACAAAGCCAGAAATCTTGGTGTAGTCATGGACTCAGACCTGAATTTTAAAAGCCACATTAACATAATTAAAAAATCAGCCTATTATCACCTTAAAAATATATCAAGGGTTAAAGGACTTATGTCTCAGCAGGATCTGGAAAAACTTGTCCATGCTTTTATCTTCAGTAGACTTGACTACTGTAACGGTGTCTTTACAGGTCTTCCCAAAAAATCAATCAGACAGCTGCAGCTGATTCAGAACGCTGCTGCTCGAGTCCTCACTAAGACCAAGAAAGTGGATCACATCACTCCAGTACTGAAGTCTCTACACTGGCTTCCAGTGCCTCAAAGAATTGATTTCAAAATACTTTTACTGGTTTATAAATCACTAAACGGTTTAGGGCCAAAATACATTTCTGATCTGCTACTACATTATGACCCACCCAGACCTCTCCGGGTACGTCTGGGACAGGTCTACTTGTTGTCCCCAGAGTCAGAACTAAACAGGGGGAAGCAGCGTTCAGTTTTTATGCTCCACATATTTGGAACAAACTCCCAGAAAACTGCAGGTCCGCTGCAACTCTCAGTTCTTTTAAATCTAAGCTAAAGACCTATCTTTTTGATGTTGCTTTTCTTTAAATAATCTATTAACTTTAATTTCTTATACTGCACTGTAACTTTTATTCTTATACTGCACTATCAATTTTATTCTTGTCTTTTAATGTTTTTAATTTGTTTATTAATGTTTTTAAATTGTTTTCAATTGTTTTTAACTGCTCTTTAATGTTTTATGTAAAGCACTTTGAATTGCCCTGTTGCTGAAATGTGCTATACAAATAAAGCTGCCTTGCCTTGCCTTGCCCTGTCAGTGTGCAGAGCGTGTACAGTACTGTCCAAGGCATATGGTTGTAGGGAATGAAATGTCAATGCCAAATTCAGACTAAAGAGTCCAGTAGGCTTAGAACAAACAAAGTTGTATGATGTGTTATCCGACAACACATTTATCCACAAAGGCTAAAATGTTTAGACCCATTCCAAATGGGTATACTTTCGAAAGTGGGGGAAAAAAATCCTGCCATCATGGCTTCCTCTTGGCTGTATCCCACTTTTCCCCTGATATCACTCCAAGAATTGTGTTTTTGTCTTTGTTGTCGTCTCAACATAATGATTTGTACAAATGCTGAAGTCACCAAACTCCATGCACTGTGGTGGCACTTACAGTAGCTTTGCGCTTTTTCTCAGTGCGAAGCTAAGGGAAGCGTTTCCTCCGAGTTGTCTTCCCTGCTCTCCCCATAGGAAAACAATGGCACAGCCAGCGCAGAGCAGTTTTACCACGGATCATGTATAGGCGGTTTAAGACTTGAAACTTTCAATTGGTTAGGGTTCAAGAATGCATTTTCTGTTTCGGTCTCATACCCAAACGGCTCCTCACGGCTAGCCAATACAAAACAATGAAGCACATTATGGGCCCTATCTTGCACTCAGCGCAATTGCCTTTGTACACCGATGCATGTATCATTCCTATTTTGCACCCCACACACAGTGGACTTTTCCCTCCACAGACGCACGTCGGTAAATTAGGGAATGTATTTGCGCTCCCGGGGGCGGTTCAGCGAAAAGAGGAGGCGTGTTCGGCGCAAACGTTACCTGGTGCTATTTTGCAGTTTCAGAAAACAATTCCGCCACTGACCAGGAAAAACCTGGTCTAAAGTTAGTGGCGCTAGTCTAAAGTCAGTAGCACGTTATTCAGATGCTATTTTAGGGGCGCATGGTTGGCCATAATGTAGCATGTGCAGAACGCGCATACACTTCTCTCATCTACAGGGATGCAGAAGTTCCCATTTTTGAAAACTATACATAATTACAAAGAAAAATATTACTGAAAATGCACTTCAGGTGTTTGGATAGATCAGCAGGCACTTTACAGTACAGTCCTCAAAAAGTCGCAGCATTCTTTGTGGCTTGTTGTGTTTTACACAACATTTCCATGAATCATGGATGTGTTGATGACATAAATGAGGAAATATTACAGGAATAAAAACGGAGGGAAAACCCGGGAACCCCGCGCCCCGCCCATGTGGCAATCTGCGATCTTCCTGGTGGAAGCCGGGTGGACAGAGATGGAGTGGGGGGAGGAGGAAGGGGCACAACAGGTGCAGGTGGTGCGTTTGGAGGCCCACGCTCCATGGCTGCAGCAATCCTCTCCAGACTTGAGGAGATGCACCCGAGAGGCCGCAGCAACATCGCCACCCGGCCAAGACGGGCATTTATTACTTTGCCGCATCTCGGACAGCTCCTGCTGGCGTGCGCCAGGCAAATCTGCCGTTATAATAGCAATCCGCCATGGAACAAGCGCGCCTGCTCTTAAAAGGAATGTGAGATGACACTCTGATTGGTTAATTTCACGTTATGCCCAAACCACACCTAGCTACTTCAGACCAACCCATTTAAGATTTGCGTCGGGCGCAAGACTCATTTATCCCACCGGTATAATAGCAACAGCGCCCGAGATCCGCCCACAAAGCTACTTGCGTTTTGCGTTTCATAATTGCTTTTCAGATCGTTATAATAGGGCCCTATATCTAGAAGTGTGAAGTCAAAGGCAAGCTTACTTGCTTTAGATTGTTGAAGACGCGTCATCCAATAGACACATCTTTGGTCTGTGATGCGTCCGAAGCTACTATAGGTTCGGACGCATATATATGATGGTTTAAATTTGCCTCACTTATTAAATGAGTTTGGGTTTTTGATGTGTGATGTAGCACCACTCAGTTTTCCCTTAACCTTAATAAGCACCTATATACAGCACCCCATACAACCTTAACCCTATAAAAATGTAATAATTAATTCCGACATTAGTGAAGGTTCTCCTTATTTAAGGCTAGACAGGGCCCCTCTACTTTAAACCCTGAAAGGTGATTTGTATGTCTAATGGTGGCTGGAAATTTCAAATGTTCTATTATAGTATATGTAATTTTATATTACAATGGATACTAAAAACTCAAGGTACTTCACCACAATAATACAGAAATTCTCTAAATCCAAAATGACTATAGATCTAATACAAAAAGAAAGTGAAATCTCTGCTGGTTGACAAATCCTTATCATCATCTCACGATATGTACGATCATATTGCCCAGTACTAGATAATGTGTGCTAGATTATGACCTGGGTGAATGTAAATGGATATCAACCTTGACTCTGTTCAGTCAATAAGCTGTACTTCCACAGTGTTGTCCACAGAAGCTCATAGTAATAGTCCACAGTCCCAAAGAAGATTACAGCCATTGAGTGGAAAGCTTAGCTTCTCAAGGCTGAGATTACATCCACAAGGGGAAAATATACAATAGAACTCGTATCTGTTTACCAACACGGATGCAGAAACTCACAGTTAACTTTAACTTTTTAACCCTTTAACATTTTGTCAAGCGTGTTGTGCTCAAATCTTGCAAAGTCCAATTGAGTGAATGCTTTGCAGCCAGAAGATTAGTTTTTAAATGCTTTGAAACTGGTCTGAGTTGCAGTTAGATGAGTGTTAAGCAGTGATTATCTCTAAACCACAGCTGTTTATATGTCACAGAAACCAGAATTTACACACAAACTCGGGCTGTGCAATTGATTGAATTTTTATCGTAATTTCGATTTTGGCTCCTAACGATCACAAAAACAATGTAATCGAGAATAGCAATTATTTTGCCTTGTGTTCTGAAGGGGAATTCAAAAAGTTCAACGGGAAAAGTAGGGTAATTGATGAGGGATTTGATTTGTTTAACTGTTTCACAGATTTTTAAGTTTAATACATGCAACATCTCTCCCAAAGTCAATGAGTAATCATGTTAAATAATCGTGATTTCAATTTTGACCAAAATAATTGTGATTATGATTTTTTTTTTCTTCATAATCAAGCAGCCCTAACACAAACAGCAGTGTTTACCTGCTTTAAGACTCGCTGGATTGCTGAAGGTTATTTGAATGACTCAGGTGAGGGATGCCTATTGATAGACTTGATGTGCATCCAAACCGCTAAAGGAAACAAGAGATTGAAGTAATTTGGCTCAAAGGGGCTGAAGCCACAATGAAATTATGTGTTGCGGTAACTGTGTGGCAGTGAGTGAAATTAGAATTGAAGATATGGAGCACAGAGTGGTGTATGGTTCCCGTGGACACTGTACTGTAGCCATCTCCCCCTTTCCCTTCTATACTTCTATATAGAGTGATTTCTGGCCACGGCTCTTTTCTGCAACATATGTCTGCCTCCGCCGCGCAGCAGGAAATGCCCTGGCGTTGCCTTTATGTGCCGCTGACGTCACATAGATTCTGCACGGCAACCAGGAACAGACACACTCCCTTGCCATTTGCCACTTAAAAACCAACATTATGACACTATCGATGGTGTGGAGCAAGACTGAAATAATATGCAAATGAGCATGGGAGTTCTGTCTGCATTTAACACAAAATAATTAAGATACATTATTGATTAACTGAGTATTGAGTCATTTTTTGTTCTCTGATGTAATCATTAAATATCCAGCTAAGAATATCTCACAAAGTCAAATCCTGAACTTTGGTTTTATCGTACTTTTATGGGAGTTTCATATTCTTATTTGAATCACTCAAAGCCAAGTTAATATGGTCTGGAGGACAAAAATACAAGCATGACAAAACGATGCGCTCCAAATTGTACTTAAGTTCAGGCGGCTTAGGTGTGGCACCAAAACCAGACTATTAATTTCACTTTTTGCTCAGTATGTAAATCTTGATTTGACATTGAATATGTGAATCTTTTTTTCAATTCAGTGTCGCTCCTTCTTATTTGTCATAACACACATTCACATATCTGATATATACATTCATGTAATTTGTTTGTAAATCTCCACTCATAGCAACTATAGCATTAAACTTTGGTATGGTCATGTCATAGGTAAGGACTTCCTTCACATTCTTTATTCAAATCCACACAAAATCTGTGTTTGCCCCTTTAACAGTGTACTTGATATAACATGTTTCTTGTTACAATATTTGTCTATCACCCAGCCTGACATCTGAGTTGTATAAAGTTTTTAAGTTACACTGCATATTCATACGTACTCCCTCACTGCTCCCCTCTGGCTGCTTCTGCGACTGTTCTGCACTTGCTCTGCCTCAGTCTAGACAGGTAACACTGTAAATGTGCCAGTGGTTTTAAAATGTAGGAGGTAGAGCAAGAGACAAGCGAGTTCAGGACATAGCGAAGGCAGACAGAGAGATAAAAAGGAACTGCTCTAGTTTTGAGAAAAGCCTTGGGCTCATGTTCCTGCAAAGACAATCAGGGTTGTGCTCGTGTCTGGCTTACATTTTGTCCACTTATAGCGCTGTGGCTCGGAGGATGGGATCTATCAGATCACAAGATGAATGCTTCAAAGGATGCTTTGAATTTTAGGTCAGGATATTGAACTAAATGCATAATGAGAGAAAAAGTTGATTTTGTGCAATGTTTGTTCAGGAATTAAGAAGGTACAACTTATTTTAATATGGGTAATTACTGTACTTTGGAAAGACATCACTGTACTGAAGTGAAAGCAACGCTCGGAAGGATTTTAAGTTAAAACTACACCTCTTTGTCTAACTGAGATGCTGTGTAATCATGCTAATGGTCCATTCTGGATCACTTATTGATGCTGCTTATTGAACTTAGTTTAAAGTCCCATACTGTAGAAATGGCAGTTCCTGTATCTTCAGCTTCTGTAATCTAAAGACAGTAGTCTTGCATTGCCAGACCTTTTTCTACAGCGCTGTGAAGTAAGGTCTGGCTACACTACACATATATTCTGGGAATGGAGGAAAAAACGCTCTGGGTTGTTTGCATTTCTTTAAACCAATCACAATAGTTTTGGGTGGCGCTAAGTTCCGGATGCAGCAGCAGTGCAAAAAAGTCTCGGGGAAGGAACTTGTTTTGGTTGAGCATATGCACTGCGCAAAAGATACTAGGGGTGGTACGGTTCATGAAAAAACATCCAAACCGCTCGGTTCGCTAGTCTCGGATCGGAGCATGTGTGCCGCACGGTTCGTCAGTACACTGTTAATGTGCACTAACCACTTACTGCCGTAGTGCCCACTTTCGAAACCTACAGTATGTTAAAACACTTACTGGAAATGACGAGCAGGATGAGTTTGACTAATGCAACCCATGGCAGCTGATTGGACGATCGCGTCACATGGGTCTTGCTGCTCCTGAATTTCAAAACAGACTTTAATGGCGGCTGGTCCAGAATACAATCTCGTATTTTACGAAAATAGTTCACCGAAACGTGTTTCTGAAAACATTTTAAGCCAGAAATAGGCCAATAGGCTGAATCTGTCTTCATTTCAGATCGACAAAGGTCAGTTTAAAAGATTTTCGTCAGATTTTGAGAGACACCGAACTGACCGCTTCTCAAGTGGCGTGGGGTGCTGCTGCTGCTGCAGGTCACGTCACGTCACATGCAGAAATGTCAAGTGGGAGAGAGGCTGCCCGAGCGTAGTTTATAGTCTGGTGTGTGGGAACATTTTGGATTTCACGTTACCTATGATGAAATAAAACAATATATAGAACTGCCACTGTGTGCATGTATTGTACAACATGCATTCAATATGCTAATTTTAGCTATATATCATATGCTGAAGTATATTCTGGAGTGTTAAAGATTAAAAGAAAAAATAACAAGAACCGTACAGACCCGAAAACTGTGACCCTAAAACCGTGATACGAACCGAACCGTGGGTTTTGTGAACCGTACCAGCCCTAAAAGATACCATACTTGCTTTTCATTATTTCATTTCTTGTCCTCATTGGAATAGAAAATGAAGAGGATGACGGTACATGTGCTCCAATGCTGTCGATCAACAAACTAAAATGTCCTGAGGACAGGAATCCGTTTATCACCTAATTTTATGCCGTCACTTTCAGAGAGATCAAACCTTCGGCTCTCAGCGATATGTATGAAAAATGAATGGGCTCCATTGCCTTGTTGACTACCTTTGACAGTGCCCCATAAATCAATCCATGGGGCGGCGTCACTGATTGCTCAGAAGAAGGCTCAAAGAGGGTTGGAACAAACTCATCTCTGTGTACCTGGTACACTGTCAGGTGCACATTGTTACATGTACAGCACTTCAATATAAATTAATTAATAAATGACCAATTACAGCATAAATAGGTGACAACTGGTGTTATCTAAATCCGTTGTGACATAAATATTTACTGGAGACACAAATCATTTTTCTGCCACTACTCATGTCACATTTTGAATAATAGAATGACCAGTATAATAAATGTTATTGATATTTCAAACCTTCAGTATACATCTCATTTTGAAACAGTGACTGTAATTATTCTTTGTGTAAGGACTTGCTTGTTCATTGTTTTCCACTTGCAAAAACCTGGACTTCAGACATCTGGATTCTGTGGTATGCTGCACTACAATACTGGATATCCCAGAGCTTTTTCAAAGGGCAAATTGGGGTTCAATATCTTGCTCAATGACATTTTGCCATTTTTTCAGTAGAGGCTGAAGATTGAACGTTTCCACCAACTAAGCCACAATCACCTTTGATTGTATGTACTTCATTGTGACGTTATAGTCCCATGGTAAGGTCTTAGAAAATATTGGTTTGTCCAAGTACTTGCAGGAACTTTGCTTTAAGAAAATGTGGCTTCAGTCCAGAACTGCCAAATTCAGATTATCCTTTCCCACATTATCCATGTTTGCTTGTTGATCTTCCAATAGGGCTGCGCCATTTGGGATCAATATTGAGATTGGGATTACAAATACTATTGCAATATAACGGTATCCTGAGTTTACTTGATTTTCAAAGAAAAATGCAAAAAATAAGCTACTACATGTAGGCCTGTCACGATAACAAATTTTGCTGGACGATAAATTGTCCCAGAAATTATTGCGATAAACGATAATATTTTCATCGAGAGACCATTTGCATCTAATATAATGATAATGGCATAATGATAATGGCATAATAATAGGCCTAATACTAATACTACTACTACTACTACTACTACTACTACTACTACTACTACTACTACAGGTACACCTTTTCAAAGATCAATACACTTTTATTTCTAAAGAATATTTAACACTGGAACTGGAAGACATTTTAAATATCCACAATATGTCTTTGATCTCCTTTGGTATGTCGTCTTTCACGCTGATGTAGGCTACAGTTGTGGAATTGCCGTTTGTGACACGGAAGTTCTCAGACTAGAGACTCTGTACTACATTTTACAATTATTTAACACTAAATATTACATTTAAATAATATATAATAAAAAATAAAATCTAAATGTATGGCTAGCTGCCAGCGGGCCGGTAAATGTACCAAAATAGTTCTGTTTTTCAGCCTTCATTTTGGCGAAGGTGCGGCTTCTACTCCTCTGCAGGTCGGAGCTTCGGGGGGGCCGAACACACAGACACACACACACACACACACACACACACTTTCCACTCCCGTGTCCGCGGACAGCTGTAGGCTTGTACCGTTAATGTTCGGCATTGTCGGACACATGGAGCCACTTTCCTGAAACCGCTTGATGGACTGAAGAGTCCACAGCGGCGTGTATGTCCGAAACCTGTCTCCACAGTCTCCACCTGCAGGTTGTCAGCTGTGTGGTTTGGAATGAAACGGAGAAAACGGGACGCCGGTAACACGGTGGATATCGCTCATATACTTTCTTTTTGACGGGCGCCCTTAACTGCAAAGTGCTGCAGGAAACCCTGCTCCAACTCTCTCGCTCTCTCCGCCTGGAGTAGCCTACCGCCCACACAAAGACCATGCGCCTGACAAGAGGGTTCACTCCTCGTTACGCTAAGGAACCGAGAGTGGTCCTCCAGTCTCTTTGGTAGAGAGAGAGAGGGAGAAACGAGGAAAATAAACAAGCATGCAAACGGAAATTATCGCGGCCGGAAAAATTATCGAGCTCATTTTTTCTTATCATGCGATAACTCGATTTATTGACTATCGCGACAGGCCTAACTACATGTAGAAATGTGTATTTTTTTAACTTGAACATACAAAGTTAAACAAAAATGTGCAATATTTTTTTTTAAATAACTTAATATTTTAGAAAATGAAATAACAAAAATACTATTTCTTATTAAAACGATACATATGTATGCCCTTAAACGATGACATTCAAAATGGGTGTTATATAATTAGTGATTAAGTAACAAAATTCTTAACAACCTCTGTTGTCTGCATGCTCTGAAACCCTTTACACTTCTGATACTCACATGACCTTACGCGACACATGCGCTACTGCCTAAACAGACCGACTGTCACTGGTCATCTTTTGTGGACGTTGTTACGAGTGGGCACACTTAATACATCCATGGGGCAACGTAATTCAGAGGGCAGATTCAACGTTGATTCAACGCAAAGCCATAATCAGACGTTAGTAAGAGCGAGAACGGCAGGTGCTGATGAGTGATGTCAGTGTCTGAGTGGTGAAACGAGGAGAGTGAGCGGTGTTGCACTCATAGCAGCTTTAAGAGAAAAGCGAGAGGAAAAAGAGCTACTGTAGCAAAGACGATATAAAGTGAATAAACAGTAAACACCAAACTTCTTAAGACACGGTAGCTTCGTCTGTTGTTAATACTGTCGGTAAAGTGAAGGGTGTTACAATGTGGAGACTGCAGTGCACACAGAGTGTCATGCATACAGCACACCTTTTTGTTTACTTAAATTGCGGTTATGTTATCGCCCAGAGTGACATCGTGATTGTAGGGCTGGGTCATAAATCGATTATATCGATTAACTCGAATGTGTGGTTTACGTAGATTTGTTTAAATGAAAAACGGTTTTCTCCTTAACATTCGCCGACGCTCCCCTCTGGACTCCCGTAGTTCAGCCCTCTACCCGCGCGTTTGCCATAGAGATACACAAACAACATGGCAGCGACAGGGACTAACATTAGTTCTTTTCTTACTAGTTGTTTCATTACTTACTTAATCGTAATCTCTGCCGAAATGACCGGCAGCTCGTGGTGCTCTGTCCCCGGCTGACCATCACCTATTCTCGGATAACTGAGACAATGCAATGCAATGGCTAAAACTGAAACAATTCTGTGAACACTGACTATACAAGATATAAGACAATTCATACAAACATATTGTGCCTAGCATGCATAGACATATGCATACTAGCATATTCATGTATTGTTAAATGTGTCTAAACTCTGTTTCATAGTGATTTTTACATTCATTTAAGTTCATATTTTATTTCATGTATGGGATGTATTTATTGTATGTATTTTAATAGTTAAAAATTTTATATTAATACTTTATAATTTCTGTTTTAATTTTAAAAGCCTAACCAGGGACAGGGGTTGCAAATTAGTCATAGCTATAAACCTGTATGCATGGCATCTACTTTGTATTCTTTATAAAGCTATGTTCTATGCATTTGTCCCTGCCAAATAAACATTAAATAAAAAAAAAAACTACAGCTGACCTGACGGAGCACCGGAGCCGGTGTTGAGGAACTCTGTTGCGGCTCAACACATCTACTAAATGCTGCTGATACGACGAGCTGTAGCGGCTTAAACAACTAGCAATCGCCGCTTTGGAAGGAGCTTGCTACAGGTATGCTACATTCATGAGACCATGGGATGTTAATGTACGTTACTCAGCAACAGGTGAAAATAGGGGCAAGGTTGCGCGACTAAAGTCAAAATGATGTGAACTTTAAGGCGAGGAACCAGAAGTGAATTAGCTGTATGTGTGAAAACAGCTTTATCTCATGCATCCATTTAGTTGATGTTGAATATATAACTTAATTATATAATTTTGTCATCCCCCCCAAAACAATGGTAGGGAAAACACTCAAACCAATTTATATTTCCACAAAATTGGCATGAATATTCATAATGGTATACATGCCCCATGTGTGTGTGCGCCTGTGTGTATGAGTCAAAACAAAATAAAGTTCAAACTTGTTTTGAACAATGTCTTTGTCATCTGCAGATTGATTTTAAGTAGGGGGGGAAAAAATCAAATTAAATCTTAAATCGGATTTTTTGTGAAGAAATCGTGGATTTTTTTTTTTAGGCCATATCGCCCAGCCCTACGTGATTGCGATTAGATCAATCGTGCAGCTCCATTTTCCAACATAGTACTGTAATGTAGCTTTAGCGAGCTTTCAAAACAGATCTTCCATATTATCAAGCAACAGTAAAATAAGTTTAATCTACCATAAAACACCTCTCTCAAACAAACTTCTAACTTATGCAGTTTTATTTTAATAGCACATCATTGGAACAAGAACCAGTGGCGGTCCTGGAAGATAGGAAAATGGTCATCAGCATTCTAAATCAATACAAAATATGCAAAACCACATATAGAACATTGACTGCATGGGGTGCCAAGACCATGATAAATTGTTATTTGCCTACAAAGTGTCAAATTATCAGGTGAGGCAGGGAGGTGTACGTCTCAATCAGTGGCCTGGTGCCTCAGTGGGTAGCAGAAGATTACGTTTGGTTTCCAACTGGGACTGTCCATATTAATAATTCATGAACTCACTGTTATGTAAGTCACTTTTAATGCATTCACTACACAGTATATATTAATGGTCTCAACTCCCGTCGTTGGCTTATTACTGATGAAAAGAAGTCATTTGTGTTAACGTTTGCCAGCCTTTGTCATTACGTTTTATTTCTTGTTACATGTTTTTATTTTGGAATATATTATGACTTAGTTGCTGTTACTGTCCTCAAGTTAGAATAGTTAGACGGCAAATGAGCTGCAGAAGGCAATAACAGCTGATTGACATGTTTTATTACCCTGGAGATAGAGCCGATAGAAAGATCACCCATGTTTTCTGAAATGGATGCAGATGACAGGGGGCGCTGTATACAAACGATGCGAATTAACTAGGCTAGAAACTAGGATTAGGCAATGGTTACGGTTGAAGACGACAGTCGCAGTATGGCTATGTTCAGAAGATTGTGTTGTCCGGCGTCTTTCGCACACAGAAACTCGAGTGAAGATAATTACCTCTTCTGAAGAGTCAATCATGTTTTTTTAATCCTCCGTGTCCTCCTTGGCTACTAGCAGCTGCGTGGAGGAGGGGTGTGGGCAGTGCGGGATCACAGAAGGCTTGTATCATCAGTTTTGTTGTCATTACTTAGAATTCCTCATGGAGTGACAGAAACTACGCACCAGTAATAGCAATATATGCAATATATGTGTATTGATTTAAAAAATAATTATTTGAGTTTGTGGCTGTGGTCAATCCAGTTCAGACTGATTTGAACAATATTGAATGCTTGTGGTCTAGTTTTAACATAAGGTCTTATTCATTTTTAATGGCCTCAGTGGATGGATGTGATGTATTGTGTCCCACAGGGGTCTATTCTTAGACCCTTTTTGTTCCTTATCTGCTGTATCTTCATCCATTCTCTTCCTTTCTTACTGATGATACTAGCTTGTTTCTTATACAAGAAGAGTTTTTCACACGTATTTCTCCTGCACTTTCTGAATAAGATATCATTTCCAGCTGTTCCCCCTTTTTGTGTTATAATGTGATGTTTTTTGAGCAGGCACTAAAATGTCAACAGAAAAAAATCATTCTAAATGAAGGATTATAGTTTGTCTCTGTGGCTGAGCCTTTTGTGGTGGGTGATCATGCTCCTATAGATGGATCATTGCTGCTAAACCTACCAGCTTCAACTCTAAAAGCAGTTTAATGGCTCGTATGTGTCTCTCAAGCTGTTTACCTCACTTGAGAGTCAGGGCTGCATAAAGTACTAATACAGTACTGATAATGATTCAGTCTTTGGAGAACATAAATTAAATATAGTGACCTACTAAACCCTGATCTCACTGTATCAGTTAGAATGAACCTGTGATCCATCTATGTTTTATGTTTGACCTTGACAAACTTCCCTAATTAATTTCTTCCTTCTTCAACCTAATGCAATCATAAATAGATATTTCTGATATTTATTAATCACTAAGTCATTTTAAAATGACAAATTGTCTTTGTCCATCTATCTAATGCTATTATGGTTGATGTAATTTGCACTCAAATGAGGGCTTCTGTGTGATTATTTGACTGCTACCAAGAAAATAAATGTGTACCTTGACTGGAATTGTGATTAAAGTTATTTATTTTTTTGCTTTGAGGTGTTGTAATTACCATAGAGGCTCTATTGCAACTGATTGATTGAATAACTAAAATATCGACCAATCCATCCAATTTACGTGAAAGTATGGAGCGCTTGACATTTGACAACAAACGAGTTCTGAAAATGAAAGTCTAATAACATCAATTTGCTGTTGTGATGAGCCTGGCATCTTATTTCATAGTCAGATGATTTATAGTACATGATCAACTAAAATCTTAATTGTGCTATGGTATACAGTGTTGCTTTAGTTCAGACATGAGGAAGAAATCTGATCTGGTGGTTCTCACATTAGCAAATGCGTGCATGCTACTCAATTACTATACTTAACCAAGGAACCGTCTTTTGGACAGGTCTAGTTACCACTTAGATGCAAGTAAAATATTTGATATCCACTGTATTAGTTTATAAAATACTTAAGTGAAAGATCTGAATACGTCTCGCACCACTGCAAAACTAAACAGTAGTGTTCGGACGCTCCACCCCTGCCCTCGTTTCCTAAAGCTTGGAATTTATAGCAGTTACAAACCAGGATGATGGCGAGAAATTATGAAAAGCCATTGGATCACCCCCATTTAGCATATGAAGTTAAGAGTCTATCATTTAGCCTATAATATTGGGAAACTAAGACTTAGAGGTTGACTGTAGCTGTTGACTGTATTCATCCTGTCATTTCTCATGTTCATTACTTACTCTCAGAGTTTGTTGTGAGTTGCTGACTGAATGATATAAATAAGAAATTACCTGAACATTTAGTCCATGTGGTTTTGTTTACCCAAAGTGCATCTCTCTGAACTCTCTCTCTCTGACCCACTTTCAGACTGAATGCTTGATCTGTAGTTTCTGGGCATATTTCATACAAATGCAAGGGCTTAAAATGTGAATTCAATTGCTTTACGTTGATCAGTTTCCAATTATACGCTACGATGAGGATCCCACAGGTAGTGGCCCCAACCAGCTCTTTCTGAACCTGACCCAGCCCCCGCTCTGACCTTGTATGGCAGGACGACAGCAGAGCCTCCACTAATTCCCACGATGGGCACTGCCGTCTGAGTGGAAATGAAGTCCAAGATTTGTGCCACGGCCTCCGAGCCAACATTGTCCTCGAACACCACTCCATGGACGCGGTTGGTGGACAGGGTGTCACAGATGCGGGTGAGCAGTGCCCGTGGGTTGGTGTTGTTGACCAGCACAGTGATGGGGTTCACCTCCAGAGGCAGGTCCATGAAGTTTTCCCGACTTAACCGCCCCTTAATCTCTGTCTGGTATGCCGATCCGCTGAACACCACCGCCACGTTCACAGAGGGCGTGGGAATCCCAAAGGGCCGGCCTGAGCAGAAGGGGACAGTGCAGAACAGCAGCAGCAGCAGCGGCGGCGGCCACCACGGGGAGTCGCTCAAGCAGCCTAGACGAACGCCCATCTCAGTCACCTACTGCCTGGAGGAGGGGTCAGAGTGAGGGAGGGGTCAGCAAAGGGATTGACATGTTAGATACACAGGAACAGTTGCTGTCTTTTTCTGAAATGTTGTGATAATACGCAGTAATCCCTGCTGGCCGGGCAACCAAACTGCCTTTTGTTTAGAGTTGGCTTATTTTGATTAATGACCTTTTAGCTTCATCTCTGCTCAGTGTGCTGGTCTGCCTGCCATAACTAAGACAGTGTAAGAGCCCATTAACGGGATAGAATACTACAGAATAGTATTTTTAGAGTGTGTCAGCGTGCGACATGAGGCTGTGGCCAGGCTGTTGTGTCTTAGGGTGGCAGCTGCCACCCTGCTGCTGTTGTATTTTGTGGTCCAACCCAACAGATGGTGTCCAGTGTTTAATGCAACAAATGGAGAACAAGAGGATTTATCTTTATTTTTTTTTCATGACATCACTTTTGAAGCTGTTGCTTAATTTTTTCAGTGGTCCAAAGCATTCAAGCTTAAAGGGATGGTTCAGAGTAATTTCACCCTAGGGTTCTTTGCACCATGACCTCGAGACTTGGTTGAACGTTGGGTGAGTTAGCGCTATCAGCCAAGGGTGTATCTTGTAAATTACCCCACCAATAATGCCCAGAATGGTACAAAACTTCTACAGTAGTACAAATATGTTCTGTACTGTACTGTATTCTGTAAAACAAGGCCTTGCAAAGTTTGTAAGTACACCAGGAGTTTATTTAAATAGCACTTGCCTGATGGCTTCTCCTCTCTTCTGCTACCACTGCTAGCTAGCTAGCTCTCCGATTCTCCTCCATTAGTTGTAGCTCCTCGTCCGTGTTTTCAGGATCGAATATGTACGGGCGACCTTCGAAATTGAGCCACTCATCGTCGCGTTCGATGCTAACCTCAAACTCTGTCATTTCGTTGATCTCTTCTTCTGTTCTCTAACCCTAACCCTTTGGCTCGAGGTCATGGTGCAAAAGACCTTAGGGTGAAATTACTCCGAATCATCCCTTTAATCTACCAAAGGTCAGCATGCATGCATTTGGCTATGCTGATTAATTGACTTCAGTAGTTTCATTATAATGATTTATAAGCTGTTTGGGAAAGTTTTTCTTTTCTAGTTATGAAGCTGACATTTGAATTTTTCAAACAGCAAAGTCTATATTTACAAAGAGATTGAAATCCCCAAATTGGCCTTTGAAAAAAGCCAAGCTCTTTGTGCAACATTGCATCACTTACGGTCTGGATTGAAACCAGCAACTCTTAGCCAAACTGTCTTAATTTCTTCCAAACCCCTAATTGCTTTGCTTCCTGTCCTCTGGAAGGTAATGGAGGAGAAACACCATGGCAGAGCTCTGTGATGTCAAACCCTGTAGCGTTGGTTTAACATTCACATTGTAGCCAGGCGGCGGTTTGTGTTGAGCTGTCAGACAGACTTAGGCTCTTTGTCAAATCTGTCACAGTAGTGTTTGTGGCCCTGAGGGAGTGCTGCACACTGGTCCCCTGTCACAGAGATCTGATCCACCATGTGATGGAATCCCAGTGGGGTGAATATATTGTAATCCCTTGCTAATCCCTGCCAGGCGTCATGGCCTACGGCTTGATTGTAGTGTATAAACTTATCAAGAGATTTGGCTACAGCACAAGGCTCAGTGTAGCTGTGTGGTGCAGTTCTCTCCATGTTCTACTTCCTGTGTGGGCCGTGAACTCCCCTTAGAAAACATTGCAAACAGGCGGGCTGCAGAGAAGCAGGGGCGCTTGGTTAGTACGTCTCTAGAATAGTTATCATGGGATTGTTTTTACAGTCATGTCACTTGCTGAAATCCCCATAAAAGACATCACACATGTGTGGGAAGCTGTACATGCTATGTCCTACATGCAATTCTCCAGGTAGACGCTGGCTCATGAATCATTTTATAAATTGATTAGTCCACACGGTGAGAGGGCATCTGCCACATTCCTTTCAATGACATTAGCCATGTTTCAGCTGCGACAGCAGTGGAATAGTTTAGGGTTTATGTCTTTGATGGGGAGCAACGTACGTGGTCAAAATGCTTAAAAGCTTCAACCTCCAATGTGTTTAATCAAGGCAGGGAAACGGCTAAGGCAGATATATGAAGGTCGAATTCCGGGGTGGTGGATATAGAATTAAAGCAAACAGGGAATGAGTCATCAATAACTTTGTGACAAGGCTTTGTATTGTCAACATGCCTTCTAATACCAAGGCAAGAAAATAACAACGGAGACCGAGTTTGGCAAACAGGAGCTTCCAATATAACTTATTTAATATTTAGATTCTGAACAGTGCAATCAGCTTAAGCTTTGTGACACAGCTGAATTGCAGATTGGCACTGATTTGCCCGGCTCTGACCCCTGAAACTAAAATTCAGATGAACCTGTAAACTGCACCGATATATAAAGAGGCTTTTCACCCGGGCTAAATCCTCCAAAAAAAATAATTCCTGTGTATACAAGGGCTGAAGGCTTCACTCTGATGTTGGGGATCAAAAGTCACTGAGGAGGATGCATGACGGGGTACATCCATCGTGAATTATCATGACACACACAGTCTATTTGGCTCTGAAGCCTGGTTGTAACAGATACAAGGTACATAATGTAGTCTGAATCGGGAGCAAGTGACAGGTTGCTGTTTGCGTCATGGCGCTGCTACCAAGTGGATTCAGAATGAGTCATACTGTACCTGGTGACAGAGGGAGTGAGACTATTTACTACCAAATTCCTGTTATCCTTGTGTTATCTATAGACATGCTGGAATGACCCATTTGATGAAAGCGTCTTACTCCATTTAGACTCAATTGAATTTTATTATACTTCCTAACATGTTGTCACAAAGCTATTTTGCCAATATGTAATAAATTAATAATTAGGTTACATAATACCAATTTAAGATATAGTTCATGATAGAATAATAAGCGATATTACAGCTTTACAGAAGCCCCTTTTACACATGCACTGCAATCCTGAAGTTCTCCAGACATTACCCAGATGAGCTGTATGTGTGAACGCAAATGTCCGAATCATTTGGACTGGACATTGAAAAATTTGTATCCTGCTAGCACAAAGTCTGTGTAATGTCCGATTGAGCCCATGTGTGAATAGAGATCATTTTCCGGAGAATTCACAGCGAGGGAGTGGGCGTGTTTATGACGTTTTAGTCATGCGGCTGGTGCGAAAAGCGGAAGAATATAAACATCCGAGGGTGAAGAAGGGTGAATTACATGAAGACAGCAATGTCTAACTGGAGAGAGGATAATATTATATTACTAATACAGTACTACTATTCAGGAACTTCTGTTGTTAAGGTCAAATGCCGAAATGAACAACAAATTTAAAGAACGCCAAGAGACTTGGTTATTTATGACCAAATTATGAGCCGGCTATATGACCGCTGTGTAATACGCGTCATGTCTGAACTAAACTGTTTCTCGAACCCCCTGCTCAGGTGATGAGCAATACGATAAAAATCCATCTGTAATTTTGCACTTACTGCATTTTTGATATTGAATAGCCACACATGAAGTGGTTATGTGTAAATATAGTGTTAGTGTGTTTGTACTAGGAAACTCTTATGTGACTTTTAAAACTGAGAAGACAAATAAGGCAAACAGCAGTAAAAAAACAACATACTGTACATGACTTACAATTCTCAATATAGAGGGTAAAATATACATTGCGTTTTCATACATATTTTTTTTTCCTCACAAACTAACAGACACATTTACATCTGCAGCAGTATTGACTCCACACACATACAATGCACATTGCATTGACTCACATCCCTTGGAGACTTAACCCACTTAACCATAACCACTACATGCCTAGACTAACACTAACATTAACCTAACCTTCAGCCTAAACGCACAAAAAAACATGTCTTAAAACTTTAATTTTGTGGGGACCAGCTTTTTCTTTCTTAAATTGAACAACAAACTTTCACCAAATACATATACTAGTTATAATAGTTATTTAGGGATTCTGGCCTGAGGAAAGAAGGTGATGAGATGGCAGGTAGTTTCTCAGTCTACCCTGTTTGGGAGGTTTTGGAGGTAAGTCCCCATAATGTGATTGAACAGATATCACCGCAACATGATTGATACAGGTACACATGCACTGCACAGTCCTATCTCCCAGTGGCAGATTATTTAAATAACTGAAGTTGTTCTTCCTGGGATTTCGCCAAACTCAGTACTCATAGATGATGTGAAAACTGAGAGAAACAATGTGAAACTACATTTTCAAAGTAAAACCTATGGTAGACTGATCTTTGTATTCTGTAATCAGGGTTGTTTGACTAGCAAACATTTAAGATGTGCTTATCCCCCTCTAGTGGGTGACATATGGTGGAAGCAGTTTCTTTACAGAATTAGCTGCAAAATAACTGCGGGGCCTATATCATACTATCACATAATTTTCTTTCCTCGTGGATTATCCTGTGGTACCTTCACTCTACTGACATCTGGTCATTTTGATAAACTGAGCAGGTAATAATGCAAATAGTATGTGTCTACGCAGCCTATACATATGTTATCTGCTTCTGTGTGGTAAATATTGTTGATAAGGTAAATATAATTTTCTGCACACGTTGACACTTTGTGCTCAATATGTATGGCCTTTGCAGACTCTGCACATTTTTATACCCACCTGGTACAGTATGTTATGTGTTGTAATCTCACATAGTATATTTTACCTCTTATTTTCTTATTTCATACTGCATGGCTTTGTTCCTTTAAAAAAAAATCCTAACTGCACATTCTTTTGTCAACAGGTAGTTCATTTATTTTACCAATTTTCTACATTTTTATTTCAATACCGTTTACTGTGCCAACAATAGCTGCTGCAACAGCTGGGCTTCCCCACAAAGCCTTTTCCTTTCATCTTATTATATCCTGTAAACTAAAGTTCCAAAGCTCTTAATTTTCTGATATTGACCATATGAACTGTGAAGTCAGATAAAAAGCTGCCATATATTGACTAGTTTCCGCTGAGCTGTCGAGTCCTCCAACTGATTCCTAATCCAGCTCATTAACGTGAGGCTGCAGCAGTAAATACATCTGGCTGAGAAGTAAGGTCTCATCTGCACAGTGTTTAATGACTGCTTTTATATTCCGGGCATGACGCCTCTGCTGCAGCAGTTTAACAATGTGCACCTGTCCCGTCTTCTGCTCTGTGAACAATACACTCAGCCATGCATCTGCAGCCTGCTGTGTCTGTGGCTCACATGCTGATAAAGTCATCCTCCTCTGTGTCATTATCAGGAGAACTGCTGACCATCCAAACAGCCCACAGCGTCTCTTTGGGGAACTCTTTCTGATATTACACCATGCTCCAATAGTAATCTATGACCTTTATTGACCTCTATTGGTAAACTATAGGAAAACGACTTTTCCATAAACCAACAGAACAACCTTGCTTTATATCAACCAGCCACTTAAAGAGCCCCTATTATGCATATGAAATTCCTCAATTAGTGATCACTGATTGAGAATGCCAGCCCAGTTTTTCATATGTGCTGACCATAGGTGCTGCCTGAGCAAGCACAGCCCGCACAGTGGCATGTTTGAATTTGACAAAGTGGGGCAGCTGACCAATCAGGGCAGACTGGGCTTTTCGGGAAAGGGGGCCATGAGCTCAGACAGAGCGTTTCAGGCAGAGGAGCTGCGGCAATGGGCAGTATGAGAAACACATGTTTTTTGAACATCAAAGCATGTAAACCTATCCTAGGAGACCCCAAGAGTACAAATATGATGCTGAAAAGGAGTATAATAGGGCCTCTTTAAGCACCACTGCTCTGTAATTGATCAAAGCTAATGCACTAGAGAAGTGAGTTCTTCTTCACTTTATAAATGAGTGAAGTAGCTAATTAGAGCAAAGAAACAGCAGGGACCTCTGGTCAGGATCTGCTCCATCACTGTACAAAATGATTCTATAATAATGCTTTATCAATATATGCTTTAATGCTGGGCTTTGGAACTGACACGTGTTGTGACTCTCCTAACATGGTGTTCCTACTTCACGGTCCTCCTACTTCCTAAAAAAAATGATCTAAGTCATTTGTTTTCAATGCCTAAATACAACATGTTTATGTATAACTGACAAAGCTCTCCAGAGGCCTCGTGTATTATGACTCTTGTCAAGTCAAACCACCACAAAACTTCACAGGGAGGCATTGTGGATAGGTAGGTCGACTGCTGTTTATTTCCTGTCTCCTATCAACAGTTAATCTCTATAAACAGATATCTGCATATTAATTAAAAATCTGATGGCAATAGGATAATATTTTGGTGTCTGAAGCATTCAGGTTTCTGTTTGTATTCCGAATAGTATTGACCAATCACGTTTTAACAGGCTTAGGTTGCATGCAGGTAAACAGTCTGTGTGGAGAGCAAAATATTAGATTTACGTTTTCATATGTAGATATGTGTTTATAGAGATGTCATCTCTTAACTCTTAACTCCATTCTCGCTCTCAAGTTGGTAATTGGAATCAGCGCGTGGATATTTGCTAGCTACACCAAAACCCCCGTAATTTTGGCTGTTTCCCCCAGAGCCTAAATTGTCTTTGTACCGATAGCTTCGAGATTGATGGGTTCCGAGGTTAATCAACAGTCAACATAGCTTTCTTTTAACCATGAACAGTCTTTTTCTAACCCATCCTATTCTCTCTTTTTATATACATTAAAAAAAATCAAAAAAAAAAAACATACAAAAATAATTACAACTAAATACACTCAAAATAACTTGAAAGTAACTCAAATTGGCAGGTCAATTACTTTTTATGCTCCGCTAAACAGTTTGGCATCTGGTTTCTTCTACTTGCTCTATCTACATCTGAATTATTACCCATATGCAAGGTAATTTGTCAAACTTGGAAAATTTAGTTTGTTAAATACAATTACTTAAATCGTTTATTAACGTCAGAATGTAATTTTTTTCTGGTAAGATTTTGTTGTAATTTGTAACCATGGGTAATATACTTTGATAAGAAACTGAGTTTTGATTTAACTTTGAGCAGTAATACTTCTGCCAGTAATGGTGTCACCACTGGATTCAAGTGATCAAATCAGCAGCTTTACATGGGCCCCTATTTTCAGGGGGCTTTTAAAAACTTAACAAAAAATTAACATATTTAAATTTTTAATATTTAGTATTACATTTTTTTTATATTATAAATAATTATTTAAACAAAAATATTACAGCATAAAATTATTAAACAAAAATTATTATTGCAGCATATGAAGTTAATTATTTAACAAAACTATTAGTTGATATTTTCAAACGTAGATTTGATTGCCTCAACCAAAAATCTAGTGCAGTAAGTTGCCTTGAAATTTTGAGTTTTCACAACATTTTCGTTTTTACAGTGTACTTTTTCTCCCCTCATTTAATTTTTCCTTTCTTCTGTCCCTTTTTTTTCTATATGCTACCTTTTGTTGAATTAAAATCAATTCTTTTTAGTACAAAGTTTCCTCTTTGAGCTTCAAGGGGCAGTGCTGGCTGGCTTGGCCATGGAAGAGGGACAACACATAGGGAATTTTGTACTAAAAATACAGCAACATTGGGTGATACCCACTTGATTTGACCTATTTAGACTGCCAAAGTCTCATATTAGCTGTTGGGTAACACTTTACTTGAAGGTATCTACATAATAGTGACATGACACTGTCATGAACACATGACACTGTCATGACACATGAACCCTAACCCTAACTCTAACCCTAACCCTAACTTGTCATGACAAAAACCGAATGACACTTACTAAAAGAAGCGTTATGTCATAAACGTTTATGACTCGTTTATAATGTTTATGACACGTTCATGACAGTGTCGTGTCACTCTTATGTAGATACCTTCAAGTAAAGTGTAACCAGCTGGGTTGTTTTTGAAACTTTGGGATACACAGAATGAGGACTGTGGATTTTGACTCATCACTTACATTGAGATTGTTTTAAGGGGGATCTCTTCGGGGCCAGTATGGACAGGAGAAACCATCACAATGAACAAAAACTGTTTCAATGTACACATGGGCACATCAGTATTTTTTTAAGAGAAGTCTATCTGTTAACCATTTTTTTAATTGTGATTTGTAATGATCAACCTGCTGAAAAACATGTTGCATCAGAAAATGTATACAGGAGTGGTTTGGAAAGAAGGCAGTGTGTTTGGAGGACTTATGTCATCTTCAGGACTGATTTGACATTGGGTGGGCAAGAGTAGACTTGATTAAAACAGATTGTGGATTAGAAAAAATCCAGCAGCTGATCAAGTATCATTAATATTGACACAAGTAAATTAATTATATGCTTTTTTAATTTCAGTATTCACACAATCTTACAGACTTATTTTAAAACTTTTATATTAGATAGCCTACACCTTGCTCCAGTTAATCCATCCATTTTCGATGCAGTTTTTCCTGTTCAGAGTTTTCGGGGGTTCTAACCTATCCCAGCATATATATATATATATATATATATATATATATATATATATATATATATATAAAATGTGGGGGACTATTACATTATTTTAAATTTATCAGTGTACCTAATACATTTGCGAATAAGATTCAATGCTTTCTTAGCTTAATGGATATTTGACCTCCGCTAATACAAAGAGTGAGGACTCATTTATCACATAATTACGACGGTCATATTTCTTTTTGCTTCCACCTGTATGAATATGCTTAACTAATCTCTGATTTAAAAAAAATACAGCCATGCTAATCTTCTTAAATCCACAACCATTTAACTAATCTGTAGATTCATCTGCATTATAAGTACAGTGAGAGCAGAAAGAGGTGACGAGCAAAAATAAATCTTGTCCAAAAATATACACAGTTTGACATAGTTGGCGTGTGTCCACAGGTTTGAGTAAATGTCAAATCAAAAGTATTTTATGTATTCGGTTTCCTTCCAAAGCGTCACTCCACTGGTTTAAATGTGATTCAATTTAAGTATTTTGTGACCCATCTCAGATAAAAAATAAAACAATATCTGGAGCCTCAAATCATAGATATCTATGCGACCCAGCATCTATCTTTGACCCTTCACTGAAGGGTCATTAAGGGGATGTTGAATCAGATCTAAAGCCAGATCATAAATAAAGCCACATCTCGTGCTGTCCCTGCTATCCCTATCTGATCTTTAGACATTTGTTTAGAATGCAAAAAACACAAGGAAATTGAAACAATGCCAAATTGAGTCCTCAGTGTATAATTTATCTGTGAATTGGTTGGCTGCTCTTTGCTGCTCCTCTAAAGAATTTGAGCAGCTTATAACATTAGTTATAGGCCACTACAGAGTCACAGCACCACAGCAAACATCCTGTTACAGTTCTATTCAAACACATTAAGACAACAACTGGTCTTTATATTCATGAGTCTGAGCCTGGCTCAGCTACATGGCCTGGCGTTGAGTAATGGAAATTGATTTAATTAACAGGGCTAGACCAGTCTCTCAATCCCTGTACTTCAGAAAACAAACATTAGACTGTACTGTTCTACAAGTCCCAAAAAAGGGCCAAACTAAGTTTTACCAAAAGCAATTACGATACTGTGGACTGTTTTGCCATGTGCGACATTTGTGGCTTCAGGGTTGGCAGTGTGGGTTGGTCGGTTCAACGTCAGCGCGAGGTCAATTCTTTCATTTCAGTGCTTGAAATATCAGAATGAAAAATCCAGATAATCTTTGTTGGATCCATTGAAATTTAGTACAGACATGGTCCCAAAAGCATGAATTTGAATGACTCTGGCGATACCTTGACATTTTATCATTTCCACTTATCCTAGGGTTCTTTCACGCCTATAGTAGATTAGTAGACTCGCTGTGAATAGGAAAGGATGGGAAAGACAGAACGGATATTAAAATATGGTTTCCCTGAATGCTTTATAATTTTAGTATCCCTACAAGTAGCACTCTGAGAGTAGCAGTAAACAATACGCGTGCTTGAACCTTACCTATTGTCCTATCGTCAAATAAAGTTACATGTTAGCTACTCTTTCAGGACTTCTTCTACAACAACTCATGCATTCGTGCCATTAACTTTGCAAATATTAATGTACAAACAAATGCACTCCTCTGTATGTGCTCACAATCCCAGAACCTCACAATTCATTTCAGTCAAAATCTGAGAATGGTTGGGAAAACCTCTTTTGCATTTAATGTTTGGTACTGCCCTTCACATACTGTAGTTTACCTACCAATCAAATTATTCCAGTTCTGTGATGTCTCTCTTCATTTCCTTAATTTACTTCAGCCAGACTGAAACAAGGAGTAAGTTAGACACTTGTCCTTGAACAGTAAAAGGAATATATAAATAATATAGATAAACAGAGAAAACAATAAAGGGGATAACTGTCAAAGACCAAGAACAGTTAAGAGCAGTATTTTGAAGTGTGAAATAACATATTTACTAAGGCAGGCTGTTCCACACTACAGGGACTCTGATTAAACACAAAGACCAAAATAACAGCTGTAACAGCTGGTACAATGTTAATCTAAAGGTCATGGTGGACCGATATTTCACAGAAAATGCTTTAGAACATTTAAATCTACTTTTAAACCTTTGTGCATTAAATGAAACCGGCCAATAAAATTACACCTGTGTCCTTATTGATATAACAAAAGCTTTACTCATTTTTGTGCTAGCATAAATTGGCTGAAACTGTGGTTTTAGGATTTTAAAGAATTTAGTATTCTTGTATTTAATTAATTGTTTTAGGCAAACATTATACTTGTAATGCAGGGTAAACATCTGCCTAATTAATAAACACCCAGTGGGAGTTAACGTTCATATTGAATATATTTTTCTGTGCAAATGTATGTTGAATGCCAACATTTAGTGTGGTGCTTTTTTAGTATAAACGCTAATGCGTCCCCAACAGCCTTTTAAATGCTACATTACTTGTATGGAAATAACAGGTGAACCAGCTTATAAAGTTACATATTTTCTGTTTTAAGTAAGTGCTGTGTGGTTGATCTAATTCATGCCGATGTGAAGAGTGGTTCATGTGGATTTCAAAAAGTACCTGATAAAGTGTTAAAGTGGAAAATTGAGAGTGATTGGTGAGTGTGTTGACGTAACAACTGTGCGCATGGCCCTTTGATGTTCCAGCGGAAGTGATGTAGGCAGGAACGAAATCAAAAGTGGTCTGCTTGAGACGCATGATTGATACAGCTGTGAGCTGTGTCTTTGGCTGTCACTCATTTGAAAACCGTGTGTAAACAGGGTCACTAAATATGTGTAAACAGGGTCACTGAGACACCACCTATTACTCATATCAGACACTTGTGTCTTTATGTTTATTTTAAAATATCTTTGGTTGCTTAATTTTCTGAAGGTCAGGTTGATTATGATGACTAATTCCTGCAGTGAGTCTGAGAGAGTTCCCCTTTTGGCCATCTCTAAACCTGTCTGTTGATTTACGGCTCTATTCTTTATGGCATAGTTCTCCGTATTATAGCCATGTGATAAATGGTCACCTCACGCTGTAAAAAAAAGCATAAGACCAAGCCAGTGTCCAGCAACGTTTCCTACCAAAGTGCGCCCAAAGTGAAACCACAATGGAGGCTTTTCAGTCCAATTCACATGTTGATTTATCTGTTTCTGCTGACCCATGATACACAGGCATATCAAACAGATTCACTCAGTAATATTGGTTTGTCTCACAGACCCCCTGCCTTCACTTCTGCCCATGGCACTGCAGACATATTTAAGACATGCACACCGCTACATTAACTATACACGACACATGATTGATCTGCCACGGAATGAAAACCTGTGTGGATGGAATCCCAATAAATCTGATCTGATCCTTGCTGCTCTCTGAGTAAGGGTTGGAGGGGGTTGGTTATAAGTAAGAGGGTCCTAAAATGTCTTGTAAATTGTCACATACTGCGACGGGAATCAATTGAAGGGTATTCAGGCTTTGGCTGGTGTCACTGTGCATTAAAGGATTTAAATATTCAGGAGAAAAGTGGAGCACAAGTGAGCAGTTGGATTTTCTGACTGTGTAGTATCAGAGGAGTCGTGATCAGCAGGTTTTAAATGCCATAGCAGATGGAAAGCTACGTCGTTGTGCTTTATTACTGTTCTGTCTTTGATATCCCATCCAGTGCTGAAGCAAAGCTCCCTCACCAGCGTGAGTAGTATAACTATGATCATGTCACACTGTCTTCACACTGTTTCTTTACATTAGAACAATCAACACAAGTCAGTTTGGTTTGATCATGCAGTGAATGAATCAACACATTTCAAACAACATCATCATTTACGTCAAAATGCCAAACAGGATTTTTTTCATCCAAGGACACAAGTCCATGGGTCCATTGGACAGATGTGTGATATATCTCTCTCCTCTTTGCTTTATTGCATTTAGACACTCCATCAGACGCCGTTGGCTTTGTCAGCGCGCCATGTAGCGAGATTGAACAGATTGTATGTGCAAGTGTTTAAATGGTTGCGAGGCTGAAGATTACAATGGCGTTTCAAATGTAATCCATTTTGCCATACCACATGGGTGGATCTTTACCTGAGGCTTAAGGGCCTCGACATGGCGCACTGATATTAATATTCCTACTTTGACCCCCAGGTTTATCTCCTGGCTCAGAATGGGCCTTTACGGAGTGACTACGCATGACAGGGAACATGACCAGCCAGGCACAGTAAAGGCATTGAGTCTGTGATTGAAATCTATGCATTTTCCTGTTATTTCTTACCATTTACTAAACAAAAAAACTATATTATGCTTAAGTAAATTAAATTCCAATTAACAAAACTGGTAGGAAGTCTACCTACTGTTCGACTAGCTACGTGGAGATGACAGAGGAGGAGGCCGCCAAGGCTATAAGTTTCCTATTCCTATTAGCGTTATGTTTACAGCGTTATGTGAATGCTCGTTCAGGCCAAGTCCAAAACATACAGCTTAGCTGGCTCATCTGGCACCAGCCAGACTTAATATTTAAGTTTATGTTCTGTTTGTTCAACAGTTGCTGAATAAATGGTTGCTGCATTGCTATTAAACACATTCGAAGAGGATTTGAATTGCTATTTTTATTCTCAATTCTTATCATTTTGGCACTAGTGATCTTTCTTTGGCACCCCTTAAAGAGGTTTAAGCTAGCGCCACTGAAAAATCGCAGTGCCGAAATGATAAGAACTGAGAATAAAAATAGAAATTAAAATCCTCTCTGAATGCGTTTAATTAATTAATTCCTCTATGCAGGAAAGCCCCTGCCCCTGCTGGCTGACCTGGCAATAAACCCACAGTGGCAGGTGACCTGCAGGGTGGCGGAGGAGTGCTCCGTCAGTATTCGGCGGCCCCCAGCTCGTCCTCATATGCATCCGTATGTGGAGCAGGGATCAGTGTAAGACCCTGGTTAAGCTGAAACCACGGCTGCCGGTGCAAAACTAGACCGCCCCCCCTCCCCCCCCGCCGCTTCCACCCCCGCCACCGGTCCAGCTGTCATCAGCTTGCTCTCCCAGTTGACTCGGTGGCTGCACACACATACGGCTGATCTCTGACATGTACACACACATGTACACATGCTGTAATCCACATATGAGCATACCACTTTGTTTTTAATCTACACTGTGTTGGTGTGTGTGGCCTTGTGGTCCACTGACAATGTTTTTTCCTCTGCCCCTCCTGCTTATGTGTTTAGCCGGCATGTATAAAAATAAACCCAAGAATCAATTTAAAGGGCCAGTCCCACCCAAACAACACTGCTTAATAGAATCAATTTAAATGTGTAAAGAATACAACCAGTTAAGATGAAAATGATGATGGAATTTTTAAACTGCCTAGGGCGTGACGCTAGCTAACATTACACAGCAGGTAACGTTAGCCTGCCGTTAGCTGGTATAGTTAGCTGGTTTAAATACGGTTAAAATGCTGACAGCCAAACGGTGTGAAGTTTGACTGTATGTCACTGTAGAACAGTCTGCAGCTAAAGACACAGAGGAGACTAGCTTGTGACTAGTTTTGAGACCGCATGGACACTGCTGCTGTAAACAACAGAGACGGGACTGGTGTTGCGTTTGAGTACGGCTCTCCGTAAGCTTGTGTTGCGTTTAATAGTGTTGTAAAATACCCTTCTGCCATCGAGTGTTTCTTCTTTTTGTTCGTTTAACAGCAAATGGTAGTAAAAGTTGTTCTTATAAGTTATTTCTATTAAGCAGTGTTGTTTGGGTGGGACTGGCTCTTTAAATTGATTCTTGGGTTTATTTTTATACATGCCGGCTAAACACATAAGCAGTTTTATTATGTCATGTACGTCGTTACATTCAAGCCCTTGCCAAATAAGTTGATACAAAGTTAATTAAGAATATTAGCTTCACAAAACTCTGTCTGTATTTCTTAGTATAGCTATGTTTAGAAAATGGTGTCGTCCGGTGACTTTCGCTCGCAGAAACTCGAGTGAAGATAATTACCTCTTCTGAAGAGTCCATCATGTTCTATAAATCCTCCATGTCCTCCTTCTCTACAAGTAACTGCGTGGAGGAGGGGTGGGGGTGGTGTGCAATTCCAGATGGCTTGTGTCATGTGGATTCAACAAAAGTGGTGTCATTACTTAAAATTCCTTATAGGGGCGACATAAAATATGCATTATAGCTTTAAAATTGTATTGAATCGTGAGTTGAGTGTATCGTTATATCCCTACTGCTTAATTTTATTGGTCATGCAGATATTTTTTATTTTGATGTAACCTTTACTCGACTTGAAATGACTATATGAATAATATCATTGAAAAAAATGCATTTGAAAAACTAATGCCAATCTTAATGTCAATCGCAGATCACAGAAAAATCTTACAAAAAAAGGACAGATTTTATCTTTAATAACCTTCAACACAGAGTAAAGTTTCCTCGACTCTTTAAAGCTGCATTAGTTTGTCGCCGCTTGGGGCAGAAGAGCGTCAGAACGGACATAATGTGTATCTTGCCTTTTAGCTGCTATACAGTTTTTACCAGATAGATGTTGAATTTCTGATCCAAACACCAAAAACTGAAACAGAAAAGCTAAAAGGGTGACTGACCGGTTGTAGCTGTTGTTGCAGCTAAAACATGTAAAAGTGCTCCATTGCAAGCAGTCAGAGCATGTCATAAACAACTCTGCCTTTTATAGTTTTCTCTAGAGATGATGTATTGATTTTGCTGAAATAAACTGTCTCCAGGAAAGTAAAAACAATTCCTTATCTTTTGGGATGGCTGTTAATGCAACTCCTAAAACCAAAATTGAGCTTCTTTCTAGGTCTGTTTAGCATGTTGGCAGTATTTGTTAGGTGTCAACGGAGATTGACAAGAAGGACAGGTAAGGGAGGGAGGATACGCGTGACAAAGGAAGCCAGAATAAACCTTAATGACGTCACAATCACATGCTTTCTCTGCCAACTGAGCCAACAGGACACCCTGTGTCACTTTTGGTTAGTATCCAGCCTGATTTTAGATTCATCATGCAAAGTCCAACTGCTCTTTCTGTTTGGATGCTGAATGTCGTCTCTCAACTCCCACCACCACTAACTCCCCCCCCTCTTTGCAGGCTTCATTTCTAAGGTTATCGTTGTCATCATCCTTCATGGAGACTCTCCCTACTGTGTCACTGCTCGGGGGTAATTGAGAAAAATTAAGCGCCACACATGCGGCTTTGAATAGAAAGCAATTACGCTAATCAATTTCCTGTATTACAAATTGCATATGCACCCGCCTGCGCCACACATGCACAAACACTGTTGGTGTCATAATCCACTAGAGGAAGAAGAATGACAAGGAAAGAGGGGAGATGCTGCCCCCCCTCCTCCCCGCGCCATCCCTCCAACCCACAGCGTATCAGTTTTCCTTCTCAACAGGGACAGGACGTTAGACGAGGTGCAAGCAGCACTGCGCCATGAATATAAATGGGCCCGGAGTCTCTGTTGTGCCTGTGAGCGCAGCCATAAACTTGAGGAGGGAGAGCAACACAGCCTGCCAGACTTTAAGATCTGCCCGAGTTTAAGATCTCATCAGATAGCCTTGCATACAAAGATAGCACTCCGAGGACTTGTGCACCTGCAGTATCGCAACACGGATCTGTGCTTGAACATGTGAAAGTGGCCTGTCAGGTCTCTATAAATTGGCGGGAAAAGGATCACGTGGTGATGCAGCGTTGCCTGATTGAATGAAATGTACTACTCCACGCTCATGACCTTGGATAAATTGCTCTGATATCCTACAACCTCCGTCCCTCCCCTGCAGTAAATGTTTTACTGCCCTGGATGCTTGTGACTGGCTGTCAATCAGTGCAATATCCATTTGAAACAATTGTCCATGTAAGCATGCCCACTCTTTGGCCAGTCTCTCCCCCAAAAAATGAAAATAAAATAAAATCCTTGTTTTCCTTCTTTTTGTCTTTCCCGTGTCCTGTCAGCCTCCTCCCCCTCTCCTCTCCTCTCCATCTGCAGAGACAGTGAAGATGGCGTGAGGTCTGGTCTTTTAACAATTGATTAAGCGGATCGGCTCTAAGTGTTAGCGGAAGAGCTGGACAGCTGACAAAGCAGCCGCTAACCTCTGAGATGAAAACCCAGAGGTCGTTTTTAGTCTGCCTGCAGGCTGCAAACACGCAAAGATGCTACAGCCTCACATGCGACAACACAGCACGTCGCCATTTTCCTAAGAAGTCCTTCAAAAGATAATTCATTTTATAGGAGGTTGCTTTAGGTACTTTAAATGGACACCCATAAAAAGTCTCTTTTTTTTGGTGATGTTTTCAACTTGTCCTTCTAGGTGGCTTGTTTACTATAGCCCTATTCGCATGGGATTAGTATCATCTGGGGACCTTGTGTGATTTAGAAATAAAAATCCTGCTAACAACTTGATTACTTTCATTACAGACTACTACTTACTCAATTAAATTTTTTTGACTAATTTTGTCGCCCTGCTTCTTAGGTTATGTTTTTCATTGTGTCATTCATTCCTGTTTTATTTTGTCGCAAGTATGAAGTATCTAAAATGCTTTCAGTGGTAAATCTTCGGTATGTTGTAGTTTCACCACGGCTAACCCACATCAATAACATCCGCCTTTGCATAATCATGTAGCCGAGTGTACTGTAAGTGGAATTGGATTCTCTAAGGGTCCACGGTTTCCTTATGAATTCTACTTCACATCTTTTCTTTATCTCATGGCGTTTTCCATCAATGTTAAAAGTGCAACTGTGTTCCCCTCTCTCAGAACCTGTGTTTTTTTTTTATCTGTCTTAACCTCTTGACTGTGTACCGAACCTTTTTTGGCAGGTAAAGCTTTTTTTTTCCATCAAGTTCCTGTCTCTGAGTTGTGCTATTGATTCCTCTTGCCTGTAGTTTCTCCAGTCGTAAAAAAGAAAGAAAAAAAAACGTAGTCTATTAAATGTTAGATCTCAGCCCAGCGTAATCTTTTCAGATGTCTTCATAACCACCACCTACTTGTTGAAATCTTAGGTTACACTTTACTTGAAGTTTTCTACATAAGAGTGACATGACATGAACGTGTCATAAAACATAAACAAGTCATAAACATTTATGACATAACGCTTCTTTTAGTAAGTGTCATTCGGTTTTGTCATGACAAGTTAGGGTTAGGGTTAGTTAGGGTTCATGTTTCATGACTGTGTCATGACAGTGTCATGTCACTCTTATGTAGAAAACTTCAAGTAAAGTGTTACTAAATCTTATATCAAAATATTAGTCATTAATTGGTTTTCTGTCAATTGACTACAAGTTTCTGCACGACAACCCAGGTCCTCTTGTGTTTATTCCACCACACGCATAAGTCACATCACTTCCTTGACAAAGTAAAAAAGTTAGCTGACACTGGATGAATAAAACGATAAATGTAGAATCCGCCATGAGTTGGCTGTCTTAAATGTTTCAGACAGAAAGAAGCATAACAAACTTCATATAAACTTCATGTAAATATGAAAATATCACTGGAGAGGTCTTTGTCCGCTGAAATTTACTAAATGTGTTACACTACAGTAACATCAGAATAAGTAACATCAGAAATAGAGTAATTAAACTTACTTACTTAAAACAGTAAAGAGAATCAGTCAGTGTCTGTGTCACACAATGACTTTTAACTACACGGCTAAGCGAGTGCAAACTCTGCATCACCCTTTGGCTATCAGTCATGTGTGTGTATGTGTGTGTGTGTGTGTGTGTGTGTGTGTGTGTGTGTGTGTGTAAAGTCTCTACATGTAATGCCTCCTCCATGAACCAGTCCTGTGGATGTAAGACTACATGTGATCACAGCTGCTCGGTGCTGTTTGTAAGGTTTGATCAGTATCTATTCCCAGTAATGGTAATCCTACATGATGAGCTCTAACTGATATATGTGTTAAACAAGTCAGTTGTAATTGCTGCTTAACAGTTTTATTGGATTAATCGTGAATAGCGGACTTAGACTACTGTGTTGGAAAACCTTGTGACTAGAAAACGATAGTATGTGCCCTGGTGCATCAACCTTTGTTTGGACCCATCTGAAGTTCAACCTTCACAGTGCGGACATTTTTTGAATGTTAGGACATTTTGTCCTGTCTTCACTTGTTCACTGAGCAAAATTAGGGTCCTCATACATACATTGTTTGTGTGTGTGTGTGTGCTACGCAATATGTGACAGAAGGAACCAATGCAGTGATTCTCAGCCCATCATACAACATGATGCAGACACGCACACACACACACACACACACACACACACACACACCACACACACACACACACACACACACACACACACACACACACACACACACACACGTCATGTACCTATTGCCCTCATATACATACAATTACTGAAACTAGGATATGGTTGGCATAACTTAATGAACAGCCATTTTTCACCTGCTTAAGTGGTGCCGCTCCGTTCACACCGTCACATTCCACACTCCCATTCATTCTCCGGTGAAGCTAGTGGAGAAATTTCCTCTGGACAGAGTTAAGCCTCTAGCTGTGTGATGGATGATTTTGCCAAAATGATAACCAATTAGGGATGTTTACTAGGGATGTAACGATGCATCGTGAATCGGTTAAATCAAAATCAATGTGTAAAGATTACAAACGCTTGAGATAAGCGTTTGCTTTAGCCTTCTAAAAGTCTTTCAAATAAATCAATCTGAGAAGTGAACATTTCACAACTGTTAAACATACTGTATGTAACCTGTGAGGAGGAGCGGCAAGTAGACTTTTCTTTCTTTGAACCTCTTGTGGAGCAGTGGTTTCCAAATGCTTGTCACAGATTGCATTAGTTGTAATTCGACTTATGCCTCTCAAGATGTTTCATTTGAATAGATTCCAGAGGCCAGAAGAGATAAAACTATCCAGTTCAATTTTATATATAGTGTCAAATCATAACAGAAGTTATCTCAGGACACTTTACAGATAGAAAAGACCACTCTCTATAATTTACAGAGACCCATCAATTCCCCCCAAGAGCAAGCATTTGTTTTTTTTAAAGATAATTCTTTGGGCATTTTTAGGCCTTTATTGACAGGACAGCTGAAGAAATGAAAGGGGAGAGACGGCGAATGACATGCAGCAAAGGGCCGCAGGTTGGAGTCAAACCCGGGCCCGCTGCGTCGAGGAGTAAACCTCTATATATGGGCGCCCGCTCTACCAACTGATCTATCCGGGCGCCCAAGAGCAAGCATTTGTAAGCATCCAGCACGTCACAACCAATAAGCAAAACAATGCATTATACTTATATGCAGAAAACATATCTTTTGGTTTTCTTTCTTTGTGTCTTGTCAGTCATCTTATGACCCCTCAGATTTATCTTGCGACCCCTTGTTGGAAACCACTGTTCCAAAGGCTAGTGAAATACTTTTTGTTTTGTAATTTGGGTGAACTGACCCTTTTTAAAATGACGCAGGAGCATCGAAACCTCTCAACAAGGATTCTATCTTTATCTTAAGTCGGACATCAGCCGTCAGTGTCATTGAATATTCCCCTCCCACATGTGTCCCACGGTTCTATGCTGCATAGATGCAATATGCCTTTCCTCCATGGGCTGCGTGGCTAGATACCACTACAGAGGCAAGTGAAAAGATATGTTTGTTGTTGTTATAAATTAAATATTGGATGCTGGTCAAAGAGGTGGGAAGGAGACGTATCTGATCTACAGGACGTCCCAGTAGATTCCTTGTCTCACTGCATCACTGTCCCCTCTAATTTGAACCCATCAAACCAACAAACCTAAACTATACCTTCCTCTGACCTCCTACTATTGATTACTGCCATAATTCTACTCATGTCTCTGTCCAGAAAGTTTCAGTTGGTCAGGCTTTTGCAGTCCATGACAGAATAATGCAACTGGTACTTTGAGATAAAGGGACAGTTATGGATATATAATATCAGTTGTTATGGATGAATCCCTCCCTGTTTAGCTCCCGGTGCAGAAAGCACCTGAGGACACATTTCTGATAAGCAGCTGCTTCTACAGGTTATTACACTTTGTAGCTGATGATTTAGCTAATACCGTGTTGCCGTGTTTATATTAAATATGTCTTTGTCCTTGTTCTGCTCTGCTGTCTTTTTATTTATTGCCGTGCCTTGATTGTTTCTCTGGGTTAACTTAAAAGGTCCTACACCTTTACAGCGCCATCAGACTATTTCCTCATTCATCTTTCATTTTGTTCATCTGTTCTACACGTCAGTTGATTACGTCAGACACTTTCAGCACTCCTCTTACTGAAATAACACTACTGAGCTGTCGGTTTGCCAATTCAAATCTCATTCCCATGCCTCAAAAAAAGGGATAAAAAAAAAACTGTTCTGTATTCATTGAGCCAAAGTGCCACAACGGATTCTTCAATAATTACAGGAACCTCTCATTCTCTCGCATCCTGAAAAGTCACTCTTCAGTGGCAGTTCAATTTCCCATGCAGCAGCAGCCGCGGCATCAGCATCCCAGGTCCGGCGGACAGGTATCAAAGCCCCTCTCAGCTGCTCTAACTGTTTACAATGACGCATCGATCCGCTCTGCTTAATTCCCCTCCGGCAGCTCGCTGAGTTAAAGCAACAGTTACAGCCACCACACGCACCTACAGCAGGCACAAAAGCCAAACACAGCATGCTGCCTGATTCCCCACCGACAAGGATCCTGTCGAGTCCTGCTTTTGATCTGATCCTCTGCGCTCTGACAATTCCTCTATTGACAGTTAGAAGAGAGGAAGGGGGGGTGGTAATGCTACTTAAAAACTACAACACATCTCTAAAAGCAACAAAAAGAAGCAGAAAGAATCTCCATGCTTGGCTACACTCAGTTTTTAAAGTGTAAAAAGAACATTTTAAGGGCAGATTCCACCTTTAACCATAAGCAGACAGATATATGTTGTAATCAGTGAAGGGATGACACATCTAAGTGCAGCACTAAGTGGTAGATGAAGGTGATCAGTTACCTGTGTTGGCAATCCACATCCAGCCCTGGCTCGTCACCACTCATCCCGTGTCTGCGGCTTCAGCTGTCCTGTTTCCGTTTTTCTTCTCCCCCCCCCCCCCACACACTCTTTGCTTATCTCTTCCTTCTTTCTCTCCCCTTTGTGGCCCTCTTCTTCTCTTCCTCTCCCTCCTCCTTTCCTCTTCCTCTCACTGCACTTGTTTGAGTCTATTTCAGTGGCAGCAACAGAGGAGCCCGCTGTGACGGTGGCATGGTTTCCAGCACTTTGGCAGAAGGTCACATTATCACTCGCTGGTAAAAAGGGGGGGAGGGAAGAAGAAGAAGAGGAGGAGCGGGAGGAGGATGGACGGATGGAGAGCGAAGTGAGCAGGTGCCGGAGGAGGAGGAGGAGGAATAAGAGAAACAAAATAAATGAACAAATCAGTGCTGTCCACAGTTGCGCTTGAGCTCTTGGCTAAATGTTCCAGATTTGAATTGAAGTTAAGACAGCTAGATCAGGTTTGCAGGTAAGTCCCAGAATGCCCAGAATGCTTTGAGGAGAAACTTGTCACTGTGGATATTTGTGTTTAAAGGAGTTGCCTTTTTAAGGTCTACAGCAGCTGCCCACCTCTGGGGAAAAGATAATTCCTCTCTTGGCAGGATAATGAGACTTCAGAAAAGCTCCAGAAGCTGCCAGAAACTTACACCATGTTATATATCAGCGCAAAAACAAAGGCTCCACATTCAGCTCTTCAGTCTTGTCCGCCACTGCCCGGTTCATACAGACACAGATGTACTCCATATCTGGCTGAGGTACCTGTCCACACTGTGAGTCCCATCTATCACAGATTGTCCAGGGTGACCCTTATCTCAATTTCCCAGTCTGCCTTTTTCGCCCCCCAGTGGTGCTCTTGTGGCCACTCCATCAAAATAAGACTCGAAGAAATGATCCAGCTGCCTGGGAAGAGGCTGTCGGTGGCCGGCGACAGATGGCCGAGGCAGGGGGACAGATGCGAGTCAGCCGCTGGAGTTTGGAAATATCTTTCTTAAGTGTCTGTTTTGCATGGATCCGCCACCCTGCCTCCCCTTGAAACACTCCTTGTTTGTGTGGTCTTGAGAGTTAACTGGACTTGTTGTCCCGTTGGTCTTTTCCTACCTGTGCTTCCTCCATCAGCAGAGATGTCACTCTGGCTTCACTGCCCGGCTGTAATCCTGACTCCTACACTCCATGTCACAGGAAGGGCTTGTGAGCTCTAATCATTATGTAGTAAGGATTTATCCTCTCATTCTCCCTCCCTTCTCTGTGTTTCCCTTACTCCACCCCTCCCGTTTATTTCCCTCCCTCTGCTGTTGGAGCGCCGGCCGTCTTACGATTCTCAACATACGACAGCCTCTTTTTCCACCATCACCATATAATGCATCATATCTCCTCCTCGGGACCCATTCATTTGTCAACTCGTTCTTTTGTAATTTTTGGCATCTCCTGTTCCGCTCTGTGTCTTGTCTGTCTTGCCGCAGCTCACATCAACAGGTTTGTCCTTGAAACGTTCTCTGGGACAGGCAGAGTCCCTGCTCACCTTTTCCTTCCTATCTTTGTACTTTATCTCAAAGTATGAGCTGTATGTGCCTGTGTACATACAGTATGCGTTAATGTACAGTATCTGTGTATGCATGTACAGTATTTCTTATACTCTACTATGTGTATAGTACATAACATTATGCAAGCATGCATTAGAGCCTAACTAATCTGGATCAACAACAGTTAATTTACTGGATAATCTGGCGGACTATCCGGCGGCACCGGATGTTCCGTCGGATGTCCCTCGCCTTGCAAAACTCTGTGAGTTTTGGGAACCCACAACAGACTTCGAGCTAGTAAGCTACACGCTGAAAATAGCAAGTTTAACCCTTGTGTTGTCTTCCCGTCAACCTTGTTTTTTGCTTTTTCCAACGTTTTAAATTGTTAAATTTTTCTTCTATACAATTTTAGCGCTTATTTCTACGTCCCATATTTTCTGATATAAAACAAAAATTTAAAACGGGTCAATGTGACCCGAAGTCAACCCGAAGAAAGGGTTAAAGAAAATTTGGATCATGCAACAAGGCAGGCCTGCTTGGTTCTTTGGGAAATGATTGTAAAGATTTAGAAAGAATGTGTTTTGGCATGGCATTTACTTTCTAACTGGGACGTTTTGGGACCAATTTGCAGGGATTTGCTATGGTCAAAATACACCCTGCGATGCACTGGTAAGAGCAAATGATGTTTAACCATGTATCCAGCTAATTTAAATAGCTCACTGTTTTGTGTGAACAGTTAAATTAATTGAATATTTTATGTGGGGTTTTCTTTTGCGGGGTGCAAATGTTCCACCAAAACAAGTTCCTTCCCAAGACTATTTGGAGATCCACCATCGCTGCGACTGGAGGTTAGCGCTGCCCAAGATGATATTGAATGGTTTAAAGAATTGCAAACAACCCAGACCGTTTTTCTATCCTATCCAGGAGTGTGTGTGTGTGTGTGTGTGTGGAGGGGCCAGACCTTACTTCACAGCGTTGTGGAGTAAGGTCTGGCAATGCTAGACTAGAGCCTGACTGACCGACAGTATCAGGGCACATGTCGGCCCATATTTTGCAAGACATTTCAGTACAGAAATACCAAAGATTAGTTTGAGGTGAGCTGGTCCAGACAGTGTGCGGTTAAAACCGATCGATGATGCTGTTCTTCCCTCATTATTCGCCGTAAAGTTTGCTGGAATTGATGCTGTGTAGCGTTTTATGTGGAGTGAGCACTTCGCACCGTACACAGTTTAAAAAAATTGCCTTTTAAATGCCACATTGCTTGCAAGAAAATAACGGGAGTTATTACGGGAGTGAACAAGCTTTAAAAGTAACGTATTTATACCGATGTTAAGCGTTGTTCGAAAAACAAATACTGATAAATACTTAAAGAAACTTTAAAGTGTTAAGTTGAAAACGGAAATCACCCCCAATTTGGGGGCATTGTCATGTTGAAATAGGGAAGGATTTTCCCCATATTGTTGGCAAGAAGCCAGAAGCATGCTTTTGTCTAAAACAATATTCTATGATGTAGCATTAAGACTTCATTGGAACTAAGGGGCCCAAACCAGGAAGAACTGCCCAAGACCGAATGTATATAAATGTGTGGGCAGGGCTGTCCACGTACATTTGCAGGAACACAGTTTGTGTACCAGAGTGCTAACATAATTTTTTTTCAAATATATCAGCTTTACAAACCCAGTGTGGGTCAGGCTTAAATGTACAGTATTAGTATGATTTAATTTTCTGTTTGTATGTGGGATCAACTTTAGCCTTTTAGCAGAAAATTATGAAAAAATGAAAACGACAGATTTGTCTGTTTCTCATCTTGTTTCTGGAGCGGGTCTAATTAAGAGTTAATAAGCTACTTTGTTTCATAACTGCTGGGCTTGAGCCAAATACCTGAAACTGGCTGATTACCAGCTGCAGTTTGTTGTTCATTAGAAGATCTTTAAGTTGGAGAAAACTGATCCATGAAGAGATATTGTGTCTACGATAACTTTTTCTGTGGGTGTGGGAAAACTAAGTATTCAGTAAAATATTCAGATATTGACACATCTGGAAGGTGATTTAACCTCACCCTGTTTTATGGATGTTAGTAAAACCCACTTCTGACTTAATTGTAGCAGCTTCACTGACTACATTCGATTCGATGAATCAAAGTGAGCCCTCAGTTTTGAAGCTCATGCTGTCGTCAATAAATGTCTTTGAGAATTCTGCACAGCTGGATTGCAATGAATCAGGGCTGTGACGTTTTATTCAAGGCACCAAACCATCTGAGAGGTAATGTGTAGAAGCATTTTGGATTTGACACCCTGGATAGAAAAATTGTGGCATGGTCCATGAAGACCGTTTGCTGTACTGCAGCTGCCTCACAGTAACGTAATTACGACACCTAACCTGGATGTACAGTATTTAAAGAGGGGGCTTTTACATAAATTAGAAGTAGGGGTGTCACGATACCAAAAACTCAGTAATCAGTGCCAAAACCAGTCAAATAACACGATTCTCGGTGCCGATTTCGATACCCGGATTTTCTAAAATTCCATGTACTTTAACATGAAACATGAACTTCTTTATTAAAATATTTGAAAAATATCAAAATGTCATAACAAGACATGCAAAACATGTGCAATAGAGCATATAACAACATAATAAAGTGCAATGAATGGTATAGTGCAACAACTAGTGTCCCCAGACACATTCCAGACTTGCAGGCATCTTTTCAAAAGGTACTGTGCAAAAACAACAACAGTGTTTCTAACAGTTGCGTGACCAGAGACGTTACAAACCCCGGGTAAATATTGAAGATGTATTTGAAAGATGGAGACAGCTTAGAACCCAAAAGGATGCCGAGTTGGCTAATGTCCTCCTGAACAGGTAGCTAAGCATTAGCTTCAGGCTAATTGATCACGGCTACAAGGGACGGGCATTTTATGTCATTTCAACATTTGTGTACTCACATTGAATTATATAGCTAGAGTACCCGAGTTGGTTACTCGCAAAAACAATTGAGACACAGCCATTAAAGTGATCCTGACTGGTCCTTGATAACCATGGCTAACGTCGCCTTGCTAACTGCTAGCTAATGTTACCGGAGGACCAGGCAAGCGGCCATGGCAGTTTACAACGTGTAGCCTGTTCAGCAGCCGTAGCCGACAATGGTGCGTTATTTGAAGCCAAGAGAGGGGGGCTGTATATCGGAAAGAGAATATTACAGGTTCCCCAAGGTCTTACAAAGCTTAGCTAACACTTGTCCGATTTCGGATTTCAATTGAATGCATTTTTGTGAATGTCAGAGGTCTCGTTAGGAGGATGCTAGCTAGCTCTCATTAATGGACTCCAGCTCACCGCGGCTCTATCAGTGAGACTCGCGGACAAGAGGCGTTTATTTCCCCGATTGTTTGTTTAAATAACTCAACACACATCCATTATGTTGTTCAGTAATTAGAGTTATGCTGAGCTAGGCTCAAAGAACTTTTTAAACTGCCCGAAATGATACCAAAGTTCTACACTAGTATATATAGGTTATGCACTCATAAAACGATAAAGGATCAGAAGTTTATAAGTACCTTATGTAAATAAACTTGACTGCTGGCTTCTGCTCTCTGCTGTTGTTGTTGCTGCTGTGAGACGAGTGCTTAGGAAGGGCATCTACAAATTACAACACCCGAAAAGAGATGCAAAAACAAAAAAATTTTTAATTTAACTTATTTTTTATGTAATTAGTGCTGTAATATAACTAGCAGGAGACAAGTAATAATTGAGGTAAGTTTGGAGACATTACCTTATTTAATCATTAAATTAATACATTATTTTGTTGTATCTCTTTCGGTGTAGTAATTTATAGACCGCCCTAAGCATCTCGTCTAACTGCAGGTAGCAGCAGCAGCAGCAACAGCAACAGAGAGCAGAAGAGAGCAGGCAAGTGTTCATAAACTTCTGGTGTACTTACAAACTTTCCAATCCATCGTTTTATAAGAGCATAACCTTTATATACTAGTGTAGACCTTTGGTATCATTTCGGGCATTATTAGTGGGGTCATTTAAGAGATACAAACGTGGGTCCATTAGCCCCGCGCTAAGCTACTCAGCGGCTAACGCTACTCTACGCTAACTCGCCCAGTGTTAGACCCAGGTGAAAAAAGCTTCTGGGGGGGTGTTTGGCTCGAGGTCATGGTGCAAAGGACCCTAGGGTAAATTACTCCGAACCATCACTTTAACTGGAACCTGCGGTAAGAGATTGCGGGCGTAACAAGCTCGCTGACCGCGCTCTCAGTCACTCACCGGCCGGCCATTTAGCAGGAAGAGGGGAGGGAGAACAGCGAGCTGCAGGCCCTGGAGCTCTGTCAGGGCAGCGGCGTTTGGTAGTCCAGTCACCCAGAAAAGGGTAAGTTTGCGCGGGTATTGAGCACCGGGCTGCTGGCCGTGACGGAGCTCAATCTAGCTCACAGCAGGCCGGGGTCTGTGACGGAGGACAGGCCAGGCGGCGATGTAGCAACCCAGGCAGCACCGGCCGCTGAACTCTGACACACAGTCGGACAAAATTTGCAATTAGCCATACATTTTCGTAAAATGGCCCATATTTGAGCTTTACATAGTTGATTTCTCGCATAAAAAAGTTTCAGAAGTGAATTTTGTAATGGAATAGCAGAGAGCTGCGTGACCTAGATTCAGAAGACTACCTGATCTCAGGTCAGTTGTGTAGCCTATGTAAATGTTGGGGCGTGACCGTTTTCTTAATACACCCATGGGCGTGACAAAGGTACAGGTCTTGGGATGCTTACGTCAACTTTGTTGAGATTCGCCCGTTTTCAGCGGCAGTTTCAAAATATGAGATTTTCATAGTAAAGGGGTGTCAATGGGATTTTGAGCTTCTATGTATGTCCTATTTACCCACCGAACTGTCCTTATTCAACTATGACAAGGTAAAATCGGTTTTGCATTCTATCACCCCTTTTAAAAGAATGCACATAACATGTCAGTCAGTCTATCTAACATTTATTTAATTTGTTAAGAAGTACGTAACATGTATTTTCTGCTTGATGTCGTCGTCGTCAGTACCATTTAAACAGAACTATTTAGGTGAATCATTGGTAAAAATAAATAAATAATAAATATTGATTCTGGGGAAAAGAATAAAAAAATTCGGGGAATGGTACAATGATCACTGCAGAGTTTCTTCTTCCCACTGCGACTGTGCTAAAATCCAACTTCAGCTTCCACCTTGGCTGACCTTTGTCATCATCAAACAGATGTTCTCTCCTTGCTTCTTTCACCTGTTCTCCTCTCAGCACAGTCCCTTTGGGGTGTTGTCAGCAGGATGTGTAAAGTAAGATTTTTGAAAGGTCACGCAGCTTTTCAGGATATGAAACAGCAGCGAGACGGACTTGACTTTAACGGGCTGTCTGCAGGTGACCCATGTCTCTCTCCTTCTTCTCTGGAACACACCACCAACATGTTGCCTGAAGCTATTTTAGCTCCACTTTCCTATTAGGGTCAGGGCGTGAGCCCCCCCTAGAGTTCAGAGCAGAGAAATACACCTGCTGATTTGCATGAGAAATTATTGTTCAAAAACACTCTTATCTGTGCTTCCTAATGCACTTTGCCTAATCCTTAACATTTTAGTATTTCAGCCTGTGCTCTGCTTTTACACCTCACCCGAGACTTTCGATAAGCACATCATCATTTTGTGAGCACCCATTTATGCACTTGCAGGTCACAATTGCATATATGACATTGCCAAGCTGCAAACAATCTCCCAAAGACAATTGCAAACTGTAGCAGAGCACAAGAAGCCATTAATCTTAATTTATTTCGCCGTATGGATGAATCCTTGGAGAAAGCAATCCTTTCTCCATGGCAGGAGGACATCAGTGGGATTTTATGAGGCCGTCAGGGCTGCTCTGAGAGATGTGTCGTCAAGGCCATATTTGTTCCTCTGCGGCCGATGGTAGAGGCTGGGCTGCATGACCCCAATCGATCGCTGTACCATAATAAATGTCCATGAACCCTCTGCTTGTGATCAACAGCTTATAGAGTTGGCTTTCCTCGATCGATAGGTGATCGATAAGGCAAACAGATGGGACTGTAAAGCAAGAGATAATCACATGTCGGCTGGTGTTGGGTAGGTTTTCAGGTTCGCGCTTGTTATTGGATATAATGGGAACTTCTGCCTGCGGCCCCGCTTGGTGTTAGCCAAGGACGGACACATGATACTGCAACATACTGATCAATGGTTAATGCTGGTCCTTCCATAACTTTAACAAGTCACAGCTAATGATAATGTTTATGAATAACTCATTAAGTAGAATGTGTTGTTGTCTCTGTTGATTCAAAAATTTTATTTAATTGCAGACCTTTGATCAACCTAGCCATTACAAGCAGAGATACAGCACTTTATGTAAATTCAGAGTTGCTTAAATCCAAAGTACAAGGCCGCAATGCGTAGAGTTTTTATGTGATCATAGCAATTGTTTTAAGTTTTTGTTCATAGAAAATGATCAGCTCTGCGGGGGTAGACTTGCATTGCTGTCTTCCACTGTGTCTTGACTCATGATTATCATTGTAAGAATGAGGTACATAAGCACTTTTAAGAGCTTTACTTTGGTCTGTTAAAGCAAGGCTGTATAACTTCTTGATCAGATTTTACCCCGTAATATTACTTTTCCCATGTGCATTCCACCTTGACATAAAGTTTGTTTATATACCTGTGTTTAGCTCATTTAGCACGTTTGCATTTGCATGATGGGTATCACACGTATCCTGTGTGGTTCTAAGTAACAGAAATTAAAGCTACTGCAGGCATTTATAAGTTGCAACTCTCGTGTTCTGCGAGGTAAAATTACTGTTTTTATCTATATCTGGTGGCTTAGAAGAGAGCATAGATAGCGGCTTCCCCGTCGGAAAGTGCTGTCTGACAGCTAGGTAAAGCGATGAACATATTCTTAATATAGGGTAGACTTAAACTGATATACTTTTTTTTTAGGTGTCTAAAATACGTTTAAATGCTCCCCCCCCTGTCCACAGCAGTACATTGCTCCGCTTCAGTGCCAGTACTCCAGTTTGCTTCTCCAAAGTGGGGGAGTGCCAACCGCCATGTACTATAGCCAATACACTGACTATGGATGAGTAGTAGTAGTTTTAAGGTGTTTTATGGTATGAATTAAATGGTTCTGCTCTATAGTAATACCATTTTTTTTTTTATGAACTGGAATAAATTTGTGTTGACTCAGTACCAACAATGGACATTAGATTGTGATGTGTAAGAAGATTCACTGACAGAAAAATTACTGCTAATTATTTTCGAGCAGTTCTGATACACTTCATTTGAACCCGATTCAAACTCCTCAAAGACTTATCTCTGCAGACTGACACATTCTGCATGCTGTTGCTGTAGGCTGGCATTCATAGTAAACTATAAGGCTTGGCCGAGCAGGTGGGCTGAGGGAGGAAGTAACACATGTCAGGGGCGGCGGCAGAGGAAAAGGCAGGCATATGCTCTCTCTTTGTGGCCTGGCCTACCCGCTTCACCGGACAATATGGCAGAGAAGCACACCATCCTCACAGACGGCAAACCAAACGTCATCTCAGCCGTCTCCTTGGCTCAAACTCCATGCGCTCCTCTTTTCTATCTGGGTTAGCTTGGAGCTATTTTCAGAAGTGTTCTTTTGACTGAGGCGGGGTAAAACAGCGAAGTAAAAGGCCAAACTTGGCTGTTGTAGATCCCAAGAGGGAGGCCGGATTTATCCTCGTCGTCGCCAAGTATTGACCAGTGGCATCTCGGTTTACACCCTGAAAACTGTGTTCCTCTGTTGCACAGCGAGGCTCTCAGTGCTCTCTGTCTGCTTCACTCCAACGCTAGTGCTTCTTACAACACAGTATAAATCCCAACAAACAAATATTAGTTCTCATCATGTTGTTTGTTGATGAATGGTTATCAAATGTCTTGATTTATTTGCCCTCTTTTCAAGAATGAACAACATGTGCTTGGCCTACAGTCTGTGGCGGTGGTGTTTAATAATAGCAGCTATTAAGTGAGTATTGATTCAGCTCTTTTCAGGTCACAAGGAGTCCATAAAACTGTTCTAAATTTCAAGGTTTTTTTTAGGTTACATAGACCGTTGATTTAAGTGTTTCAGTGTGAAGTATGACTTTGACTTTTACCCAAAAATCATATTCGAAGATTGTTTGTTTATTAATATTAATATTTGAATATATTCAAATATTAATATATAATATTTTGACCATTAAATGCCTTCAGTAAGACCTAGATATTCTGTCCATCAGAGGGCAGTGTATCAGTCAATGGCAGGCAATGATGTTTTCAGAAGAAAAACACACTTACACGATATACTTTTTTAAAATTAAAAGTCAGACCCTGGATTAAACACAAACAGTATGCTTTCGACAGGAAGTTCAGAGCTTTCACCGTAGCCTACGTAAGTGGTCTGATGATTATGCGCTGGTGTGTGCGTCGAGCCGGCGTGTGTGTGTCTTGTGTGGGGAGTGTGTGTTAGAGTGAGAGAGTGACGGTGATTACTGGTAGCTTCAGAGTGAGTAGGGACTCTAGAGTCATAGTGTGAGGAACAAAGTGTCTCCCCTGTTCTTTCTGACCACGGTGAGACATCTGGAGCAAGAAAAGTTAACCCTCTCCTTGATTTCATGAAATGCAAGCCACGGCAACAACGTGTAGTTACATTTTGAAATGCGTGAAAAAGCCTCGGAATCTGAATTGAAAAAGTTTACAAGCAAACACATTTACAAAAAAGAATGCCCATAACCGGTTTGAATATTAAGGGCTGTCTAATATTCGTTCAAATATCATAATTTTTGGAAAAATTCAAATTATATTCGAATAATGAAATTCGGAGATCAAAGCCCTAGCGTGAAACGAGTCCTACCTGCACTATACTGAAATATATTAATTGAAATCATGTTAAAACAATGGTTATATATACGTTACCTAGACGTTTTATGTCCTGCAACTTAGCAAAGGTGACTATTCACAACACCAGTTTTGGTTTATTTTTTGGTTTGTTTAAACAACCTATTCTATGTTACGATTTCCTGACTCTGCTCTATTGTGGTCATTAGAGCAAATTACTTTCCTCGCTAAGTAACAAAGGTGATGTAAACAAATGTAAACAATCTGTGAAATTAAGCGTCCTTCAAAACCAAATGTTTTATTCCCTTTCTCCATCATGTTAACTGTCCTGTGGCGTCGTTCAGCTCTTCGCACCTCTTTTTTACCAGCCTCGGCTGGCGAGTCCGCTGGGTGTCCTGAGGCCGTCTGGTGTCTCCGTCCAGCAGCCAGTGGCGTTTCGGTCGGGGCCTGAGAGCCTGGACACAACTTGTCATGCCATTAAGCATCTGTGCACTCTGGGAACTCATGCCGAGACCTGTTGCCTGATGGATCATGCAGTCACTGTAAACAACTCAACAACAGCGCTCAGGCCTCTGGTCCACTTTCTCTGTTTCCTGCCATATGTCGCCAAAAGAAAAAAAGTTAACAAAAATCATCTAAATATACTGAAAATGAGGCTCTGCTTCATTTTTATGGAGCCTGTTTGTTTCCTCAAACACTATCTACCACCTGCAGCTGAGCTTAGCTTGGCTCTATAGTCACAAACGAGTGTACACAGAACCGATGTCTTACAATCTGCTACTGATAAACCTCCGTCAATCTGCTACTGATAAACCTCCGTCTTTGTCAAACACACATCCTGATTGCAGACACATGGCGGTGTTATCCTGTAACACACAGAACTGCACACCAGAGGGGAGAGATGTTTGCAATCCAAAGCTATTAGCTCATCTGTCACAGAGTGATGGGACGCGTCTGTGTTTCTGGGCAGACAGTTACTGCAGCTGATGTATGGGATAGAAAAATTAAAGATGCATAAGTGTACTGCAGAGGCCCTGCGGCTAACTGTGCTCCAACAAGACATCACAACCTGCTTATAGGCAAGTGTAGTTATAGAACCCCAAATCACAAGTGTGTCCAGTAATTTTTGATCTTGTTGGAAGACTTTGATACTTGAAACTTGTCCACATACTTTTGTATACTGTTGGTCTGGGCTGTTTTTAATAGTTTGGGCTAGGCCTCTTTGTTACAGAGGAGGGAAATATAAATGCAACAGCATACTGTACATATACGTTAGACAATAGTGTTGTTCCACCTTTGTGTCAACAGTGTTTGTCCTTTTTCTGTTTTATCATGACAATGCTCCTGTGCACAAAGCCAGCTCCAAATTGAAATGGTTTTCCCAGTTTGGTGGGGAAGAACTTGACTGGTCTGCACAGAGTCCTGACATCAAGCCCGTCCAACAGCTTTGGAAACTTGAACGTCGACTCTAAGCCAGACCTTTTCACCCAACATCAGTGTTGTTGGACCTCACTAGAGCTTTGCAATATGACCAAAATCTTCTATCCCAATACTTGTCATGTCATTTCTCTTGTTTTTCTGGTAATTTAATAAAAAAAAAAAAATAAAATCAAATAATTTTGTATACTACTGTAAGAATTAAATACCTGACAAATAAAAAGTACTTTCTCATTTTATTAAGAACTTTAGTGCAAAATGAACATAACGTGCAAGGATCAGAACATAAAGCGTTGTCCAAGTGATGTTATTATTGCGGTAACGCAGTTTGATATGCGCGAAAAATATCTACGATAGACGTTTTGACGATGTATATCGTCATATTGCCCAGCCCTAGACCCAGCTCTTGCGGCTGAATGGAAGCGTATTCCTGCAGCCAGATTCTAACATCTGGTGGAAAACATGAAAACAGAGAGTGTACTTATTTTGGGTATCCACATTCTTTCAGATTCATGAAGACATGAAGTGCCTCTGTTTAGTATGTTGAATTTAAATACATATTTCAAAACGCCTTTGGTGTTTATTAATACCCCCAAAGTGTTTGGGGTGTTTAATATACACCCCAAAGTGTTAATGAAACAAATCTTTTCAAGTCGTGATTGTTCTTTACTCTCCAGTGGAACGATGGGAACTTGGGTCATAAGATTTTATCTTTTTGTTTCCTCCTGTGTGCTGTGGCAGGCTCAGAGGTCTGATTGAGGACGTTCTCTGCAGGTAGGCGTCACTTGTTAGCACCATCCCCGAGACTTCACACACATGCTGCGGCTGAGAAGTGTGTCCTCAGCACCTGCACAGACAGCTGCTGTCATCACCAGTGTGCCAGCGCCCTCTAAAGGCTGCTTAGAGAGATAGCCTGACACCAATCAAACACTGTTTTAGCATCCAAAGCTTTGGCCCTTTTGGCTCAAAAAGGGGAAATGTAAAAGAAAAAAAATACATTGCATTTGTGAGGTATCCACAGTTTCCATGCTCTACATGCAGGACACCCACCTGCATGGGCCTTTTTTGGCTTTGGTTCTACAAGAGCAGCCTTGCCAACCAGTCCTATAATCCACAGGGTGAATAAAAATGGATTTGGCTGGAACAGACGCCCGGTAAGCCGCCTTAAACCAACAGGCAGGATCGCCCACAACACACATTCACTCATTCATGTACATCCTCATTTTCCCCAGGTCATACTTTCTCTGCAGTAACACCAACCTGCAGGTCTGTAAACACACATTTTTATTCCAAAACGTTTTTCGTCTAAAATCAGATTTGACATGCAAAGACAAAAAAAAGCAATATTTTATCATTATCCTCCCAGTCTATTTAAGACCAAAGGTGCAGAATAAAGCATCTTAATCCCATTAATAATAATGCCCAGCACAGACTGAGTGATCAGTTTGACAGCAAAGAGAGAAACCTCTGGAAATGCCTCTTCACAACTGAATGCTTGAGACCGCCCGATAATGATTTTTTTTTTCCACCACTGAAGCAGCATAACTGCACATGTTTGTGGAGGATGGAGGCTGTCAGGGTGAGCGAGTGTGTCCTGGCACGCTGTGCTCTCCTCCCTCTGTCTCCAGAGGCCTCGGACAACAGACGGGTCACAGCGAAGCCACGTTTTTAAATCCGGTGTGCAGATGGACACCAGTAGTTGTTCTAAATCCTGAGCGCCTTGGCACTGGGCGGCATCAGAGAGAGGAGAGAGCAGGCCTAGACCGATACTTCTTCATGTCGATATTGTGATTTTTACTATGACCCACATCTAGGCTTTTACCTGTGATATCAGAGCTGTTTTTGCAGCAAAAGGTCCCCAGTAATGCTCCATTTGAAATATACATACAAGAATTATATTTGTAATTATATTTACAGCATATTATTGGCTGAAATGATTCCAATGTGCTGCAGTTGTAGCTCCAGGCGTCTGAATCGTAAAATCTGTGATATGATTAAATTAGCTTTTAGGATTAACGATCCTTCTAAATTTCTGCTAATTTCTGGCTGTAGCGTCAATTGATTTTAGTAAACATATTTAATATTTAGATTAAAAGTAATAATGCATCACAGTTTGCCCTCATTTTTTCCCCAACTATAATTAACTGTTAGTAATTTGGGTGAATCTTCCCTTTAGGTTCATTTACAGGTGGAGACTTTTTGTGTGCAATGCTGTTATCGACGACTTCCTGTGACTTGTGGCAAGTTATTATTATTATACATAGGTTGGGCTGTGCTCATCAGTTTTTAGTATTTCACTTTGTTGTACCTCTATTCTGTATGACTTGCTTCGTTTCTGTCAGTTCCACCTTAAGAAGTAAGAAATTCTGTGTAGTTTAAAAAAATATATGTCTTTCAGACATATAGGTCTCACCGTAGAGGGCGGGGCTGATTGAGTCAGATTGTGAGAAGTGAGAGAGATCCAGAGAGAGAACAGAGTTTCTCATTTATTTAAATTTGTTCAGTTCCTCAGAACTCAGTTCTTTGTGCATTATTGCCCAATTAAAAGTGTATCCCATGTAGTGATTAGTTGATTCAACAAAAAACCCAAATCTCTGGATCCAGCTTTTTAAATGTGATGATTAAATTGCTCTTTTATATTCTTGTCTATTTATTATTTTCGAGTTTTGGACTGTTGGTCGGACAAAACAAACAATTTCAGCATGTCTAGATCTTGGCAACTTTTTTTATTTTTAGACGTTTAGACTAATGTACTGTTTAAGTACATTAGTTTATATTAACAAACTCATGATTATTTCCCTTCACACTTCTTCTCTCTCTCTCTCTCTCTCTCTCTCTCTCTCTCTCTCTCTCTCCATTTCCTCTTTTCTCAGCCTCATTTCCTCATGTGTCCATCTGTCTCTGCTGTCATTGATTCGCTGCCTCGTGCCAACATAGTGAGTTTTCAAATGCCCGGTTCTCCCATCACCCAATTTCCCATCTGACCTTGCATTAGGCCGCGTGTTCACCTAATTCCACAAATTGTGGCCGGAGCTCGTGTTCTGTCGAGCCCAGCACTTTTGTTTCCATTTATAGCGCGGCGTTTTTCAGGATTCTTGTGATTGCTTTCCCTAAAAGGTTGAAGGAGGGAAGGTGAATTTCAGCCCATCTAAATTCCTGATGACAGCACCTCCACACTGTTGTAACAAGTATTAAACCACAATCACATTAAGCCGCCCAGAATGGAGCGAGTGTCACACAGGCCAGTATTTCTTCTTGCCTTTGTGCTTCATGTGTGAGGGTGGAAGCGCCCTGCGACTGAGGCTGAACAACTTCTTTAAAGGTATATATGCAGCACGGCAGGCTGAGAAACATCCATTTGTGTGCATATAAGACATCTTCTATATTGTTGGAATGTGAGCATGGTTATACTGTGTTGGCCTTTTGTGCATTCTTATGTAAGCCTTTTACAACAAGTCACTGGTCTCATATCGCTCCACTCCTTCCACCCCTTCATTGGCTTCCGGTAAAATTCAGAATATAGTATAAGAGCCTTTTGATTACCTACCAAATATTACATGACCTTTCCCCCCCACTACATTTCTGAGTTCCTTGTTCCTCACTCCACTATACACCCACTCAGATCCTCAAACCTTGGTCTTTTATCCATTCCTCGCTCCAACTACAAGACCAAAGGTGATCGTGCCATTTTAGCTCTAACCCTTTGGAAACTTGTCCCTCAGTCTGTTAGGTCTGCTAAATCTCTGGACTGTTTTAAGCATATTTTAAAAACCCACAATTCATATGTTATTACATATTCTGTAAAGGGCTGCACCCCTTTTATACTGTATTTAAAATTTTATTTGTATTTTGTGGCTGATTTTTTTAATTTTATTTATTTCTTCATTGTATTGCGCATGTTTTTAAAAGTGCTATATATATGAAGTGTTACTTACTTACTTACTTATACAGCAATCAACAGCCATAAAAACACACTATAAAACTTTTCCCAATCCCAAATGTACTCTGGGTTTTTTAACCACATCACAAGCAGGCAGCTGATGATGATGGGTAATTCAATACGAGCTCATGCTGTTCAGCCAAACTTTATACAAACCCTCAGAGCTTTTTGGAGATCCCAAAGTTTTCAAAGACACCAAATACATCAGGCTGAATTTTGTAGAACGTTGACTAAAATGGTGCACAAGACATCCAAAGTCAAAAAAAAAAAAAGAAGCCGTCATCCAACTTAGTCGATAAAGCAGAGAAAAACAAACACTATAAAGTATTACTTACTTTAAAAAGATACTGGGTGTGATTATTTCAGAGTGTGAACATCATAAATCTTAAATAAAGAGGTGGAACACATGACAAGGAATATGATACTGTCAGACTGTGGGATTACAAACAATAATTTTGGGAAAACTATGTTAAGGGGTGAATACCTCCACACTGATATAAACTGTTGAAACACTAATTATTTTACATACAATGTGTCATCCTCTTAAGTAAATCACAACTTCAGCCAGCACGTAAAAATATAACCAAAAGTACAGTAAAATACAAGATTTAAAACATTGTACTTACGGTATATAAAGTAATTAGTAAAGCTTTTGTATATCTGTTCAAAAATCAATAAGAAATAATTTTGTTTTGAACATCACAATTTAAATGTCAAAAAGTAAATCTGGTTAAAAAAAAGTACAGTACAAATTATTATTCTTTCACTAATCTGTTTGATCTTCGAGGGTTCTTATGCTAATAGGTTTATTTTAGTTACACTGCACTTTTTAAGCTAACAGCAGCAGTGGCAGCTTCTTTATTATTAACTTTCCACTCAGTGGCCCCATTTTATTTTTTATTTTTTAACAGTCTAACATCTGGTTCAACATAGCCTGGGAGATTATTTCTGCCTTCACAGCAGTTTGGGCTTTACAGTGCTTCCAGAATTAAAATGATGGTACACTTGTTAAGGGATGTGCTCTCATTCTGATATTGAGCTTATTATGATCGTTTGCCTGATGTGTGAACTGTTCTCTCTGGGTGTCCAGATCTCTGCGTGGTCTTTGGGCGTTTGTCTTCCTCTTGTGGATTGACAGTGTCAATACAGCTTGTTAAATTGGATCACAAACAGTTGGACACTGTGCATATTCAAGCTAAATGCTGCCAGAATAATTAATGAGCCCTTAACATTAGGAAACGTATCAATCAGTACGTTGGATGATTGATGCAGCCGAAGGAGCATGTGATACACAGCTTTTTGCCTTTTATATTCCTCTTTGCATAAATAGGATCAACACTGTTTCATGAAGTAGCTCCTGTTCTTGTCTTTAAAAGCCGCTCAGCACTTGTTGTGAGCCCAAAGTAAAACTTCTCAGAGCGATGTAAACGAAGCTGGCTGCAGATGGCTCTTAGCTGGGCCGAGCGCTGCAGTGTGAGCAGCAGATGGTGTTGCGCCGAGCTGATGGATGCACTGTCTAAAGCTCCAGACAAGAAACCTGCTGCTGCAGCTCCCAAACATCCAGACATCACACACACAAAAGCACTGCAGTACGAAAAAAAAAAAAGGATGATGTAGATTATGCAACTGATTAATACAACATTAGTTGATTTATGAGAGTAGTAAGTAGTGTTTTTATTTTTATTTTATTATTCTCATTTGATACGTGTTCTAGTGAGTGATGGGACAAAGTCTGTTGCGGAATTAGGGCTTCTGCAGTTTAATTTAAGACCTTTATAATATCACGTAAAATGCCATTTAATAAAAACGGACATACTGGCCAAAGTGTGAAGCCATGATGGAAAACCAAGCCCTATGGACCTTTTTCATAGTAGGAAAAGCACAGGTGAAATTGATAATCTTATCAATGGCTCAATTCCATCAAGTGTCCCAGTAAGCTATTTCAGTGAGTCAGCATGAACAATACCAAGGCCTCTCCTAAGTGGAAAACTGGAATTATTTATTATTATGTCACATTTCTGTACTTCCCAGCAGTATATAACAATAACTCTAAAATTATATAATTTATTAATTTATTGTGACCTGGATCCGTATAAGCGACATTAAGTGTATACCTTTATCAACCGATTAAAAATGATTCTGGTCTGATGGTGCTGACTGAAACTTCATTAAAAAAAAAAGGATTAAACATCCTCTACTGTCAGCTGAGATGAATCATTGTCATATAAATACTTGACTAAACTGAAGAGCGAACTGTGTTCTCAGCTGGTTTGGATTCATTTGGCTCACGAACCGTCTTTGCTAATTTTATTTGCCGCCAAAATTACATGAGGGAATTCTGTACCTACAAAATTGTTGGCGCCTACAAATATTTGAGCCGTGTTTTTCTTTGACGCCATCAGACTTGCCGTTTTGTCAGCCGCTTTCGCGCTCCCCTCTGCTAGATGTGCCGTGGCTTGATATATTGGGTCTTTTAGCCCCTGCTTTGGCTCAAATCCAAGGCCCATTTGTACAGATGGGGTTTTACGTGGGCCATTTTAGCAAAGCACCCTCCCCCATAAAGCCAAAGTGTCTCATCGCTTCATAATTGTGTGATTATGGTCAATTGCTGTGGTTGGGGTGACAGATTCTATTTGAGTCCAACAGATGCTTTTATCATATTTTAGATCCCCATTTGACCTTAATCAACCGTTACATGTATAAATAAAACAGGGAGATAATATTTCACTCCTGAGGTGGATCAGGTGTCTGAGAAGAGCTGCTGTGGCAGAGGAAAGGGTGAGGCAGTGAGGGAAGATGGTCAAAGCTCAAAACTGGTGCTGTTGAATGAATTATATGATTACTGAGGCCTCCAGTAGAAACATAAAAGACAGATAGATGGTGCCACTGCCACCAAGTGGGATCAAGATGACATTGCACCTACTGTAAGGTAACATACAGTATAGCAAGTGGTTGTTATATACATATCCAAATATACAGTACTTTGACTATATTATAATTGTTGAGGTTTGTATCCATATTTTTTTCAGGAACTTAACTGTGTTTCTACTGGAGGAACCAAGGACTACAATATGGTTAGAACCTGGAGTTTGCGGTGATGAAAGTCATTCACTGGTCAAACAAAACCTCACAGCTGCTGCAGCTTACTAAACTATTATATTTTTCGACATACTATACTGTAACTTTTTATATCTTTTTGGACATACTGTGCTATGACTTTTTGGGGATTTTTCGGACATACTATACTATGACTTTTTTATGGCTTTTTCGGACATACTATACTATGACTTTATTTATGGCTTTTTCGGACATACTATACTATGACTTTTTTATGGCTTTTTTCAACATACTATACTATGACTTTTTCGACATACTATACTATGACCTTTTGATGGCTTTTTTGGACATACTATACTATGACTTTTTCGACATACTATACTATGACCTTTTGATGGCTTTTTTGGACATACTATACTATGACTTTTTCGACATACTATACTATGACTTTTTTATGGCTTTTTCGGACATACTATACTACGACTTTTTTATGGCTTTTTCGGACATACTATACTATGGCTTTTTCGACATACTTTACTATGACTTTTTTATGGCTTTTTTGGACATACTGTACTATGACTTTTTATAGCTTTTTTGGACATACTGTACTATGACTTTTTTGGACATACTATACTATGACTTTTGTATGGCTTTTTTGGACATACTATACTATGACTTCGACATACTATACTATGACCTTTTGATGGCTTTTTTGGACATACTATACTATGACTTTTTTATGGCTTTTTTGGACATACTATACTATGACTTTTTGGACATACTATACTATGACTTTTTCGACATACTATACTATGACTTTTTTATGGCTTTTTCGGAGATACTATACTATGACTTTTTATAGCTTTTTTGGACATACTGTACTATGACTTTTTGGACATATTACATAATTATACTATGGTTTTTTTTTGACATAACTATACTATGACTTTTTATATGCTTTTTTCGACATACTTATACTATGCTTTTTTTGACATACTATACTATGACTTTTTTATGGCTTTTTTGGACATAACTATACTATGCTTTTTTTTTATGTATTTTTTCAACATACTATACTATAATTATGACTTTTTTAACATACTATAACTATGACTTTTTTTGTTTTTTGGACATAACTATACTATGACTTTTATGTGTTTTTTCGACATACTATAACTTTTATGGTTTTTTTCTGGACATACTATACTATGACTTTTTATGGCTTTTTCGACATACTAAATTAATTATGACTTTTTCTTGACATACTATACTATGACTTTTTATGGCTTTTTTTGACATAATATAAATTATGGTTTTTTATGCTTTTTCAACATAACTATACTATGACTTTTTCGACATACTATACTATGACCTTTTTATGGCTTTTTGGACAATACTCATACTATGACCTTTATATTTTTTTTGACATACTTAACTATGACTTTTTTTCAACATACTATGACATACTATACTATGACTTTTTAACATACTATACTATGACTTTTTATGGCTTTTTCGACATACTCATACTATGACTTTTTATGGCTTTTTGGCATACTATACTCATGACTTTTTTCAATACATTATACTCATGACTTTTTTATGGCCTTTTTCAACATACTATACTATGACTTTTTTCACATAACTATACTATGACTTTTTATGTCTTTTTGACATACTATACTATGACTTTTTATGGCTTTTTGCTACTATACTATGACTTTTTATGGCTTTTTTTCAACACAATTACTATACTATGACTTTTTCGACATACTATACTATGACCTTTTGTTGGTTTTTTTGACATACTATACTATGACTTTTTTATGGCTTTTTTGGACATACTATACTATGACTTTTTTGGACATACTATACTATGACTTTTTTATGGCTTTTTTCGACATACTATACTATGACTTTTTATGGCTTTTTCGACATACTATACTATGACTTTTATGAGCTTTTCGACACCATAGTATGGTTTTTCGGACATACTATACTATGACTTTATGTATGTCTTTCAACATACTATGACTTTTATGGCTTTTTACAACTATACTATGGATCTATTTTATAAAGTCTTTTTTTCAACATACTATACTATGACTTTTTATGGTTTTTTCGGACATACTATAACTATGACTTTTTTATGGCTTTTTCCACATAACTATACTATGACTTTTATGGTTTTTCAACATAACTACTCATGACTTTTTATGCTTTTTGGACATACTATACTCATGACTTTTTATGGCCTTTTTCAACATACTATACTATGACTTTTTATGGCTTTTTCAAGATACTATACCATATGGCTTTTTCCGGACATACTATATTATGACTTTTTATATTTTTTTGACATACCTATAATATGTTTTACGCTTTTTCAACATAACTATAATTATGGTTTTTGACATACTATACTATGACTTTTTATGCTTTTTTGACATAACTATACTATGACTTTTTTTGACATACTATACTATGGTTTTTTTTTTTGGACATACTATACTATGACTTTTTATGGCTTTTTTTCGACATAATTATACTATGATTCTTTTTCGACATACTATAACTATGACTTTTTATGGCTTTCTTCGACATACTATACTATGACTTTTTATGTTTTTTCGACATACTATAACTATGACTTTTTTGACATAATATACTATGACTTTTTATTACTTTTTTCAACATAATTATACTATGATTTTTCGGACATACTATAATATGACTTTTATGGCTTTTTTGACATACTATACTATGACTTTCTTTTATGTTTTTTTCACATACTATACTATGACTTTTTATTTTTTCAACATACTATACTATGATTTTTCCGACAACTATACTATCACTTTTTATATTTTTTTAGATTATTCAACTTATGCTTTCGCATAATTATACCTATACACACTTTGTTTTTTTTGACACTATGATCTGACATACTATGTACTATATTTTTGGATACTATCCTATGACTCTTTTATATTTTTTCGATAATTATAATTATGACTTTTCGACATACTTAACTATGACTCTTTTATGGTTTTTTGCATAATTATAACTATGACTTTTTTAGGACCTGGATATATTATACTATGGCTTTTTATATTTTTTACACATAACTATAACTATCTTTTTCGATAACTATACTTATACTTTTTATATTCTTTTTCAACATAACTATACTATGACTTTATATTTTTAATTATAATTATGACTCTTTTATGGCTTTTTTACTGACATACTATACTATGACTTTTTTTCTGACATACTTTACTATGACTTTTATGACTTTTTTGGATACATATTATAATTATGACCTTTTTAACATACCTTATTATGACTTTTTTGACATACTATACTTAAGACCTTTTATGTCTTTTTTGACATACATACTATGACTTTATGTATTTTTCGGACATACTATACTATGACTTTTTATGGCTTTTTCGACATACTATAACTATGACTTTTTTATGGTTTTTTCGACATACTATACTATGACTTTTTCGACATACTATACTATGACTTTTTATGTTTTTTTCAACATACCTATACTATGTTTTTTCGGACATAACCTATACTATGACTTTTTATGGCTTTTTTGACATACTTATTCATGACCTTCTTTTTTATTTTTTTCCATTAACTATACTATGACTTTTTATGAGTTTTTTTTCAACATACTATACTCTATGGCTTTTCGGACATAATTATACCATGACCTTTTATCTTTTTGGATTACACTATACCATGACTTTTTATGGCTTTTTCAACATACTATACTATCTTTTTATGCTTTTTGACATACTATACTATGACAGACTTATTAACATATTTATGATTGAGCTAACATACTATAATTACTTTTGACATACTTGACTGAACATATTATACTATGACTTGATAATTATGATTCTTATGCGCATAACTATACTATGACTTTATGTATATTTATGGCTTTTTCGAACATACTATACTATGACTTTTTATCTTTTTTTCAACATACCTTATAATTATGACTTTTTTATATTTTTCATAACACGTATACTATTTTTTATGGCTTTTTTGGACATACTATACTATGACTTTTTGGACATACTATACTATGACTTTTTTATGGCTTTTTCAACATACTTTACTATGGCTTTTTCGGACATACTATACTTTGACTTTTTATGGCTTTTTTGGACATACTGTACTATGACTTTCTTTATGGCTTTTTCGACATACTATACTATGACTTTTTTATGGCTTTTTCAACATACTATACTATGGCTTTTTCGGACATACTATACTATCACTTTTTTATGGCTTTTTTGGACATACTGTACTATGGCTTTTTATGGCTTTTTCAACATACTATACTATGGCTTTTTTGGACATACTATACTATCACTTTTGTATGGCTTTTTTGGACATACTATACTATGACTTTTTTATGGCTTTTTCGGACATACTATACTATGACTTTTTCGACATACTATACTATGACTTTTTATGGTTTTTCGACATACTATAACTATGACTTTTATGGCTTTTTTGACTTACTATACTATGACTTTTTTATGGCTTTTTCTCATGACTATACTATGATTTTTATGTCGCTTTTCGGATACTATACTATGACTTTTTTATGGCTTTTTCAACATACTATACTATCACTTTTTTATGGCTTTTTCGGACATACTATACTATGACTTTTATGGCTTTTTTGGACATACTATACTATGACTTTTTGGACATATTATACTATGACTTTTTCGACATACTATACTATGACTTTATTTATGGCTTTTTTGGACATACTATACTATGACTTTATTTATGGCTTTTTCGGACATACTATACTATGACTTTTTGGACATACTATACTATGGCTTTTTCGGATATACTATACTATGACTTTTTTATGGCTTTTCAACATACTATACTATGACTTTTTTATGGCTTTTTTGGACATACTATACTATGACTTTTTTATGGCTTTTTTTCGACATACTATACTATGGCTTTTTCGACATACTATACTATGACTTTTTTATGGCTTTTTCAACATACTTTACTATGGCTTTTTCGGACATACTATACTATGACTTTTTATGGCTTTTTCAACATACTATACTATGACTTTTTTATGGCTTTTTCGGACATACTATACTATGACTTTTTATGGCTTTTTTGGACATACTGTACTATGGCTTTTTTATGGCTTTTTCAACAAACTATACTATGACTTTTTTATGGCTTTTTCGAGATACTATACTATGACTTTTTTATGGTTTTTTCGACATACTATACTATGACTTTTTATGGCTTTTTTCGACATACTATACTATGACTTTTTATGGCTTTTTCGACATACTATACTATGACTTTTTTATGGCTTTTTTGGACATACTATACTATGACTTTTTTATGGCTTTTTCGGACATACTATACTATGACTTTTTATGGCTTTTTTGGACTTACTATACTATGACTTTTTTATGGCTTTTTTCGACATACTATACTATGGCTTTTTCAACATACTATACTATGAGTTTTTATGGCTTTTTCAACATACTTTACTATGGCTTTTTCGGACATACTATACTATGACTTTTTATGGCTTTTTTGGACATACTATACTATGGCTTTTTCAACATACTATACTATGACTTTCTTTATGGCTTTTTCGGACATACTATACTATGACTTTTTATGGCTTTTTCAACATACTATACTATGACTTTTTTATGGCTTTTTCGGACATACTATACTATGACTTTTTCGACATACTATACTATGACTTTTTTATGGCTTTTTCGACATACTATACTATGACTTTTTTATGGCTTTTTAAACATACTATACTATGGCTTTTTCAGACATACTATACTATGACTTTTTTATGGCTTTTTCAACATACTATACTATGCCTTTTTTATGGCTTTTTCGGACATACTATACTATGACTTTTTTCGACATTCTATACTATTACTTGTTTTCGACATACTATAATATGAGTTTTTTTTGACATGCTATATGACTTTTTCCAACATACTATCGTATGACTTTTTTTCGACATACTATACCATGACTTTTTTTTGTACTTTTTCTGACATACTAAACTATGACTTTTTTCGACATACTATACTATGACTTTTTAAATACTTTTTCCACGCCTTTTTCCACTTTTCCGCTTCTGGCTCTTTGACAGTGACATTTTACCTGACAACAGGCTTCCAACAAGCGTTTTAAGCATAATAAAAAAGCATAGTATATAGTATGTCATAAAAAAGTAATAAAAAGTAATATTATAGTATGTCATACATTTCTTTACAAAATGTATGACACCATAACAAGTCATAGTAGAGAGTGTCACAAAAAAGGCATAAAAAGCCATAGTATAGTATTTCATAAAATGTCATAGAAAAGTATGCCATAAAATTACTCAGTCTAGTATTTCATCAAAAAAATCTTAGTATCTCCCCAACCTATAAGTGTATCACAGAACCTTTCAGCTACGGGCCGTTTAGAATCTCTAAAGTCATTCCCACTCTCTACTGCTTGTTCTGTCAACCTGAACAAACTGGAACCTTCCTGCACATGGTCTGGGAGTGTGAACAGGTGCATCAATTCTGGAATAAAACAACATCAATAATATCTAATGTGATAGGCTGTCGAATTCCTATTGACCCGATTGTTTTTTTGCTTAATGACGACTCTAAATTACACCTGCTTGGGAGACAGAAGAAAATTTGGCTAGCCGGCTCAACCGCAACCAAGAAAATGATAGCTCAACGCTGGCTCCCCCGCCCACCCCACACACTCGCTTTGTATAAAACAGTGGTTGGCGTATTTTTTAGACATAGTTATGCTTGAGCTCTCTACAGCAAGGATTAACAAAGCCAAATCATCGACCACTGACCTATGGAAAAGCGCAGCAGCACAAATATCAGACCTAATAATCGCAGCGCCACAAGAAATAGAGGAGAGTGACTAGGCAAGGTGTCATTTCCGTTTGTTTTGTTTTCCTCAAGACCGCAGAGGGTGGGGTGTGGAAGAGGGTTTTTGTTCTTGTTCAATTTGTGTTTGTGAAAAAAACTATAAAAAATGTATCATAAAATCTTAGTATAGTATGCCATAAAACGTCATAGTATAGTATAGTGTCATAAAAAGTTCATAAAAAGTTACAAATAGTATCCCGTAACAATTTATGGCATAGTATGTAAACAAATGTGCTAGAAAGCTATTGGTTGAATGGCAAAGTCATAGAAACAGCATAGCATGACAAATAGTGTCTAAATTACAGTATATTCTGTCATCAATGCCAGTGCTGTTAATCAAGCTATTAGCTTAGTGTATAGCCTTTTATTGTGTGGCTCCTAAATAAGCACTCAGTAATCAAAACTTTGAGAAGCCCTGATTAAGTAAAACAGGAGCCTTCGTTTACAGTACTGTTTACTACTAGTTTGTAGTATGAAATTGGGACAAGATGTTGAACCCATGCAAAGTTCTGATTTCTTTGGCAGAAATTTCTATTTTTAGTCAACAGTCTGAACATAAGTACCTTTTTGTTTTTTTAAACCCTGATTGCTCAATCTAAATGATAAAAGAAAGAACTTAATTTAATTGGCTTTTAGTAAAGGCCTCAGGCTAAAAAACATTTGAAAATGATGCATAGCACATTCACCTATTGCACAGACCACATTGTGCACAGTTTGATGTGGAATAGCAGTGACACGAAAAAAACATCAATTTTTCTTTCTATCTTTTTTTTGGGGTGTGACAAAAAGAATCCCATCTCCCATTGTTTGTAGAGGCTCAAAGGATTAAACAAAGTCAACAATGATGGAGAGGCACTGATCTTTTGAAGTATTTACATTTGTGTGTTTTTGCGTCTCCTTCCCCCTGAAGGCGTGCGTCTATATTTTTCCTCTCGCAGGCGTCAGTCTGAGTTTGTCTTTGCTCCGGTTGGGTAAATGGCAGCCTCAGCGACAGACAGGTGCACTCCATCTTGTAAACCCGGAGGGGGTTTGGCATGAGACAAATGGGTCTGGGAGCATCACCCTGCCCCATTCCACCTGGCCCATCTCACATGCAGAGATGTTGCGTCATGGGATTTGTAGTCTTACTGCAAGTCCCGGTCCGCCCCAAGCACGCAGTAACTCATAACTCACCACAAAACAGCCTGAGACATCGTGGCTGAAGTAGACAAGTTTATTAATGATAATAATGAGGATGATGAGGATGATGATAATATTAATAATTAGTCATAATTATAATAACGTTAATGTCATAATAAATAGAACTCTTCATCTGAAGCACATAAAGAGAAGCATACAGAAAGAGAAAAAACTAAAACACAAAGTTCAGAGTACAGAGCCAGAGGAGGGGGCAGGGACTTCTAGAGACATTTTTTTTTAACCTTTCAATATATCCATTTAATTTTTTAACATTTTTAAACTTTATTTAACTGGAACATTTACAAAAAGGAGAAAGAGATAGATTTTAAAAAATCCTTATAAATAAATTTTGTCATTATTAGAACAAAATACAAGATTTCGGGTAGTCAGAGGATGTAGTTTTTTTCTTTTTCCCCCTGAAAGGACAGCTGGGGGAGGAGGGGAGGGGTAAGAAGGGGTGAGGGTTATTATGTACAGAACACCAGGAATACAAAAGGGGCCAGTCGACTCACATACTAGAAGACTAGGGATGGTGGGGGGAGGGTGTCGCAGGGGGCGGGTGTGTCGGGGTCAGTGGGGGAGGCGGGGGGACTCTCAGAGGGGACATCCTGCTAGTGTCACAGCTCAAGCAGTTGTGCTCAGGAAGATCAGGACCAGGTCATTATACTGAAGGCATCTGAAGGAAGGAAGGAAGGGAGGGTCGCTTTGACCCCGCCCCCCCCCCGTTGAGGTGCAGGCTGGAGCTTTACACAGACTAACATATTTGTAAAGAACGGACTTCACTGGGCTCAGAAATAAACTCACTAGTTAAATAAAAAGCGTGTGTCAACGAGCAGAGACAAACGGCCTCAGTTTAGTTAGAGTGCCAGTTAAAAATGAAGAAGAAATAAAAAAGCAATTAAAAATCAAACCCATACCTGACCACTGATGTAAGTACTGCTACTAACATGGAAGACCAGCAAATCTAAATAGTTTGATTAAATACATTAATATTCCACCAATAAATAATTTTTACGGTTTAAAATATGATGCGAAACAGGTTCTCGAACCCACAGAAATGTGAAGGCAATAAAATCTCAGGTGTGTTTTTAAGTGATTATTCTGTCAGTATTCAACTACAGCTCCCATGAGGCTTAGCCAGAGAAGCACTATCACAACCTTATGGGAGCTGAGGTTGTGGAATGCTAACAAAATGGAACCTTTGTTTTATACAGTAATGCAATAAAAGCTAAGAGAACGGGAGCTGACTCTCTTCTTTTGTAGTTTCTAACTTCTTCTGTCCCCAAGTGCCCAAAACAAATTCTTACCACTGCATCTTTAATGCTGGACTGCATTCCCCCCCCCCCCCCCCCCCCAGTTTGTACCAAAACAACAAAAACACTTTTAAATTAAGCAAGCCAAGGCTCTTGCTTAGTAAGAGTTCTCCACACATATCTGAGGAAATACTGGTTATATTTTTTAAATAAAACTATATGTTTGCGAGCCAATTATTTTTACTTTATCTTTTTCCTTACAGAGGGTTAATAAAAAAGAGAAAATAAATGAAAAGGAATGAAAAAACAATAAAAAGTGAACAGCGACAACATTACTATTTATGCCTTACTTTTAAGTATTGGTCTCTTGTGAGCTATTTTAAGAAATGTACATCTTCAGTGGGAACCAATGGGCTTGTAGCTGTGAGCCAGAGACAGGAAATCAAAGCATCAAGAGGCGGACCAACACATTGTTGGTTTTGTTGTTTTCATGGGATTTGTTTGCAATAAAAATACAGAATAGCGCCAGCCACACCCCTAAGATTTTATTAACTACTTGCTAACTAGAATAAGTAGATAACAGCGGTGTCTTCACATGACATCATATTTGTTTTTGTTGCAGAGTGCATAGATCATTCAGTGGATCAAACCTTAATGATAACGAGCCAAAAAAACAAAAAAAAAAACAAGCTGTAGTTCTTCATCTCTGCCAGTTAACTCCAGATTTAAGCCGATTTTTGCCTCCCAGGAAGTTCCTGTCAAAGTAAAGCTCCAATCTGCTCCGGAGTTGTTTCTGACCCACCACAAGTCTGTAGCGCTCTAAGTAGGCCAGATGAATCATGTGACTCTCAGAAACAAACCTACATGTATAAAAATGCTAAGCCTGCATGTGATCGCTGCATGGGAGAACAAATGACCGACTTTACCCCAATTAGACTTCACAACAGTTAGTTGCCATGATATAGATACTCTTTGTAATATATGAGAAGCTGTCTACAGATGAACAGAGGTCGCGTGGGTAGGAGCCCTGATTCAGAACAAGTTTTTTTTTTTTTTTTTTTTAAACCTGAAATAAGATGAAGTTAATCAAGAAGTGTGAGGTGAGATTTACTGTACAGGATATTAACAGTACACACTGTAGTTTTGTACAGGAAGTCAGGAGCTTAACCTTCTATCAATTCCCACAAACCCACTACTGACTAAGTAGTGTACCCTGAACTCTCAAACAAAGTTGTGCTTCACCCGAACCTGCTCGCCTCTGATAAAAACAACAACTTTCTTTTCAGAGCCAGCAGGTTATTTCCAATACGCAATTAAGCCGCCTGCCCACCAGGGTCAGCATGAGAACAGCGGTTCATAAACCGAGGCTGCTGCAGGAAGCTGCGAGCTGGGCTTCATCAGCGGGGCTCCTTTTATATTAGCAGAAGAGCGAGCTCTTCCTCAGTAGTGATGAGCGAATGAAATCTGGGTCACGTCAATACACATCCGGGCTCCGCTGTCATCACAGAGTCTCACTGTCTTCTGATCAAAGAGCACTGAGACTGTGTGTTGAAATCATACTTTGGTTCAAGTAAGGAAAGAAAAATCAATATTCATAAACTATTTTTTTTTTTTTTTTTTTATCTGACACCAACAACACCTTGCGCTAATTAGCAAGTCTTCCCAGCTCCAATAAAGGGCTGAAATTACTGCAGATGAGGTTGTTTTCCTGAAGTGTCTGTCGGGTAAAAGTAGGATGGGATGTTTTGCATTCAATGGGGCAAAAATGTAGTATTGTTTGTAAATCTGCATGTGTTGCCAATCTATGAGCATCAGCACAGGGTGTGTGTTTGTGTGGTGGGGGGAAGGGGGGAGGGGTTCAGGGGAGATCATTTCACACTATCACCATCACACTTTCAATCATATAACACATGATCACATGTTACAGTAAATATCAGGGACATATTTAGTTGGAGGGGGTCTGATATCTATGTTCGGGGGCCCGAGGCTTTCCTGCCCACCCCCTCTACTCCCTGACATCACCACAGCCCATATAATAGATATGTATATATATTTATATACAGAAAAAGAATACATACTTATTGGACACCCTAGACATTAATGTACATTCAAAGAACTGAACCAACATTCTTGTTTAAACACGTTTACAGTGACTCTTCTGATATAAAGAATTAAGGTATCGCTTTCACCAAATTTAAACTTTTTTTTTTTTTCCACTTTAAAAGTTTTCAGTGCTGCAAAAAACAAAACAAAAACACACAAATAAATATTCTCAGAATACATTGACAAAAAAAATTTGACATTTCAGCCCTCGTTCCTTGTTACCGTTGGATGGGCACTACTGTATTTCTATAATGTTTTTATCTAGCGACATAGTCTATATGCCTCAGGCTTGTGTTTTGGTTATGCACCTGCTGATGTAGTACAATGGGATTATTCGATTATAATTCAATTTGTTACATGGACGTTGATGAGTTATTCTCGTCAGGTGGAAACGTGCATCCTTGGTAGTTGTACGCACCTTATCATTGTTGGTCGGATAGTTTGTCCGTCGGTGCAGAGTGACACAAAGGCTTGGGCTCGGAGTCTGGCAGGTGAGTAAAGTCGGCGACTTCAGCGCCATTTTCTCTTAACTAGTCCTCAGTCATTGACCTCTGCTGGGGCGTGGAGAGGGGCAGACCGGGGAGGCTCGGCGTTATACCCTCTCACCGTGGCTCACCCCCCCACTCCCCAACGCTGTAAACCAGTGACGCTGCCCATTGGGGAGGGCGGGGATGCCCAATGGTGCTGCCAGGAGAAAGTGACATCACGACAGTATCCACGGGGGACGCTGCTAACAGTAGGCGCTGCCGGCCAGTGACACCGCAGAGGAAGGAGCGACATCACCAGCCCGAAAAAGGAAGTTAGTAAGGAAGGAGGTCAGGGAGACTGAAAGGAAGAAGGTGGAGCAGTGAGACCAGGAGGCTGACCTTTGACTCCACCCACAGGAAGTACAGCGTAGAAAGTGCTTCTGCCTGGACGCCGAGCTCTCCCTGCCACCTTTCTGTTTATGTTTTTGTTTTACACGACCTCGGCGACAGAGCAGTTTGCCATAGAGAGAGGAGGGGGGGGCTCCTCCCTCCTCCTTCCTGCATACCACAGAATCAGCATCAAGGGCCAACTGTTCATCTCCCTTACCAAAAAACATAAAAACAGATTTGTACATATATACTGCTTTATACACACTTTTTTTTTACTATTGTAAATCACAAAAGTATAGAAAAATAAAATGTTTTATAATAACGGGACACTTTTCATTCTCTCTGTCTTTTCTATCCGGCAAAAAGGTGGTCCCTGGTGGAAACTGGCTCACTCCGTCTGTCAAGTTTGTGGCTGGTTTGACACCGCTGCTGCGGCGCCACTTTGTACGCCTCCCGTCTTCCCCCGCCAGCCTCAGTAGAGGGACTCCTTCTCGTCTTCTTCTTCTTGTGTTATTTTCTTAAAGCTAGTTCTCCTCTCTTCGTTGTTTTCATCTGTGATGTCCATCAATACTGAGTACAGCTCTTCCTTTTGTATTTACTGGAAACAGGAGAGAAAAGTGGGGAGACTGGTAAATATGCAGACTGTAATGTTATGATAGGCATATACAGTATAATGAGAGGTCTTATTAAAAGTCATTGTGGAGCAGCAAGTTTATTCCTTTCTGAAAGTTTTTAAGACTGAGGATCTTGTCACAGAAAGCACAGGCTAGATAATAGTTCTTTGAAAAAAGAAAACACAAGTAAACATGGGATAATGTATGAAATAAACAACACATTTTCTGTAAAGCCCTCCCGACCCGACATATTTTCCCATCTATGTAATGTACACTGTTAAAACGAGTAAACGTTCACAATGCAAGGGTTAAGACACAGCAACGGAGTCAAAACAGCCGAAAAGAAACGTCTAAAACTCTACTGCAAAAAGTTTGAGAGCAGAGAAACAACAGCTTCATTCACTTTCATCCCGGTCTTGTAATGTTGCACAAAAGCAGCGGGAGCAGAGGCCTCATGCCTGCCAAAACTAGTGCTACTGCTCTCCCCAGAATAAAGATCAGAGGGCTTTGTAATCATACAAGTGGAGATTGGCAGTTTGGCAATGCAAAGTGAAAATCTCAGTGTAATGGGGCTGGATGGAAGCAAAGGAAGGTTGGGAGGGGGTTGGTAGGTTTGTTGGGGGGCAGTCAAGGCGAGTGTCCCAGGACCCTCGTCATGACAGATGCTTGCTTATTCAGAGTGATCTCAAGCAGCTCCGTAGAGCTTCTGACAAAGAAATAAATAAAGGAATGAAAGAAGACGAGGCTTTAATTTGAAAACGCCTTTGTAGTGTGTTACCCCACCACGTCCCCCTCCCCCAGTCCAGAGAGACAAACAAGTGGCATGCTCAATCAGCCTCCACCCTATCTCCCCTTGCATCTATCTCATGGAGGAACTGGCCTCACCGCCTCCTCTATCTGTCCTATAGCTCAGATTTACTGAGCGCTCGCTAGGGACCGCAATACAAAAATATCCACATGCAGTCTTACAGCCCAGCAGGGAGGGAGCACAATAGCATCGAAGACACATATAGTCCTCACTGACAGGCAGCCTAGAACTGGAAGGGCTGCCGAGACAAATATATTAATCACCCACGGACGTGAAGGAATCTGGGGAGGGTTAGTTCAGGTATTTGAGCCTGTGCTCCTTTCGGTCAAAGTTTGTTAAAACAAGTCTATCTTTAGGAATTAAAACTGGAGCCCGTTAAAGGGTCTGTTCACCCAGATTACAGAAAGATGCATTTGTCTACTTAGACCATAATAGTAATATCAAGCCATGCAAATAGTTTTGATATAAGAGTTTCTAAGATTGGAGGTGAATAGAATTTAGTTTGTGGTGCTCACTGCTGTGTACATTTTGAAATAACACCTTGTCTTTTGTCAAAATGTGATGGCTAAGAGAGTTCGTTGTGCATGCGTTGTCAAATTGGTGAATATTTCTTAATTTGCAGTGCTTTTCAAACTGGAAAAGATATTTTCTTCTTTTGTTCATGTTTCCTTAAGTCATATTGCATTGAGCTCTCTGGGCTACCATAACAATAGTCTATTTGCAACCATCTGTATGGCCACACACCACCAGGGCTAAGTGAGTAAATGTTTTTTTTAAGAAACAAATAAGGTACAGCACACATACAAAAAAAATAAACATCCAAAATCAGATTATGATGAAAAACCCTTACAACAGCATCAACGACATCCATGTGTGAAGGCAGACATAATGTTCTTATAACTGCTTTATTCTGACACTCAAAAACAATCAGAGATTACTTATGTCACATATCGACAACAAAAATAACTCATGAATGAAGAAATTAGTCATAATAGTATACTTTTACCTCAAAAAGAAAATTACTTTACACCTTTCAGACAATATATTCTCATTATAGAAATTACATACAATTCAAGAACAAGTTCAGCTGAATTGAAAATTCACATAACCCCACTTCATATAGGAATACATATAAAACAGTTACTCAGAATTGCGATATAGAGTGTATGTATATACATTTAAATGTATTTACAAGTACAGTAATGTTTTTTGCTTGGTTCTCGTTGGTACAAATCTTTTATGTGGATTACCGAATGTACCTGCCAGCTTATCAGGGTTTAGTGAATATTAAATATAAATGATGAATAAAGAGTATTTTTTTACTGCTGATATGTAAACGTATTTCAATAGTACGATCATTAAGTACGAACATATGTTTGGATCAAATCAAGGTCTGGTTGCATAAGCTGGTTATGAAATACAACTAAAACAGAGTAAACCAAAAAATAGTGTTTGTTTTATAAATTCACATTTAAATTACTTTTGACTTACTGTAAACAGAACTAAACGGCTCAGACCTCTACAATACTGACTACGAGAGTTATTTACATGTTTAGTCTTTAACATTTAAGCCTTGATAAGCTGACACTGAAACAGTTAAACTATGCTAATTTTAACCTTTTCTGTAAACTATAGACAAACCCGTGCACACAATTCCAAATGACAATACTCAAACTCGTCCCTGTAATAACATGGCTGTCGTATCGTAGTCTGTAATGGACCCTCATGCTGAGATACTGTATTTGTTGGGATAACGTATTATGTGCATGCACATATTTTCATTTTCTTTTATTAATGTCTGAGCAGTTGACCATCAGGCCCTTTAACATTTGAAAGCACAATAAAACTGCAGCTGTCTGTTCATTTTGGGAATAATCTTGTGATTTAGGAGGTTAGAGGAGGTTAAGGAGGCAACAAATACTGCCGGAACTGTGAGTCTGATTATTTCCATTACACATGCTAATCCTCTAATGTACAGTGTAATAATTACTCAAAGCAAATTACAACGACTTTAAAGGATCCAAGAACAATATCAATCACTAGTCATTTGGATCAATTATTAGTAATCTAAATGTGAATTTAAAATTGAACATGAATTTGTATTTTGAATTTATATCTGAATTATTTTGAGCGGAGGTTTTTGGATATACATCAGATGTCTATTAAACAATGTCTTTTGAAAGCTCTTAAAAGTAGCCTACATACTTAAGTTAACATTACATGCTGTTAATTTGTGAGCAAAAATTACAAATTTAAGAGCGAAAATTAGGATATGATGTTTATGACTAAACTGATAATCTATACTGTAAATTGTCGGCTGATTGACAAATCAGTTAATACCGCTTCTATCTAATGTATCTAGTTAGACATCGTCATGTTTAACATTGCAGTGTGTAGTCATATTGTATTGGACTGCATCAACTGTCCTCAATCATTGGATAATTTTTTAGTATCTGTACAAACTGGGTAAAGTTAAAGTTAATAATATTGCCACTAATATATTGGAGGTCAGAGTTGAGGCATAGTGATGTTCTTACAGGGACTTAGAGTGAAGTCATGTAAAACTGTACTCTAACTACAGTATGTTAGAAACTGCATTCACTTTCTCTCTCTTCTCCTCAACACACACACATTTTTATATATATATATATATATATATTTATTTATATATATATATATATATATATATATATATATATATATATATATATATATATATATATATATATATATATATATATATATATATATATATAACACACACACACACACAAATTCAGATCAGAAAAGAAAAAATCTATTTCATTCCAGTGTAGCTTTCTAATAGTGATCACTAACTGAATACCCACACCCATGTACTCTGGTGCAGAGTTTATACAAGCAACTCCAAATGGTAAAAATAATATTCAAAGTTTGTTTCGACTCATATAAAAAACCCCAAATGGTGCATACGTACTAGCATATAAAAGGAAGAACAATTTTTGTTTACCCACATAAAGATTCTCTTTGACTCATGAAATTATGGGTGAAATTGTTTTATATATATATATACACAACATTACTCTATCATTTTAACATCTTGACTAAACATAACTAGCTGCATATGATACTTTTTATAAATATGTTATATCTTGTAAAGTTTTAAAAAGCTGAAAACAAAGTGCAACAAACTGTTTTTTCTTTTGAGACCAAAAAACACTTTTGTGAGTACATATAAATTAAATACCGTTGGCAATAGCTTTGAGTTGTATTTCCATAGCTGCACTGAAATGCTGACAACTAACCGCTACACAGAGATTTTCTTTTTACCTCACGTAGCACAAAGTTGTAATAAAAGCCAATGCAACCACTGTATGTCGACTAAGAGGCGAGCACTGCTGCACTCTACACACATTTACATTACGTTTCCTAACTCCTGGGTGCTTTTATATATCTTTATTGTACGTGTATGTGTGTGCAGTGTTAAAGTTGTTATACAGTATATGTCTACATATATAATACAGTAGCTTTAAGAAAGAACAAGAGTACAGTCTAATTTTATCATTCTCTCTCAATCATCTCTTGTAGAAAGCTGTGTTGCAAAGAGGACAAACCTGCTGGTTGTGTTTAAATGATGAAATTATCCTGCCTGCTGAGAAGTGAATAACACTGTATTGTAGTTTGTGAGTTTCAGTTAGCTTATCCTGAGGTAAAACATTTTGTGCAATGCTTAAAAAAAAAAAAAAAAAAAAAGACCGGTGAATCGTATAACAGAACAGCCCTCTGTCATGTTCACCAGCCTCAGTGCTGTGTCATTTCTGTGTGTGAGTGTAAGTTCATGTGGAAACGGTTCGGTGTTATAGTTAGGGCTGAGTACCTATTTAGATAGGCACAGACCGAATTGCAGTTCTTAGTATCGAGTATCGAAAAATGCCTTGTCATTCAATACCAAATTTCAATACCTAAGGAGTAAATCTCATCAGTGAGCCAATAAGCATGCAGCATGCTTCTACCAATATCTAATAATGCTGCTGATTGGCTGTCTAACGTTACACGTTGTAGAGTCACGCAGGAAAAACTACAGCTGAAAAATAAATAAAAAGATTTTTTGAGTTTTGTAATGTTGAAACTTCTTTTTGTTAAAATGGATTGTATAAAATTAGTATTGAAAAAAGTATTGTTCAGGAACTGGTATCGAAGTCATGGTATACGATACACGATACCCAGCCCTAGTTATAGTGCACCTTGAGTACAGTTTATCTGCCGTGGTGTGTTAGTGAGGATATTCAGCCAGGTCTCCTGCAAATTAACTTCATATTCAACTATTTACGCTTAGCGGTTAGATTTTTGAGGAAAGAAACCCTGCAGACAAATATAAAGTGATTAACTATTTAGTCTGTGAAATGTGAACAAAAATTCAATTCAACAATAATCTAAAACAGAGAAAAGTTGGAATCAATAACTTTTGGCCATTTTCTTTAACAATCGACTAAGTTAATTGGCTATTTGCATCCAATCCAGTCTTGTAATTAATCCTATTTAGAAGCTACAGTCTGTTCTGTCTTGTTTTATATATTGTGTCCACCAATTCTGCTCCTCCATATTTAAAATGTAATTTCTGTGAAAAAAATATTTGAAATGCCATCCATTATGATGCATTCCAATAAGACATTACAATTTGGCTGCAAAATGTACCTGACACAGCTACTAACACAAAACACATTTTCTTTAAGTAGGCTCGACATAAGAGACAGAACTATAATCCTGCAAACTGCAAAACACTCAGTGCTAACTTCTATAAATAGAAAGGCCACTTAAAAAAGGGCACTTCACCAAATGATGGGATTTATTTATTTATTTATTTTTAAACAAATTTGCCTGTGTTAAAAATACGTGGCGGTTTACCAAGCAGGGTGTAATGCAAAACTAATACCCCTTAGAGTAAAGTCATTTACGGCAGCTACTCTAAGAACACATGGTTAATTTAGTCAGTCTAAATTTGCAATTGGTCCTGTGAAGTTTAAAAAAATATCATTGCCAACTACTCACCCCCAATATTTACCTTTGGTTGTTCTTATTTTAAAAGCCATGCAACTTTGTCCGTGAACGTAACCCAGCCAGCGTTACGTTTGCCCCTAAAACATAACCGCCAATGCAGAATAGTTGCATATAAATGTCCAGTAATTTGCAGGAGACTGGGCCGGAGTGTGAACATTGTGAGTCCGAGACAGAAATCCGGCCTTTATGACCCTTTACTCCGCATGCTGTCATACCACATAGTACAGCTTGTAAGGTTCCACAGTAGGACACTCCAACATTTAAAGAAAACCAAAAGCAATCAGAGCAGTGCCGTCTTTGAGCTCAGAATTACCAAGGCATGTCAGTCAGCGTGTGGACTGGTCGCTTGATTTATGCATGTTAAATGGAAGGTTAGAAAAGTAATTGGAATGGATCGGTGATCAGTGGCAACCTGATCTGACTTGGTATGTGTCCTGTTTGTACGGTTTATATTTTTATATCATAAAAATGCCCCAGTATATTCTTAGTCAGATGACAGCGGCTGCACACACACACCTCTGAGCATGCATCATGCGTGCTGCAGTAGGCTCACATTGGTTATGGTGACACAGCACCCATCTACAGCAATCAAGAGAATGCACATGTGCATAAAACTTTCCAAAAGAAATCCAAAAGCACAAAATGAATACAAAACAAGAGCAGACCAATGATGACATCAAAGAGGTTGTTGTAGAAATATCGGCTTGAGAGGGTGTCAGGGGAGGGGCTCAGCATGGGGACCTGGAAGCTTTTAGTTTGATTTAGCTCTCCACCAAGGACCGGGCGTTTGCTTGTCATGTGTTTGTCTTTTTTTAATTTTTTTTTTTTTTTAAAGAGATTTTTGTTTGTTTGTTGGGGTAATGTCTCTGTCTTTTCTCGCTTTTTTTCTTTCTTTTAGTAGGGAGTGAAGCGACTGTACCCTCCTCTGTATAGGCTAGCCTGCAACATCAAAGATGAAAAAGTACCAATCAGTATTCAGTTGACAGCTTTAGTCGGTTTCTCTTTCTCCACAAATTTCCTTCCGTTTTCCATACAAGTTATTTATAAAGGTTTTCATACGGGAATGATCGCGATATATTTAAGCCAATATTTGGAGTGTGTGTTAGAAACAGGGTCATCGGGAGTTAAGACGGATTAGACTTGAAGCAATTGATTTAAAAAAAAAAGTATTTTAATATAGTAACATAGAAAATGGCACTTTCTTAAAAGAAATAGAAAGCACTGGGCCTGAGCTTCCGTATTTTATTTAATTAATTACATTAAGAAATGTAAAAAATATAGTGCTATTTTACTTGGGGAAAACTATTCCTTTTCAGGCTGTAACAATATCAAAGATTCAACCAAAGCAGAATAAGTTCAGAGAGGTTTAATCACAGCTCCTTTTCAAGTCTAGTGGAGGTGTCGGCACCTTTCTGGAGGGGCAAACCACCACAGGATATTAGCCCTTAGATTTAGCACCATGCTCAAGATATCTAGGGCAGACACACATAAAGCATGCAAGTGGGCCTATGCATGCACACCTGCACATGCACGCACGCACGCGCACACACACACACACACACACACAGAGTCCCTCTCATCTTTCGGTGGCTCTGCTGCAATTAGGAAGTCGGACAAACTCCAAAGGCTACTGAATGTCTTCAAAGGCTAATTTTGCCTAATTTCGGGGAGCCCTCATGCTTGTACGAAACTTTTCATCCATACGAGATGCTTCTGTATGCTGGAAATGAGTAAAGAGAATCTCCAACCTCAACCTCAGAGGAACTAATTATTGTATATGTTTAAAATGCAAAAATGACTCCTCTCTGCTGGAGAACCATTAATCAAACATGATTAAAGAATTAGGAACCAAACTGGTCTTTTCTCTTTAGCCCTTGAGTTTATTCGATGTTGGCCTCGGCACAGCCCATCTCCCAGTAGCCCTGCCATTTGTACATGTACACACACACACACACACACACACACGCGTACACACACACACACAAACAAGTCTGTGTTAGCTCCCAACACACACTACATTAGCTCTGGTATTTTTAGGGGCCAAATCCAGTCTTCTACTTTCATTGAGAGGACGATCAAAGTGTCAGAGAAATGGAAGGAAATTTGGAGGAAAAAGAAGAAAGAATAAAAAACATTCAAGCACATTTTTTAATTACGTAAATGAAGAGGAAAAAGAAATGCCTTAATTAATGAAAGCTTTTAGCTAGCAGCTGCACCGGGGAACTGTACGCTTTTTTTTTTTTATGTTGTTGAAAAATCGCATGCATGCCGGAATGGTAAATTTCAGTCATTTCTCAAGCTGAGAGCACGCCTCCGATCAAGCTTGTGGGCAGGAGGGGAGGGCGAGACAACTCCCTCCCTCAGTCTTGCTCTCTCTTTTATGTCCCACGGCACACTGCTGCATGCGTTTGAAGGTCCTTAATCTCTGGTTTTGGTCTGTGAGCCCAGTCCCATCCCCTCATCATCATAAAACAAAAACAAAGAGAAACTCTCTCTGTTAAAAAAAAATAAATAAAGATGCTCTTTTATTTATCATCACTTTTCATCTTTGATGTTACAGTAGCTGCAAAAGCTAGCTAAAAACAGACATTAACAATTCAACTTCATCCCTTCAAGTTTGGTTTGGCTGAATGGGAAAAACTAAACAAAACAAAGGTGATCCAACTCACTCTGTAGCGAGCTGAGTGATGGAGAATGAACAAAAAGCTTGGAAATGTAGTTGTTGCATATGTTGAGATGCAAAGTTTGTGTGATTAAAAAAACAAAAAAAAACGCACTGCAGTAATCACTCTCTCATTTCAGGAGGAAATTAACATTGCATGAGGTGGAATAACATGTTGCACTAAATGTCTGAGCCAATTTCCACATGCCAGGGTTCTACAGTTCTGCTCAGCTCCACTAGGGTGTGCCAGATAGCATGACAAAAACTAAATCAATTGATGAATAAATACATAAATAAAAACCAGTGACCGCTGCAGTCTCTGGTCTTTATTTTTGGAGTTTGAGTCTTGTGTGTGTGCTAGCTTGTGTTGTGATGTTTCAGACAGTGTGCAGACAGAAACAGGCGGCGGTCTCATAGACTTACCATAGTCCCCACACTGTATGTGGCAGCAGGGCCAATCGTGTGGTGGTAGGGGTCTGCCGTTGCATAGACTCTGCCATAGCTGCACAACAGGAGGCACAGAGAACGCGGTCATTGATCTATCATTGACGAGGAGAGCGGAACATTTATGCATGCTTGTTCAATGCTCAACCCCCTCAAGTCAACTCTTTCAAGTCTCTGCCACAATCAATTATTTCTCTCCTCGGCCTCCTGGGCTTCCTACATTATACAAGGTGGTTCAAAAAGGGGAGTTCAAAGGTTGGTGAATTATACTTGTCTTCTCATTGTCATCTTGATTAGGTGGAGGGAATGGGTAATGAGCAGAGAGAGGGAGACGGAGAGAAAGAAAGATGCAGAGAAGCAGTTGGTGCTGGAGGGCTTGGTCTCTCACCCTGTTCTTGTTTACCCAGGCTGCACACTGGGTTTACCCCCTTTTTTTTTTTTTTTTTTTTTTTTAAAACCAACCCTTTCTTTTTTTTTTTAAAAAAGAAAAAGAGGTTTTTCCCTTTTTTATTTATTTATACAACAAAACATATTCCTTTTTTTCCTTTTTTTTTTTTTTTTTTTTTTCTTTTTTTCCTGCACACTGGGCTCACCCCTTTTTTTTTTTTTTTTTTTGTTTTTTATTTTTCTTTTTTTTTTTTTTTTAACACAAAAAAAAGTTTTTTTTTTTTTTTTTTTTTTTTTTTTTTTTTTTTTTTTTTTTTTTTTTTTTTTTTTTTTTTTTTTTTTTTTTTTTTTTTTTTTTTTTTGCTCGCTTGCAAATGAGGGTCTGCATGGAGCAGATAAGGCACACCCAGCCAAGGACTGAGGGCACCAAATCAACCAGGAATAAAAAAAAAAAAAAAAAAAGTGGAGAGAGGGGAAGAAATTCTCCTAGAGGAGACAACAAGACATACAGCGTTCATGCCTCTTTTTTTTTTTTTTGCATATGCTACATTGAGTTATACAAGATCTAAATATGGCTCGGCCCGTTTAAGTCCGGCAGCACCCAAGGTCAGTGAGCAGGACGTGTAATCAGAAAGGCTGTCTCGGCTCCTTGGGGAGGAGGCCAGTGCCATGAGATGGTCATGGGAAGTCTCCATGGTCCTCTTATCTTCAGTGAGCACTGAAGCCCACAGGCCCTCTAAGGCTAATATATCTACAAAATGACTCTCACCAGAGTGGCACTGCTGACGGCCGGCAGGTCAAACCACCCTGTTCAATGTCACAGAGCCTCGACAGAGCGGATTGGAAGCCGCCAGCGTCTCTACAATAGAGCTCAACAGTCTGGTTCCGGAAGTAAAAAATAAAATCCCTTTCATTTTCAAGGAGTTTGATCATCAGCCATGATGTCTCAACCATCCAAGGTAGACGGACCACATGCTACGAGGATGTGAAACCAAAGTTTCTGCTCCTGTAGAAGCTACAAGTCTGTATGAAACCTGGTTTCGAGAAAAACACGTTTTATTCGTGATCTTATGGAGAAATACTACATTACCCACAATCACAAAGTTTAACAGCGACGTCTCTGATTGATGGAACTCATCATGGAAATGTCTCCCGCACCCACGAACGGCTAGAGCAAGCTTCTACCATTAAAGTCTATGATCGTTTCTGTACGCAGTATTGTACCTTTGCCTTTTTTTGCCGTTTTCAATCATGTTATTTTGCGCCAAATCAAGTGTTTTATGGTCACCATTCCAGATCGTAGCTGGTTGGCTTGGTCCCAGGCTTAAAACTATCTAGAAGAGCATTTAATGAAACATCAACGGAGATATTGAACGGGGAAACACTTCCGGAACCAGAGCCGTTAAAAAAGTGGGCGGTCACTTGCTGTATATGACTGTCTCCTCACAAGGCCGCTTTGATTCATCAGACTCACTGGTCATGGGCTCTGTTTAGTTACTTAACAGGCTTTGGTAATGCGGCCTGTGAGCACTGTAGGCTTTTCAGATAATAAATGTTTCATATTTTGCAGGGGTTTCACATGCCTTCCACAATCCTGGTGACCTCTTCCACGGTTAAGTCTGATAAGGTATTGCTGAAACAGTACCAACAAACCCCTATTGATCCAAGGCAATGACCGCTTATTCAAAAGGAAACAAACAGACAAAGCAAAACAAACAACTTGGGGGCGAGTTGCATTAAATCTCAGGGAAAAGTATAGGCAAGAGAAAGAGGAATTAAATCTGTGAAAAATTTCTGCTCTCGCCGAGCACGGCTGCTCATAATTCGAGCCGCAGCGAGGCCTGATAAATCTTACATTATCGATATGATCTTCAGGCTCTCAGGCAGGGTGTACGTTATCACAAGTGACATGCTCAATCCCTCCCAGATTAGATTCCCAAACCAGCCCACATCCTGGCTGACAACGGCTTTGAGGGGCCGAAATGAATCAGTGACGCCTCCTCAAACTGAGCACACCTGAACCAGATTGACATCACTCAGAAGTGATGGAGTTCCTGCCGGTCCATCTCTCCCTCTCTCTGTCTCCCTACCTCTCTTCCACAGACCTGAGGCCATTCATAAATACCGCAGTGATATACCCACTCTCCCATCACAAGCAGAGAGTCAAGACATACATCACTGCTTTTCTCATCCAATCCAACAAGGTTAGGTTTTTTTTGTGTGTTCTTTAGCTCCAAGCTAAAAAGAATATGGTGGTTTCCCTAATAGATAAGATAACTGGAGAGGAAGAAGAAAGCCCAAGAAACCTTAAATAACCTACATAGAATACTGTAAAATGCTGAAGCAGCCCCTCATTCCTCTCATACCTTCTCCATTGGCCCGTAGGCGTGTTGCTTTTTGTTAGGAAAATGCTGTAATTGCTCAAAACAAAAATCCACTTTTGATATCGTTCTGTGATATTTACTGCATTCTGACACTTATTTTGTGAAGAAGTGTGTTTTGCGATGTACTCCGCTTCCTTCAATCTTCCTCATCTAATTCTCCTTCAGTCTGTAATTTCCTCTATTCGACAGCCTGCGGGATCAACTTGTTGCTTTAAATCGAAGTTCACATCAACAAAGATAGCTTGTCGAACACGGTGCAGACGTGTCTCTCATTTCCCTCTAAACTCAACATTTGTTTTATTTATTTAGCATTACATTCTGTTTCTTCTGCCTACTGCTGATGGGGGAACAAATGCAATCTCTGCCTGCTCTACCCTCTCTTGTGTTTTCTTGAACACGTGCAACATAATAGCTTGAAAAACACACCAAAAAGATAAATTAAAGAAACCTGTTCAGACTGCTATTCAGTAGTGCTTGTAAACCATAATGGTACATAAAAAACTGGATGATAGGGGTTCTCACCTGTCACTGTAAGCAGCGGTGGTGGTGGGCTGGGCAAATCTGTATGCTGCATAGCCACCCTGTAAGAATACCACAGTGTTAATCAATGATTAAGCTCAACCTGCACAGAGAAAGGTTAGATCTCAGAGACAAATGGAAACAACAATACAGACATAGAGTTTTAAATTGGCTTAATAGTTAAATTTCACTGCTCAGTGTTTTGTTCATTTGCCCACATTCCCCAACTGCACAGTCTCTTTCAGACACCAGAGGGTGCTGTTTGATATATGGTGTATTAGGCAAGTGGTGGCAACAGGGGAATGAATGATGTTCCGAGCGGCAGCATATTTGGGGGGGTCGGGGGGGAGCGAGTTATTGTCACACTAGAGGCTCATCTGAGTAGCAACAGCAACAGCATAACAAAAGGCCACGTGAGCCAACTTCCCAAATTCAGCCCATTTTTAGATTGAGGAGGCTGTGCTGCTACATTATTAAAGAGAGCCTTTTTTCCTTTACACGACCCCCCCGGCTCCCAAATGAAGGAAGAATGCAGAAGACGGTCGGACCGTTGGGGAGTTAGGACCGCTGTATTCATTTGCCAGAGTGCGGAAGGAATTAAAGACCTCATTGTGGAGTGCTGCTATTACTCTATTTGAAAAATGAAGCTGTTCTCCCACTGTTTTTCTATTAGTGCCAGTGGAGTGTGTGCCCATCTGCGGCCATACCGTGGATAGGTGGCTTTTAATAATGCATGTTTTCATTCATTTTTAAACTCAAGGGGGATGACGTCCAATGGAAAGTGGTGCAGACAGGCAACGGTGGGATGGTCGCGGCTGCACATGAAATCAGGTCAGGGGCCACAGCTATTGAATCCCCCAAATTCTCCTTTAAGGTTTTCCACGGAGGCAGGCAGGCAGTCCCAGCACTTGAGGCAGATGACTTCCTGTGGGACAGCCCTGCCTTGGGACTGTGCTGATTACAGCAACAGCCTGAACAAACACAGACCAATAAATCACTCTCCCACATTGTCAAATCCTGCACACAACAGTGCAGCACATTTGTTATTTTGTCGTGGGAAGTGTGTGTTTGTGCATTCATGTATGTGCGCTTCTACATAGAGGTGCATGCATGCATGCATATGTTTTAGCACGTGCAACGTATGTAGAGTATATTCACGTGTTGACCTGCTAATGTATTCGCAGGTCATCTGCTTCCTTCTATTTCCAAAAGGAAGCTTTGACACATCAGCAGGCTGGTTTTGACAGCAAGCCAGTGTCCACCGTATGACCGTGGAGGACACTAAGGGCTAAGGGACGGCTTCCTCTTGGTCATTCGAGAGCTTCACGCACACTCAGCCAGTCTGAAGCAGTGCAGTGGCCAGTGCCAAAACTAATGGCAGTAAAGCACCAGGGGCTGGTGTGACGGGTTGAGTGATGGACCAACCTGGCCAAGTTTTGGTCAAGGGACGTCGGGGTGCAGGACTTAGCTGGAGGTAGCGGAACGAGTGTGAGAGACAAACAATATCTCTCAGAGCACAGCCCGGGTCTCGTCTATGGTGGTGGATGTCGCTACAATAAAAACCCAGTGAAATACAGTCCTATCATGGGGGCTGCTGTGTAAGTCATATATCACTGGGGTTCAGCATTTCGCTCCCAGACACTGGTCGTCAGGGCGAGAGGCAAGTGAGAGGCAACTGTCATTGCTGCTGCGCCCACTGTCATCTCGCTATCTTGGCAGACGGAGGCAGGGGAAAAAAAGCAGCAGAATCAAAAGGGACAAATTACCCCCCCACACCCCCACACACCCCCCACACACACACACACACACACACACACACACACACACACACACACACACACACACACACACGTTTGGACTAATGTCAAAGTGGGGCAGCGTGGTAATTTCAGCATTATCTCCACAGCGTCCATGCTTTTCTCTGTCAAGGGCGACGTGCAGCAGGGCCAACCCCTGATATGACCCTGCCTACACGGACAGCTCCAGAGGGAAGGCTAATCCCTTTATCTGCTGCTGCTCCTCTTATCTCCCACATGGTGATGGCTGGGGGGGAACCGGCTCCACTCGGGCCTGCACAGACCCCCTGGGGCAGGCAGGGATATCCCGGCCAAATCCTCTGAGTGTACACAAACACAAAACAGGAGAGAGGAGGAAAGGGGTAGCGAGAAAAGGGGGGAGGGCTGCAGGAGACAAGCCATCTCAAAAACCCAAACAAATCCAAAGTAAGAAATGACCTAACTTGACACGGGACACTGAGCCCGGGTCTGCCTCTTTGCCAAAGTCTGAGATCATAGGAAGAGAGAGGAGAGAGAGGAGGGAGGAGCTGAGGGGGTTTTAAATTTTGTTGTTGGGTTTCTTGGCACAGCAGACAGAGGCCTAATCGACGCCGGTTTGGCAGCGAGGCTTGGAGAGCGCTGGGGGCTGGGGAGATCACGTTTTTGTCTCCAGGGCTGGGCTTTTTGTCTGCTTTACTTTTGTTTCATCTAAGCAGGCAAGAGGAAAAGCCAACTGTACTTACATAGATCTCTGCACCATAGAAGCCATCTTGGTACACCACCCTGTGAAATCAGAGAACAGGAAAGAAGAGTTAGTTGATTCGGTGTACGAGCTACCCTACTGAATCTCAGACCTTGACGTTCTTTCTTATTTCGACCATTTGAGGGTCTGTGGGGTCAGCTCCAAGCAGCTTTAGTGTACTGTACCACAAATAATGAATGACACATTAAAGCGAAACCATTTCACATCCCCGTCCAATTTTCTGCTCTGGTAAAATTGTTTGTCTTTCCAGTTGCTGCAGTGTTGTCAGGAGGGCTGGTGGTGGTGGTGGTGGGGAGAGGAGGGGAGGACAAAAGAAGGCAGCAAAGGAGCTCCATCACATGACTCCGCTATATAAATCAAACAGCTGCCATCAGTAGCAAAGGGCCCTGGAGTGGGAGGGAGGGGAAAGGGGACGTGGGATTTCCAGTCTCGGCTTCGGCAGCGAGTCTCTCTGCAGTAAGATGGATCCTGATCTAATCACAGATAGACAGCTATACTGGGCCCTCGGCCTGCCTCCGTCAGACCTCTCCCACGGCCACACAGACCACTGCTGATAAGAGAAGAGTGTGAGGCAGGGCTGCACAAAGCCAGGAGATCAGCATAGACCCTAGTCACAGTCCAGTGAGATCTGCCCAGTAATACGCTATCTCAGCTCTCTACAGCTCTCCCTGTGGCTTTGTTAGTTCCTCCTTTGTCAATAGACAACGTACTAATATATAGGAGTCAGGGCATGTACATACCTAGATACAAACAATGACTTTACTCCCCAAAGACCCCTCTAGGGAGAATAACAAAGTAAATGGACAGCAACACCTGATGACCAGGTTTTTTCATTTTAACAACCTGTAGTTACCCCAAATGTCTTTAATAATAAATGAGAATGCATGGTCTTATGTAGTTATACAACTAGGACAAAACAATATATTATAACACTGTCCCCTGTTGAGAATAAAGTACTTCTGTTCTTCAGACATAATCACATAAATGTCTCTCCTATTTGAAATTGTGACATTATGACACACCTAAAGTTAGACAAATACAGTATGTTCAACTCCAGCATGTGCATGCAAACACATAATTGGAGCATGAAAGTCTTGCGTGCAGACAACACCCTCCACACTACAGCATGAACACAACTAGAAGTCAGGCACTGTCTGAAGCACTCATTGTTGTTCTAGATTCAGGTTAAAGATTCAATACTCACGCTCCGTAAGCTGGGATTGGTGGTGGCGGTGGAGCTGTGCGGAATGTGTTGTACACAGCCCGTCCCCGACCTCGCAAGTGGGCACCCCTATAGGCCACTGTAGCGCCTGTGGCAGGGTAGGGAAACCCTGTTACTATGGAAGGAAACACAGGAGAGAAGGGAAAATGACTTTCAGAGAACATCCTCGACTTGGCATTGCTTACCTTATGACAGAATACATTAGAGAGAGACGTGTGGTACTGCTTTCCCTATGACAGAATGCATTATGGTGAAGACAAGGAAACAATAGATTTAATCTTTTCTAGGTGCGCCTCATCGAGCACTCTCCCCTTTCTCAGCTCGCTGCTTTGTGCCGTACTCAGCAAGGATCCACATTTGCTGTACGCATCCTTTCCTGAAGCCTGGTGAGGGGCAGCCTTGAAGCATAGGCAGGTAATGGATGCAATACCACTAGTTTCGCACCACAGCTTTTGCATAGTTTAGACACAATGGGCTAGCAGCGAGGAGAACAGTGGGAGGGTGGACGAGGGAGAGGTAGAGGGCGTTTCTAGGTTTTGGCTACAGTCAAATGGGAGGTGAACGTTGGTGAACAACCTGACTAGATGTTCAGAACTTTCCCCAAGGGTAAACGGAGCAGATGGGCTGGCCCAAACCTCAGCATGACCCCCATCTTGAAACCCATCTGGGACCATCTTCAGCCAATCACATACAGTATGTCCTCTGCTGATGGCTACCAGTGAATAAGAAAGGGAGGGTTGTGGTGAAAGGCTCCAAGGTGGGTACAAAGGCTGGTGTGATGGCGCGGCAAAATTTTGTGGTCACACGTGGTCACAGATTAGAGGACAGGCGATGTGATCCTCAGCTCTCTACTTAACCTTCAATCAGTCCAGCGGCTGTCTGATTACAAGCTGCGGAGGTGCATACAAACACACCGATCTCTAGACATGATTAAGTTGGCCTCCTCTCTTCCAGCAATCGAAATTCCCTCACATCCCCCCGTCCCTCCGTTCTTCACCCTCTGTCCCTCCCCCAATGGCTAGTCCATCACAACACAGTCATCCCCATTATTCTTCATCACCCTCCCCTCACCTTATTATTCTTTATTCATTTCCATGACATGTTTTGGGAAAATTCATCACAGACTGCTTCCGATTCTCCAATCAGAGATCAGGGAGCTGTGGAGCTCCTGTCTGGTGTTGGTGGGTGGAAGATAACATGTATTTGATGTGTTTAAGATGAACCCATTGCCACCATGGAGACGGCAGGCAGTCCCTCGCAATGGCAGATAAACTGAACTGCAATAAAGATCCATGGTAGCTCGTATATAATCGGTGGCGTATAGGTTTTTGCCTGGGGAGTGACGGCCTGGCATTACTGTGCCGAGTGCAGCGTTAACCCTGCAGGTGGACGAGGCCAGTGAACACCCTAATGAACGATGCACACCCCAGCCACGCTGCCTCAATAAAGCTGACAGAGAGACAGATTAGTGGTGCTTTTAAAAACACAGAGAGCCAGGTTTAATGTCTTCTGCCATTAACATCACGCTCCATTAGTGGGTCCGCACACATATTCAAACTCTGCGTCCGATTTGGCCAGGTAATGCCCACACAGCCCCCCCTCCACACACACACACACACACACACACACACACACACACACACACACACACACACACACACACACACACACACACACACACACACACACACACACACACACACACACACACACACACACACACCAAGGTGTATGGCACTTTGTTTGCTGCCCATGTACCAATAGACTGCCTGGTCTCGCAGGGTGCCCCCTCTCCCCCAAGTGATTTATAATGCTGACCTTGACATTTGAATTAGTCTCTTTTTTTGGAGCAGTGGACATCTGAGTGCGGTTGCTAAAGGGCAAAAACAATCCTCTTTGATAGTTTCCAAGGTGTGTTTTTTCCCCTCTTCTTAACAAATCGCTACTATTTCTGGGCCCCAGAAAAGTACAATTGCCTCCTTCTTTCTCTTTTGGATATTTGTATGCAATATGCATACAGTGATGTATGTGAATGTAAACTTATAATGAGTTGGCGATAGGCTACACTGCTTCAATAATAACCCATAAATCAAAGGCACTGTCACACCTTGGTAAGCCTGTGAAAAGCAACAACAGCTACGGTGTACGAGAGCACAAACCTGGTCTAGCCACCAAAGTCAAACACCTTTTCCGGGAGGGGGGCTGGAGAAAATATGAGTTATGCGGTGGAGGGCGGTGGGGTCACGCTGCACCTCATATGTCATATGTGTCAACTTGAGAGAAGCTCAATACCTGCAGAGCCAGTTGGACCTGAGGTAATCCAGCTCTGTGCCAATGATGGGGTCATAACCGGCTCCCATAAAGAAAGATCTGATTTTCCACAAGGTTGATCTCTCTAATACTTCCTGCTCAAATACATCGGGCAATGAGCACTTAATCCACGCACTGGGGACCAAAAACAGCTTAATCTAATCAAGAGTCTGGAGCTTAATTATCCCCCTAACGTACACTCCAACAATGAAAGGACCTGTCTACATATATTAAGATGGCAATTAGCCTTTCTTTTCTGTCATTTACGCAGCTGCTAGAGTTTCACAAGTCAAGTCCTCAAGAAAACTCCACCTTAGTAGCAGAAAATGTGAGCCGCTGAATGAAAAGCTACTCATCTCCTGTCTCCTTAGGAATTAGCTGCAGAGGAGAGTCTCTCTCTCTCTCTCTCTCTGTTTGCCCGAGGGGACTGGCCACATGAAGAGGTTTCTAAGTGGCAGCTGTCCATGGTGCTGAAAACATCCACCACGAGGAACAATCCAGAAAAGTTTGCCAATTATTGTAAAATGAGCTAAACGGTGCGAAATGTATTGCACCCAGATCTTCTTCTGACTTACATTTTTAATTAAAAGATTGCATGTTTTGATAGAATATCTGCAACCGTTTTGTTATTCACATAATAAATATTAAAATTAATTCAAATTGATTATACAGATCCGTATCTGTGCATGTATACATGCACACCTACAAATGCAGATAGATAACCAAGTTCTTTACCCATATACGGAATATAAACACAAATTAACACTTGATAATATACTGTATATGAAGATATAAATATACACTGTCCCTATACACACACACTTGCATTTGTACTGACACCTAATCACCTTGATACTCTTTACTGTAGCAAGCTTGTGGGGGAGATTCGGATGTTAGGCGGCAAAAGAGGACATGGACTCGGGGTTTCCGCTGCCTGCCTGTACCCTACCAACTACTCCCTATCCCCCTCCTCCATCAGTAGGAGGGGCCAATCTACCCTGGAAGAGGTTAAGAGCGGGGAGCCGGCATGAGGCTCTCATCCGTCATTCTCCTGAATGGGTTTTGAGGACAATAAACCTGTAGCGCCAGGACGAATGGAGACGAAGTGTGCTGTCACCGAGCCAGGATTTATGGCTCCCAATTTCACTGATCTCCCGCACAGAAATGAGGACTGATAAACAGTGATTAATCGCCTTTATATCCCATTTTACTCCCACCAAAAGTATATTAACTGTAGCTATGATGATTTTGGAATATGTCATGAATCCGGTCAACCTGATTCTTGTTTTCTTTTTTCTTAGGGAGGGGAGGAACATCATAGGCAAAGGTATGGTCAGTGTTTTTTTTTTTTTTTTTTTCCAGAGCTAAAACGGCCTTTTGCTGCTCATTAGGGCAGTTTTGTTTCAAAAATGTATCTCTTATTTATGTTTCCCATCTTCCCAGCTGGCAAGCATATGTTGTCGTTTAGGCTTGGCAAACTCCAGTGCCATGTCAAGACGACTTGAAAAATTAGCAGCCAATAAATCACCCAACCCCTCCTGCTTCCCCTGCCTGGAGTGGTGGACCACACTCCCTCTGATTTATGAGATGATTTGGAAAAGTGTGTGTGTGCGTGTGTGTGAGTGTAAAATGGAGAAAGTGCGCATGAAAGGGGAGACATGTATTAGTGTCTGTGTTCTACATAGGTTATCTATTTCTGTATGCTGGAATGCTTCGGTCTGAGTGCAGGGGATAGTGTTGTGTGTGTGTATATAGGTCAGTGAAATGATTGTTTATGTAAGTTAAGACTTACTTAATGTTCACATTTTGAAGCTAGGGAAAATTCCACCTGACCATGGCATAATATGTTTGAGCATGTGCATGCACCTAAAGAGGCATGTGTGTATGTTTGTGTGTGTATAATTATCAGGGGAAGATGTTGAAACCAAGGGAGTGTTGGGGGCAGAGGAGGAGGCATGGAGGGGGTGAGGGGTTGGGGATGAAATAAAAATGATAGATGACTGCTTTCTGTCATGGACAGTTATTTAGAGGTTCGCCGTAAAGCTGTCCGGGGAATGAACAGATTTTAGTCTAATGAGCAGAAAGGAAAGCCGTTAAAGTGGCGCGATGTGCTCAGCACTTCTTCCAAATGAAATAGTACCATTTCCCCCTCATTAAAATGCAAAGGGTTCATATAACATACAGCAATAAAGCTGGCACGTCGAGGCAGAGAGAGATAGGGAAAACCCCACTGAGCTCATCTCATTCCTCCATTACTGGGACCAGAAGGAATAGCGGCCTTCGACAGGGTAGGTGCCAACAATATCGCTCACTCAATCTCCCTTATTCGGTTAGCTCTGTAAAAGTCAATCTGGCGCACTTGGCAAATCCATCCACAGCAGCAGCCTCCACAATCTGATAACAGTTGCAGGGGCGCTTGCTCTTGAAATCATTTTTTTTTTTATTCTTTCAGCTTTACAGTTGCACACCGTGCAAACAATGGCTCAGGCTCCCTCGGCCACTCAGAGAAGCTTGGATCATCCACTGCTTATCTGGGCCGCTCTCAGATTCACTTTGATTTGAGGGGAATTTCATGTTCAGTAGGTTCAGGATGAGCCCGATTGTAAAAATTCAGGGGTCAGATTGGGATTCGCTGCGGCTGATAGTGGCCTCAGGTACGGTGCACTGCATGCGGTGGAAGGTAGATGGAAAAATTCTAACTGCAGAAGCTGTAATGTAAGTCTCTTACCGGCATACAGTTCAGGACCATAGACAGCTCCCACCACTGGATTCAGCTTCCAGCCTGGTGAACAAAAAGAAAACTGACAATGAGAACTAGGGATGTTAATAATTAATGGTTTAACCGTTAACCAACATTAAGAATTTTGACCGATTAAGACCAGTTGAAAACAATATTATTTAAAAAAAAAAATGTAAGTAATGGAAATAGGCTATACAATCTATTTCTTATTATCTGCTAGTTTATTTGCTAGTGCGATGTCAAAGTAGCGGAAAGTAGCCTATGTCCGTGCCTCCTGGACAGGTAAACTGTTGTGTGCTTGTCGGTTAATAATCGGTTAACGAGGGTCGCTATCTGTAGCAAAATAAATCTATCCATCCCTAATGAGAACTGTTATTATTGTTAACTTCCATGATACAGTCTGTAACTTACCATTCGTGTAAGGGTTGGCCACTTTTTTGTTTGTCATCACTCGTGCTGTTGCATTGTTCACCTGTTCAAAGCAACAAAATACAGCCTGTTATCACCAACCTTCACACTCACTATCCAGATATCCAGGATGGGCCAAAAGCATGCAGCAAACCAAGAAGAATCAAGACAAATTCATAAAAATAAGAAAGAAAGAAATGATTATGTAAATGTAGCACTTTGGTATGATTGAGTTTGTTTCACCCTTTCATGAATTTATTTATCATTTCAATTTTCTTACAGATTATCACATTACTAGAAATAGGGGGAAAGCATGCACCAATTACCCACAGGTATGAATAAAAAGAATAACATCCTCCAAATCCAGAAATTGGTTGGATACACAAATGGATTCCAAAAGAAAAACACAGACAGTGCTTTGATTTTCTTCTATTGACCTGATGAGAATTACTGAGTGGGGGCTCGGCTCGTCGTAAACAAGAGCAGAATTAGAGCAGGCAAGACTAAACGACGGTGACAGGGGGGATGCATGTCTTCTCAGATTTTGACAGGAACCTAGAGGATGATGGCATGCATTCATTCTCCATTGTCAGGTAATGATGGACAACTGGCGTGTCCAGGTTGACATGTATGGATCTCGCATTCTACTGAGGACAAGTTATATGCACCATTATGCATGCATGCATTCAGGCACACATACATTCAGGGATGCAGATATCCACACATACACTCACAGCAGCCACATGCTAATGCATGGGTTTTTTAGGTAAGTTTAGGAGGCAGCAGGCAGGAAGTAGAAAATGATGGGGAAAAGGGAAAAAGTGAAAGCACCTCTATTTTGCGTCCCTCTACGATTGTACCGTTTAGTTTCTCCCGTGCACGATCAGCATCTGTGCTTGTTTCAAAAGTTACAAACCCAAAGCCCTGAGAGCGCCACGTTAGCCACCGGTAGAGAAAAAGAAGAAAGAAAGGATGGACACACATACACACACACACACACACACACACACACACAGAGGAAAAAAGAAAGGGTAAGGGAGGAGAGAAGGGAAAGAGAGGTGAGAAGACAGGAGTGGGTGAGCAGCAGCGGCGGCAGAGTCGAGTTGTAAGCAGCCAGATTAATTAGAGGCAGTTAGTGAGGCGTCAGGAAACAGCAAACAGAGAGATCCGAGGAGGAGAGGATAACGGTGACATGACCTCACACAACAACACCAACAAACCTGCCTGCTTTACCCAATTAAACAGCACAGCACCGCTGCCATGGGTGAATGTCAGGATGCAGCGGATGCAAAACACTGTTAGCTGACATAATAGTCGTATAATTATCTACACAACTTCAGCAGTGCGGCCGCTCAAACGGCCCTGTCTCCCTTTGAAGAAGTGGGCAACAGGAGAAGGAGTGAGTGTGAATTTTCCCGAGGAGAGATGCTAACTTGATCTCGGACTGTTTCTAATTCACTGCTCTAATAAGTGGGACGTTTTTATGGAGGCAAATTTACACCGACTCATTGATGCAAAAAAGTGAATGGTGTTGCCGCAAATACCATCCTCTGTAATAAAGAAGAGCAAGGATATTGACTTTAAACCCTGACCAAAATATACCCAACCTCTCATTTTCATCCCCTCCCTCCCAACTCTCTGACTCCCTCGCTCCCCTGGGGGGGTTTGTCACTTCCTTGAGTTATGTGGACTGGGCTCTATAGCGGCAGCATTAAGATATGCTGGCCAAACAAGTCCCATTCCTTTGGTTTCTATATATACATCTAGAGGTATGGGCAGGGGAAGAGGGAGCATGGCCGGCGCTGCCTGATAATTGCTTGAGGATGTAATACATGTGAGAGATGGCGAGCGTTGTGATCTTGTATGCATACACAGGATCTCCGGGCTGCTATTCCTAGCATAAATAACATGGGACCTGTCCTTGGGGAAAGAGAGATAAAGAAATAAATTCAAAAAACGGAATTGAGGGCAAAATTAATCCTTTGGACATTCACCCGACTGTGGTTACACCCTCTATCTTTTTTTTTTTTTTTTATCATGCACAAATAATTAGCTTACAAGAGGGGAGAGTGGAGCCACCATTTTTCAAAGGAGACAAACATATTGAATGCAAATTGCCAAAGCTTCATAGAAAATAGATTGTTTATTAATGGCCTGGTAGGTTCATTATATAGCACACGGGGAAGAGAGAGAGAGAGGCATCATGGGTAATGGCTTTGTAGGGCACAAACAATAAATGCTTGTTACGGCGGAGGAGGCAGGTTTATCCGGTGCTCAATCTTGTCTGGCAGAGGGGGCTGAGTACGGCAGCGTTGCCTGGTTCCAGAGCTCCCTGTATGCCTGTATACGAGCCCAAACTACTCCCAGGTATGAATGGGAATCAATAGTATTCATGCCTCAACACCCAGCCAGGGATCCTGTCTCCTTTATGAATGGAAAGCTGTGGAGCTTAGTACACTCTATTAAATGAACAGCTGGATGAGTAGCACTCGGCTGTTCACACCAGAGCAGGCTTCACCTGTCCATGGTAGGTGGTTAGGAGACTGATACTGCGGTAACGCTGCAGCGCTGTGGCTATTTTTCTGCGGGCTTGTTGGTATTCGTTCTTTAGGAGTTCAGATTATATTTGAAATGCATACATACATGATCAACGCTGTTAGACACTCTTAAATTGGATATTAAATGGTAAAATTTACATTTAATATTTCAGTTTTTTTTTGTTATGACTGACCTTAAGGATGTCCATATATTTAATATTCTTAATATCAACAAATCCCATTAAAAGTCTAAATATATACATATACATGTGTATATATATATATATATATATATATATATATATATATAAAAAAGTATTTTCTGTGCAGGCAATGCTTGTTAGATGTTATCCCTGACTACCATAGAGCTCCATTGTTGTCCACAAAATATCAATGCACCATCACATACTCGTAGTGTATTTATAAGTCCCATATTCACAGTCATGCTGCCGGAAATACTCACTGGAGCACCAAATGTGGATTAATACGCCTCTGAAAAGAGTCCCCAACAACGGCTCTATTTAGTCCTGTTCAAATAACGCTTACTAAAAACTACAGTTCCCAGCTGTTTTAGGAAAGTACTTAGCATAAAAAATATATAAATCTGTATATCTGTGACCCAGTTTTAAACACTGTCTGGGCTGAGAGCAACAAGGGAAGTCGAGAAAGCTGAGAGAGCGGACTAAAAGGGGGGGTTGGGGTTTTTTTTTTTTTTTTTTTTACAAAATTGGGTAAAAACTTCCATACAGCAAACACATGGTGTCCTATTTGTCCAAAGCTTGAAATGTGAGGTGTAAACAGGATTAGCCTTCAAATGTCTTTTAGCTAAACTACATTTATTTACAAAAGGTCCCACAGAACGTTAGTCTTATCCTGAATTATGTGTAAAAACAAAATGAGAAAACCTGAATAATGTAGGACCAACACCCAGGCTTTAAACACCCGCTTCTTAAACAAGCAGTTTCAATTCCATAAGCTTCAGAAACCTGCAGCCTGCTGGTGGATTAAGTGAATTGTGAAACAGCTCAATAATGAATTGATTGACAGGGCTAATGATTCACAACTTGGGTTAGAGCTGCAACAACAAAAACAATAGGGAGGGAGGGAGGGAGAAAGAGAAAGAGAGGCATGGTGGATGCAGCTCTCCAGGACCAGGCTTAGGGACCACTACTCTCAGCCAATGTACACACTACACTAATGCCATCATTAGGAAACAGAAGAAGTACATGGTAATGAAGCAGCTGGTGTTCTAGTTCACTTACCTTGGATCCTCGCTCATTAAAGATAATCTCCACATCTAAAATCTTTCCAAATTGCTGCAGAGAGAGAAAAGAAAGAGAGAAAAGCAGGCCAGAGATGGAGTTAGAAAGCATCACTGACTGCGAATTCATGAGGACGACTGGAGAAAGAAAAACCATTAAGGCAATATGGAAATGTTACTTTTGTGCGGAAATGCTGGTCAATTTGCATTTGGTAGCTCAGTAAACAGTTCTTGAAGCCGGCTGGCACGCTTTAAAAAGAGAACTCATAGCCGCTGCTTTAATGCACTTTTGTATTTCTATCAGTACTATATGAAATGAGATCACAGTATCTGTAAAAATACTGGATCTTTGATTACATATCAGCATTTCTGATGTTTGCTTGCTCGCTTGTTTTAACACACAAAAGAAAAAGAAGAATTAGATTACATTTTGATTTTGTGAGATATGATCACCTGGGGAAAGTTTTTCCAAGTTTCCTGAGCAGATAACTAAGCTTTGACTTGGGGAGAGTTTGGTGCATCAGTTGTAAATATAGCGTTCTATACTTCCACATGCCTTTCTCTGTCTCTTCTTTATTCTCTCCTCCTCTCTTTGTTTGTGTGCTCTCACAGTCAACAGGACCTGAGGGCCAGTCCCCAGGGGTTAACATGCTCCAGCCTTTCGATTTATAAGGCCTGCCTTTGGATCATTAGAAAACAGAGGCATGAAAGTAAACTGTAAGTTCCTCTAATGAGTGGAGTGAGAGCGACTTTTAATTGCTGTCTACAATGGCCGTATTATTTCATTAAAAGTAATTACCCTGTCAAGCGGTCCGCGTCGCCTTCATTTCGGCACAACAGGGAAGAAATGGGCCTTCCATGTGGTCGACGCTCAATGGGAATGGATGGATCGTTTGACTGAGCCACTAACAGGGGTTAGGAGGAGCTGGCTATTATCTGGCTGAAGTGAGTGGAGTGGACATGAGGAGGTGAGGGTTTATGGGTTAGCGAAAACACGTCCTCTCCCACTTGAAAGGGGTTATGCGGTGAACTAACCACATCGAGTTAAAGGCTTGGCTATTTAAAACCTCCTCTGTTTCAGCAGGGTGTATCTCCTCCCCTATATATCCGATCTGGAAGGGATTCCATAGATCCCATCCGCACATCTGCCTCATATGGCGCTCAGCTCTATTGATTCGAATGGGAAGCGTTGGCTCTATCACGCACAAAGGCATTTATATCCCAGCGTGATGTCCCTTTCTCGCCTGAGATGACAATGCTTCCCCCACGCAATGTGCAGATGCTAATTGTTTTAACCGAGCGTAATGGGCTTGTGGCGTCGATTAATTAGTTTCAGAGGAAGTCGTCTTTGTGGATTTCCACATGGCGCTGGGGACTGCTCACTGCTCACCCGTGATCTCATGCACTCCTATCCCCGCCCACCCTATCACACACACACACAAACAGCTGCATCAGCAGCACCGATAAACAATAGCTTCAATGGGAGGAGTCTCCAGAGGGAGGACAAGGGAGACTGACGTCATCTAAGAGGCTGCAGCTAGATCCATCCGTCAAAAGACGACAAAAACAATTCAATATCAATATGAAAAGAGGGACATAACAGACACATTTTGCAAGTTTAAAGGGCCATAACAGAGCTTTTTGCATGTTTTATCCCCTTTGTCACATATTTTTATTTTCATATTACAGCTGACCATTTTGCAAATCGTGCTGCTACATTTAAGACATTGGAATGTTTTTTTCTACCATTCCAGGCATCCATTCATTTCTATTTCGATATGGCTTCCATTACATTATCGTTATTACGCAACGCTGTGCAGAATCATTCTCTACTTCAAATACATTACGGAGAAATAGAAATTGGATTGATATTTACTCAAAAAACATGGAATAGTAGAAAAAAAGATGGTCAGTAAACATGTAAAGGATACATGATTTGCAGTTAAGGAGCTAAAACATGTAAACACACATATTTGGTATGGTATTTTTTGGTATGGTATTAAACCGTAAGCCTTCCAGTGTGGAAGCAAACAAATAATATTGAGGCCACTGTGCCTCCACCTTTGATTTGCTGCAATATCTCTTAAGCTGTTAAGAAACCTTTAATTACGCTACAGAAGCCCTGTGTATTCATACAGTGGAGTGCCAGTGTAGAGCATGCTCAGGCACAGCAGTCAGCGTGACAGCAGGATTGGGGGGGGGGGGTTGCAGAGGTCCTGATTGCTCCGGGGAATGCTGTGAGAGCCCTTACATGCACCGAGAGAAAGCACTGCTGAAGAACCCAGTCGCACAAACGAGGGCACCCTCGAGCAGCGCAGCATGGGCGCCGCACAGAGCTCGCTCGCGCTTGGAGTGTTTTCATTTCCCCCGTACTCGCTAGCTCTCAGAGATCACAGTTTCTAATTACTGATTAAGGTCCGCTGTGGTCGTCCTAATGAGTCCTTCATTCAGCGCCTTGTTAAAGGTTCACAGGTTTCTCCACACCCTTAACCCTGTGGCGTGCAGGGCGCATCTCAGACCCTCCCTTCTTGTTTTTAGGGTGCCAGGCTCCAAAGAGTTCTACTGGTGGTGCCGCCGTGTGTAAGCAGACGGAGCTCCCGGCGGGGCTTTGCTCTGCTTTAAGGGCCTTCTTTAGTGGACTGTGCAGAACCTCCACTCCCCCCCTGCATGTCTGTGGGTTTCACTCATGCGCAACAGTAATGGCGTATTGAGCCGGTGGCGCTCCAGAAGCCATTAGAGCTAGAGGGATGAGGCTTTGCACACGCTGATCACACAAAGGCCCATTGTGGAGGCCATGTCAGAGGGTGGAGCGGACCAGCTATCTCCTTGCCAAGTTCTACCCAAGACAATCAATCCCACAATCCTCTACTATGCCAACCAACCAAGAAGGGAAGGGGGAGGGGGTATGTAACAGGAAGGCACGGGCAACACGTGGGTGAGTCGGGTGATTGAGGGGGACTGGGTGGGCTGCGATCAATTTTGTATCGTATATCTGCATGCGTTGGCCAGGCACACAAAGCCTCCGAGCTAATTACTGAGGCGATTTGGATTCCACACGACCTGCACCAGAGCTGGGAACAATAAAACCAACAATCAGAGGGAGAAAGGGAGAAAGAAAGAGAGAGAGAGAGAGAGAGAGAGAGAGAGAGGGCAGCCATGTTGTCTGCAATTTATAAAGCCACAGCCAGGGCTCTCAAGAAATTAATATCATCAGCTGGATGTTGTCTTCATAACGATGAGAATTAACGCCTCTGGGTTCTAATGGTCCAATTAGCGCATAACATTTAAAGTACATTTTTGGCAATCGTCTCCATTCAGATCCATAATGGTTATTGAATTGGGGATGTATGGTTCAATTCTTATTGAGGCTTTTGTGAGACACGAGGGTGAGCTGTTGAACTATTCATTGCCTCATTAATTGGGCGAGAGAGAGAGAGAGGGAGAGAAAAATTCTATTGAGGGCTTCTGGTATGCTGATATGTAATCTGATTGCATTTGTCTTCAGCTGACAGCTCTGTGTGTGTGTGTAACCTCTAATCGGGTAATCAGGAGAAATTATTTTTTCTCAGTCCTGATCAGCTTTCCCGTAATGGTCTAAAGGCTATTTAAGTTTTTGGGGAAAACTCTAATATATGTGTACTGCTAGTGACAGAAATAAAGGAAATTAATGTGAATTGTTTTTTTCTTCATAGTTTTGGCCATCATTACAACTGTTAACAACACCATCATTTTCACCAAGTTAAATGCTGACATCCGGGGACACAGCAACATCGCTAAAAAAGAAGTCTGACAGGGCCAGCAACTTGAGCACATCAAGTTGATCAAATGGGTTTTAAATCAACCAGTTCGCCAAAGCAGAGAAGGCAGAGTAGAAATAGACGGATGGTCAAATGATCACCGTACTGGGTTCCACATCTCAACTAACTTCAGCCTGGTGTAACAGAGTTTTTCACTGAGTGACTGATTGGGCTGTTTTTCCTTACTTTTCCCAACTTGTGAAAACTCAGGAAGTTCTCTTGCTTACTGAAAATGTAGTTACCACCAGTAGTTACTAGATGCTGGTTTAAGCAATCGCCTCACTCATTAAACACGTGGCCTTTGTTGTGTGATTTAGCCCCACTGCTATTTTTCTCTGAAGATTGAATATTTGATTCCTTCAGTGTAATAGATTCTTCTGACATAAGCAGAGTCCCTCTTTGTTTCAGGCGAGGTTGGATGCCTCGAATATAAAACTGACTTTGTTGTTCTGTTGCTACCGTGCTCCCAGATCACAGGAATTAACTTAGCAAGTACAGTGTTACATTAACCGATAGAAAAAAGGTAGCACCTACCAAAATAAGATGTAATAAATTGGAATTTTCTTTGAAGTTACTCACCCCAAACATTTGCCTTAGGTCAGGGTCCCGGAAGCGGAAGGGAATGTTGGAGACATGTAACCTTTTCGGCTGCTGCTTCTCTGAAGAGTCTGAGTGCTGGAGCTGGAGCTGCTGAGAGCCCTCTGTTTGCGTCACATCATCTGTCTGCCAGAGGGAAACAAACAGAAAAGACACAAGCTGCTCATTAGCCGCTACAGTATACTGTACCTCCAGGTCCTGAAATACGATAAGGGGGGGGCTAAAACAGGAGGGAAGCGGGGTGCAGGGTGGCTAACTAACTTACTCAGCGTCTGCCATTTTTCAATCCAGGGAGAAAGCCAAAGCGATAAACAGCCGATGACTTATAGTGTCAAACCTGAGGTTGTGCATTACAAATCCACTTATTAATCTCTTGCACTTAGCTCTTGAGCAACAGGGAAGATTGAAGGCGCTGACAAAAAGGCGTGGATTTAGATCCCACGGAGCCCTGACATGTCTAGACTAAAGACACATTATTGGTGACGTTTGCACACAGCTATCAGAGTGCGAGGCCCAAAGCCCTCAGCGTTGTTGTTTCCATCATTATGCGAATGCTATGCTGACATTTCTATATAAATGACATGTCTGATGTCAATGACAAATTCCACTTGTTTCTCCCAGTGACACCGGTGATGGATTTCCCTGAGGGGGCTGGCGGCTTGTCTGTTTAGATGGACCTTGTTTTTGAGGTGGTTTCTTTTTCCGATGTATTTTCTATGAACAAAACCTCATTGGTCAACAGCATAGTCCATTCTCTCTTCTATGCACCATCATATTTGGCAAAATAAGTCATTGGTCAGTGTCTTTCAAAACACTTCTGTTTTACTGTTCATATAAGTGTTGTTTTTTTAACCTGCCATCTCTGTGGTTAAGGTTTGGTTAAGTTTAAGCAACTAAAACTATTTAATTAAATGAGTAGTTCAACATTTTGGAAGGTAAGATTATTTGCTTTCTTTCAGAGAGTTAAATCTCATGTCTGAATATTAAGTGTGGAGCTAGAGGCAGGAGGCAATTAGCATAGCTTAGCATAAAGTTTTTTGCCAAACAACAGCCGGATGCAGTGACTTTCTGGAGTCTTGTCGTCACAGTGGGGTTGCCAGGTTTGGTACCATCGAGCCTCAGACCTACTGTTTACTTAAGGCTGTAATTACCGACCGTATCTGGCAAACCACTCTAAAGCTGGAGACACTGCACAGAAGCACGGAGCAGATGGATAAACCATTGTTTGTTGAGAAATATCAGCACCTTAAAACCACACATTGGCATTTTTTATTTCTCCTTATGTACAGATAAAACAAAATAGATAAGAGTTACTTATTTAGCTTTATATTTGAAATTTGTGGAGAGCCAGTCATGGTTAAACGATAGCAAACTTGGCTGTTGGTAAGAGACAGGAAGTGAACTGCAAAAAAATGGTGTCAAAGTCACTTAAAAACCATCGCCTGATTAGCAAATCTATGCCAGCGTCGTACTACTTCCACCTTTGCGTCTGACGGAGGACAGGAATTACTTGCATGACCACAAGAGGTCACTCATCAGGGAAACATTACGCCTGTTTTTTAGCATGTTTTGAACAAACAGCAAGTGGTGGGAACAGTCTGCATATGATTCAAATGAACAACAACGAAGCCTTATTTAGTGCCGGTGACTCGGAAAGGGACTAAATAAAGAAACACACAGAGGAGGGGAGGATGAGAAATGAGAGAGTGGAAGTGGCAGATATTGAGCACAAAAGCTGTTTGAATGTGATATGTAAACTGCAAGGTCTCCTGGGAAGTGCTCTCTGAGCATGGCAAACACACTACACTGGCTGGGAAGTCACATACACAGACACAATCTTGTACTGAGATACAGACGTGAAAAGGGAGTAGGTTGTTGCCGGAGAACAAACGGTTCAAATGACAGGCGCACGCGCATGCACATGCACATGCACAAACACACACACACACACACACACACACACACACACACACACACACACACGGCTCTGAGGCTGTCACACGGCTGCAGGCCACTCTTAGTGATACATTTCCCACCATTTAGGAAATGGGGTAGGGATTTATTCATTATAATTCATCATCACAGTATTATCATTATCATCATGATCGTAATGATGATCGCCTTTATTATTCTCATTATCATAATCACAATCTCCACTGTAATGGCCGTCATTTATTTGGTTTTTATGGCCCATTCGGAGATGGTGACATACATTGTTAACAGTGACAGTTGTTTGATTCAAGGTCCCACTTTGTCTCCCCTGCAGCCATCCAGGTAGGGCAGGTTAGTGGCAGCTTCCTAAGTCCCGCCTGGGCTTGACGGCTTCCGGACCAGAGGGTAACAAGTGGCGAAGGACACAGGGGCCGGAAAATGAACCGAGCTGGCCGGCCGGCTGGTAAGGAGTGGATTTGTGACACAAAGAGACGGGCGGAGGGGTCTTAACTCTGCCGTGTCCTCGCGTGCTGGAGGTTAATAGCCTGAGTAGCCATGTTGGGCCCCGGGGGTGACACATTGCAGACAGATGCTGGAACTGTAGAGGGTGACAAGGTACCAGAGCCCCGCGGGTCAATCTGTTTCATCGGTCACACATGACACCATCAACCTTTAGCGTATGTTGCCAGACTACTGAGAACCGCTGTCCTCCAGCTCTGTCTGTCTGGCTTTTTATCACGGCAAGCGCAGTCGCGTGTTTGCAAACATCCAGATTAACTTTCACTCGGCGCTCAGACAGGCCGGCAGCACGCTGACATCGGGGGCAAATACACATACGGAGAACACAAATGCTGAATTGCTGACTCCCGAGCACACCAGACTGCATACTACTAACTCAATAACTTGGAGTGTCACTGAGATCCGGGATGCCAGCCTCAGCGCATCGCTCCCATGGCTCCAACCTGCCTGCCTAGGTTGTGAGATGGTGGTTTTGCAGTGGAAAATAATTACCTCCGTATTACCATAGGAGGCCACCTTCAGTGGCACTTTACTGTCCCGACAGCTGCTGTCACGGGGAGGAGGAGGAGGAGGTGGGATGCAAAACACGCCGTCACCGCCAAACCCAGCAAACCCAGCAAACCAGAGAGTGAGAGAGCTGTCAACTCCAGCAACTCTTCGGCTTCCTGTTCAGTCATTTCTCTAAAAGACTCCCTTGCTGTTATTTGCAAATCGCCTGCAAAGTGCTCTGCTCAGCACTTTCCCCCTCCTCACAGAGTGGCATTACAAGAGCATAATTGAAACTATCTGATTGGAATGCTGCCAAGCAGGTAGATTACATCCGATTAAATGGGGGGGGATACTGAAGAGAATTATAATGCCTGAGCTTTATTTCATTATTTTCCTCTCCCGGTCTTCCACTGTTTGTTTTCTTTATCTAAAGAAGCTGCAAATATATCCTCTTCATCACCTGAGAGAGCAGGGAGTGTGCCGCTCCTACCTCTCCCGATTTCTATAAAATAGCGAAAAGCAGAGGAGTTATTTTGGGTGTTCACGTGACAGTACTGAGCTGTAACATTGTCTGCGTTGACAACTTTAGGTGATTGACAGATGGCTTGGATAGACATTAAACTCTCCTATTTGAATTAATCAATGCAAAAGATGAGCAAGTGCATTAGAAGAGATCTGGTTCTTTGATTAAAAGCGAGGATATATACAAACTATATACAAGGAGAGAAGTCAACTACAGGTGCATTTCAGTGAGAAGCATCACTGAGCTTCTGGATGAATTCTACAGTGCAGTGTTTTGGTCCCAACTGCAACAACGAACGACTGGCTCTTTTAGTGACGGTGGCTGAGGCTTATGGGTATTGTAATATATAATGTATCCTCCATGGTAAACTGACAGAAAAAACATGATTTCACTGAAACTCGAAACGATAAAACTGGTGATAATCCATAGTTTTTATTAGGGGTGTTGAAATGAATCATTGCATCGATGCATCACGATGCGGATCTGGATGATTCTGCATCGATGCAGTGACAGACCATAATCGATTAATGCCTAATGATGTTACTTGTTGATTTTCCGGTTGTCTGCTGTGTTCAAACTCCACTACATTCAGGAAGTGTCTTTTTTAATCTGACTGCTTGAATTTGTTGAAGAAAACCATGTGTAGCGATATATAATAATATTGAGGAGGTGACGCATTGGGATATCGAATCGATTCGAATCGTCGACAGGATAATCGTAATCGAATTGTGACACCAGTGAAGATTTACACACAGTTTTTATAGTCAACATATCCCATCCAAAGACCAAACAAACAGTGAATATATCTACTAACAAGTATTGTGTGTATCAGAGCCTGATCTATCTTTTTCCTCTGTGCCATAGAGCTCCATTGTTGTTAAAAACACACCAATGAGCCACACTGTTGCCCTGGCAGACATGTTCCTTCATTACCAGGGACATACACACTGTATCACACATATGTACAAGGTCCTGCTGCGACAACTACTGACTAGAGCAAATGAGGGTTAATCCGGAACTAAAAATAGTACCCAACAAATTCACTGTTCTTTCCTGTTTGTTTGATACAAAATACAGTGACCAGCTGTTTTACGAAATTACTGAGCTTATTTTTATTTTTTTTATGAAATAATATACCTGTGAGGTGTTTTTAAAGGAGAATTCTGGTCGATTTCAACACGTAGCTCTGTTGTTTGTAAATTTGAAGTGCTGTCAGTAGCGAGAAAAACAAAAGCAATCGGTGTTGCCTACACAGTGTTATGCTCCTGCTAGCGTTAGCACCCAGGATGCTGAAATCGGGCAAGTTTTAAACGTGCTTTTAGCCTCTTAACATGTTCGAGATGTCATTACAAGTGCCTACCCATGTGAAGTGATTCCTTCCGAGTGAACACAGTGAATCTGACTGCAGTAGATGTGAAAGAAATGTATAAATGTTGTGCTAATTCAGCTCTGTTTAGTTCCAGTGTTGAGACGGCAAGAGGAGTGCTTAGGGACAGTCTACAAACTACAACACCGAAAAGAGATACAAAAACATTTTCAAAAATAGGTATATGCTTATTTTTAAAAAGTAAGTGCTGTAGTACAACTAGCAGGAGACAAGTTATAATTGAGGTAAGTTTGGAGACACTTCCTTATTTAATCATTAAATTAATAAATATTGTTGTATCTCTTTTCGGTGTTGTACTTTGTAGACTGTCCCTAAGCACTCGTCTTGCCGTCTCAACACTGGAACTAAACAGAGCTGAATTAGAACAACATTTATGCATTTCTTTCACATCTACTGCAGGCAGATTCACTGTGTTCACTCGGAAGGAATCACTTCACATGGGTAGGCACTTGTAATGACATCTTGAACATGTTTAGAGGCTAGAAGCACGTTTAAAATTTGCCCTGTTTCAGCCTCCTGGGTGCTAATGCTAGCAGGAGGATAACACTGTGTAGGCAACACCGATAGTTTTTCTCACTACTGACAGCACTCCAAATTTACAAACAACAGAGCTACGTGTTGAAATCGACCGGAATTCTCCTTTAAAGATTTAGAGGCACAGACAGGGAAGAGAAGTCAGAACGTTTTGAGAGACGGACCAACACATTGTTAGTTTGGTTTGGTTTGGTAATTTGTCGACAATGAGAAAAATATAGAATAACACCAGCATTATTGTTTAAAGCAACACCAAAGATTCTTTTGTACCTTAAAATAATGTTTCCAAAATCGTTTCGGTGGTTCGTCGATTAATAACAGGGTGAACGGCACTTCTGCATTTAATTTGCGGCCCTCTATCGGCTATAACCGCACTATGCAAGTTTGCCAGATCGGGTAACGGATCTGTAGTTCGAATGAGACATAATGGTTACGGTAATGGACAATTCCGCTTCCGACCTGTAGGGGGACCGAAGAGGAAAAGTGCTTTAGTGTTGATTTAAATGATCCAGGAGAGGATTGTAGATATTTATAATATCTTTAAAATGGGAATTTACAGTGGTGGAAAATCAGCGGTTCCTCCCATTCCAGATAACACAGTCATCCCCTTTTTAATGGTGGCCTACATGCTGCCATCAGCACCGCCTCTGAAAGCTACACCCTGGTGGAGGCTCAATCCCTTAAACGCAGCTCACGAGAGATGAGTGTGCGTGCGCGTATGTGTGAATGTTTGCAAGTGCTCACACGTGTTTTCCACACGCCCTTGTGTGTTGGTGTGTGTGTGTCTATGTTATCACAGTCCCCCAGAATACCCTTCGGAAAGTCTTCATGCCGCTGACACGGGCTGTGAAAAATCTGGAATTGAGTGCTGCCCCAACGCCACTGCCTTAATTTGTTATCTGAAAAGAGAATGATTACTCATGAAATTCAACCAAACCTCAGACTATTTGAAATGAGCCAGATAACGAGCTCTTTTTTTTTTTTTTTTTTTTTTTCATCCAGCAGAGCTCCCTGGCAGCCCTCTGCTACCCTCATCTCTAAGGATTTGGAGAAAAGTTGGGGGCTGCCTCTCTTCCTCAAGTCGCCTGCTTTCAAGTCAGCTTGTTTGAACATGGCACAGAGCGAGGTCCCAGAGGTCTGGCTCTGGACAACGCCACCTTCCCAGTATAGACGGGGGACTGGTTGACACAGACAGAAACAGAGAGGCGAAGCAAAGAGAGTCCCTGCGCCTCATTAAAACATACACACACTCCGCTCACTGCAGGGAATTCACACAGAAGCCATACGTTTCACTGAATTTTCACTCTCTCTTGACTCTTTTTAAGTCTTTAAGTCGAGAAGATGTGCAGAGTAAAGCGTCTTCGTGGGGTAGAGGAGCTGAGCGCAGCAGAGTCGAGCCTAGGGAGGAGGGTGAGGGGGGAGAGTCGCAGTTAGTAGCTGATCTGCTCCCTCAATCTGTGTTTCTGCAGGGTGCCCTAATCAAAGGCACCCGGGCCCGTCTGTGGCACCCAGAGCAAACAGGCTGGGCCTGTCATTAAAGCTGGGGAACTCAGCGGTGGGCGACACTACACCAGCGGCCCCTGAGGATTAGACTCTCTGTTTACACCCCACTAATCTCATCCCTCTGTCCTCGCTCAGAAAAGATGGGTGGATTTGGGGAGAGCGTGGATGCAGAGAATGGAGATGGAGGGAACGCGAGGACGGCGCGATAGGAGGAAAAGCACGAAGGAAAGTAAGGCGAGCTCTCATCTCTCCATGGCCACCATCTCTGGGCTTTCTTCACAGCGGGTGAGCAGATGAAATGAAATCAAATGCGAAATGGAGAGAGGAGACAGTGAGAGATAGCGTGTGGAGGAGTGGTGTACGGTGTCGGAGGGGGAAGAGGAAGGAGGAGGAGGAGGCTGAACCTCCTGCCAAGTCTCTCCTCACTTTAAACTCTCTTGTGTGTCAGCCATTACTGTAAGTGTGGCGCATAACCGTGGAGCAGTTGGAGAGCGTCACACAAATCTTCAAATCAAACATTGCTACATTACAGGCCGATGGTAATACGCTATGCAGCGCTATGGCCCTGCTTCTGCCGTATAAGCACTTTTCTGCCGCCAAATGTCCATAGCTGTACGGTAATTGTGAGGCTCAGAAAATGGAGTTATTAACAATGCTCTTTATGAGTGACCCATATCCCTCTCAAGAGGGCTGTGGCCTTGCCGTGACCCCTCCCAGCAGCTGTTTTCATGCTAAAGGAGAAAAGAAGGTCTGGAGGTCTTATTTTTTTCCCCATCTCTGCCAGCGTTATCCGTCTTTCTAGACACGTCTCTAAAGTTTGGAGCTAAGCTGTCCTCCCTTTTATCTACGTCTGCCTCTTGTGAAGGTAAATCTCAGGTCAAGCTATTTCATATCAGAGTATCAGTACACAAGAATGAAATGTATTATATATAATTTAGAAATTCACTCCGTCCCAAGCCGCGTATCTCAGCATGCAGCATTGCCAGGGGTTTGTTTTCCACTCAGGGTGCCAGTTCTTTAAACATATGCAATCTTATGGTGAGGGGAAAATTAGTGTAAAAAAAAAGAAGTATAATGAGGTCCTGGCACAGTTACTGTCCTATGTTTAAAGGAATGTCTCAAACATTTGCATGCGGTAACAAACAATTAGCCCGATTTGACTCAACAGCAATTGGTTTGGGCTGACGGAGAAATGCGCATCTCTCCTTTGGTCCTTTAACCGACCGAAAAGATGAGGAGAACAGGGTGTGTCCTCCTTTCAGAGATCCTGAATCATTCATGTCTACAGCATGTTACATCTCCTTCACGCAAATAAATAAAACAGCACAGGCTTACATGTTTTTTAAGGGCTATTCAGAAATGCACTTTCATTTTAGGATTATATTTTTAGCCAAATACACCTCCCACATCACGCAAAAAGCATTGCCATGACATCAGTCTTCTGCTGCTTATTAATGATCACCTCACTCTCACAGTGTTAATTCTACTCTCAACCCTCACTTTTTTATTAAGAAAGGTCATTTTGGTGTTGGTGATGCAGAGAACATCCAAATTGTCAACTGAAATAAAAGAAAAAAAAGAAAAAGTGAAATCACTTGTGGTATGAAGTGGTATGTGTATCTAGGGTGGGGGCCAGGGTGGGAAATTAGCACCCGCCACCAGCCAATGGCGGGTACTTTGCCTTGTTTACCAGCCACAGTGGCGGGTGGATTGTAAAACATTCCTTGTAACGGATTGGACAGAAGAATGCTGTTGCTAAGTCACAATGCTTATAGGAGTCGCGTTGTTACTGCTAATGAATCCTCAACATTTCCGGATTTTGCTGCATCATAATAAAAACATTTAAATACCAAAATAACGGAGGACTTTTATTGTGAAGAAGGCTTTGACCACGCATATTTTCGTCAACTCCAGACTTTTGTCGAGTGGTTTTCAGCACTAGTCCGTGACACCATGTAGCTGAACTGAGGTACAGACGAAACGAAAATTATCGGTTAAAAAAATGTGGCAACATATCCCCGGTGTTAGGAGTCAGCAGTAGCTATGACTGTACAAACTGTTGAGGGTGAAGTAAAGAAAAAGAGGAGGTACTTTTGGAACAAGTGGCGCATTGACAAAACAAACAGCGAAAGACAAAACATTTCAGACCGTCCTGCCAACCTGTATTAAACTTCAATGTACGCTGTAACGATTTTTCAGTCTCTGAAATTTCTGCTACTGTTTTAATCCTGTCGGCTCTCTGCTGCTCAGTTCCCCCTGCGACTGATGCCACGCACGCACGCACGCACACACACACACACACACACACACACACACACACACACACACACACACACAAAATGTGTGTAAATAAGGTAAAGTCCTTTATCAAACCGTATGAATGGGTGTCCCAGGCCAGGTTAGGAAATAAACTAACAATGCAAAGATCAACTTGCCACTGACAGAAATGTTCAAATTTATTCATTCAATAAATTTTTTTTTTTTAAAAAATTTTTTTTTTATAAAAAAATTTTTTTTTACTAGGACAACTCAGCCCAGAGTAATTTTATTCTCTCCAAAATAAGTTTCCTTTTTATTTTTAAAGAACTATACAAAAAAGCAACTTTCACTGTCTCTCGCAACTTCATTGCAACAAAAATACAAAAGGCATCGCAACTTTTATTGCAATTTTTTACAAAAACTCCCGCAAAATCAGGCATTTTGGGCCGCGACAATCTCAAAAAAAGGCCGCAAAATCCTGAAGGGACTGTTTAATGCTAGGTTACTGAGAGATGAGTCAATATTTTTTCTGTTCATTAAACATGTAGGCCTACAATTACTGTAGATTATGATTGGCCAAACACAATTTACCATGGTCTCACAGGCTTTTTTCCACATCACTTTTTATTTGCCTTTATTAATAACATATGTATTTATAATAAAAAAAATAATGTATTGAAGCAATTCAAAATATGCTAGTGCACTTTCTTTTATAAATTTGAATTCCCGGAAAAAGTGGCTTGTAAAAAATATAAGCCACTGTGGCTGTTAGTTAATTTCCCACCCATGTACTCCATTACAACACCACCGGTATAAGTGCAAAGTTTCCAAATGCAACTCTGGATAAACCTTATGGAGCTAAAATTACTAATTATATATATATATAAAAACAACGAAGGATCATATTTGCAAATTAAGACAAATTATGTCTCTTGAAGTCTCTTCAGATATTCCTTGATTAAAAGCATGTATAATATTATGATTTATGCCATGTATAATTAAAGGTATAGTTATTATTAATTCATCACCATTTTACTTTTTGAAATTTTGTGTAAATATTCAGGCTATATTCTTTCCATATTAAACGGATGGCAAGATACTTATCCTCTAAACTGCTTTTAATGCTGGATTTGTGGCAAATCTGTAAATCTTCGGTGTTTCTTTACAATACAGAGAGATGTTGCTTTATGGCACAAAACAGGAAGAGAGCAGATTTTCTTCCAGCACAAATGGTGCTGAAGCTTTCTGGTTTGAGGCAATGGCAGACGATGGAAAGAGTGAAGGAGTGGCAGAAAAATAGCCAACATTCCTCTGTGAAACTAAAGTCAGGGAGGGGAAACAAATAGCAAAAATAAGATAAAAATAAGATCCCAATAAGATTTAGCTTTTCAGTCAAACTAGTGTGAGATAAAAGCCATAAATTATGTTAACTTCTGTCTCTTTTGATAATGGTAAAAACATTAAGAATCACAATTAAGCCATTTTAAATAGATTTTGAAAATTATACACATATACATATACACACACACATACATATATATATATATATATACATATATATATATATATATATATATATATATATATATATATATATATATATGTGTTGTATATATATATATATACATACACACATATACATACACACACTATATATATATATTTTATATATATATATATACATACATACATATATACATATATACACATATACATACATATATACACACACACACACACACACACACAGTATACTTTTTCTCTAGACATCATCAACATTATGTAAAAAAAGAAAATAAGAAAATAGTGATAATAATGTATTTTTACTTGCTGACAGCGTGTTGAGAACAGTGTTTGCAGATGATGAAGGACACTGACCGGTGCGGTCGTGGTGGCGGTGATGGCGGGTGTGCTGTTGTCAGTGCCGGCCGGCTCGCTGTGCGTCTGTGTGGGCGTGTAGAGGGTCATGGCGTGCTCGGGAACCCGGCTCTGCCCGCTGTAGTCCTGGGTTGGAAGAGGGTGCGGTGCCGCAAACTCTGCGGGGATGCCATTCTGTGGGGGAGGTGGGTACTGGGCTGGGGTGTACGGCTGGGCCATCGCTTCTGGGGGGTTGGTGGCCTCTTGGTTACCCTGCGCGAAACGCACAACAGGAGGCAAGTGTTAGAACTACAGCTGAGATGAAAGTAAAGTACATTGTTTGACTTGTACAAGCAGCATGAAAGACGTGCGAGTTCCCCCCCGCCCCCCGGTTCAGAAGGCAACTGGGGAAGAGTTGTCCTGCAAACCAACTAAGTCAGGGGGAAACAGCCATCATATCACATCTCAGCTCGGATTAGAGAATGCCTTGATCATTGCTAATGAACACAGTTTATGTTGTAGAGCATGGCTCGCTGTTGGAGGGGCAAGAGTCAGGGGGAATCTCAAGTGCACTTGTGGCAAAGCACAAGAGGAAAGATCAATTAATTGATAAAATTTTGATTAGGGCCTTTGATTTCAGTGGCAGGTCTGTTAGGGCAGCAGCTGCTCCCTCTCCAAGCTCTACTCTCCTACTTTAAACATTAACCTGTGTCTCACTTTATGATACCGCTCACTATCCCTGTCTTTGTTTCTCAGGGTTTTATTTGGAGTTTTTGTAACCGCCGCCAAAATGAGGATACTCGTCTGACTTTTTTTTTTTTTTTTTTTTTTGAAACTTCTTTGAAATCTCAAATGCACCAAGGTTTATTTTTGAAGTAGCTGTACAAGAACCTTGGCAACATAAAATGATGTTTAAAACTAGCAAAAGTATTGTTTACCTATTCTTTGTATGCTAAGAATGTGACCAACATTCATTCCAGATGTCAAGTGCCTTTTGGTACTTGACAGTTTTCAATATTAATTGGAGACACACTGCAGTTGGTACTCTACAAAAGTTTTTTTTTTTAAAACCAGGCGCTAGTCAACTCTCGTACAACTCTCATTCTTCCATATGCTCCCAGAACACACAGTATGTGGTATCTGCACCACATATGTTTTTTTAGGCTTTGCTCCTGACTTAAGTGATAGATGGCCCTTTGCAATGAAGCACTTTCACAGACCCTTTGTCTCGTGTGGATGCTTGAGATGATGAGCTGCAGTAATAATGGACTTTTCTTGCTGGTGCACATTGTTAAACTCAGTAATAGCTGGACTACAGAAGTGCATGTCTTATTGTTGCGAAGCACCAGGCTCCGCGAATCCAGGCTAATGAGCAGTGAGATCAGTGCTGCTGGAGCGGATATCCATCCCAACATTAAAAACTCAGAGGGAAAAGGTGAGACAATAACACAGAAATCCAATAACACCCCCCTGCAAATAACCTCAATCAAATTTAAAGATACAGATCATGCGAGCGCAATGCATAACTCTTTCGATAAGAGAGAAAGGAGGAAAAGGCACCCAGAAGTAAAGGTTTATGATTGGAGAAAAACAATAACAGTAAACAGATAGAGAAGTTTCTGTCTCTTCCTTTACAAGCTGGCTGAGGATGGTGAGATATAAATGTGTTATACTCTTCTTTTTTTTTTTTCCCCTTTCTTTTTTTGCTGCTGCTCTGGTGTTTGGCCTCTTTCTGCACACTTTCACAGAAAGCTCTATCTGGGCAGGAGGAGGCTGTGGTTTTAATGAGAGAGCCGAGCATACACTATGCTGTAAATGTAGTGGAAATAATTCTACTCTGACGTGTTGGCAAACAAACCTCGGCCGAAACTGTGCTCTGCCAATTAAGGAAATGCTCCATTATCTAAATGAAGAAAGAGAGAAGCCTTGAGAGAGGAGAGGGATTGACCAGCTTCCTGCAGCCTGCTGGGCCTTGGGGCTGCAGGAGTGGACCTGACCAAATCCCCCTTACACTGTATTTCTATCTCCTCTGTCTCTCCCTCAATCCATCCTCCCTCCTTTTCCCTTTCATGCCCATCCCCCCCCCCCACCCCCCTCTCTTTTTATGCAGAAACTTTTTTAATCTCTACCCCTGTGCTCTACTTTTCCTCTCCCTCCAGTCATGGCATTATATAACACACTTGCATTGCGGGGCATCCTAATTCAAGCAAGCTCTTGATGTTGGCAATTTTCAACTTCTAAGCGCCCATTTTTAAAAGGAGAATGGGGTTGGTTACCTAAAAAAAAAACAAAAAAACATGCACCTCCCGGTATGACAACTGAAAGTACGAGCAGACCCCGTGTCCTCCTTTTAACCAACCTGAGCAAACCCATCAACACACCGGCGCTCAGCAGTCCAGCAGAGACGGAAAGCTCAGCAGCCTGGAAACACAAAGGTGCTGTGCTCGACTGTACATCAAACACTGCTCGTGTCATTAAGGAGATCAAAGCTTCGGTTATGTCTTTACGGTTAGTCACTGTCAGGATCGCCGCCCTTGGTCCTGATATCTTTTTTTTTTTTAAAGGATTTGCTGTAGAGTTACTGTGTGTGTTTACACTAATACCAGGTTATGATCAGAAAAAAACCCATCATCATATAACATTAAATCCTGCTTTCACAATTAGGGATAAACCTTTATCCCAGTTATGAGAAACCTCATTATGTTAGCTGGGTTATTCAGATTTAATTTGGAAACTGTGGCACCTGAGGCTGTCACAACACAGACTCCTCATTAGGAGTAGAGGTCTCGATGCAGAGGCCTCCGGGAACACAACACAGGGTCATGCTGCAAAGAGCTTTAACCTGTCTCAACTTTTGCCGCAGCAAATTGCACAGTCACCCTGCACCACACTGCTTTGGCCAGGTAAAAACATGCAAGCATACATTGCTGGTAGATTGCTTTGTGATGCCACTGCTTTTTCAAATATATACCTCACAACTGTGGAGACTGGGGATAAAATGATTGTCGCAGCAAGTAAAATTCTGTTTTGTAGTATTATAAACAGCTATGCAGTGTTTTTCCCGCTGATATCCCTTCATACTCATGGATGTATCACTCATGTTGGAGTGAGTCCATTCCTGGACCATATTTTGTCTCCTCACTGGTACCTGAAGCAACATGTCCCCACCAAAACAGTTCTACTTTGGTTTTCTGCTTACTCTCTGCCATGTGCACAGCTGTGTTCTCAATTCAACCTACAATTTTGGTTGATTAATAGATCAGAGTGTTATGATCAACATCCTAAAATAAGGGTGAAAGGCTGAAGATGAAGTTGTATTGCATTGTTGCATCTTGCATAACCAGGGATTAGATATTGAAGCAGAATTCAGCAAAGTGGTAAAGCAACAGTGTCACGGTAGCCAGAGACCAAATTTGCTCTCAACTGTTGAGGCAATCTCAGAACCCATCGGCTATCGATTTAGCCTCTGGGGACAACGGCCACTATTTCAGGGGTTCCGGTGTAGCCAGCGGATAGCCAGGCCAAGACTTCTGTGCACCGGGTCCAATTAGCAAACTGAGACGTGAGAATTGAGTTGGAGTTGAGCGATAACTAATCTCTAGAAACAGAGATCTGCATATGAATGCAGATAAATAAAAAAGCAAACAAAAAGGTGAATTGTCCACAGATGGGTTTCGAGATTGCATTTCAGCCAATGAGTCCCGCCTCTTTGCTCTACACACGATGTGTGTACACCGTTTACCTGCATGCAACCTAAGCCTGTTAAAACGTGATGGGTCAATACTACTTGGAGTACAAACGGAAATCAGAATGCTTCTGATAACAAAATCTTGTCCCATTTCCGACAGATTCAGCACTCATATGCAGAGTTGGAAAAGAAAACGACAGAGTGGCTGAGATGTATATGTGTCAGAGACACACATGCACCAATACAGACGGTCAGAATATCCCATATACGATCAAACCAGGATAAGACTTAAACTCAGGACACTAATGTGCATGTAAACCATCACACTGTGAGAATGTAGACTTGGACTGTGGCATTGATCAGCAGGTGGTGTTGACTATATTCTCAGCTTGTATATAGCCATGGTGTGAGGAAATAAAAATCTAACCAAACTCAATTTCTCTTGGGTGCTTTATTCTGTCTGCTATTTCTGATGAGCAAGTTGTAAGAGAGCTTTTGCTTCCAGTTTCTTGTTTGCTCAAGCTATTTATATGACAGTTCCTTGGTTTTGGGGAATCTGTGATTTAGTTTACTTTTCTCACTAGCAGTGTTGGACACGGTTTCTTTTCCATGCCTGAGTTCTGCATTTGTCATGACATGTTCTACTAAACTTGTTAAATCATCATCTGCCTTTGAGTGTTCCCTCTGCGCTCGGGTCAGACATCTGAAAAGTTACACTCACAAGGCACACAGGCCAGTGCATCTGTGTCAGGTCTGTTGCGACTTGAGCCTTAAACAAGTGCAAAGGACTGAGACGGAGCCGAGTGACACACAAACAGGATAACAGCCTGGTGCGCAGTTTTGGAGAAACGAAAAACTACTTAAGCGTTGTAGCATCATGTCGTTGCCGTTTCAAAAAGCAGCAAGGCAAAAGCAAGGAGGCGGAGAGCACAGGCCTCATTAGTGAAACACAAAGTAACACTGGCTCTCGTATGATCTTCGCCTTCCTCTGATGTTTGTGACAAACGAGTTATTCAACTGGAAATGAACTGGGAGAAGAAAAAAGGGCCTGTGCAAATCAGTGGAGTTGTGCTCGTCCCAGTGCGACCACGCGCCCTCTTCGCTGGGGCTGACTCGCCGTCGTCAAGATAATCCACGCTGCCTAATAAAAAGCCCTTCATGGCAGTGCAGTCAGGTACACAGCACATCTCATTCCACTGTAAGAGATTGCTGTTCATTATGGCCGCGAACGAGCCATACGAGTCATTGTTATATTGGGATCCTGGGCGAGTGTTTCTCTACCTGCAGGCCTGTTTATGGGAAAAGAGCAGGTCCCTTTGCGGCACTTTAATGCCCCCCTTACATGGCCTGCTGCCATGAGCGGCCTAAACCTCGTCTCCCCGGGCACAAACGACGAAGAATAAAGGCAACCAGAGAGAGCAGCTTTTATCGATCTCCCATCCTTTTCATTCCTCTTTCCCTCCTTCCCTCCATCTCTCCTTTCACCCTTTCTACTCCTATTACTGAAGAGCACAATAAAAAACACTATCTCTAATCTTAAGCACTCTCCTTGTGTAAAATTGGATTGGACACCCTTACTTAAGGAGATCACTTTTAGAGCAGAGTTTTTGTTTTTGCAGTCGGCGTCAGGAGCCAAAGAGGTCAAGAAAGGCCTCGTGGCGATGCCCACTGCTGAGGCTGGCAGTCTGAGAGAAACCCCCAGCATACAGTACTCAGACAGAGGCTTTTACTGGTGCTAGCCCCCGTTCACATGGCCAAAGCTATATTCCATCTCAGCAGGTACGTGTTGGCTGCTTGCCAGCGATTCGGTGATCCTCTTTAGCAGTGCTGAGAGGGACGGTGTTGAGAGGCCAAGAGGAGATGGGCTGTGCAAATACAAGAGCTGTTAGGAGGAACTCATATCGGCAGAGTGCTGCACTGACTCATACGTGCGATGGAGGGTCAAAGAGCAACGGAAAGGCAAAATACAGCAGGCGACTAATTGCGCTGCATTAAATCCGGAGGGAAATCACTCAAATGGGAGCAGGCTGATCAATCTCAGCGATCTCTGCCGTGATGGAGTGGGCAGCTTTATGGCTTCGGCTCAGTCACACGCAGCTCGGATCATTTTTCAGCGAAGGCCTTTCTACTTTACACCTTTCCTACTGTGTGAGACAAAGTCTCAGGCAAGGAGCGTTCCTCCTGATTCTATACACTAAGCAATTCAAACAGATTTATGAACAGCTCTGCGGTGTTCTTGCATAATCCAAACCGCATGAATAGTTCAACGTTGACTTAACATAAAGCATCGTCTGTCTCGTTCTTTCACGGAAAATGTACACAAGCTACTTGCTTTGTCAGATTACAGATGACACTACATTTTCTAAGTGGATCTTAAGCTTTTTAGTGCACTAAAATTGTCCTCATCTCATCTGCCGCATTGTGCACTGAGCGTTCCTCTCTGAAACAACGCTCATTCGGTTTTAATGACCTCCTGACAGTGACAGTGGCAAACTTGTGACAAATCCCGTTGGGCCGTCACAGAATGAGCCGAGCAGAGTTTATGGTGAAAAGTGTAACGCAGCTGAGCGGAGGCCAACGTGCGGCAATCAGTTGACGCAACACAAGCGAAACACTGAGTGCTTTCCAGCCAGCTGCATGAAAGCCTCTTGTTGTCTCCGGCTCTGCGGCTGATGCTCCGTTAATTGTACCCCGCACGCAGACAAGTCAGGCAGGCGGGCTAAAAAGACGGCCTGAGATGATTTCCACTGGCAACTGGCATTCATTTTGTCTTGAAGGCGTATAAATAAAGGCTGTCTAGCCGGGTCCGTTTTAATTAGGCAAGCCACATAATCTTACTCCAAGTCTCTCTGTTAACACTCACCAGAGGCTGCAGCGTGTGTTAATTACAACCACATGCCAACCAGTGAATCCAAGGTGAGCCAGAAAAGAGAAACTCAGAAGAGGTAAACAACAACAACAAAACACCTTCAGCTGAGTTTCTCATGATGAGGCACATATTTGGTGCAGCAGCTATTCCCCTCCCCCCCAGTCAACCAATTACAGCACCATGTCGGCGCAGAGAGAGAGGGAGAGAGAGAGAGAGAGCGGGCGGGGAGATGTGGAGAAGCAGCCCAATTTGATGCAGATTCACAACACACCCCCACCTCAAAAAAAAAAAAAAAAAAGTCTTCCTCACCACTACAGCAGGTTTATGATTTCAAATAGGCTGGGGAGAGGGTTATTGTTTTGTCTCACATTTCCTCCCTTGCAAACTCCCGTCTTTCCATTTTTCCACCTCATTTGTGGAAAAATCAATTCATGGAAATAAACACTCGGTGTCTCCGCTCCACGTCCGAGTCAATTTAGATTTTGAGCATGCTTTTGCCGCTCTTTTCCGAGAGGCTTAATCGCTTTCACATGTCACATATGTTTCCCTCGTTATTGGGAGCACTTATTTGCTCCACGGCCTTTGGATGGAGGTATTAGAAAGAGAGTTCATTTTCCCCAATCCCTTGCTGATTTCTTCATTACGTTGCAGGCGAGGCGCTGCACACGGAGCCTCGCACCGAGATGGGACTGCTCTTAGCGGTGCGACTGCGAGTGTTAAAATACCTCAGAGATGCTGGAGCGCCACTTAATAAACAGAGTAGACAGAGGATCACTTTGAACTCCGGTGACATGTAATGAACCTGTCTGTCTCAGCCACAGCTCCGCCTGGGCTCAGGCTCTGCATGGTAAAAACGCAGATAAATAAATAAGCAACAACACATCCAAATAAGCCTAGAAGCCCTGTGAAAAAGCCATCAGTTACACATGGTTAGACTCATAGCATTTTGCCAACGCCATAAGAGGAGATAATTGTCTGTTTCAGTGCTGTTGCCTCTTTTGTTGCATAACAGATATTTACATCTGGGACTAATTACTCCAGACTGGGTGTCAAAATTTGGATTAACTTGTGGGATGCTTCCACTTTGGTGTTTAGTCTCATTTAATAGCCAGCACAGACACCGTGATGCTATGACACCATCAAAAACACACCAAATAACTTTTTAATCTACTTTTCTTTTTGTTTGTTCTTTTAAAGTTGTCTGAACAAAGTGATATTGACATATATTCTATTAGAAATCCTCCAAACTGAACGACTTCTATGAGATTGCTATTGATCACTAAGATAAAGACCTGGATGAAATGAAAACCGATAACTGAACTGTGGGATGTTCTGGCATTCTGGTCATATAAACCCGTAAATCAATTCCACAGCGCCGTCATGCCAGTGCACTGTTCTTCTGAATACAGATGAGTCTTTTGATATTCTGCAGGGGATAAAAATGCCAACATTTGTTTTAGAATCAGCTGATTGTCATGTTAATTCACTCTCTTTTTTTCCTATTCGCATGCTGGGATTATGATACAGGGGCCAGAGGTCCTCGTGGGGACAAGATGCCATTACTTAAGCATGCAGGAATCTCGACATGACATTCCTTGACCGCTGTGACAATGGCAAACATATGCAAATGAAGGAGAGTGCCACTCTCATTATGACCCTGTCACAGAGACTCTGACACCTCCCACTGGACCCCGAGCATGTTAGAAAAAGAGGAAAACTGAAAAAGACAGATAAAAACGGAAAAGAAGCCACGAAAATGACCGAATTCTGCGAGGGGAACAGGTGTAACATTGTTGTTTATGTTATCTCTACCTTTCTTCATGCTCTCTGCTCTCTTATGACCCCCTTTTGTGATGTATTCCATTGGCCTATTTTTTTTTTTCTGTATTTGCTTTGCAGTGGAAGAAAGAACAGGTTTACATGTGCGGGATTCTTTGAAGTGAAAATGCAGACTACTCCCCACTGTAGCCAAAGCTCATCTAATCAGGGGCTAATTCCAGTTATTAAGATTTGAGAGATAACTTTGATTCATCACAGTCCATCTACCCCTATCGGTTAATCACTGTCGCGCTAAGCTCTTTTTTAGTCATCCTTTTGTTTCCACTCCCTCTGGCACGCACAGAGGGGCAATAAGAGAGATAGAAGAGAAGGAAAGGGAGAAGATATTAACAATATTAATGACCCGTGATTCTCGTCTCCTTAATGAGAAGGGTTATTAACTGTGATTATCCATGATGAAATGGTGGTAATTCTTGAAAGCTTGAGAAAACTTGTACAATCGCTTGTCTGCTGATGTTTAAGAAAGAAGAAGGTGAGTGCGGTGAGAAAGAGAATTTAAAGGATAAAGAGGCAGGGGAAACCTGGGGAAACAGAGATGCTCGCAGCAGGAAGCTGGGAGGGCTTTTTTTTTTTTTTTTCTTTTTATTTAAGGGAGGCTCAGGCAACTGTCTCCAGTCCCACTGCTGCTGCATTTCAGACAGTTAAAATCGGTCTTCTTCACAGAGATGAATCCAAACTCTGAAGTGTTTTCTAGCTCTTGAAACGCGTGGCGCTGCGTCGCCTCTCACTTCCTCTCCCGATTCCTGTCCCGGTGGCTAACGAGTGGGCCAGGGTACGCACCCGGTCGCCCATCTGCTGGTTGACACTGCTGAATGGCTGTTTGAACACCTATGCTGCTCTCGCCAGATCCCTGATACAGCATTTCCACCACTATCCCTTTTTTCATTCCAATTATAGAAAGTTGCATGCTCGTGGAGTCCCTGTCGGCTCCATATGATTCCCTCAACGGAGAGGAGGGTGGGGTGGGGAAGATGGGGGGGGTGGTGCTGTCTGGTGAATCATTGATGTGCAGTCAGACTGTTTCATTGCAGATCTGTGTGCGTGTGTGCAAGCATGTGTGTGTGTGTTTGCGTGTGTGTATGGTGGAAGAAGGAGGTTAGCAGCAGACGAATAACAATCCTGAATTATGCATGTCTGTCCCTTGTGTGTGTGTGTGTGTGTGTGGGGGGATGAGCCACACTTATCCCCGGGGACAAATTTGGATAGAAAAGAGCTACGTGGGGAAAAGTCGGGACCACCGTGAGCGCTACCTGACCGCTTCAGACAACCTCTCTTTAGCTCCACAAACTCTGATGGCTGACAACTGCAGACGCTCCACTCGCTGACGCACGGGAAGTCAGTTCGGGAAACAGCCTCGTTATGAAGCCTGATGCTTGGTGATAATGCTAATGGGCCGGAATGTGGCATATTTTCCAACTTATTTGTTAGATGTTTCTTTTTAAAAGCATCTCTGGGAATTTAAGCCTGGACCACGCGAAACACTATCACCCTCCTAAAATTACACTGTATCACAGAAACACCTGCTGGGCCCATTCTAGATAATAATCCCATTTCTACATGCCAGTACAGCTCCCAGACGGGAGAAATTGGATTGTTTGCATTACTGACCTGTGGAGCAAGGCAGTCTGGGAAAAGCAACAGCCTTGAGGCTTTATTAGATTCAATCGTTCTTTCATAAACAAAACCTTACTTTTCAAAAAGGGTAAGAAAAAAAAAAAATCTACTAAATGTGGGTAGGCCAGCACTTTGTGGACACACTCCATTTATTTTCTCCAATTAAATCTCTTTAATTGGATTGAGGGCCGGCACCTGGTTTACACTCTGTCAACCACGCAATCCACAATAATTGATGCCAGAGCCGTGGGTGTGTGTGTGTGGGTGTGTGTGTGTGTGTGTGTGTGTGTGTGTGTGTGTGTGTGTGTGTGTGTGTGTGTGTGTGTGCGTGCGTGCGTGTGGGATGTGTAGCGATGGGGGAGGGATTTAGAGCATGTCTCACTACTCCACAATGTCACTGTGATCAATTTATCAATGGCCGCCTCGCTGTCCACCAGCGTCCACTGCACTGAAATGGGAAATGCCTCAACACTTTGGTGTGCAAGCCAACATGCAGCCACACAAACACAAAAGCTGTGGTGGAGGAAACAGGCAGATCCTCTATGAAGGCAATACTACATTTAAAAAAGTAAATTATCATCTAGATAATACTAGATTCTACAAAAATAAGTATTTTGTGGAAAAGTGGCCCCTTTAAATTTTCAATTTCTATTACTGAGGCATTACTGGGCAGTTAAATCTATAACAATGGATCATGTTATATGCTGATGATGTTTTTGGGTTGTGTCTGAATTCACTTTACAGTATTGCGAGTTCAACATTCCTACAGTTTTCCCAATGTTTCTTGAAAATTAACATTCCCTTTTACGTGCTCAAATGAATGCAACAATGTATTGTTGAAAGTAGTGCACAATCTATGGTCATTAAGTGAGAAGTAAGTGATTATATTCATCTTCGTGCCAGAAGTGTATGCCTGTAAAACATTCATTCCCATTGTTTTTTAACCCTATAACTTTGAATCAAGCTGAAAAGAGATCTAAACTAATTACAGATCTAGTTGAAAATACTTCATATAGGCACTGTATATTCCTGTACATGGAAGCCCTATATAATGTGCAGTAAATACTAAATTAATGAATTATTTCTGTACACAGCCCTGATCTGCAGCTATTAAATACATGTACAGAAGTGAAAAGCCAACAGTTCCCTCGGAAATGTAATGTCATTTATTAGAAGTATAAAGTGGCATAAAATGGAAATACCAAAAATATAGTACAAGTACCTTAAAAGTGTAGTTAAGCCCAGTACTTGTGCCAATGTTCTAGTTTACTTTCCACCTCTACACTATGAAGAAAAACACACACCCTCACATATATGAACATTAAAAGGTTCAGAACACATGCTAATGCTGCAGATTTACGTACATAGTTGCGAGCTCTAATACATAGGTGAATGTGTACACCTAGAGAACCTGGATCCACTCCTGAATACAAATGGTGTGCGCCCACACGTGGAAACACGCAGAGATACAAATCCAAGAGATGCATCACGGCGCGCTGACAGCACCTTTAAGACACTTTGAGAAACACCCGGCTCCTGAATACCGAGCTCCGCCACCATACAAATGGAGAGAGGCAGAGACAGAGCGAGAGGGAGGCCAAGGGAGACCCGACACAGTAAATAAAAATACAATTTCCTCCAGTGACATGCCCATTCTGTTGGAAGCCTGACTCTAATTATTCTAAGCACTTTGAGGGATGGCTTTCCACTGCATTAATCTACACATCCCACTAGCCCATCCACAGTCGATGCACTTTTAACTACCTAAGGACGCCCCGAAACTCTGCTTAAAACCTCGGGAGGAGGAGATTGACTTTGTACAGTGATGGGGTGAAGTGCTTTGCCTGAGTAAATCTTTCTCCAAATCTCACAGCACAACACCATGCAACAATTTTCATTTTCAATTTCAAATAGCGCATCTCTCCTCCCCAAAAAAAAGATCAGATTCGAAGGTAAAGTGAATTCTCATTACAGGGCTTGTGTGTGTGTGTGTGTGTGTGTGTGTGTGTGTGTGTGTGTGTGTGTGTGTGTGTGTGTGTGTGTGTGTGAGAGAGAAAGAGAGTGTGCTTGTTTTCCTCTAGGCAGAAAAAGCACTCGTAGCTCATTTGGAACCGAGATGAATCGATAAATCACCTGGGACCATTGATCAATCAATGAGCCTATCAATACTAGCTGGATGAGACTCCTCCCACTGCGAGAGGCCATCTTTGAATATGTCGGGCAAATGGGCTTTTAACATAATGGCTTATTCCATTTGTGCTGAGTGCAAGATTGATGCTGTGCAATGTTTGCATGTTGACACAAGCTGTAATAGTGATACACAGCAGGTCCCACGTTTTACATGTAAAATAATCAGCACACACACACACACACACACACACACACACACACACACACACAGGTCCTGTTTATCAAAATCTAAACAACATCAAACAATCTTTGAAACAGCTCTGATCGAGGCTTTGCTGCACTGCGATATCTACCCTTTATAAACATCTGCCCCCTCGACGGAGAGAAAAAAAGGAGGGATACAGAACTAGAGAGGCGGAAGCAGAGATTTCTCTTTCCTTATTAATCACCACTCGTTTTTTTAAAGTAAAAAGTTTGTAATAACGGAGCTTCCAGCGGCTCTTCCCGCCCCCGAACAGATGCAGAGGCCAAACTGCACGGCACATTATGAGGAGAGTGACATTTTGATGTGAACCGTGGGGCGGCTTCTCTCTGTATTCAATATGCTCAGGACAAAACGCAGAGTAGGGATGAGGCTGCAATAACAAGTAGCAATGTTTCTGTTAGAAGATAAGGCTGGTGGTGATATTTTTAGTTCTCTCACAGTCAGCAAATTCCATGAAAAGACCAAACCAACAATGAATTGATCGTACTAACAAGTATTGTCACACCGCACTGGGCAACATGTTCCTTCATTACCGTGAACGGACACGGACACACACGGACACACACGGACACACACACAATTTTGACTCATTCCCGCATACACCGTCCTGCTGCCCCAAATACTCACTAGAGCACCAAATGTGAATTAATCCACTGCTGAAAATAGTCCCCAACAAATGCACCATTTGCTCCTGTTTGAGTAAAATTTGCTTAACACTACAGTGGCTGGCTGTTTTAGGAAATTACTGAACCTTTTACAAGAATTAAACTGAGCCATTTTGAAAGATTTACGTCTTCTTGGCTTGGGGCATAGTGCCACGGACAGGGTATGGAAGTACAAGATGAGCTAACACATCGCTGGCTTTGGTCTTTTCATGGAATTTGTAGACAACAAAAGGAAATATAGAATAACACCAGCATAACCCTTTAATTTAGACCAAGAAAAAAACGATTATTATGATGGAAACCCAATTTGAATTGCTATATGCTTCACATTACACCTCATTCATTGTAATGCATTTCATTAACTGTAAAATACCTAAAATCTAGTATTCAGTAAGAGGGATACATTTGTTATCAGAAGTAGCAGAAACCTGGAATTTCTTCTGCCGAAAATATAATTCTCAAGTGTTGGCGGGTAAATTAACTTCCCTCTAAGTTACCATCTCCAACCTATGTGCCCTTCAGCAAAGCACTTATCCCCTAACTAAGCTGCTCGGTTGCCATCAGCAGAAAAGTGAGACAGAGTTAACATGCTGTGAGAGAGCACTGCAGGGTAAGGCCTGAAAAAGAGGTTGCCTACTCAGCAAACACTCGTTGAATTAAAAGGGAAAAGTAACGAATGAATAAACAAGCAACCAAACTAATGTATAAACAAAGTTTTCATGTTTTTATTCAGAGGGAAATCACTACAGCTGAGGACCGAATGTGAGGAATTTGTTTGAAAAACTACGGGATTATAAACAATGATTTACATTATGGGAAAAAATAGGCTGCTGCATTGTTTTTTTATTCAGGCACCTAATGAAGGATTTGAGATGCTGACTTTTAAGATGCTGCAAATCTGAAAATGAGCAAGTTGCAAAAGGAAATAATGTTGTTAAAAGACACAAAAAGAGCTTGTGTGAATTCCCTAGCAGCATGAAAGACAGTATGGCAATGAAAATAAATGACATGCAACTGAGGAGAAGAAAATGATGAAAGAGGTTTTTTTTATGCTGGGAGCCTGCAGCTCTCATGGCACAGTCCGACTGTCCCGGTCTGGTCCTGATGATGGGCGAGTAATAAATGGTTGTGCACGAGTTGGTCTGTGTGTTTGCATTCATGTGCACGTGTCAGTCTATAACAATTGGTGTGAAAAGCCCAGGTGGAATGCCAGGATTATCAAATGTTTTCTGAGACCACTCAGTCAGTAAAAAAGATGAAACCAGTGAAGAAAAACAGAAACTGTTCAAGTAGGCTTGAAGCTTCTAACAGCAAAGTGACCAAACCCACTAATTTAATCTAAATGTTTTGTTTTACAATAAACAGACCCAAAATTAACAGTTAAACTGGTGGAGAGTGCAAGAAAAATGTAAACAAATATGATAGACATTCCCACAGTCAAATGGAGAAATAAAAAAGAAAATATGTAGGCCACATTACCAGATGGTAATACTACAACACTAATGCTGTTTGTATACTGCAAGTTTCAACCTGCAGCCATAGGGGGGCCACTCTTGTCAAGTACTCATTAATGATGAAGGTACTCATTTAAATCAATAAGAAACACAAGCTTTTGTCCAATCACAAGCACTTCTAAAAAAAAAAAAACATCTATACCTATAAATCTGATAGGAGACAAGGTTCAATCTGCATCTGGATCAAAATACATGTACACACGGTGACAGACAATTATACATACATTTGCCGTTTGCTTTTAATCCAAAAAAAAGTGCAGTAGCTCATGAGAACATTGTGAAAATGTTAAGTAATCATTTAAAAATCTTGGATCCACACTTTAAACTAATTACTTAAGTTTCTAGCCCATGTCCCAACTTACAGCAAATTTCACTGGTTTTTGGGACACTTTATCCTGCTGGCTAACAACCAGAACAGCCACCAAATTGGACCAAAACCCCTCCTCGGCAGAGTTCACAACTTGGGCCCTTATCTATTTAATTGAACACAAGTTTTGTTCCAAATTTAATGAGCTTGCATCATATGAGCCTGCCTGGTGACATCAAGTGCCAAAATCAGCCGCATATATTGAAGTAACCCGAGTACACAGACGTGCATGTGTGTCTGTGTGTGTGCTGAGGCTCTAAATACAGTGCTACAATGTGGCAGCTGACACAATGGAAACAGATTGCCATGGTTTCTCTGCAGCTTTCCATCACATCGCAGCAGATAGAGGGAACGTGCAGGCCTAAGGGTCAGCGCTGTGGCTGCCTGCAGACACAAGGCACGGGCCCGCCATTACAGTTAGCTAATTGGAGTTTTCCTCTGGGTCAGGCTAGCCATCTGTGGTGCCTTTACCAGTGAGGACCCCCACTCAAGCCCCGCATCATTTTTAACACTATGTCACCGCTTGACATGACTCTCTTTCTCTGTTTCCCCCTTTAAGGACAGAGAGGTGGGGGGGGATTAAGGAAAGAAAGTGATCTCACTCCACCGCAGCTGCTTAATAGGAAAAGTCTCTGTCTCCTCTGTGCCCCATTCATCATGTCAAATGGTAATATCTTTAAAGGTCAGGCCGAGTCATAAAGAAAAAAAGAGCCTTGGCTAAACTTTCCCTGGGATTTCGAGAGGTCTAATCACCAAATCTGAAGTGTCTCTTTTGATTGGCTTTTGACGGCATTGATTCAAAGTGAATCATAAAAAAAGGGACATTTAGAAGACCGGTAGCCAGCTAATTTTTTTTTACATAGTAACATGAAGGGAAATCCCTGTATGGAATGAACCAGCATGACAAAAGAAAGAGAGAGGAAAAATAGAGGCTGGAAAAACAATATGAAGGAAAAAAAAAAACTGCAGTTGCATGATTTATCAAGCTGAAAAGCAGCAGGGTGCACAAAAAAGGAGCGTAAAAGCTAGATAAAATGGAAGAAGAAAAGGTGTCAGGAAATAAAAGAGAGACAGAGGAGCTAAAGACTGCTACTGTCTGACAAGTGTCACACTTGCGCTTCGATCCAGCCTTCCTCTTGCGCTAATGACTGTCAACACGACAAGCAGGGCCGTCTGAAGGGGGAGAAAATTACTCGCTGAAAAGCAATTGACTGACCCCCATCATTTCTCAGGGAACCAGTGACCTGTGAATATTTCATTATGGGGAAAGTCGTGAGGCCCATATAAATGTGTGTGTGTGTGTGTGTGTGTGTGTGGGGGGGTCGATCTGCCGAGCTGTGCCGTCCCAAGCCGGAGAGGGAAACTGGGGGCAGACCTGCCTGCCTTGTAGCCTTTTTACTGCTCCTACAATGCATACTTTAGCCAACGAAAGAGAAGAAATGAAAGGCCTACGTTACCGTTTGGAGAAATGTTTTTCAGCAGACCGCAGTGAGAGCTAATGTAGATAGAGTGAGAGCTTAATGTAGATGACAGAGGTGCTTCTTAACCAACGTCTGAAGAGAATTTGTCTGAAGGGATTTGAAGTGGGAGAGAATGAAAGCAGAGTTAAAAAAAAACAAAAAAACTTAGATGTTTTGTAGGTGTGGGTCAAAGCAAGCCATTCTTTTACCCTCTGCGCGACATTCGTCTTACATTGAGAAAACATCAGAGGCCTCGGAATCGAGAGGGGCAGGAAGAGAAAGAGAAGACGAGAAAGATGAAAGAAAATCAATCCCTCGGCAAGCCTGATTGATCGGTGGAGTTTTGGACAATTTCATCAGAAGACTCCAGTAACCAGAGATGACACGACCCATATTGGAGGGAGAACGCATTGTGGAGATTAATACCTGCATTAGAGGCATCAGGTCGGATAAACGCGGGCTCTGGCAGTAAATACACTGGGCCAGCGTGCCCCTTCCATGACGACTTAATGCTGGAAAAATCCTTGCAACCCACACTTTACTTTTCAAACTTGGACTGGACGGTATAATTGAGTCAATTAGGAGCACCTTAATCCGTGGAAGGGATCTTCAAAAGAAAAATATACAGTCAAGGTTTGGGTTTGGTCTTAAGGATATAAATAAAGAGAGCTCGGAGATTGTCTCTGTTTATCCAACGATGGAGGCAAAGAGCAAAAGGATTATATCTGATCTCATTCAGGAACCTTGTGTTACATATTAACTTCTACCCTTGACTGTTTTAGGAAAACTTTAATTCATCATTTTTGTGGGGAATCACACTGTTTTATAATTACTTTGTGACAGTTAAGTATCCGTCAACATTGAGGGAGTTATGTTCAATCTGTGGCCCAACCAGCACCGAAATTATATCAGGAATGGATCTGATTAGATGAGAGCAGGAGAATGGGGTATAATAGGGTTTTCCGGTCATTCTGACATTTCTCTTTATTCACCATTATTCTAAGACAAGCTTCAAAGACGGGAGGCGAAAGAAAGTCAATAAGCGCACCATGATCTAAAATTTCCACAGAACCCACCTCGGAGAAAAGCAAGTTCTCCGCTCCACGCCGTGTATGTCAAACCAACGGAGGGAGGAAATGGACAGGGTGAACTAGGGGGAAGTGCAGAGGGACAGAGGGAATACTGCTGATCGAGCAGATTAGGCAAGAAAGCATGAAATACTACATTACAGGGGGAAAAGGACAAAAGCAGCCACCAGGGCCTGATCATGTAGGCCTGACAGGGAGGCAGGGGGTGGAAGTAATCGAGGGTCACACAGGCCAGATGACTGATCGGGGGGGACGACGGGCAAAGTGACAATTTTTGCGGATGGTAAATATTTCAACAGTGCTTGGTTGTGCGGTGCAGGTCAAACAAGCTCCATTTTAAAAACACAATAGACAGACACCTTTAATAAAACATCCCACATACCAGAGCTGCTCACAGGCCCTCCACGCACACACACTTCATTTTTTCTTACAGTAATGGTCTAATTTCCTTGGTTGCAGCCAGAGGAAGTTGCTTTTAAAAAAGGGATAAAATTCAGGTCTGTGCTCACAAGCAAGTGGGGGACGTGACCGTGACTGTCAGTGACATTTTGCAATGATCCGCATTTCACACATTTTAATGCAACAAAAAAGACCTCCTCAGTCTCTGTCTCATATCTGGTTTAAAAGCAAAGCCTTAAAGAGCATGTAGGATTCTTTCTTCCCTCTCTAAGTGCAGTGCTGACGAGGGGGAGGAAAAAAAAAAAAGTAAAAAGTAAAATAAAAAATCCTTGCTTCCAGCTCATCAGACTGGCATCTCTCCAGAAGTGTTTAAAGTAAAAAAAAAAGAGAGGGAAGGGAAAAAAAAAAAAAAGAAATCAATACGCTCCTCGCGGATCACATCCAACTCAAACCCTTTGTGGACTACCCAGGGTGCTCCTGTTCTCTTTGTCCGTCAACACCAGTAGCTCGTCAAAGCGCAGAGTGACAAAGCCCACCCCCCCCTTCCGTCCCAGCTCCTGTAAACTTGGCTGCTGAGAGGGGTTGGGAAAGCAACGTTCCCCCCTGTGCTCCCCATCCTTACTTTGTCGGTGATAAGGCAGCTGAAGGGGGGGAGGGAGGGGGGGTTGTCATAGTGTCAGAGACGGGATTGGCCTCTCATTCTCCGTTTTACATTATTGCATGTGTGCAGGAAAGTTGATTAAAGCCTGGGCACAGATGTGAACTCCTCACCTGCTCATGCTTTTCATCACTGTTGGGGCGGGTGGAGCATGGGGCGGGGCCTCCTGCCCTGCTTTGCTATGCTGTGTATGCATCGAGATTATGACCATGAACGCTACATTTACAGTGCCCTCAAAGGGCAATCAGAAGCCTGGGGTGGGTGGGGATACGTTGGCCTGGGTGTGGGTGGCTGCAAAGTGCTGGATGGTGGGTGCTCATTTATCAAACACCTCCAGGATAACCTCCCTTCTCTTTTCTTTCTCCTCCCTCAAAAAGGTGCCAAGCATGAAAAAGTCCCCGCTGCCTCTCAACCAGCTTTGCTTTGAGCCTGAACCTGTGCTTTCTGGTGCGCCGTCCTCGTGGCAAATTAGCACTCATAATGAGCTGGAATCCAGTCCTCAATGCCTCCATTAAAAAGGGCCCTTGGGTCCTAGGTAGACTCTGTGACAAGACCATCAGTGCGTTAAAGCGGTGAAATGCATACCCTAGACCTCAAGCATGTACCGACTGAACTCTTCACCCCCCCACCTCATCTACATCTCACATCGGGCCCCTCCGACACGGTTCCTCGGAGATGTGTTTCTTGATCCCAGAACCCATTCACCCATTCTGAAACAATGAAATGGTCACAATGACTTCTTGGACCGGATTCAATAGGTACTTCAAGAAAAGGGAAACCTGCTGGGATTGGCTTAAATGATGAAAACTATTGTGCTCAGAAAGAATCAATTGGTGCTTTTCAGCGTAATTCGATTCTATTCACAAAGGGGCTTGGGAGGCAATCTTAAAATGGAAATGCCAATTTGCTTGGAGTGGGTGGGGAAGAGATGAAGAGAAAGAGGGATAGTTTGCATGGCAAGACACCATCTCCTACGGTTAGAACACCTTTCAATCACGTCTGTATGTGTCTTACAAACCACTGCAGAGTTTGCGCTGAGTGCAACAAAACTCGACTAAAGTAGGTTATCGTTTTCAGCCAAATAATTACGGCGATGTGGGTGGGATGCACCGCACCTCTTCCCTTACATCCACCACAAAGCAGCCTCACGGCGGCTGGAATTTTAAATTGGTCTCTGCTTACATTTTCACAAACCGCAGTCCTTTAATTGAGCAATATTAGAGCAATTTAAAAAGACTTGCGAGTTCAGTCGGGACTGCAGATCAGTTTCCTGAAAGCCGGAAAAAAAAAACGGCTGCATTATTCGTTTTCGGAGGAACATGGATGCTGCGAGTTCAGGTAGTTGCAGCAGCCAGAAAGCCTTACAGGTATTTAATGTGGGGGGCTGTGTTACATATGGTTGCATACGATATCAAAATATGACAACCTCACAATAATATTTCGCTATCTAATCAAGGCAGAGCCACACATTGGTACATTCAGCTGGTGTGATAAAATAAGGCCAGAGGGCAGTCACAAAATACAAGAAAACTTTTTTGTGCTCTAATAAAAAAATGGCACCTTTTTCCTGGATTAAGAGCTTGCAAATCTTGGTCTGCACCTTGAGACAAGCAGGTGGACAAACTGCATTAGGTGAAAATAACTACACATGCACAAGTTCATCCTGCAGAAGTAGAGTTATGATGCGTGAAAAAAAGAGAAGAATGGCGGTGCAGAAAGGAAGAGCCAAAAAACCAACTTCCCTCTCGATCGCCAATCCAGCAGGATGCCGCTTATCTCTTGGGTCGGTAAAGTGCGGTTGAGGCTCCGGTCAGCATCCTTAACCGCTATCTGTCACTCTACCTCCTTCCCTTTCCCTCTCACCTGCCTCCCCCTTTGCTGCTCTGGGACCAGCTCAGTTTCAACCTGGCTGCGGTCGGAGACGGACAGGATGAGGTAGACGGGGAGTTGGACTGAGTCTGCAGGCAGGCAGGCAGGGAGTGCTGGGCATGCAAGGGTGGGGGGTGGGGGTGCATTGTTAGAGGCTAACCCTTGGGGCTCTTCAGTTCAGGGGCCCTTCTCCTCTCCCTCTGTCTGTCTTGGCAAGAGAAGAGGTAGTGTCTCCTGCATCATTAATGAAGGCGGTTGACGCCCCGTATAGCAGTGCCCAGCAGCCAAAGTCTTCTGCCTGCCACCAGCCTGGAAGTTTGAAAGAGAGCTGATGTATAGTGTATATCTATACTATGGTAATGGCAGAGGTAAAGCCAGGCCACACTCTGCTTTGGCGGTCCATGCTGTATAATCAGCCACGATGAACAGAAGAACCCAGGAGATGGAGAGGTCTGCTAACTTTGGGCTGGCACATGTTGGACTCCATTGTGAACTTTATGAGTAATAAAAAAGTAATATTCTAAGACACACCATCACATGAAACTTCTGAACATGAAAGCCGCTGTCTGTCTCTATGAAATTTTATCTTGACTGAACGGTGAAGAACAATGAACTAATTAAAATGTTGTTGTTTTTTTCTTCAAAATTCAAGTTTGATTGAATCCTGGATAACTTGCATCTCAATGAGACGGAGGCTCTGTCAGAGAGTGTTTACTGTAAAATGCACAATGGAGACAGACAGAGAGGAGAAAAAAAAAAACTACCTCTACTCTCCTTTCATCTACAGTGAAGACAACCATGTCACAATTGTTGCCTCCTCAGATTTCCTGATCAAAGTGCCTTAGTTCAGTTCCAAGCCTTCAAATCACAGCCATACTTCATTCTGGGAGTTGAACTTTCCGTCCGTGCAATCAATACTTCTTTTTGGTTTCAGCTGAAGATTTCCACTTCTCAGAAATCTCAGCAAGCAGATGACAACAACACATAAACTGTATTTAGAGGCCCAACCTGTAATTCAGAGATAAACACAGGGCAGCCACCCTAAAGCATCTCAAACCAGGGACCAGGGCCTATCCCTCTGAGGCCTAATATAAAGCATCCTGGTGACAAAAGGTGGGACTACAAGTTCTGACAGTACATTCCAATTTGTCAACACTGACTAAATTCAGAAGGCCAAAGAATCCTGAAAGTAATAACAACAGTAATAATAATGACTGTTCAAACGAGCACATGCAAATGGAGGCATGCAGAAATATCAATAGATTGTCTTTGTATAGATTACAATCTGATGTCACATTGGTGGAGGAGTGTTTCAGTAGTTTCGGAGCCTTTTTTTTTAGAATTATTATTATTATTATTATTATTATTATTATTATTATTTCTTCTTATTATTATAATCTTTTTTTATAGGTGTACTAAAACATTGTAAATGTAAATTGGGCTCTCTTTTACTTAAATACTTTTCTCTTAATGTATTTTTAATTGTATTTCCTCTGTCAAAAGTCCTATATGGTAATACAGTTTATTATCATTGGATATTGATAATTATTTATCCAAGTATAGTATATTGTCAATTCTGATATCTAAAGATTCTGTGGAGTGATGGTCCACAACTCTTTGAAAAGTTTGGGCTGACTCAGAGACTGCGTTTCAATGTCAGCCCTTGTCTTCATGACTCATTTTCCTTTTAACTTTAACAACATAACATATAGAGTAAAGCTAATTGAGACAGCCAACAAATAGGGGAGGCTAATGAGAGGCAAGAGTTAATTCTAACTGCAGATAATTCCATTTCCATTTGTGGTCTTGAACAATAAGCTTATTACACACCTGCGGATGCACCAATCTTTTCCACGTTGCAGATAATTAGTATTACAAATGGACTGTATTTATATAGTGCTTTTCTAGTCTTAACCACTACTCAAAGCGTTTTAACATAGTACTGGAACCATTCACACACATTCACACACTGTGGCCAAGGTGCCACCTGCTCATCAGATAAACACTCGCGCACATTTACACTCCGATGGCGCAGCATCGGGGGCGACTCAGGGTTCAGTGTCTTGCCCTTCGACATGGGACTGCAGGGTCAGGGATCGAACCACCACAGCCGCCAAGTAGTTGATCCCAAACACATCCAAAAATGAGTTGGCCACCGTTGACTTGGTTTTTTCATGAATTCACATATTATTATACATGAAGAGGTGGTGTGCAGTAGGTGTACAGCTACATGAAATTGTGGAATTTGTTTACTTCTGTGACATATGGACTGGAGTTGGGTAGATTCAGAGAATGCTATTAAATATTTTATTCCACACCACCTGTTTTAGAGCAGAGCGATTGGGCACACCATCCTGAGAGTGTTATCCAACATCTCACAGACTCTTGTTTGCATTGTCTGCAGCAGGGCCGACTGAGGAGTATAACACAAGTATGAATAGCTGAGATATTAACAAAAAGCCCAAAAGCGCCACAACATATGCATATAGATTAAAGAAAAAGAAATTTGTGTGAAATACTGAGCATATTAAAACAAAAATGCATCCGCATAGGATTCAACATTTCATGGAGCTCTTCAACAAAAATGTATACAGTACACTTCAACTACATACAGTGGATAGATTGGAAAGGGGACATTTGTGCAACTGTTGAGAAAGTGCTTGTCAGTTCCATTCAAATGGGAGATTTTACAGAGAGGACTTAATGCTAATCGACATGTGAATGAAGCCAGGGAGGCGAGCTTATTCAGGAAGTGCAACACTGCAGCCTTCCACTCCCAGAATAGCCTCCAGCTTCACTGTATCTTTGGCTCTTTGTTAGCACCTCGCCTCTAGCCTCAGCCTGCTGCATTTGTGCAAAAGCGACAACAAAACGCTTGTTTTTCGAGGGAAGAGCCCGAATCTGATTCAACTTCAGAGGATTAGAGTAACAATAGGGAGCTCGTGCACTCATACGTGCATTCACGCACACACAGACACCCTGTCTCTCTCTCTCTCACACACACACACACAAACACACACACACACACACACACACACACACACAGAAGCAGTCCCTGCCCAAGTGGGAATGAACTGCTCCAGAAAGGCCAGGGCCTTGGCAAGGTAATTAACCGAGGGTGCTTGTTTCACATGGCAGAGTCCATTAAGTGCCATGTCACACTGATGTCAGGGTAAAGGCGCGTGCGCGCACACACACACACACACACACACACACACACACACACACACACACACACACACACACCCCTTTCAAATGGGGGCAAGAACTTTTGAGGTGGAGATAGTGAAGTGAGAACGACAGAGGAAAACGAACAGAGAGAAGTGGCTGTGGCTTCTCCGGGGCTCTCTAACCAATCCCCTCCCTAATCAGCAACCCCACTCCCCCTCCAGGTCCAGCCATCGATCGGCAGCACTACCACCCCAGCGCCGTGATGAGGAGCAGGGGGAGAAGTGGATGTGTTACCCCTCCGTATACCCTCTAATTGCCCTGTCTGGGTTACCCCCACCCAGCTTTCACAGCAAAATTGCCCCTCGCACCAACTGATGGAGCAACAATTCTGCTGGCAAAGCTTGGAAACGGGCCCCGACGTAAGCCCATTAGGCACAGATGACCGCACCAGACGCTCCAAGAGTGGAGGGCGGTGGGATGAGTGGGAAGGGTTGCATTAGCTACGGGAGGAAGTGGGTACACTTGGCCCCATAACTACAACGGTGAACAAACCGCGATGGCACCACACACCTGAGAGTGTATGCCTGCTTGTATGCACACAAGTATCAACCAAGCATTTGCACACACACACACACACACACACACACACACCGAAGCATATACCTTTCTGTGCTTCTCAGAGTACTGCTGCATCTCAGATAACATTGTCCCCACAGAAGAGACTTCCACACTAGCTAACTGAGGTTTATCTCCCACTTAACAGATGAGCCAAAGGAAACAAGAGAGGCACTCAGGGACTGAACGAAAAGAGGAATTAGGATAGAGGAGGGGACAAAGTAGAGGTAGCAACTGAGAGAGAGACAAGCCAGAGCAACAACGAGGCAAAACAACAAAGTGGCGCTGCAACACATGGCTGCCTGTGTCGGGCTTTAGGTGATACTGCACTATGAGAAGATGCAAAGGAAAGGATGATCAGCGCAGGCGGGTTTCTCAGACTGCTCTTAAAACAATGATCACGCTGAGCACTGCCTTAAACTTGATTGCATGGAGTGAGTGTGTGTGCGTGCGCGAGCGGTCGACCGTGGCGGTGCGCGGTGACGGATGGATGTTCGCCCGCAGCCCTATAAGCTGCCGTTACACTGCCCAGAGCAGCACTGCAATTAAACCAGTAAAGGCATGAATGCTAAGACCAGAGGAGCAGGGGCCAGAGAGCTTTGGACGGCGAGTGCTGAACTAAACACTGTGCTGATTTGTGCACTGACTGTCCCCGAGAATAGGGCCATGTATTTTTAATCAATGTCAAAGTGATGAAGTGTGTGTTTGCCTCAAAAAAATCCCCTGACAAACACAAATAGAGAAAGACAAACTCCCCAAGGGGCCCCTTTGTGCACACACACACGCACACACAGATATAAAGCACCACAGTGCAAAGAACATTCCAGCAACCCGAACAGCCTCCTCTATCTTACTTTTAGTGTGCAACCTCATATAAAAAGTCTCTTCCTCATTAGTATTACATGAAACGGATAGGAAAAGCAGCCTCATTTGGAATGCAATCAACATTTTTAATAACAATAAATACTCTTCAGATAAGTGGTCGGCTGGCCGATAATTAGAAATTGGCCGATCCATGGCCATCCCTCAAGACAGACACATGCTGACTTTTCTGCAGGTTATCTGGTATTGGGAATCATTCCTGAAGCATAAACAAGCCAGGGAGATAGGCTGGCTAGCCTCCAACAGCCTGTCTCCTCAATTTTACAGGCCTCTTTTCCCCTTTCAGCCAATTCAGCCCCAAATATCGATCAGCAGAGAGAGAGGAGGGAGGGAGAGTGAGAGAGAGAAATTGAAAGAAGGAGATGGGTAGAAAAAAAACAGAGAAAGGGGGGAATTGGAGAGATGGGATGGGGTGAGGGAGGAAAGGCGGAAATGGAGGCCAAAAAGGTGAGCTATGTGGCTAAGTTGCAGAAAGGCAGAAAGTTTCTTAGTGAATTCTGCGCACACACACACAACCACGTGACTTGAGTGAAAGAGTGGTTACAAGGCGGGCTGGTACTGTACTGTAGAAGAAAAGCAACCAAAGAGAGGTGTGAAAAGGATGAGATATCATGTTGTTGTCTCAATGCCTTGCAAACCGTGACGCTGTAATGAGATCATTACCCCAAAGACCACTGACCTAAGGAGAATGCTCAGTGATCCCTGACTGAAACTCAGAGCATTAAGGAGCCTTCTGGATGATTGCTTCAGAATTATGGGACCACAGAACATGAGCAGGCTGGCTTGTGGGCGTAAATGAAGCCACAACCACAATTCTGTGATACATTATTCTCATAAGTTCTCTCAGCTTTTATTGGACTCTTTACAATATTGCCCCCCATTTGGACTCCACTGCACTGTATGTAATCTGACTAGGGGCATCGAGGGCCTGATGCAATTATATTAAAAAAAATTAAATTACAACCCATTCATTGCGTCAAAGCACTATGCCTTGTCAAAACCACAAAAAAAAAAAATAAGGATTGGAATGCTACTTAAAGAAGCGCCAGATGTTATGTGGCGGAAGAAGATTTGATGATCCTTGACCCTGTAGGAGAGCCAACAATGCATCCAAGGGCCTCCAGCAGCATGAGGAGGGGGCGGAGGAGCAAAAAGGGGGCAAGTCAAAAGGCAGGCTGCACATACTTTTACACACTATAAAATATGCATTTGCTAAGTGGTACAGCATTTTGCCCTTTGAGAGGTTCATGCATTGTTTAGGCAGCGGAGCAGAGGAGAAGGAGGCCGGATGGTGGTGGAGGAAGTGCTCGGTAATGGGGCCAAACTGGAGTGCTGATTTATGTGCACAGTCACCTAGGTAAAAAAGAAGCAGGGGGAAAGAAAAAGGGGGAAGAAGTAGTGTTTCACCTTCCATCTTCAAAAGCAGTCCCCCTCCTGCACTGCAACGCGTTTGGCCCAGCTATCAGCGTACAGTGCTCGTGATGCCCAGGTTAAACCTTTTCCTAAATAGTATCTACTGTATGTTTCAATTGTGTTTGTTCTCAACTGTCTATAAGTTAAAGTTAAAAGCTACAGTAGTAGCAGCAGATGTTGGCCTGCAGAGTACCACCCAGCAGCTCTGACTGATCGGTGGCATGTGCTGCTGACAGCCACACAGCCTCCCTGTCTGCTGCACAACACAATGCAAACCCAGTGATACTGTCATCAGGGTATTATGATATAGAAGGCCTACCCACCCTTTTAATCCCTTCTGGCTCATTCACACTAATATTATGGCAGCCATACGTAACATAAAAACAGAAACAGAACATGACAGACAGGCTAGAACTGACTCAATTCTCAAAACGCAGTGGGGGAGTTGACGAATCTTCTCTGTCTGTATACCAGGACCCCCAGGCCTCTGGGCCTGTTATGCAGTGGCCCCTCCCTGCATCCCACATTCACAACAGTAGCATACGCCAATGCATGGGCCAGAAGTGGTCGCCACATTCCTGACAAACACAACCCAATCTTTAACCTCTTTACAGTGTGCATGATATACTTTGGAAGCAGAGGCCAAGGGGTTATCCATTATAAATGAACCCATATTACTCCAGGCATTAGCAATGTATGAGCTGGGCTTTAGAAACACAAGGTCTGGGGTTTTTCTGCCTTCCCTTCCTACCCCCCTCTCCTTCTGTGCTGTTTTCCTCCCTTCCTAGCCACGTGCTGCTGTTCTCACACAGCCTCCCATGGATGCCCTGACTCCTGCCTGACAGCTCATCTGGGCTGAGCCCTGCCTGTCCGATCGGGAGCTCCGTGCATGCAGGGAGTTTGAAGAGGCAGGGCCACGCCCGGGGCTGAAGCCCTCCACTGATCTTAGCTTTGCTCGCTCTGCAGCTCGCCACTCCTAACCCGGCCGACCCTCAACTCATCGCTCGCCGTGCCCTGTCTCAATGCATCTACTGCCTTCGTGATGGTATCTGATCACTCAAAGCCCACCGACTGAAACTTTAATGAAATGCAAGCATTAAAAAAAAATTTAATAAAAGGCAGAATATACTATTGTGCTATTCTGACAATGCACATAGCTTTCATAAATCTGTCAATTCACATAGACGTAATGTGGGTTCTTTTGTTTGTTGCAAGTGTGCGCAGAGTCCGTTATAAGGAGGTCATGTTGGGAAATGCCGAACAGACTGTAAAGGCATGTCACAAATATGTTAAAAAATGTATCCTTGCAGAAACCATGGACAACTTCTTCTTTTCATCAAGCACACTTCCTTCCTCATCAGATCCAACAAACAAATCAATGAGGGCAGAGCTTGCAAGGGAGCGCTTGTGATGACTAGAGCATCTTTACTGCTTACTTTTAGCATTTTGGCAGCGCAGCGTTAAGGTGGGAAGATGGAGCAAGTGCTCTTGCTGGAGCCAGGGACTCCCCAGGGCTGCAGCCCCCTTCTCCACCTCCTCTCTCCATTCCCTACTGTGAGACAACGAGATTACAGCAGTCCCTCGGGAGAGCCCAGCTCCACACGGGCGCCATAGTCCCCCGCTGGTTGCCTCTATGAGAAAGAAAGCGCACTACAAAATCCCTCTCTGGCCCTTACATGGGTCAGCCTGATAAAGATTATTCAAATGAACAAAACAACACACTCAAGCCATTAACCTCTAGTATAGTCTTGCATCGCATTACAAGAAAATTGCACTGGCCAGCAGAGTTTGAACAATGTGGTTTCAAAGCCCATAATGATCCGAACAGGGACCGAATGTTATTAGCTACAAGGTAAAATGTGAGCACTTGTCCCATGTTGTCCCCGTGTAAAAAGGAAATTAACATAGTTTCAGCCACAACAAATAGCGGAGGACAGGAAGGAGTGTGGTGAGCAGCCAAGCAGTGAGAGGCCTGGACAAGGCCTATTATGACAGGAAGCTCGACTCATCAGCCATTCAGGGCGCTGTAAGAAGAGACATAAATCAATGGTGTGCCAATTATGACACCACACTGAGCCGTGTGAGTGCAGGGAATTAGCCGCACAAATCTCAGTATCAGGTTCAGTTAGATGGGCTGCTCTGGAGTGGGGAGGGAATGCCAAAGAGACACCACAGGGAGGATAGAGGGGAGGCAGGGGAATGGAAAGAGAGAAGAACAGAAGTAAACGCTGAAATGTGAGGCAAGTCATTACGGCTGATAAGGAAATCAGCCAAATGCATTCCTGTTTATCCCTTTTGTTCTTTTTTTCTGCCCATAAAAACCATAGCATTTATTTTAGGACGGAAGTTGGAAAGGCTCTGCAAGCCCCATTATCAAGTCTTCACTGAAGCAGCGAGGAGGCAAAAGCATCTGAGGTGAAAGCTGTAAGACTGCAGTCGCCACACATCAAGCACGGTTCTCATATTTCATTCTCTCACACTGAGATTTCTCTTTTAAGAACATTAAACTACACCTGACACCTCCTTCTCCACCCCCCACACACACACACACACACACACACACACACACACACACACACACACACACACACACACACACACACACAGAGTGCAATCAAGCAAGCGTCTTGGCCAGTCTCTGGGAGCTGGGAGCGCGGGTTTGAAGCAGGCGGACAGCAGCGACGTTCAGCTGGGCCTGAACACGAAGCCTCAACACCACTGAGCACACAGCTGTATCCCAGAACTTAGATTCTGATTAAATGAAAACAGAACAGCCCATTAAAGTCATTAACATACATCTAGAGTATGCACGGGGGGATGTGCACCAAAGGGTGTGCATGCACAGTAATGTAGCGCATATATTAAGAGAAGATCCGCTGATAGGACTTGAAAGAGCATATCTTGAAAAAGCTTATATATATATTATTTATCACTCAGACATCAAAAAGGAGACTTTGTAATGACCTCTTTAATTCATATGCAAAGGTAATGCAGATTCAGAAGATGGAAATCCACCCAAAAGCGCACGCACAATTACAAGAGGCTGTAGCATGACTTACTGGCCTGGCATGGGTCTTCATTTTAATAGCTTTCTGTATGTTTAATTTTGTGTTATACTGGATATGGAACTGCTTTATCTCATATCATGGAGCACATATGCTTCTTTTAATTTCTGAGATTAAAAATGTGGTAGTTATCTCACTTGTGTGAAGAAGAAAAAAACGTGGGGGAAAACGTGTAGGAGAGAATGCGTGACCAACATGGGAAAGTAAAGCAAAATAAAAATTTCAAATCATTTCTGCAATGCTAATGGAATTTAGTGCAGAGATAAGTTGTAAAAAAAAAAAATATATATATATATATGTGTGTGTGTGTGTGTGTGTGTGTGTGTGTGTGTGTGTGTGTGTGTATATATATATATATATATATATATATATATATACACACATTTGCTAAAGAGAACAAATATGCCAATATTTCAAGAAACTAATAGCTCTTCTCATCTTGCTGCAAACACAAACATTAGCATATATTGAAATATAGACTGGCTGTCAGAGATGTGACATAGAGATGTATCCTGTGTGTCTGATAACTCATCACCTCCAGAGTCCACACACTTGGGAGAGTGTCACTCTGGAATGAGAGTTATTTGATACCCCCAGTGAGCCGCTCAGGTCACACTCCTCCACACTCTGTGTGTGTGTGTGTGTTCAAGTCATCAAACATCAAGGTGTGTTGCCTGCAATCCCTGCTGATTTTGGTTTCTGTTCATTGGTTGATAAATCATGAATGTTTTAATTGTACGCTGACCTTGATGAAATGAATGGACATCATTTGTCAATTAGGAGTGCAATGGGGTGATGTAGGGAGAAAGTGTCTGCTGACAGAATTATTTTTCATCTCGTCTTTGGCTCGGTCAGCCTCCCTCTATAGTGTGCCCCTTTAAAAGGCTTTCTCAGACTGAAACAATTTTCATCTTGCAGTGATGATGTTTTTTTATTTTTATTGTTATCATTATTTTTTTTTTCCCGCTAGTAAAATCGCTCCCCTCGGTACAATCCTCAGCTTTTTATCAAGTATAATTCTAAAGGGGAAAAAAAATAAATAAAAATAAAGACAAAAATGTAAAAAATTGAGAGAGAGCTAGTATGACCGGCCTAATCTGTGCGTGGGTGCTTCAATGTGCTTGCACAGTATGGCTTTTCATGACATAAACATCAAATCCCCAGAGAATACAGCTGCCATGATGAGATGTGTTTTTATGGGGATTTAGGCTCCGGAAGAGAGATTTGAGTATTACCTATTGTCAAAAAATGTGCAATGTTAGGAGAGCTGTAGCGATGGAGGATGGGGATATTAAACAGGCCTGTTAATGTTTTACACAGTGTTGTTGATGCTTCTGTAGCCCTGTAAAGTCTTGACAGTAACTCTTGGTGTTGAGTGGTACAGGAGACTTATTGAAAAGGTGGTGAGTGGGAGGTACATAAAGGAAGATAATTCCTGAGGGTTTTGGAGGGAGCTGCAACCCCCCCCCCCATCAGCCATTTCTTCCTCAGAGCAGTCTAGCATGCAGAGGGACATCGTTTTTCATCCCTCACAAAAGGCTCAGTGAGCCCTGTCTTTAACCAGCTAACAACAGACCAGCCTACCCTTTAGTTCTTCAGACATCTAAATGCTGGCGGCGTTCATTTTAGTCGGGCATTGGAGAATCAGCACAGGCCAGTTTTTCTAACCTGGAGTATAGTCCAACAACGTGCCCAGATAGATGTGTGACCACGAGCCAGAGAAGCCCGGTGCCGACCTTTTGAATGCTGGGCTGCCATTCTCAAACACCGGGACCCAGATTGACTTCGCCCTCAGCCAGATGAGAGAGCCTGCTCATGTGTGAACAGCCCTGACTGCCTGCATGGACTTGCCAGATCCAAATGCCCTGCAGGTCTGAGGGAGCATTTTACAGCCTGTTTAACAGTAACTTCAAAAATCCCCCCGTCCTATTTTTTCTTCCACAAAGAGGTTTCTCAGACATCAGGCCTTGCTTGCTGATTGCCTCTGAATGTGGTGTTGATTAAAAAGTCAGCATTGTTCAGGCTTTCTTGTTTTCTCTTTCTTGTGGATCCTGGGAGTACAAACAGCTCGATAGGCTGCGTGTGAAAGTCTTCGGGCCTTGTGTCTGACGAGGGACCTGCGGTGAGAGAGAAAGGGGCCTGCTTGCCCAGCTTTTGGAATTCAATAAAGTGCTTTATTCCAGGGCTGGGGCCGACGTGAGGCTAATCTTTGATCTGAACTGGAAGCTGAGGGCTCCAGAGTGGGCCACGCTGCCCGATTATTTATGGGAACTTCAAAGGTTCCGCTGATCACACTTGTGTCTCTTATCTAGCGAGCGAGAAACAGCCACAACAACAAAAAGTGACTTTGCGAGGAGAGTGGAAATTCAGAGCATGGAGAGAAAGGTAGGGATAAAGGTGTGTGCGTTTGAATTAGAAGGGGAGGGTGGGGGGGTTTGGTGGGGCTCTGCGGGGAGATCTCCAGATTAGAAGTGATCAGGCTGCTGTATATGGGCCATCTGCCTGGGAATGTGCCTCTGGCTCTGTCCGAGAGACAATTGGACCTGAGTGGGATAAGTGCTCCTCCTTTCCTCTCTGTTCCCATGGCGGAGAGGAAAGGCCGCCAATGTCAGGAAAGCCTGCTCTCTTCTCTATCTCAATCCCTTTTTCTTTTTCTCTTTTTTTTTTTTTTGCCCTGGCCATCTCCCTCACTTCCTCTCCAACTCCCCCCTCCATCCACTATCACCACCGCCACCTCCACATCAGAAATGTGACTGGCCTCAAACTGCTGACTTGCTCACAGTCCATTGAGTTTCCTCTCCTTATCAAATTACAGCCACCTCAATAACCCACTCGCTGCAGCACGCCGGAAGAAATGAGGTTTTCTCCACCGCCCGCCCCTGGCATTGCACTCTTTCCCTCGCTTTTTTTCTTCTCTCTCACATTTTTCTTTCAAAAACAGCAGACGGGGGAAGAAGGAGGGGTGTGAGAGAACGGGGGTGGCTGATGTGAATGTTGGCGTATATTTTCGAGTGGGCGTACGATCGTAATGTTTGGTACGAGCAGTAGAGTAGAGATGGACCATCGGCTGCACATTGCTGATTTGCAGACATGGGCCCATGTCCAGATGGCAGGCGCCTTCCGGGAGAGCGTTTTTTTTTTTTTTTTTTTTTTTTTTTTTTACTTCCACACCAACAACTGCTCAGTCACAGCAGCCCACCAAGACCCCGGCTAGCTCCTAGCATCAGCTACGCAGGTTCACTTCTGCTTTTTGAGCCACCGGTCGTCATCTCTCTCTCTCTCTCTCTCTCTAAGCACCCCATCGCCTTCCTTCCTTACCCCTCCAACAAGAGAACTACCACCACGTCTCTGCGGAGAAAATGACAGTCCCATCACCTGTTATATACCTGCAATGAGAGAGCTTTGGGGACCACGCAAGGTCATCCGTCTCATTTTGTGAGCGAAGCTGCAGTTATTACAAAGTCAAAATGAAAAGCCTCATCCCCAGGTCAGCTGTCTGACAGTTGATGGATGTCATTTAACCTTCTCGGCAGCTGGTTACTGGTTTATACACCAAAGTAAATAAAGGCAGGGGGGAGGAAAGTTGAAAACACCTCTACAGGTCCGGGTCCATTTTCTCCTCATGTGATATAGTGGCCTTCGAAGAGCAATTGATTTATTTTTAACGTCAGCAGCATTGATGTTTTTTGAGGTTGCAATTGCCCCTGCGTTAATGCATGCAAATGAGAGTTCAGGATACGTTTACAGCAACTTGTACAGCCCCCCCAACACACACACACACACACCTTCTCAAATGTGAATTAACGTCAATATTTATCTTAGTTCTATTATCCAATTCTTACCTCATTCACATGCTAATTGCTACAATTACCATTAAATAAGGGCCCCAGTTCAGAGGAAATAACCTGCTGCTGAGCACTTGAATTACTGACTCGTCACCTGTGTGTGCGCACACACACACACACACACACACACACACAGAGAGAATGACACACAGAATCACACACACACACAGAATCACACACACACACACACACACACACACACAGAGAGAGCATGGAGAGAAGAAAGAGAAGGTATGTTAACATCTGCCTTGTGGTGGATCTTTTTAAACCCCAAAGCCCCTGACAAAACTACAATGCAACAATGATTTTATACATATTTTTGGAAAGCTATCCTGTCAGTGGCATCACGGTCGGTACTCTGACATGAGACGACAGCAAAGATAACTCATCGGAAGAGGAGCCCAAATTGAGAATGAGCGCTCATGTATAATGATTGGACGGGGCCCGGGGAGGGTTAACATGAAAGCCCAGCAGAGTGCCAGCCCCAGTTACCTGCGGAGCCGCAGTCGACGTGCTCTGCCTTCACCTGTTTTATTGGAGACGACGCCGGCGTGTCAGTGACAGCCAATGTCCAAGTTGAGCGGGAGTAGATTAGATTAACTCCCCTGTGAAAGAGCCTTGTCTGCTTCCATTGTGCATCTTGTCTAGTTAAAACGACACAGGTATGCCACGGCAATAAGCAGGTGTGCTGACATCAGAGTTGTGTTGGGAATACTGCCACTGATTGGAAAAACCTATAGAGTATTCTTCAAACACAAACACACCACCCCACCCCCCCGCCCCACCCCGAGCCAACGTCTTACATGAAGATCAAGTGAGTGATTATTTAAAGCCACCGGGGGTACAAACTGTACTGCACTGCACCCACCGGACTCCATGCTCGGTCCCTTAAGGGGTGTTTTTCCCTGCAAAGACATCCATTTTGTAAATCGACATGGTGGAGGTGCGAAGTGTTATTGAAAAAGGCCTTGCAGGGAGTAGAGACTAGAGGCAGTGCTGCAACCAAAAATAAAGGCCTGAAACCTAACTGGATAGAGACACAGAGCCCAGTGCTAACTGAGTTGTAAACTTCTATTGCCCTAGGGCTGCCTCTTCTCATCGAATCAGCCTGTAACGTAGAGGAGTAAATTCAGACCTTCAAGTCAAGAAAAAAATAAATAAATAAATAAATAAAAGCACAGAGAGACAGTGTATACACAGAGAGAACACGAACAATGCAAACTAAATAAGTAAGAAAAATAAGTCAAGATAATCCAATTCTCCTCTGAGGAGCAATATCAATGCTTTTGAAACTTTCAGAAAGTGTAGTAATGCTGGGGAAAAAAAACTGACGTCAGCAACTGATCCAAAGAGGCTATCTTTATTTCTTGGTGGGATAAAAGTTTCCTACAGTACTTTAATATACAGAGCGCTATTCTCCCTCAAACAGAAATATGCATGAAGAATGATTACCAATGTCAGAGCCGTCTTGCCTTTTGGCCTGGCCTCATGCTCATACAGCACAATCAGGGGAGCTGATGACCTTTGCTGATGGTGAAATACCTCATCGTGAAGGCCTCTCGTAAAGTAGTAGACACGCCGCGCAAGATCTATTAGTTTGCTCTTTTGTCTGTAATAATCCTGACAGAACAAATAATATCCAGGCATATTCTGAGCAAAAAATAAAGGGTGAAAAAAAAAAAAAAGTATCATAATCATTCAAAGTGATGCTTTGGTAATGAAAGGAACGAATGTGAAAATAAATTCAGTTTCGATAAATCGACCGCACTTGCAGAGTCTGAAGTGAATGGAGGCTGAGGAGTGGATGGATACCATGGAGCACTGTCTGTCTTACGCACACAAACCTCCCTCGTAAATTATCTTGAGCCATGTAGAATTTATGAGGCAGAGACATCTCACTGCCGACCTATCATTTCCATGGCTCTGTCACCGTAATTCTCTCCAAAACTGCCCAAACCCGTAGATAAAAGCCGGCCACTGCAGCCACAGATGAAAAAGCGAAAAGAGGCAAAAAGGGACAGTAAGTGAAATAAGTGAGTCTGGATGAGGAGGCTGTGGTCTTTTTCCTGACTCAAGTACCCACTACATCCGGGTAAAAGTGGCCAGAGAATATGCAAAAGTAGAGTAGAGGAGAGGACAAGTGTGACAATTAGAATTTGCTCTGTTTATGTTGCGTGAAATTGAGTATCGGTGGAAATTGGTGAAATGGAAGATGAGTCAAATTGCCAGGCAATACGCTGCTTACATTTTTACCTCAGCTGGCGCGGCTCCTCAGCTCCACAATGACTTTTTACCTTTTGAAACATGTGTTTGTGTTTCCCTGTGTCAGTGGGAGTGTATGTGAGTGTGTGTGAAGAGATTTGGGGGAGCTTTTAGAGTGCTATCATAGAGTAGGTGGAGGACGGTGGAATGTATCAGAGAGGGCAGTCCGCACATGCTGCCCTGTGAGATTGGATTCTCACCCATGAAATGTAAGCACACAGAGAAAAAAAAACGCTCCGCCGCAACAACCTCCTATTTACACAGACATTTTCCACTCACTCGCGACAGAACTAAATCGCATTTGTCTCCCTGCCGTTGATACCACGCTGTCCTAGAATTTCATTCATATCCAGTTAATTAGCACTTCCTCTCCCGGCACCACAAAGAGCAATCATTGGACCAAATGTGCAGAGTAATTTATTACAGTTTATTACAGTTCATTGAGGAAGCCAGAAAGTGTTGGATATTAGAATGATTACTTGTGTTTGCGCTGATAGCAGTCTGTGTGACAGGAAGAAGAAAAAAAGTTATTTACCCCAAACAGCTGGACGTATAAATTAGCCCCTTTTTCTGCATGACAGTATCTCCCACTACTGCGCTGTTTCAACAATTCTGGGTGAAAAGCAACGTCTCTCAAGCTTTACTCCCTCCTTTGAAAGCGTTAATTGCTATTCATTACTCCCTATTGCTGAATGATAACAATGTTGGAGTTACAATTCTGAGTCATTAAATTAGAAGGAAGGGGAAGGGGATGAATAGGAGTGGGCAATGGGAAATTCTCATCCCTGCTGAGCCTTGACAGTGTGTTACCGTTTAAAGGGACTCATTGTCTTCTAGTAGTATCTAACCATGCAGTTAGTTCTGGTTTGATTTGCAGAGTTTTCTGCCTCCACCACAATGACGGGTAATGGAATTTAATTTGTGGTGCTCAACTTATTGAAAAAAAAAGACACGCCTACTGTAGCAATATGTCTTTTTTGGGAACAATGTGTTTCGTAGTCAGGAGTTCTCACGGGGACTATGCATTCGGTGGAAAGTTATTCCACTAACAACTGTTCACGTTGAGGCACCACAACTAAAATCTATTCACCTTCACTGACTCATAAATATCTGCATGGATAGGATCCTGTCTCCTAAAATGTACATTCATACTGTACATTACTGAATGGTTTGCCAAATAGGTTTTGAGGGGAAACATAATTGCTGCATGGATTATGTTCACCGGCAAGGTTTTATTTTTTCATTTTTTTTTTTAAGTTATTGAGTTATTGTACTGCACAGGATTGGTTAGGAGGTGGTTGAGGTAGATGGTGATGCTCACATCCTGCGCTAACTACGCCTTAGTTGCCAGAAGCGGATATACACATTAAATGTGTTGCAAGTGAACGTTATGCAGACGTATGCACATTTTGTCAATGTTAAATAGGGCTGGGTATCGTTCAAAAAAAATGTAGATATCGGTATCGGTACCGATACAAATACCGTGACTTCGATAACGGTTCCTGCGTGATACATTTCTCGATACCAATTTTATAAAATCCATTTTAACAAAAAGAAATTACAATATTATGGCCCAAATCCTCCTACATGAGCCCCTTTCTCTGTGTGTAAAGGTTTTCTGCCTGCCTCTACGACGTGTAACGTTAGACAGCCAATCACAAGCAATATTAGATCTTGGTAGAAGCATGCTTATTGGCTCACTGACGCTGATGAGATTTATTCCTTAGGTATTGAAATTTGGTATTGAATGACGAGGCATACTCGCTACTAAGGAGGCAATTCGGTCGGTGCCTCATGTTACTTAAACAGGTTTCCTCACGATGTTGGTAAAAAAAACTCATTCAGGAAACATTTATTTCAAAAAGATATTTTCTCTTGCAATTACATAGCATATAAACACACTTTTTAGGAGACAGTGTTGATGGCAAGATAACACTACAGGTTAAGTGAATTTATTTATTCGTTCATTTTTGCAATTTGGGTTAACGGACATTTAAAGGGATACGCCACCGTTTGTTGAAATAGGGCTTATCACGGTCTACCCTGGCTGTAGATAGGTGGGCCAACGCATTTTTTGTCTCAGTGCAAGTAATTAGGTTGTTTTTTTGTCTTTTGTTGGCTCACTTTTACTCACAACATGCTAACCGGCAACATAGGATTCCATTCACTACGCTAAGCTAACTAGCGGTGGCACTGCCGGTGTTGCACCGGACCACAACAATGCATGCACAAAAAATGCGTTGGCCCACCTATCTACAGCTAGGGGAGATTGTGATAAGCCCTATTTCAACAAACGGTGGCGAATCCCTTTAAGACTGAATATCATGAACCTGGGAAATGATGATGCCTCCCCCCCCCCATCCACTTAGCCAGCAGCTGCAGCAGTGGCGGACATAAACACATCCATGTGACGCTCCACCTCTCTCAAACGCACACAGAGCCATTCCTTCACCAACTGGCCACACTTGCATCTGTCTCTGCACAAACACACTCACAGCAACACACACTCAAGAGGCCAACGCGCAAGCCTGCGGAGGCTGTAATCTGTAATTTGTAAGTTCCATTTGTTTTTAACACACACCAAAGCAGTGGTCCTGTGGGACCTAATAAAACCTCATAAGCACACGGAGAGGAAGCCCGAGGCGCTGCTCTTTCCCACAGATCTCACCTTGATAGATGATTTTGGAAAAACACAGAGGCGTGCTGCACTAACAAAGTGCTGCGAGAAAAAAGCAACGCTATTTAGACCCTCCATATGAGGAGTGGATAAGTGAGGAGGGGGAGGAGGGGGAGGAGGAGGAGGGCTCTGATTGTGGGCCAAATTACATGAGCTTCTCTCCTTTCTTACAGATTACCCAAAGAGAAGCAGAGTAATCAGTACGATACCTGTTTGGTTGCCCGCGAGGAAACAAAGTCTGAGCTTTTGCAAATTTTTTTCCCTCTCTTGTTGTCCATGCAAGACAGAGCTGAGATTAACTAAAAAGGAAGGGCCCATTTTTCTGTTTTCAAGTCCATCCCGTAATCATTTGTTTCATAGTGTTAAAGGGAGTAGCGAGCGGAGATGTGCTGGGAATCGTGGCCATTACTTTATATTGCTTTAGGTCTCTAAAAACGAACGTGGCATAACTGGCAATTTCGGACCCCCAGCTCTGCAATATAGAAATAATAATAATAATAAAAAGGCTCATTTAATTTGGAGAATCAAAAACAATTATGAATCTGCCTGGGTGGAGGTCATCCCCTCTCTGCGGCACTTCTCTTGGTTTCATTTCAGAATACCTGTAGACTTTTTTCAAGGAGAACTTGAAATCAATTTCAAGCCCCATTTAATTTTATACGCCTGTACATGCTGACCCACACTGACCCACAACAGAATAGTTCAAATATTGATCTTCTTCAGCGGGTGACCCGGGTGCCTCTTAGTAGTCAAACACGCTGTATGGTTGCATCCTTTAAAAAAATTAAATGAGATCGAGGCAAAAGGAACTTCTCAGGGCTGTTTGGTAGGATAAATAATTCCCTCAAACTTGGTTTCCATGCAACAGGCCTGCTGCTCCGATGAAGACAGATAATGACCTTTTGAAAAACAAAATTTCAGTGTTTGCCTGGAGATCTATTTGTCAGCAGCAGCAGCAGCAGCAGCAGCAGCAGCAGCAGCGTGACTTCTGGCAGTGGAGGCAGGCTTGCAGGAGCACAAGGAGAAGCAGTAATAATGCTGCGCTGTTCACCACTGCCATTAAGCCGCTGGTGATAAAAAGGTGCAGTGCTTTTAATGGCTTGTGATAGCTCCTATTTTTTTTTTCGGCTTTCACTTGTACGGCCACTCTGTTAACTCAGCACACAGGGTAATACGTCTCATTTGAGAGGATCCCGCCGAGAGGAGAATGCTTGAAGGACAGTATGAGAGTGACACTACATTATAAACATACTAATCACAGCTGGCTAAGATACTGCAGTAAAGAAATAATTGGACTCAAGCTGGTCTGGCTGCTTAAGCATTTTAGCGTGCCATTTGCAGAAATAGAAAAACCTCAGGACAGATTATAAGGGGAAAAAAAAGGCTACAAGCGGTTTCTACTGGGAGGTTATCCCCCTTTCTTCATCCTCCTGTAACTGTATGCGTGTCTGTGTGTGTGTGTGTGTGTGTGTGTGTGTGTGTGTGTGTGTGTGTGTGTGTGTGTGTGTGTGTGTATATAAGCGTGTGTGATGTAGTGAGAGCTCCGGCACTGTAAAGACAGGGAGGTGTTGTGTCGTGTGTCTTGTCTTTTCCCCTCTTGCCAGTCCCTCTACTCGCTCACTGTCTCTGTTTGGCCTAAAGGAGCGCTCAAGCGAACCGAGTAGCAGAGATTTCAAAACCAAGCGGACATTCCTGCCGAATTAAACGGCCTGTGTGGGAAGTAAGGCCACTGCAATGCAGATTTGACATCAGCGAGTGTCAACCGCCCTCAGCAACCAGCGGCCTTTATCTGAACCTTTGCAGCTTTGGATATCCAGCCCTACTACCTTTGTGGCACTGACCAACAATGTGTCAAAGTTTTGTAATCTTGTTTATTCTTATCTTTAATCGGCAAGTTCAGGAGCTGAATCATAAAAGTTCTTATATGTTTTTAGTTTAGAAATGTATAGTTTGAGAACGTTGGCTTCTTTTGTTAAATCCAAAAGAGGCTTTACTAGAAAAAAACACAAGTAGCAGTAGTAGTGAAATGCAGGCATCAAAACACCCATACTAATCAAAAATGTCCTGATGATTCCCAGCCCTACAGATTAGCAGGTAATCTCCTGTGGTGTTATATGGTTTCCTTTTTGTGTGATGAGCAGCAGTAAATGTTTGATGACCCTGATGTTAATTAAAAGCTTCATTAGAAATGTGCCACCTACAAAAAAGAAAAAAAAGAAAAAGGTTGGTAATGTGAGGTGAGGACATCTGCAACTGCAGCTTTGTTTTCCACAAGTGGAGTGTATTAGCATTAGCAGCAGCACCACCGTGAATGCTAATTCACTGACACTATAGGTCCAAAATATAGACAGGAGCACTCCTTGCTAACGCTCAACATTAATGACCGCAGGATATTTAGCATTATTGGCAAAATGTAAATAGACTTTTATCGATGCACTGCACGGCACCATGTGTGCAAAAGCCCTGCAAGCATCCACCTACAGATGACAAGAATTCCTCACAGGCAGACAAATAAATATACATATGTAAGCTCAAATATGTACGCTCGCATTAAAAATACAGCCAGACCCCCGGTGAAAAACCTTTGTTGGTTAGTAATCTATTGCACTGTTTGTGCCATTCTTCTATACAGGGAACAAATTTAATTTTGTTCCATTTACAAAGGTCTAGTGGAGTAAGACGGTGGGTAGCCTTAAGAAAAAAAAAAACACACAAGTCAGCCTGAATGTGAAGTCTCTCTAAAGAACAAGGCAGCACTCGCTCACACACCAAATGAAATTTCAAAATAAACGACTGAGCTGTGATTTACAATTCTCCTCCGGGGCAGAAAGAAGTGAGAAAACATTTCAATCAGCCCCTCCGCCTTTGTTATGCCGCTATGAATCAGCTGTTTAAGGGACAAAACAGCTGAACGGCAGTGAGAGAAAGACTCTGAATGATTTCACACCAAAACATAGAACATATTGAGAGGTATATTCCAGAGCCCATGAAATTGGGTTTTACGTTTTTTTGTTGTTGATTTGTGCCTGGTTGAATCTGAGGAATTGTGCTTGCTTAAATTGACTGAAAAACAACAAAGCAGGCATTGCTCTGTGATATAATAGAAATATTTCAAATACGGCGTTTACCTAGAACAGCACAACAGAGGGAAATCAGATTGCTTGTGAAAGCGGATGTAACAAATGCCTAAATCTTAAGATCTGGGTTGGAATCAAAGTGGATGAAGTTCAAGGCCAGTGGTTTTCTATAGTTTTCTTCTTACAATTATCCAAAAAACAACAACAACCAGCAATACTGTCTGACGTGTCTGTTGCACTCAGCCCCAAGCCCATTGGTTCCCTATAAAGATGTAAATCTTCTCACAAATAAATTTTTTAATTTTCCATAAAACAGCTGGTGACATTTGCTGTTACTCAAACAGGAGGAAATAGTGCATTTGTTGGGGACTATTTTCTGCTGCGGATAAATCCACATTTGGTGCTCTAGTGAGTATTTATGGAAGAAGGACAGAGTATGTGGGATTGAGTCAAAATAAACTACAGTGTGCGTGTTCATGGTAATGAAGTGTGGCTTATTGATGTCTTTTTAACAACAATGGAGCTCTATGGCACAGAGGAAGAAGATAGATAAGGCTGTGATGCAGGCACAACACTTGTAAGTAGATACATTCACTGTTGGTTTTGGTCTTCTCAGTTTTTGATGACAATGGGATAGGATGGCAATAATAAAATATAGAACATCACCAGCTGTATTCTTTATAGATGGTGGTATGGTATAGTATGGACACTAAGAGTCTAATATATAATGAAACAGAACCAACTATTGGCTGTTAACCCTTTTCCTGAGAGGTTAGGAGGAAGACGTCATGGCGGGGGTGGCGGTCTCTCTCGGTCCAATTTGAAGCCCAACGAGGCTGCGGCTCATTTCTCAAACTCATCTCCAATGCACCGCCACTGGCCTGACGAGAGCCCATGTAGGGACAAAAACCTATTAAACCTCCCCAGTCACAGACACCATCTCCATTTACAGCTGTCAATAGTACAGCTTGGCCTACAATAATTATCCCCCAGGAAGCAGCCGTCTCTGTGCGGTTCGCATTAGTCCGTCCCCCCGAGACCGCCAACCTGAATCCTTCGATATCTAAAGTCCCCGTGAATGGCAGCGCTTTGGGAGGCAGGATCAAGGCCTGAACCGTGGGGGAAGTGTGTCACGAGTATTCCCAGTCCTCTCCTCTCTGCATCCCTCAGCTTTAACCAGATGTATATGTGTGTGTGTGTGTGTGTGTGTGTGTGTGTGTGTGTGTATGTGTGTGTGTATATATAAGGAGGGAGGGAGGGAAATGCTTCCAGTATAGTCGTAGAAAAGAGATCAGCATGAGTAGGAAGGGGAGAAGGAGGAGGAGGAGGAGGAGGAGGCCGCTGAAACCAGAGAGCCCGGGCAATTCCTTTCAGGATCCACCGACACAGAAAGGATCGCATCTCCTCGGTGACCTAACCATTTAGAACGATACCGAAGCCGTGTACAGTTAAGGGGGAAATTCAAAACAGGCCGACCAAAGAAGCCACAAAAAAGAAATCAATAGATGCAACAATAACAATAGACATCAGCGCAGCGGAATGCCATGATAGAAAATCCAATTACAAATCAAAGGAAGGCAATTTTAGAAAAAAGGGAGATCTCGAGATAAGTCCGAGGCAAAGACAGAGAGAGAGAGATGTGACATGAAGACGATAACAACTGCTGCGTTTTCCTCTTTAGACATAAGTAACACCCTGCTTCCCACCCAACAGCACCGTCTTAGATAATAGAGTTACATTTACGAGCATTGCCATATGCCCACCCAGTGCCTGGTAAATAGAAAATCCATGAGATGCCATGTTTTTATGGCTCTGAAGACAGCTACTAACTACCATGAGCAAACCTGAGCTACCCCTTCAGCTTTGGCTTGTGCCATAAATATATTTATACTTAAATACGGGCCTACAGCGGTGAGCATTGCATCCCGTAAAAGCCACCCCACACTGTAATTCATAACTCCCTCAAGATCCAGCGCAATAACTCATGAAATGAGCCACTACAATACAAATTGACGCTAGGAGAAAAGTGACATCATCCTGCGGAAGGATGAAGCCGGCACCCCATGTGGTAGAGAAACTCTCCCCGTGTCGAGAAGAGGGACGGCCCTTCAGCGGTGTGGTGTGATACCGCCACTTTTTTTTTTGTAATCAGAAGCCCACAGTTCTCCCACCACACCGCAGGGAGTCTCTCCTTGTGTTAATGAAAACAAACATTTAGCCGGGATTTATATGCGCCGCAGCAGACTACAAAGAGCATCAAAGCAAACTGCCTGGGAACACACACCCAAACACTGCTGCACACAAATAAAGGCAAGGTATGCTCCACTAATCTTTTATGTAATAAACTCCTGTCTTCCTGTGATATCATGCGGCGCCATGTTCACACATAATAAGCAAAGCTGTTCGCAACCCAACTTAATACAGTGTCTTATTTGAAATGCAAACAAATTGTGAGGCAGAGGCTATCACCTCAATCTATTCCCCCTTCTGTTCTCTGGCTGTCATCTCACGCGAGCCGGCGCTGTAGCCCTGCACTGTGGCGAGGGGAGGAAGAAGCAGGAGAGTGGTGGGGGTGGCGGCGGTGGGGGTGGGGAGGAGGAAGGATGCGTGATGTGGGAGGAAAGGGATGGTGGGGAAGACGCTGGCCACAGTGTGATTCAGAGGGTTGTTTCCCCTCACAGCGCTGCAGGGCGAGGATTTACCGCAAAGGGGGAAAAAAAAGAAGAAAAGAACAAAAGCTGCTGATACATTAAAGGGATTTGAAACAAAAAGGGATGTTTCGTGAAAATAGCACACAGGAAGTTTCAATTTCAGCTCTGTCTTGGACTTTAAAAAGGAACCTACTAAGGCCACACACACACAAACACACACACACACACACACACACACACACACACACACACACACACCTAAACTCAGTTTGCTAACATTTTTACTAGGTGAAGAAGAGCTCAGGACATTGACATTTAAGATATGGAATATAGTTGTCTCTAAAAATATTATGAATATGAAGTTGAAGGTACTTAAAAATAATCTATTTTAATTATTAATTTGAAAATTGTCATGATTGTTTCAACCTGAGGTGACAGATTATCCTCCTTTTTAATCACCCTCACCCACAACAAGCCAAAAACTATAATGTACATTTATTTATTTTTTTATTATTATTTTAGTATGACAATTACAGTTTTTTAGTGTGTGTTTTGGTGGCACGTGGTTGTCCACATAGCTCGCCCCCCCCACCCCCCATCCCCGGCTGGCCGGCGGGGTGTGCCCGCTCTGGACAGATGGGTGGAAGGGGGTGAGGGCCATTACCATGATGGTGGGGGAGAAAGGGGAGGAGGAAGGTTCAAAATGAGAATGTTTCCATCGCGAGCAGCCTCACCGTTATTTCCCCTTCACTGCAGTAACACACACTGTTTATTGCAACACATGCAGCCGGTAGTAAAAAGTAAATTGGACGCTCGCCCCCCCCCCCTCCCCCCATCCCATCACTATCAGCACTCCCGTCCCCAACTCGCTGAATTAAAACGTGTGAATAATTCAGCAGATAGACAGGCACACAGGCTCTTAAGAGTCACCTTGTTGTTGATTTTTTCACCTCCCTTCAGAAAATTGCAGTCTTCCGGTTTTACAAAACAAGGGGATCAGTGATGGAATCAATTTCCAAAGGAGGAGGACAAAAAAGAAGAAGAAGGGGGAAATCAATGTTAATTTGCAGAGATGTATAATTATTCAAAGTGTTGTCACTTGGTGGTGATCACCATTAGAAAAATGAAGGGGTGTGGGAGAGACTGAAGTGTTCTCTGTGGCCTTTTTCATAAATTGAGCCATTTTGAAAAAGAAAAAAAAAAAAAGTTTTGTGATTTTACAAGTCAACATGTAGTGTGCATTTTAAGCAAATCTATGGATGTTCTTTGATCTGTAACAGCGTGATTTTACCATGTAAAACAACCTTTAAACCAAAGGGATGTTTTGACAATGATAAGCCAAAAGCTGTGGTAAGTAGAGATGACACAAACAGGAAAAATAAATATAATAACGTTTTCTATACGTTTTCACATCATAAAACTAAAATGCATATTTCTTTATATTTAAATGAATGCCGGAGGCCTCACAGCTCTAACTTCCAGATTTTAGGGGTTGAAACTGAAACAGGTTATTTATGTTTAAATCAGCTGAAATCAGTTTTCTGCTATTTTGATCAGAGCTAGGGTTTAGATAAGGTGACACATTAAAAATGTAGGAGCCGCACAGATACACAATGTAGATCAATTAGGTTGTTTCTGCGTTATTCTTAGCAGACAGATAGAGAAAAAGTTGACATCCTTATGCATTGAAAAAGTCAAGAAGTAGAAGCAATTTCTTATACTTTAAAAAACTGCTAAATAGCCTCATCTCTGTAGCAGAGATGTGATGGGAAGAATGAGCACAACAAACACAACAAAACATTGAGTCATGAAGCGACTGATGTATACAAACACTGCGTGGCCCCGCGTCACACTAACCGCTAATTCACTGCTTTATTTCACTCAAAAAGGGGAGGGAGGGAGAGAGAAGAGGAAGACAAGAGGAAATGAAGAACAGGATGGTCGAGAGGATAAAATTAAAGAGGTGACCCCCTCCCCCCCTTCACCTCCTGTCTCCATTTTCCCCACAAAGGCAGGGTGAGGGTCAAGGGTTAGTGGGGTGAAAGTACTCAGGGCAACAACACAAAGCGAGCGCGATGCTATCACGTGCCGCGGAGGAGCGCACGGAGGAATGAAAGGCACGGATGGAGAGCGAGGGAGAGAGGAGAGAGAGAGAAAGAGAGAGAGACAGGGGGAGAGTGCGAGGGCGACAAAAACGAGCTTTCGTTCAGTCAGTCTTACCTCGTGCAGGTAGAGGAAGGCAGGGGGACACTGGAGCGAGTGTGGTAGCATCCCGGAGCCGGAGAGCAGCAGGCAGCCGGAGTTGGCCATGGAGCTCAGCGTGGGGTGACGGGACGCTTTGCGCATTTAGCAGGGAGATCCTCTTCGCTCTACTCTTTCTTCCTCTCTCTCTCTCTCTCTCTCTCTCTTTCTCTCTCTCTCTCTCTCTCTCTCTCTCTCTCTCTCTCGCTCTGGCTCGCTTGCTCACACTCACTGTGCTTTTTCGGATCACTTCCTTTCTCCTGCCTCCTCTTGCCTTTTAAATTTCCCCTTTTCGCTGGCTTTTGTGTCTCTATTGAAGATGTAGCAGGGAGGCGAGCGGTGCGCAGACAATGTGCATGTTCAACCTTTATCACTATTGCACTCTCTCTCTCTCTCTCTCTCTCTCTCTCTCTCTCTCTCTCTCTCTCTCTCTCTCTCTGTGGGTCTCTCTCCCCCCCTCTCAGTCTGTCTCTCTCTCTCTCACTATCCCTGGCGCGACTCTGTTTACTTTGAGCGTGATAAAAGCCAACAGAAGCATTCAGACAGAGAAGGGGAGGTTCTGTGCAAGCCAAGGAGGAGGGATTGTAGAGCCGACGAGGGGGGGGGGGAGTTGGGTAGGTTAGGGTGGGGTTATAAAAGTGGTGGTGTTGGTAGCAATGTGGGAGAGGGGGGGTACTGATGAAGTCCCCAATGGATTCATACATCAAACGGGGCTGGCAGAATAACAGAGGGGATGTGAATGACATTAGAACAGCTGATCCTGGGCATTAGCCCCTCACGGGACACCGCATGCTGCCTTTTAATTGCGGCCCCCCCACACCGCAAACACATATATAAACACACACACACACCCCCTTGGTGGCCAGCACCACCTCCCTCTTCTCCCCCGCCTCTCAAGGACACGTACTGTACAGCACGTATAGCAGCCATATCTGTGAATCCGGGGGAAAATGCATTAAAACAAAAGATCTTGTTATTAGGGCCAATAGTGACATCCTTCTTCATGTGCCCATGCCTCTACTGGGCTGGTAATATGCATCCAGCCGAGCATGTACCGTAGCGCGCGCTAAACAGTGCGGGCAAAACAACTCAGGGCTTCCTTTTAATGTATCTTTTTGATTCATTCTGTTTGATACCGCTTTAAAAGAAGCGGACAAAGAGAATGCACAAGATGGATTCGTTACATCATAGGCGCCAGTTGGGGTATGGAGACTCCATTACCTTAAAGATGTAGAAAAAAATGCAAGAAATCTGTCTTCAGTCTTATCCAACACAACCCTTGCTTCAAAACCTTGACGTCTCAGCAGAGATTGGTGGAACACGAGCCATCGCCAGGGTACGACAAGGTGTGCTTACTCTCGATCTTACAATTTTTCTTAATACAATCAGGTCAAGTCAAGACAATTTATATTTATAAAGCCCTAAGTCACGCATTTGCCTCTAAGTGCTTTACAATCTCTACAATGCCCTCAGTTCTTAGATCCTCGAGCATGACGCTATCACATGCCACCAAGGAGCGCCCGGGGGAATTGTAGGCATGGGTGGAGAGTGATCGAGGACGCGCCAGTCAAAAGATCCAACTGGGTCCTTACAAGATGATTTCTATCTTTTGGGCGGCCTATGTTTTTTTCAGCGATTCAAAAAGGTCTAGTGTTGTGCTGGTTGATGGCCGTTTCCCCCGGTTGCGAAAAACAACTAAGACAATCAAAGCTCTTTAGGCGGGATTAAGAAGGGGGATGTTATCTTCCTGAGCCAGAGCCAGGATAATGGCAACAGAAAAATTGCCTGAAAAAAGGCGACAAGCATGGATGAGATTAACGCAGCTGTACAGGTTGTTGGAAATCAACTTAAGGCTTGAATGTGCTTCTGCTGGCTGGATGTAAGCAAATGGGGACGATTTCTTTTTTTTTCTTTCATACTATGTATTTGAGCATAAAGTTTACATGCTTTTTTGTTTTCAAACCTGCCTTTTGACATGAGTTGGGTTAACCAATCAGCTTGCGAGAAGCTTAGGTCTGCACTACGTGTTGTTGAGGTCTTCTCTTCTGTGACCCAACACCCTTCTCTGCAAAGATCTGCAACTTGTATGTGCATCTTCAGTAGGGCTGGGTATCGGGTAGCAACCAAAATAAAAAAATCTGAACTTCTCCAGTCAAAGAACACCTGCATTCGATCCTTTTTGTACCCAGATCTAAAATTAAAATACTAATTGTATGGTTTTGCTCACAGACAATCCCAGCAAGCGTTCTTCGAATTAATTCGACATGTGAGCAGCTGTGTGGTGAAGTTGAACACTTTAAAAATGTATTCCTGTAAAAATCATTTGGATGGGGAGGAGTGGTGGTGGCATTTTACTCAACTGAATGCTTCCATTCACATCATGGGGTATCGAATAAAGTAAAAAAAAAAAAAAAAAAAAAGTATCAAAAGAAGTACTCTATTGGTATTGGGTTAAGGGTTTAAGGGTATTGGTACTGGTATTGAAATGTTTTAAACGATACCCGTATCTGCTCCTACCAAGCGCTACCACAGCTCCTGCCTCCACTGAAAATGACGTAGATGGGACGTATACGCATACTGTAGGGGTTACTGAAACATTTTCCTGTCTTTTTGCAAGTACATTACCTGAAGTCACCTTGTACGTTTGGTGATTTGGCCACACTGAGAGAGAGTAATAATAGGGTCCTGCTGTGGGAGACACAACACGACCCAAGATGAGAATTAACTCGCTCTGGGACGCTCCCTCTGCAGATTAAACAGAATTCCAAGCAGGCGGCAGGGGGACGACTGACCCGTAATTACACATTCATACTTGTATTTCACGAACTCAACTGAAAGAAACTGACTACCAAAAGATCAGTATCTCTTACTGCCAGTACGCAGTCTCATTCCTGGATAATTGGCCTGATTGTTTGATGCAAAGATCAGTCGTCACGGATATGTGACGTGGTTTATGCTGAACTGTTTGGCATTGCCTGCTAAAGATGGGAATCCATCTCCTGTCTCTTCTCTTACGTGTTTTTCTGTCTCGCTCTTTTTCCTCTCTTTTTTTCGGTCTGTCGATCTGTCTGTCTGTCTCACCCAGTTAATAATTCAAATGAGCACTGCCAGATCACTCCCTTCAAAGGCAGTTGCTGGAATGTTCTCAACGGTGCCTTTTCTTTTTGTCATGTGAAATCAAAGCCCTCAAACGCGGTAGAGATATCCTCAGTTAACTCCCCACGCGGCTGTTCTGCCAATTAAAGGAAGATCAACAATGGCTGCGAACGGCTCAGAGTTGATCACCAAAAGGAGAGAAAAAAAAAAAAAAAGTGATCTTAATCATTATCATCCTCATCATTTTAGTCACTGCCGCCCTTTGTCTTCCTCGCGGCGCAATCACCACATCGCTGTGGCAGCCCCGCAATAATCAGCACAATCATTATTACCACAATCACCATCATCATCACTGGCACTGTCAACTCTGCCATGTCTGTCTTCTGAGCCTGCGCTGCTGGCCTGCTATAGAACAGGATTTACCCTCCCAGGATTTAGCGAGTCTGCATGTTTGTGTGGATTTGTGCAGGTGTGTACACGTTTGTATTGAGTCCCAACTCTGAGTTTCAGCTGATTTGGAGCATTACAAGATTTTAAATCCGGTTTTAATCTCCCCTCAAAAGCATCCACCCAACATCCGTCTTTGGATGTGAGACACAGCATCGGCGTGACAGAAGATATAGAGTGGTTTGTCTTTGGAGCCAGTGTTATTTTAATGTGCTCCTTAAAAAAAAAACTAGGTTGAAAGCAGCAGTTATAGCAGTAAAAAGCCATCACACGCACTGGGAGCTCAGTCAGCAATTATCAAAGGCAATACAAGCGGAGACTAATGGGGCCCAAACGATTGGCGGCGCATTCCTGTTCACCACTGTTTATCGTATGACCACTGATCAATACGGCCCACTCGCACTAATCTTCATAAGAGATGACTGTTTATTTCCCTCAACTCCCATCACTCTGACAGTGGAGGAAAAAGTACCCAGATCTTTTACTTTAGTAAGAGTAGCAACGACACAGTGTAAAATAACCCATTAAAGCAATACGCATTGCATTCAAAAAAAAATGTTATGTGAATGTGCAAAATGTAGTAAAAGTGTCAAAAGTGAAATACAAATGATGTACTGTAGAGCAGAGTGTAATCAGGATTGTAATGCTGTAGCTGACCGAGGTGGAGCAAATTTTAAATACAAATACCATATAAATACCACATTTTATAAAATGATCATATTTCGTTTTGTAAAATCTGAAACTGCAGAGTGACCGACCTTTGGGTCACTTACGTTTCTCACAGCTTGCCTCAATCATTAACACTTTATCATCAGCTGAATGTTACCGTTTGTCTGTTATCATTTATTTTGGAACTTTTTGTCATATTTATCAGGCCTTTTATTTATTTTAAATGTAATCTGTAAAAGGTTTAATTAAATAAAATTCTGTGCATTTTACTTTCCAAAGCCTGTTTCAAAAGCCTTCTCCACGTTGCCAGGAACAGGGTTCTGGTGGGAAAATGTGGACTCTACTATTTTCTGTTGAATTCATTTATTTCCCATAAGTATAGAAATGTGTGTTCGCTTTTTATTATTATAATGTAAAGTACCCCAGGGTCACTTAACTCTCCAAATTCCCTAAAATATCCTGAGAACATAACCTCGGTGTCCTCACCTGTAGTTACTGCCCTGGTTTCAATTAATTAGTAACTGTCAGAGCTGTCGGATAAATGCTGTGGAGTAAAAAAAAAAAAAAATTCCACTATTCCACTACGAAATGTAGTGGAATAGAAGTAGAAAGTAGCAGAAATTGAAAATACTCAAGTAAAGCCAAGTACCTTGAGATGATCATGCAATATTATGCACAGAACCAAACTTTGTATGAAAGTAAATATGGAACTCCCAGATATATATTAGTCAAAGTGTGGAGTATAATTAGTCCATCTCAGCCACTGATGTTATCAGTCGAGTTGTAGAAAAGATTGCAGAGTCTGAAGGGAAGCTACGGCCTACCCCACTGGACACACAGCCAAGACCTCTGGAGACGCACGAGAAAACAGCGGTGGTGTTGGTGCTGGTGGATCTAGTTGAAAAAGCGCGAGGCCTTTGGAGGGGCACCTTTGAAGTGTCCCTCTGACAGGCTTCCTCATTATCTGGCATCTCCAGAGTGCCAGCCAACCCTGCTGTAGAAGAGGGGGCACGAGGACGCCTCGATCAGCCGGCCCCGGGGGTACTCAGAGAGGGGAGGGTTGTGCACTCGCTAAAGGTCCGCTGATTATATCTCAGGCCCAGAGCTTCAGAGATCCCAACTAATTAAAGGTTGTGTCATATCTGTTAGAGATAACAAACCTATGTAGTTCCATCTTTTTTCTTTTTTTTTTTTTTTTTAAATCAGGGAGTCCATTTTACAGACTTCCCTCCTCCCCGCTGCTATCTGCGCTCTCCGGCATCATGTCAGGTTGCGTGCTCTGTCTTTATTCAAGGCTGAACAGCTTTCAGCACCTAGAGGAAAGGGTTACTGTTTAACCTGACCTCACCCATCTCAGCGTGTCAACAGTGTGTGTACGTGTGTGTGTGTGTGTGTGTGTGTGTGTGTGTGTGTGTGTGGAGGCATCAGGGATCCTTTGTCTGGAGGCATAATTAAAGCTCTCGTTCATTATTTCTTCACTTTGAGCGCAGATCTGAGTAATTAGGAGGCAGTGCCACAGGGAGAGGTGGAGCTTTCATGGAAGCACACACAATCACACATGCCTGCACTCATAAAAACAGAAGAAAGTGTGCCTCTACGCACGCACGCACAAGAAAAGCACTTGTTCCATCTCAGCACCAAATGAGCCACATTCATTTCCCACCTATCTTTGGATGCCAATATCTGGCTCCGAGTGAAGTATGCTTTTTCTTCCCTCAAAGCTGTCATGTACTAATGCATTGATTAAAAAATGTTGACGAAATGGACAGTTAAAGGAGGAACTGCAAGACTGATCTGTGATCCATGCCTCCACTGGACGCTGGGATAGGATGTGAGGGCCCTGGATTTCGCTGCGTCTGGTGCTGAGGCACTTGCTTCTCTAATGGATTTTGAAACAGAGCTTGGCTTTTATATGGTGTCATTCATCCTCATATGTTTTCGCCTGCCGCGTCTCACAATCACTGCTTCTTTATGGCAAACTAATGCACCGGGTGCTAAGATCAGCAGGTTGGCTCTGGCCATCGCTCATGGAGCTCCGGCCAGATTTCGAAAAGCTTCCACCGGAGGAGGCAGAGCAGAAACCAAGAAGTACTGACTCTGCCTCCTACACCGTCATACATCAACCCTCCACGCCACAGCGTCAACACACACACACACACACACACACACACACACACACACACACACACACACACACACACACACACACACACACACACACACACACACAGAGCCACTGGTCCTCCTGCTGCTTTGACGAAGAAAGGAAAGGAGGGGGGTGATGGAGCTTTATGGCTGCGGAGAGTCAACGTCAATACATTGAGCGTTTTTACCACCCTCTTATCCAAAGGTCTGGTTTGCTCGTGGCTAGAAAGTGCCGAGGCCAGGGTGTGTGTGTGCGACAGTCCTAGGTGGTGGGTGGAAAACAGGGAAGGGTTTTGTTTAGGCATGGTGGGAGACAACCAACGAGGGCGACAGCTCACGCCCTGTTAGCCCTCTAGGCCAAGAGAGGCTGTGATAGAGAGAGAGCTGACAGGGCAGAGGGACGGCCAAGCATGGAAATCACATCAGATCAATGATGAAAAATTTAGTGGCGGCAAGAGTCGCTCTTGGGGGACGATGTCACATGGTGCATGTAAGCGTGTGACTACTGAATGTACAGTACATGGGGAGGCTAATGTGTCAGCCAGCTAATATGCAGTCGCCCATTTTGTCTACCAGGGTTGGAGCGGTTGGTTACAAATGAGCTTAATAACAGGCAGGAAAATGAATATAAGAGAGACACAAAGGCATGTTTGTAGAGCTATAGGCTACTTGTATATGTATATACCTCTGTTGCTAATTCAAATTACAAATGTATCTCTAGGGCTTTACAATCTGTCTTATTTCATCCTATATTCCCAAATCCTTAGTTAACACAAAAAAGCCTTTATTAGGAAAAAAAGAAAGAAAGAAGAAAGAAGAATAAATGGCAAAAAGAAAAATAATGCATGTGAACTCTTGCTTCTGTGCTTCAAACTAACACCACTAACAGCAGTCTACCAATACAGTTAGGGCTGACTATCATTTAAAAAGATTACAATACCAGTAAGTAAGTAAGTAAGTAATCCCAATAGAGTACTTCATTTGAATGCTGAACTACCAACTCTGTCAAATACACCTGGCTCGACCTCACCACAACACTAATGGTGATGAGCTGCGAGCAAAACCATGCAAATAGTCTTTTTTTTTTCTAGGTCTGGGTACAAAAAGCATCGAATGCAGGTATCATTCGACTGGAGAAGTTTCAATACTACTCTGTACTGGGTAACTTCGGTCGAGACCTTAAAGCTATTGAGTACCAATAACCAGCACTAAATACAGGTACACCAATATGACGTGAAAATATATAACGCTGCACTAATAGGATATTATTTTCTGTGTTTCCACAGGAAGAGTAGGTAATGGGACATTGTTAAGAAACAGATGAATACTTGGCCGCTCACAGAGTACGCAACTGAAGACTTTGAAAGGCTTTAGCTCTGACATGTTCTCATGACTTTTCTGAAGACTTGATCCTTTGTGCCCTGCCCTGTGTTGATTGCAGTAGAGTTAGGCCACTCAATTCTATATAACCATGTACAGCATACCTTTAGATTAGGGAAATTTGTCAATTGTGAGAGATTTTTCTTTTGCATTTATACCGAGGTAGCTCTCTCTTCAATATCCCTGGTATAAAATTGACTGAAATAGCCAAAGAACTTCCATTGCTATCTGGTAATTCAATCTATAAAATATACCATAGAGGATTTTATTGAGGTTTCCCAAGTTTCCAAGTATTGGATGGACATTTCTTCAGACGTGTTGGGGCTGACCATGGGGTGCTGCACTAGTGTCTGTTAGTCAAGGTGTTTTCAAACCTTTTTTACACCAAGGACCTCTAAACTTACACAAATTAGACCACAGACCCCCATTTGATAAGATTTTGTTCGCAGGGTCCCACACCTGATAGGATTTTTACTTCCAGATGCGTTATTACAGAAAGTGTATGAAACCCATAGCCAAAAAAGTCACACATTCTGTCAGTGTGTTATATTGAAAATAAATGATTTACATTTCAGCTGTGGACACCCTGAAGCCCCCTCAAGAAAAACCGGGGGTCCCCGGACCCCACTTTGAGAACCACTGTGTTAGGCTACTCTAATTTAATCGAAATCCAAACCTTTAAATCTACACTCAAATTCAAACATAAACTCTGAATCATGCCACATAACTTCACTTTGGAGCATTTTGTTTAATTTTTTTTTATAACCCAGAAGTGCAAGAATGCAAACACACACGACCAACCACTACTGTTAGCATGCTAAGTTACTGATTAAAATAAGTCACGCCAATGTTCTCAAATCCAACTGGCAGGGTCCAGAGTATTGCCGCTTTTCTCTTCTGCCCCTTTGTTGATTGCAGTCACCTGTTGTCCAGGACCTAAATCAGTCTCTGATTCAACAGCTAGAGTAAATACTACATGGTAGCGGTGAAAAGCAGCATTGCTCTGGACTCATGAGGACTGAGTGTAAAGATAGCTGACAGGATGTGCTTGAAGAGCACATTACACTTATCAGGTGTTCTTCTTAGCCAAAATGTCCCCCAATTCAAATCTATCCAAAGCAATCATTCTCAAAATCTACCTTCCTTGTGAATTTCACATTTCATTGATATTCCCTTAAATAAATAAAAAAAGCAACCTTAACCATTTTGGCTGCAGCCCAAAGTGAAGTCAATTACATTGATTGGTGCGGTGACATAAAGTGTATTCCATTTGGGAGCAGATTGGTCATGCCCTGTAATGTTCCTTTCCAGCAGGCATACCTTTGACCATTACTCTAAACAGGCAGTTGGGGAAGCAGAGACCTATTTCCCACAACTGTGAATGCTGCTGTGCATCCCAGAGGGGTCAGGGGTTCACACTGCAGCTACAGTACCATGCTCTCATATTTAGTAGCGGCGAGTGAGAAATGGTACATCAATACTGCCAGACGCACGGGGCCACAGCGGGCCCTCCAGCACACACATATGATATGTCATATCGGAATGGTGCGTCAGATTCAAAAACCCCAGCCAGGCCCGAAGGTGTCAGGAAATGTGTGAATATGTGTTTGTCTGTGACCGTATGACTTTCAGCATCCAAAACACCTTGAATACTACTATTCTTGGTGTATATACAGTCATACCTGAGTGTAAAAATAAAAACAAATGAATGGTATCATTGTTGACGATTGGTAGCCTCAAATTCAAGCTGTTGGTGTTCATCTTTCTCCAACTTAAGACCGCATTCCCCATAAATCACACTACTTCCGGTCACCAGAAGGATACCATTTGCTACATTTCCACCTACTTGCTGATTGTTAGCACATTTGTTTTATCTTTGACTTAACTGGTGAGAATAAGTCAAGTCTCCAAATTCCCTGAAAGGAAGTGACAGTTGTTTGCTTTATAGACAGTTTAAGAGCTCATCAAGGTCCTGCCCTCAGCTCCATCTCAAACATTTTAACGCCCTTTGAGTTTAAGACCAGGCTAAAGACTAACAGCGACCCAACTTTTCCATTGGATCCTGGAGGCTGAACCAGAGCCTTTCTTTTGAATCGCCTTTCCATAAAGCTGAATGTTTTATGAAGCATAGTTTTTCCCCACCAGTGTCTTTTTTTGTTACCGTTTGGTAAGCGCCTATGTTTCGAGAAGTGCTACTTAAATAGAGGCTCTAAATATAAAGTCTGTGTGGGTGTGTACCTCTGTCCCAATGTGTTTCCTTGAGTGTTTGCTGTGTCTCTGGCTATAGATGCATTTTTTTTGCGCGTGTGTAGCCACCTGCCAGGCTATAAAATCTTCCTGTGCAGCATGAAGTGCCCAGAGCGTCTGCTGTTGTTACCTAAGATCCAACCCTGCCCTCTGACCACATCCCAAGCAGCACACAACAACAACAACAACCCCGCCACCTCCTGCATTCTTTCCATCCCACTGCCATCAAAATGTAGCTACGGGGACACTCTCTCTCTCTCTCTCTCTCTCACACTGATGCACATTTTCTGCGGACATCTGCCTCGAAACGATGGCGGCAGGAAGAGAAAGGGGTTTAAGAAATTCTGCCCAAAGGAGGTGGAAGAAATGTGAGCGTAATATCTCTGAATGGGAGTCATGAATGTGATATTATACTGAACCCAAATGCTGCGATCCCTGCTCAATATTTCAAAAGATGTCTGGCTTTAATGCTGCCCTGTTCAGAGCATTATATCAATGGCTGCGGTGGAAAATGTCAAAAAGTGTCAAACTCTGCCAGCTGCATATCTGTGAGAAAGAAAATTACAAACATACATACGTACATACACACACACACACACACACACACACACACGTGAAGGTGTCACATAGGTAAATGTTCAAGCACAGCACCCTTGGCGAGAGCGACTGTTTTTTGTGGTCATGCGTGTCCGTTGTGATCAGTCATGCTCATGTTGCTGTATTACTTCCTGTGATACTCACTCGCTCTTTCCCTAATGCTTCTTTTTCTCCACTCTCTAAATGCTATCCGTCAGTAGGTGTTGCAGGACTGATAGAGGCTCGTCTGTTGCCTTTCTCATTACAGCGGGGGAGACAAAACTCGGCAAGCGCAGTAACCTTTCATGGAGACAGAGGGAGGGAGGCATCCACACAGAGCCAGCACCTCCGTCTACTTGACATAACCCTATTACCGCTTCCTTAATTTGTCCCGCCGTGACAACTCGCAGCCAAAGAAACGGTTAAAAGAATGAGCGAACAAAAGCTGCATTGCATTATGGGGGGTGGAGGAGGAAAGGGAGGGAGTCGTTGAGGGTGACAATGGGGAGGCAGAGCTGATGCATCAGCCATATTGGATCATTTCCAAAAACGCAACACATTATCCGGAGGTGGGCCCCAATATACTCCACTTAACTGATCGCTCTCTGTCTCGACTCAAAGGGCTCTTCTTTAAAATCTTTTTCATTAGTTAACTTTTTCCTTTCAAAATGTCGTCCTCCGTCTGAGGTGTGCAAGCTTCAGAAGGCAACAGGCTGATGAACTGCGGCTTAATCAAAAGAGTTTGTGAACAGTTTACGCGAGCGCAATTTCAAAACAGCTCAGAAACGGTGATAATGACTTATTCCGTTTGGCCTTGTTTCCTTTGGAGAACGTCTACACAACTTTTGTTAAATGTAATAATGTTTCCTCCCTCATTTAATATTTACAAACACCAAGGTTCTAAAGAAACCTTTAGTGCTTCTTCTTTGTTTCCTAAATCTGCTTGTACAAAATATGATCAAAGCTCCACGCAGACAGCGTTTCAAAAATAACTAAATGACTGGCAAAATGAGTAACAGCTCCAAAATGGCTGATAATAAGAGCCGCTGATGTATGAGCTCAGTGAAAATGCCAGACACTCAGACAAATGTGACACTAAATCCTGCGTTTGGCACATCCTAAGTAAACAAAAGTGTTGATAAAAGGAAGCCACGGGAATCTTCTTTTGTAAGCAAAATTATATGAAATTAAAAAGAAAAAGTTTTTAAAAAAGCTAGCTTGTGACACAACACAACATCGCACACAACTGGTTTTAAATAAGCTCATCAGCATAATCTCAAATGTCCATTGTGATTAACCTAAATACAGCTCCATGTTTTATACAGTATTCTCTATTGTGCAGTATGTGTTTTACTAGCCGTGAACAGTAACTACATTTACTCATGTACTGTCCATACTGCATGTACAATTTTGTTGTAGTTATGCTTACGACACTAACATTCTACCTTTCACACCACCCAATCTATCCATATGTCCATTCATGTATTTAAAGGGGACAGTTGATTTGTTGACAAGAAGAAAGATGCTACAATTTCACCGGCCTTATCTACGCACCGCTTGGGAATAAACAAATCTGTACTTTTGCCTGAGTACAATCTTAAATGCAGAACTTTTCCTCGCAATGCAATACTTCTACAGTGAGGTAATTCTGCTTTTGCTTAGGTGGAAGAGGTGAATATAACCCCACCACTGTGTGTGTGTTTATGGTAACAGCAACAGCCGCGTGTTTGGAATTTTTATTTTGGGGGAGAAAAAAAAAGAATGAGTAATGATGATGGCCTCTATGGCTAAACAGACTTCCAGAGATGACTTCCTTTTTTTTGTCTTCGGGAATTCTTTTTCTCTCGACTCTAGTGGGCACCGGTTTTGCAAGCACAGTTTTTAATGTAGACGCAGTCTACATAACAGCGTTGTTTAGAGGATATTTGAGAGTTTTTTTTTTGTTTTTTTTTCACGCACCACGTGTGGGTGACTCTCGTGGCTCCCTCTCTCTGGCCTCTGATCTGGGCTGCAGCGGTGGCAGCCATGGGTGTAGGTTCAACGCCTGAGCGCGGGAGCTGTCTATGTAGAGAGATTAAAGGGCCTGTATCGATCCACAAGCGCTCATGCATTTTGCATGAGGAAGACATTGTCAAAGAGGCCTCACAGATTAAAGAAAAAAAAAACTGGTAGAGGGAGAGTTCTAGAAAATATGCTGAACTCTGTGAAAAATCTTAATGTTGAAGTGTTATGCATGTAAACTCGCTTTTATATATTGGATTGTCCATGAACTCTCATCGACCCAAGATATTACTCGTTTTTCATTCCCCCCACACACACACACACGCCGTCTTCTTCTCCTCCACCAGTTTTTGGTGGTTGAGGTTGTAATGCTAAAGTCAGAATCTGAAAAACAACCCCGCCCCCCCTCCCCCGAAAAAGAAAAGGAAAAAGAAACACTGCCAGCCAGAGACTGTCTAATGGCGGCAGTGAGTCTGTTGGAGAATTCTCAAGTAGAGTGTGAATTATTTAGGATGTGTGGCTAGTGTGCAGAGCATGAAGCCACCCCGCCCGGCAACCGCCAGGCAGAGTGGCCCAGAGAATTCAGTTTGCAACAGACATTCGCCCGCCTGAGCTCTTTATTTCTTCTCCTCGCCATCACTTTAGTGGAGTTACTGTAGAGACTGAGGTTTAGCTTGCAGCTTACAGACAGAGGAGTAGATTTTAGGCAACATTTGAAAGACTTTGACCTATTTACAGCCCCCATGATGCAACTGATTATGCATCATCAACATTTCATGCAGGTCATCATGCATGTTTAACGGCACGCCGCTGTACTGTACCAAAGACCCCTTCCCACCCACCCACCCACCCCTGCCGCCCCTCACAGTCTGAGCGCCCCTCAGAGCCTCCTTATCCTTGCAAGCACATGTCAATCTCACCTGAACGACCCCGATAACGAGACAAAAGCAATCAATCTCTGATATTGGCCGTGTGGGAGAGTCGGGGATAACACAGACGCTATCAGTGAACGCCAACAAAAACTGAGATTTTCTGCGTGAGGATGATTAGAAACACGGCGGCTGCTGTGACACGCTGATCTGCGGCGGTTAAACAGCTGTCATCGCTGGCAAATGATGACGCCGAACGCCGATAGAGGAGATGGGATCTAGGTGCGTGGATCAGAGGGGCTGTGTTGATGCAAAACACCACACTGCAACGCTTTGAGCAAGCGCGCACGCACACGCACACACACACACACACACACACACACACACACACACACACACACACACACACACACACAACCAGTCAATGAAAAACACAGACATACTGTATATACGCACATATCAACCTATACTGTAGCAGTGGAGTAATAAACTAGAGTATTCAAGCTTTTGTATAAACTGAGATTTTGGTGGATACTTTTCATCTTCAGGCAAAAAAAAACAAGAACAGTCAAACATACTCAGAGTCTTGATATACATGAATCTAAGTCTAAAAAAACTTTAATTTACAGTTAAATGAAAAGTCCAAAGACGTGAAATTGATTGAAGCTGTTGATTTGAAAGCTAACCTTCATTATACCAACACTGGACACTCATAGCGGTTCATATATCTAAATATCTCAAACAGGGCTACAACTAATGATTATTCATATGATCTATTATTTTTTTTATTAGTCAATTAATTGTTAAGACAATTAAATGTCAGGAAGCAAGAACACGGGAAGCATCAGTACCTTGCTTACCAATTAAAAAGATAAGTCACTCCTCTTATCACAAATGGGGGTGGGGTGAGGGGGTGGGGGGTGTTAGTGTAAAAAAAAAAAAAAAAAAAAAAATAGAAATCACTCCAGCAATCCATTACAAGAGCCAGGATCCAACTCTGGAACCATTTTCTTTAACAGGCTACCTATTTACATACATGAGCCATTCTACTCTGTGATAGTTTCTAAGAGTATCACCATTTGAGAGCGCCCAGATAGCTCAGTTGGTAGAGTGGGTGCACATATAGAGGTTTACTCCTCGACGCAGCGGGCCCGGGGTTCGACTCCTGTGGCCCTTTGCTGCATTCCCCCTCTCTCTCCCCTTTCATGTCTTTAGCTATCCTGTCAAAAATAAAAATGCCCCCCCCCCCCCAAAAAAAAATAAATAAATAAATATATATATATATATATATATATATAAAAAAGAAAGAGTATCACCATTTGTGCACACAATATTACTCACATTCTCACTGCATTCACCTGTAACAACAGATTGTACAACAGTGGAAGAAGGGACAACATACGGAACAAAAGCAAAAACACAATAACCCAGTATTGCATTGTAACCCAGTAACAATGCAGAGAAAGAATAAAAACAAGACTAATGTCCATGTGTCTGGTGTCCTGGTGCATGCTGGGAGGTTTCCCTACACACCTACCCTCGCACGAAACAATATAAACTTTCCAAACTCAAATGGTATGGTACAATAGAAGATTGTTTGGTGTAAAGAACACTTCGGTCAAACTCTATAATAAAATGTTTTAGACTATAAAGATTTAAAAAAAACTATTGTTTTTAGTGTATATGAGAAAAATCAGCAAATCCTCACATTAATGAAGCTGGAACCAGAGATTAGTTGGTGTTTTTGCTTAAAAGTCCCAAATTGTAAAGATTTCCAGCACAGCCCACAAACAGAAACAGTGCCTTTAACACTAGAACGGCTATGACGGTCATTTTGACCGTTTTGAAATTTATATGTGTAATAAAAATACAATCCTGCTGCTGCCTGACTTTTCCTAAAAGAGTCTGTATTTTAATTTTAAATTGTTTTTATATACATTACACAAAAGGCAAAGAAAATACAATCACTTTCACCTATTACGGCCATACACGGTCATATTGACCGCTCGGATTTTCGCAGTATTGTTTTTAATCCTTCGCACGTGAAGATGCATCTTGGTTGCTTAGTAACTACCATAGCCTCTGTCAGAGAAACGTAACTAGCGGTCTCAAGTAACAAGTGTGGGCATCACTGATAGGCCGAAGGCAAAGCCAGAGTCCGTAACATAGGCTACTACGGTTTGGATGGACTCAGTTCTGAATCAGAAGGCAAACACGGGGCGCTCGCTCTGTGAAAGGCGCGGTACACATAGATGGCCTGTGGCTGTTTACATGTTAATATAACTTTATACATCCCCGAACTGGCTGGAATCATTACACACATCCTCTCCAAGAAGTGCACCAGCAGTAAAATAGTCTGGCAGCAGACGCCAAAACGGAGGCAGTGCCAGGTTAGGTTATAGCTAAATGTTCAAATAAGATACTTTTAATCGTTATTTGGCTGTTATGAGTTAAGTTTAATGAATTTCCACACCATATTTTTCGGGATATGAATGTATGAAATAATTACGGTTTACTATGCCATGATATGAATTATTGAAACACATATTACTACTCGAATGTATAATTAAACTCGTTAAAATGTACATTTCGGTGTTATTACGTTTTTCTAAAGATATCCTAACACAATACATAATACAATATCGCAATTAGGTATTTATCATGAGAGATTATAGAGTTTGGAATCTGGCGGTCAAAATGACCGCTCACGGCAGTTCTAGTAGTTATGGAAATCCCGGCACTTCTAGTGTTAAAAGAGCCGTCAGGACTTCTGTACGGTTGAGATGTCACAACTTATACTATACCATATTATATATATATATATATATATATATATATATATATATATATATATATATATATATATATATATATATATATATATATATATAGAAAGTGATGCTAAATTGCCGCTACAGTCATTCCCCGGCTGCAGTGGTGGAGCTGGCCAATCAGAACAGACTGGGCTTTTTCAGGGAGCTTAAAGAGACAGGCGCTAAAACGGAGCGTTTCAGACAGAGGGTGAATACAGGTATTTTCAGACAGACAGTATGAGAAAAAAAAGTAGAAATAGAAACTCAAAATACATGTATGAAACTGAAAATGACCATTATATGGGACCTTTAATAAATAAACAATTATGCAATTATCAGAATTTCTGTTGATTAATATCCCGTGCTTCGATTACCAAAATATGGTAAAAGAAATAATAAAATAGTACCTATAACAGCCACAAACACGCACACACATGCACAGCAGCACTCTCACTGTATAATTTCCCAACATCAAAAATCAAAGCATTTAAGTAGATTGTACACAAGCACGTCTTGGAAGCTTGATCTTACTAATCTACAAATGGCTTCTTGTTATTAAACTGCTAATTCAGAGGATTAAAGGATCCATGAAAACACAATCCCCTTTACTTCCTTTCCAGGGTATGCTGAAGGTGGCTTAAATATTAATTAAGCACACACACGCATATCCGCCCATATGCACACACATGCGGCAGAGTATATAGAATACTAGCTTCAGCTCAGAACTTAGTACAGTATGTATATGCGGGACTTTTCTCAGTTTTTGTCTCATTTTGTCAAGCAGTGCCTTTGTTTCTCTCAGTCACAAACACACATCCAGAAAGCGTCACACACAAGAGCCCATATTCATATAGCAGACAACCATATCTTACTGATTAATTCCTTTCATTCTTTTTTTAGGATGCTCGGCGCTGTCATCTCCCTACTTCTCTTCTTTCACACGACTCAAAAATCCTCATTTGAGTTCTTTTTTTTTTTTTTTTTTGCCAAAATGGCACAGGATGAGGAACTAAACTCAGGTTGCAGTACAGTGCTCTGTGTGAGGAGATTTCACAGGCTTACGCAGCCAAACTCTCAGTAAGAACACACCTGTATGTTCTGGGCAGCGTGTGATTTACTTTGTGGCTTGTTCCGGTTGTATTTTCTGCTTGTTCAAAAATGTTTTCCTTCAGAATACAGCTCATTGTGAATTCATGAAAGCGTGTTATGTGGAGAATCTAAAGTGTAGCCACAAGATTTGTATTTTCTTTTCATCTGAAAACCCAATATTTCCATTTTGGGAAGAAATAACAATCTGAATCATTTTTATTGTACTTTATCTCTAACATAAAAAAAGGACTCTGGCTGGAAAAAAAAAAAATTCTCATTTTGTCAGCCAAGGGCATGCCAGCTCCTTTAAAAAGTGCTGTAAATTTTTCTAGTTTCTTTTTTCTTCTGATTAATTTCTTGTTTCCACATTTTTCAAACAGCAGAGATCTCATTCTGTGATTGAATCAGTTATATATAGCACATTATACATTATATATAGTACATTAAGACTGACACTAATAATACATTTTGACATGCTTGCTGTGCTGAAGCTGCACAAACTGCTGATAACGTGGATTTACAAGGTGTATCACTGAGCCCCACATTAAATGAAAAGTTAAATTATGAACCAATCTATTTCTGATTTTAACAACATCCTCCAACGACACATTATTTTAAGTGTTCCTGTAAAAAAAAAGCCATTATGAATATAAAGCGCCGCAAATTATTGTAATATCTTGATGAAAAGGAAAAGTTCATCTTGTCCAGTCCCTCCCGGTCTTTAAAAAGAGACAGTAAATTGACATCAAGTGTCAAGCGTGTAAAAGTCAAAGAGTCAAATCTGCGCCATAAGCCAGAGAGAGAATGTACCGGGGCCAGCATGAAAAACTACTCACAGCGGATCACATTACCTGCCTTTTTCACTGAAATAAGCAGTGTAATTTATCCTGACCTTTTTAGATTACTATGAATGTGCTGTCTGTGTAATTTTAACTGAAGGCCTCAGCAGCTTTGCTGGTCTGGAAACACTGGCTATGAAACCTGAGGAGGCGGCCGCTGATGGGGATCAGTGGGCTGATGCCACCAATACAGCAATGATACAATAGCAAACAAATACGGAGGGACTGCCTGACATTCACAGCCTACTGTATTAACACACAACCAGGCAAATCGCTTTATTTCATCATCATCATCATCATCAGACTGTATTCTTGCCGAGACCGATTCCTCACCACTTCTACTGACGACTAATAACAAAAGGTAGAAGCCTGTTTTAGCTGTGACAAGTGTTTCAGGATTAGAATTTCATTCCTAATGGGTTCTCTGGTAGCGGTTTAATTCACTACCTATGCGATATCAATTCCATTATAATCTCATTAAGCTATTGCACACTGAGGTGATTTTCGAATGAATGTGAAACAGCCAACCGTACGCTCCCCTCTAATTGAGCAATACTTTCTATTCATTTATATTAGCCATTATTAAATTAATGAACTTAATGGACTTATTTTCTAAATTGCAAAGACCCCTGGCTACATGTTTTTAATTCCATTAGCAGACATATTGAAAGAAAGAAGAAGAAAAAAAAAGAAAAAGAGATACACAGAGGTGTGTGGGCAATTAGCCTACTGCTGCGTCAGATCATCAGTGGCACAGTTTCCCTTCTCTCACCAGCGGGAGTTTGTCCATCTTGTCCTGGATCTCTGGTGACAGCACTCACCTTCACACAAATATTTTCTACTCGGATATTTCTTTGAAACACGCACTTCTTGTATATACTGCTCCACTCAGCCTCAGATCTGACACCGTTTTAACTTCTAACCTGGCGCCCCTTTGATATTAAGACACACCGTACATGCCATGACAACATATTTGAATATTGTATTGTAAGCCAAACTAAACATAAACCTGAATAATATATGAAATAGATTTTCTGAAATTAGATCTTTTCAGTAACCAGAGGCCGCCGCACAAAACTGCCCAGAAGATGAAAGCGATGGATCTGCATAACTGAACGGGCCGATCGATACGTCTCAAACTAAAATGGCAAGTCTTGATAAGGTTATTGAATTTTTCTTTTTAATTAAAAAAACCATACGACTGCGCTCTCTGTCAAATGCCATGCCGTCGCTGATGATGAGAAGCGGACAGAGTGTTGTCCTTGTTTATATATGTTCATCGCTATGTAAAAAAAAAAAAAAGAAAACCTGCAGGCGGGAGTGTCGACACGTCATCAATCAGCGCAGCAGAGACGTTTATTTTCTGTTTGTCTCTGCTGTGTCCCGGGATTAAGCTGTCATGGAAGCTCTCAAACCACAAACGATGACATTCATATAGATATTAATTCTCTTTACATGTCACGCGTGAGCTCTAAAACTATCAGCATATAATTTTTTATGCTCGTGCAACATCATTTTCTATTTAATGCTTACACCAAAGCAAAACAGCTGCCATCCATTTATTTATATTTTCCCTCAGAAAATGATGCAACAACAGAGGCAACACTAATACATCCATATGCCCATGGATTATGTAACACGCGAGACATTGCATCCTTTTTGTTTAAAGTTAACGTCCAAAAGTGGCACACTCTCTCCCCATATTCTAGTCATGAAAATGCATAATTTAAAGGAGCTGAGACCGCGCTGTTCCTCGGCGGTGCAGAGCAAGCGCTGCATCGTATCAGTGTGAACATCAGTGGATAGAAAACGCTGCTCCCCGGAGAGAGTGCCATTACATTCAATCGTCAACCGCTGGATAAAACTCATTTCACTCTGCACAGGGTCTGAATGGCTCTATACGTTCTGCAGAGGCCACGATGTGATAGCACAGCATGTCAGAGCCACACTAAAAGGGATTTTAAAGCAGGTTAGAGCGCAGCACAAAAGCCAGCCGCACAAAGCCACAGAGCGCTGGGGCAGAACGGCGGAGGCACTGCCGCCACAGCTGACCGTCCTCGCACAGCCTGAAGGACCCCCGAGTAAACAAACAGCGCAGAGTCGCCGCTTGTTGGGAGGTCCAAGCCAAGTGGTTGACAACAAGATAATGTTGGCCTCTATTTTTAGATGAACGAAAGCGTCTGTGGGTGAACTGAGTTTTAAATATTCATTCCTTGTCTCTATTTAGCACTATCTCCATGCACCTGAACCAAAGAAGAAAGAGAACGGTTTCCGATCAAGATCCATTGAGATTTGTTGAACACTATTAACACGTTTGCTTGGTTTTCACTCCCTTTATTTACAGGCTTACAGCACAGTCACTGCATATCTTAGCCAGGCATGTCAAATATTATTAATCAGGGTAAGTTGGACTATTTAGAAGTGCTGACATTTGGCAAAGTGAGCGGTCTTCTACATGTTTAACTGAATATTTCTGTTTCTAGTTGAAGCTTAAACAGGAGCTTTGTCCAGCTCACACCGGGCATGGAAACAGACACCAGTAGCTACAAACTGCATACTGCAGGTTATATAATGGTCATGAAAACTATATGAGAAAAAAACACACCCCCGCACCCAACAAACACCCTCAACATCACACTGACAGGAGCGTGCGCGCATGCGTAAATGAAAGCACAAGCACACACACACACACAAGCACGCGCACACGCACACACACACACACACACACACACACACGCACGATGACACAGAGAGAGAGGCCAAGCCTGACACGAGGTGAGATGAAGTAGCGTTTCTCATCATCCGCTGCCTGGCTGTGTCTGACCTGGAGGATAGAGGTAGGCCCGGGGCATGGCCTCAGGACCTGGGCTACCGTAGTGAAAAAGAGGCCCGGCGAGACTTATAAAGTCCCAGCCACAATTTACTGGGTAGGCTCAAATTGTGGTGTCCAGTGGCCACAGTGCGGCCCTGCTGTCAGCGCCACTCTTATTTGCTTCATTCCCTTTGACACTGCCTCTCGATTAGGGTCATAAATTCCATGAAATCGGTCAATAACCTATAACACTAATGTCACTCTCCTGCCATTAATTTTACAGCCTGTGTGCCACACTGTTTCTTAACCCCTTTTTATGTGACGGGAGGGGGGGGGGGGGGGTTTACACTCCCACGGATTGATTGAGAAGAGTATATAACAAGCTTTGAATGAACCCTTTGCAACCGTAAAGATAAACACATTTATGTAAAAACGCAGGTGGGAGGGTGGATATGACTGGGACTGTACGTGGTTGGATGACTGTTGCTGCACACCTAACTACACCTGGAGGATTCTCACATTAAACTCTATGGCTCACTTAAATGAAGAGTTCAACTTTTAAAATACTGGAATCAGCAAATCAAACCCACACCGTGTGTAACTTTTTGAATTGTACTGCAGAATGTACGCCCCCACCCCCGCAAATTACCGAAACAATAAATAAAAGCAGATGACATGGCATCTGTGTTCTCAATGAGCTACAGCCTCATATATATATATATATATATATATATATATATATATATATATATATCATAGAAATTTGTGTATCATGAAACACGTGTGTTGCTAATATTGAGACTAACTTCCCTGCACACAGCTCACACTAATATATGCTAATATGTGTAAATGTGGATGTTTGTATGGGGATATGAGCTGCACAGGGACATACGGTTACATAATTTGTATATAAAATTGAAGGGAGTGGTCCAACGAGATTGTCAGTGAACTCTGAGGACACTTCTCTTACCAGAGGTAGCCAGTTGATACACCTGTTGGCAAGGATTCACCCTCACTGGTGAAAGGTTAAAAAGACTGAAGCTAAATGATCGCACGCTGAAGAAGGCATCGCTGAAAAAAAACTGAAAAGCATATTTATAAAGCATAAAAGCACATTCCAGGGTGTGTAAACTCATTTGTACACTACAAGACGTAGACATTGGTTACACGCACCGAGGCGCTCTTTTGGTTTTCTTCCTCTACCTTTATATGATTTTAACTTACTCCATAAAGCGTTACATCTCAAAAACAGTTTGTCAGAGACATTTCATAACAAGCACAACACCTACTGCCGGGCAATTTTAGTTTCGGAATTTTAAAGCGTGCGACTTGAGGATTCTATTTGAATAACTGAGTATAAAATAGTGGAAGAGCACACAAATTACATTTGTTGCTGTGAGAGAGAAAGCGAGAGAGGGCAGAAGTGGTTTTCTTATCATGCGTGGCAGGTTGCCAGTGGATATGTTGCTGCGGTTCTCACAGGGGTTTCTCCTCCAATCTTTTCCGTATGTGAGAGCTGACACTTCAGGGCATATCTAATGGCACAGGCGTGTTAGTGATGCACACGCCTTCTGCTGAAACACTGCTGACGAGGATGAAGGACTGCCATGAGAGACTTCTCGAGTTACTGGCAGCGCAACAGGCCGACCGCAAAAAGTTAAAGAAATAAATGAATCAGACTGCAAAAAATATAATTACTGCATATTGGCATTTGGCAGTGGAAGAGCTCACTTAAACAGATATTTCTCTTTAAGTACGTTTTGAACCGAAAGAGGAGAGGAAACGGGACATTTTTAGGCCACTGCGTCTAAATCCTGCTCCTCCAGAGCTTAAATGACACATGCTGTGATCCTTACTTGTTGTCCTTGTGTCAATGCTCAAATGAAGTCTTTGTCTATTTTTTAGGTTTGAGACGTCATGAAATTTGGGGCAAAATCTTTCAACCTTTGCTCCAGTTTGTTTTTGGATCATCAGTTGTTGGAGAAGCCATCATTTCAATATTTAATTCTCCAAGTCAGAACTCACAGTCACAAGATGTAAAATGTCTGCTTCGCTTAAGTCCAAAACATTACTCTGCATAATCGCATATCCCTCTACAATATGTGTGATTCCACTCATCCGGGTTTGTTCACTCAGTCACAAGTGAAAAACAGACAATATCATCTGGTGTTTTGGCAAGTTGGCGTGCGTTGGCAACCTTCCATCCTACTACTCCACCAGCTCCTCATTGTTTTGCTGTTCAAGCTGCACTCCTTTACTCCCTCAGAGAGAGAGAGAGAGAGAGAGAGAGAGAGAGAGAGAGAGAGAGAGAGAGAGAGAGAGAGAGAGCCCTTTTAACAATGCCGCTGCCGTTAATCATTAAATCAGATTTTTTATTTTTGCCTCCTCTGGAATGGCTGGAGTTGAATTGACACGGAGCGAGGCAAAATGGCCGCTCGTAGTAGCAGCTCACAAGCCTCTGGACAACCTGAGGCATGGCCATCCAATCCCACATCATTAAGGCTAGAGTCCTTTATTGTGTTGGAGGCATTAAATGGTGCGCTGGCTATAGCCCTGAAGTCACACTCCACTAGGAGAAAACAGCAGAAAAATAACGGCACAGCTGGATAATGACTTTTCCCTGGGAGGCTGACCATGTGTACAAAAGCGCTAATGATAGCAGGTGCAATAAGCGAGCGCAAGGCTTTTACTGCGTCCGGATCTATTTTCCTCTGCTAAACTCGCCAGTGATTTCCCCGGTGTAGGTGTCTTTCTGTAGTTTAAGAACACCACCCCCCACCACCCCTTTCCTCCCTCTCCATTCTCTCTCTCTCTTCCTGTATCTAATCTCTTCATCAGCTGTGCGGCTAATATCAAAGAGGACTGCGGTGTGAAAATCCTGCAAGTAAAACCTGCTGTCAGAGTCTAATCACAATTAGCTGGGCTCTAGACCCATTAGCCCCAAGGGGAAGAGACCAAAAGCTGACAGAATTATTGTTAAAGCTGCTGATTGCTAATGATCCCACAGAGCACGAAAGGGTGGGGCAGGGTTTAAAAAAAAAAAAGAAAAGGGGGAAAACACAATTCTACTACCTTAATTTTTCTTTGGGGATTGATTTGTCTAGGTTGTCAGAATTACTCTGGAAAAATTTACAATTTACAATTTGCTTGAATCTCAATGGTATTAGTGGTTAAACAGATAACACGTTTCCTGGATGTACTGACTCCAGTGCTTCCTGAGCCTGGCTTTGTAGCAGAGCTGATGTAACAGCTCTGCTACAAAGGAATGTGTGCCTTCCAGAATATAAAACATTAAGCTGGAAATTAATGACTGATTGCAACAGCCGTTACTGAAACTTACTGGAAAGGAGAGCAACAACTCGCATAAACATAACAACGGCACGTGACTATCCAACAGTGAATCACCTGCAGTATAAGCCTTTCAAAGAAGAGCCTCGCATTTGATGTTAAGCCCCCAAACTGTTCTGGCTGTCGAAGGACTTGCCGGGAGATAGAAATGTCTAAAGTTATTACAGCAGTCAGGTAAAGTGTGTGGCAACGCGGCCCTGTAATGGGGGTGGAGAGCCGGCCAGCAGCAGCTAATGAAGGCGTCTCCGGGAGTACTAAAGGGTCTACGTGACACTACTCCTGATTCGCCCGTCTGAGGACACAGATCAATTAATACATTAACAAACGATTGCAAGCACTTCATCTTGCAATATGAAACCGGCGGCCTGGACTTGCTGCCCTCCCGCCCAGAATGGCTGATCAGCTCTGCCTCCATACACAGTCCGCCATGAATTTCAACAGCCTCTGCCGGTTTAGCTGTGGGTTTGTGACGTCTCACCAGAGGCTGAGACCATATGCATGCATTGTAACCACAACACATGCTCTATATGTATGCACTGTGTGCAATATGGGAAGATGCTTCAGGCTATTCTTCATCTTCTAAGAAAATCTAACCTACTGATACAATCTGCAATATAATGCACCATATATGACCAAATCGCAACAGCTTTCATTGAACGTCTGCCAAAAGGGAATTCACTTTTACTAATGACCACAGCTCGAAAACCTCAAACGGCTCCTTCCACATTTTTAAACTGCTGCTTGCGGACGTCTTTTTTTTTTTTTTTCCCTTTACAGATAAAAACAAAGCATTAATGCAGGCCAAACACACCATGTGAGCAGCCTGCGGCACACTTCGCTGCGTTGGTTGGGGAAGTCTAACGTAAACCATTGCTCCTCGCCATGCCATATATATCCAGTCTCCCCATTACCACCATCTCTACTCGACAGCAAGGGCCCTGCACTGCTAAATTATTCATCACACTGAGGGGAGGACAGAAGCATGCATGGTTTCTCCACTCCATGCCTCTTCCCTTTTTCTCTCTGCCTCTAATGCAAAGGAACAGCCGGGGTAGAGAGAATGATATACAGGCCCTCTCTCCTTCACTGTGTGGCCATCGCGGGAGACGTCGCCTCCACTTCCTCCAATTACCATGGGGTTGGGGTTGGGTTTTGGGTTGCGTGCTGTGGCATACCAGACGGCCGCTGGCTTACCTGCCATGCATACTGTATGGGAGAAAAGGGTGGGTGGCACCCAGGGGCCCCATGCATAACCTGGGACGTCTTTGTATACACATTCATCTATATCAGTGGGCAACAGGGAAATGTAAGCCAAAGGTAATTGCCCTGGATAAGAACATCTGCTTGGTGAATAAATATTCTAATGAGGTGAGCTCGCAAGTTCCCCAGACTGATGCACGGCTGACAGGCCTCCGGAGGGACCGCAGGTAATGCTCACCACCTGCAGCTTCCTCTCGCAGCTAAACGCTGGCCGACTAACGGTACGTGTCTACAGTGAGCGTCACTGCCACGCTTCCCATTCATTGTCTGTGTGAGCGGCCGCGCGATGCATTCTGGTTTAGTCACACGAGTTTCGAGAGATGGGGCGTCGAATTGCCCACTTCTCATTTGCATAGAAACTCCTTAAAAAAATCTTTTAAACTGACTGTCGGTCTAAAATGAAGACAGATTCAACAATTGCGTATTTGCTTATTTATTTGTCTAAAACTATTTTCGTGAATTGGAATTGAAAGTTTCGATACGAGCTGCCATGTTGAATCGGTTTGAAATCCGGGGTGCAGACAGCCCACGAGAAAGGGTTTGTCCAATGAGGTGCAGCCATAGCGGTTGTTGGGGGGGGTGTAGCCTGTTTTCTTTGCTTGTCAGTGGTCCTTGAATAGATATTGATAACTGCTAGTGGCAAGCATATGAAGCGTTAAATCCTGGCAAGCGGGGCAATTCCTCCAATTCCTCTTAAAAAAGTGCCACTGTGGACACGTACCCTAAAGCACAGGCTGGTAAATCATTGATCATGCACTGCTTGTGATGTTACTGTTCTCAGGAATGACAAGTGCAATGCTATACTCGAGCAGCTTCACTTTTCATGTCATCCAGCGAAAGTTCTGCTCCTGAATAGATGTTGGTCTGAGAGGGAGGTGAGAAGACGGCCATTATTCTATTACTCTACTTCCTGCAGTGAAACTGGAACTGTAATATTTGTTTTAATTGTCTTACTCCTGCCCATTCTCACTTGCTATTTCTTGGCTTAGCAGACAAAAACGAATGTCAACACTTCTGTTATTACACAGGGCACAAACAGACATTCATTTCCACTGTCTATTAATCTGTTGTCTGATTCATTTTTAGTTTAATCAATACATTGTTTTTGTCTAAATGTCAAAAAATTTTGAAAAGGGTCCAACACAATTTCCTAGAACCCACTGAGTGGCTTTCAAATTGCTTTTTTTCTTAGTTCGTTAATAACTTTATTGTCCACATTGTGGAAAATTGGCTTCGGCTTCATCAGCGTTAACATTTGACAACACAACTGATTTGGACAAACAGCTCTGGTCACACCGATAGTTTAAAACCTAAACACGTTACATCTACAGTGATATAAAACAGACGAAAGCAGCGAATCTTTGGCAGCACATTTTTTGGCATTTTGTCTTGATAAATGAGGATTTATCTATACATTATATTTCATATCAAAGTTTGCCAAAACCTAAATCCCATCCTCTGAATTCAAACCTGACCTGTGTGATGTCACATTTTAGGGCAGCATTTTACAATCTTTTTCATGGTCTGTTAATGTGACCATTAACTTCCCGATTATCTCTTCAATCTTTTAGGCAACAGAATGTCTTGAGTATTGTGAAAAAGGCCCATCACAATTTCCCAGCCCAAGGAAAAATCTTCAAATTGGTTGTTATGTCTAAAACACAAAGACATCAAATGTTCAATGATATAAAACTGAGAAAAAAATCAGCAACTCCTCACATTTCAGAAACCGGGGACAGTAAACGTTAAGAACTCTTGCTTTATAAATGATGTAGACAGGAAATGAATCCCTTACCTAAATTAATGTCTGTTGACATTCCATTGATCATCCTATCAAATCAGCACTATGTATTTTTTCTTTTCAGACTGAGGTTAAAAACTGGATAATAATAACAATACTAATAACAATAACTCCCATGCATTTGTCTTTTTTTTTTTTTTTTTTTACATCCTATCTGTAGCTAACCTGGATAAAAAATAAATACTGTACTACCTTTTCTTTTTTGAGCAAAAAATTCCCATCAACACTGGACATTTGGCTTCAGTGGTCATTCAGAAATGTATCCTGATACTTCAAAGTGACAGAGATAACTATAGATTTTAGAGTTATGGATGGAAATGATAAACAAGAGGCAGTCATGCACTGAATTAATGCTTCAAGCTAAATAATAATGCTACTTCACAAGTGAATAGAAAGTGAAAGTAGTAAAATGTCCGACTTGTATTTAGCCCAACATTAATGGAAACCACTCACAAACACACACACACACACACACACACACACACACACACACACACACACACACACACACACACACACACACACACACACAGGAAAGCGTACAGTAGATGCATTAGCTCCTTCACTGATCTGATGACAGAAACAGCCCACTACAACACGAGTACGAGGCCCACTGTGACACCGATGATCCTGCAGGGCTGTAAACAGTCAGCAACACTGCTTCACTCTATTCAGCCTAAATCTATCAGTGTGTGGTCATCGCTGCCGACAGAGTGCAGGGAGAATTAGCAAAGAAACTGGCAGTGAAAAAAAAGGGTGAGCTGCGTCCTCTTAGCACCGCTTCAAACAGGCCATGAAGACTCTCTCAATAACCATCAATACCCAGGAGGCATCACAAGAGCATCAGGGAGGCCTGCGTTGGAGTGAGGCCCTCTAAAACAACACTGTATGCTGTATTATTTTCTTTTAGTTGTGACATCATTTGGAAATCATTCACCTTCCTGTCATGTCCACTCCACTTGGAAACAAAAAGAACACTTTCTCGTGGTTCAAATGTGAGCTCGTTTATCCACTTAGAGTAACTTTGGCCCCAAAACATTCTCTCTCTCTCTCTCTCTCTCTAGAAATCTGAGCTCTGAATCAATAACCCAGTGCTGCTTCATTCATAGCACGCTGAACATGCTTTTGTTATTCAAGTTGTGCTCTCATTTACAAGTAAAAAAAAAAATTCTAATATTAAGTAATTTTATAAAAATGAAGTCTTGCATGTAAAATAACTTTCCTGCACCCCCCCCCCAAAAAAAAAAAAATGCTCTCTCCCCAGAAATCTGAACTCACGATCAATAGCTACACACACAGTCTGCAAAGATGCAGCCCAAACTGTTTACAGTGGCAAAGCTGGAAAGATGTGGTGCATTGGAACATAATTATATTTATTTTGTATTTCTGTGAAGGTAGAAAATAAAAGTTAGCAAAACAGTGGAGGATTAAAATGATCTGTAATGTGCATTAGTAAATAAATAAATGTAGTGTGCAGTGTGAATGCTGAAGCAGCGAGCACTGGGCGGGTATTGTTGTGGTGAGAATACAAACCACTGAGGAGACAAAACCAATCTGACTAATCACACATGATCTCAAACAGAATTAATCATCAGCTCTGGTTAACTATCTGTAATCATCCTCATTCCGAGCTTAATGCTGCTTCATTTATGAAAAGGCAAAAATGGGAGCAATTCTGGCTGACTTAAATGTAATGGCGACGAAGACGACAACAACAACAACACAAAACGCGGTTGAAACACAGCACAGACGACGATATCACAACGTGTCCCCAGAAGACCCTGAGCAGTTCGTTCCAAGACGCCAGTGTTAAATGAGCGAGATATAGTTTCAAATGGCAGACATGCTACATGCTGGGTAGTTTGACTGTCAGCGAGAGTTGAATAGCAATACTTGTAAAAGGTATAAGTGTGGGTAATAATCACACCCCAACATCCTCTCTCATTTAAAGGCTGAATAAATCCGACGCGTACACACAGGCCTCTATTGCATCTGGCTGCAGCATCCAGCATCAATAAAACACATGGAAGTGAAAAACCATCAGCTCTGTTCATGCATGTGGGATGCATAACCCCCCCCCCCACACACACACACACACACACACACAGGGGCTGAAACACTTACGCCACACACATCCTACACACCAACTCTCTTTCCGATGCCGGAGCACTGTGAGCGCAAACAACATCCTCACTTTTGTGGTCCGGTACTCACCCAAAAGTACATCATCATGGTAGAAGCGGGACAGGTGTGGGCAGGCGGGCGGAGGATAGAGCGGGCCGAGCACCGGGACCAGTCCAACCAGCGTGGGAGTCAAGAGGAGTCCGAGCGTTTGGACAGAGCTTTTTTTTTTACACTGGTCCCTGTTCCACTGAGGCAGCCCTTCCTCCCAACTGTTCAATAGGGATTGACTTGAGGTTTTTCCCTTCCCTTCTTCTTCTTCTTCTTTCTCTACAAGCAGCTTGTTCTTCACTTAATTCTTAAAAGCCCACTTCTTTCTCTTCTTCTTCCTTCCACGCGAAAGAAGCAGACAAGAGAAAAGGAAAGAGAGCTGGGGAGGTGTTGTAACCTCTTTTTTCTTTTGACACTCTTCCACTCCACTTGCCTCTCCACACCACTCACTTCGAGACTCTCCCTCTGTCTCTCTGCTCTCTCTCTCTCACTCCTCTCACGCTCACTCTTCTCTCTCTCTCTCTCTCTCTCTCTCTCTCTCTCTCTCTCTCTCTCCCCTGTGCCGTCTCTTATTGGTGAATGTGAAATCAGTCGGTACGGCGCCGAGGCTCAACTAGAGCAGCAGCAGCCTGCACTTGACAGCTGCCTCCAGCGTTCCTCCACCGGAGCCGTGTTGCTCTGCATAGAGGAGTGCGCCGAACAAACCGGATCATGCAGACGGTACTGTAAAATTCAGCGTCCCGGGGAGGGGGGCGGCGGGGTGGTGGGGGGAGGAGGAAGAAAGGGGGGAGCCAGGAAGCCGGGAGTCACGGTGGAGAGCTATGCGGGGGGGGGTTGTTGATGATGATGCTGGTGATAGAGGAGGACTAACATATTGCTCCTCTTTCTTCTTTTCACTGTCTGTGACTGAGATGTTGCACTGAAGTTGTGGCAGTTTTAGTTCATTGAAGAGAAGAAGAAGGAAAAGAAGACAATACTGAAGGAAAGAAAACTGGGGGATCTCAGAGAAAACCTTAAAGTATGCCACAGGCAATCGGGAGGCACAGCCTATTTTCGACTTGTTTTCTGCTTTCAGCTGCTGAGCTTCCCTGTCTTTATGTGTGCGTCGGTGCATTTTCTTTTCTTTCTTTATTCATTTATTTATTAATTTTTTTTACACCAGTGCAAGCAACCAAACTTATGGGTTGGTGACCAGGAGTGTGTTTGGTCAAAATCTGTTTTGTGGCAGATCAGAGGCCAGATGAAGTTGGTGTGATGAAGTTGGCGTGAACCACCTTTGTGTGCCAAGCTATATTACATTACATGCTTTACTGTGTTTTCCATCTGGCGGCTGTAAAGGGGGAGGGGAAAACAGGAGGGAGGGAGGGAGGGGGGGGGGGGTAGGGGGGCATGGCTATCTTCTAGACTGTAACAATGAGCCTGCCTCAGCAATTTTCAAAACATATCATCAATACACGACTGGGAGCTCACGCTTTTAAATATTAACCCTGTGGCAACCGGGGCAGGCTGCGGAGAGCTCGAGTGGTTTTGCGGCATCCTCCAGTGCTGGATCATCCAATAAAAGACGTCCTGGGGGATGAGCTAATTTGCTGTAGGATCCTAAAGAACATTTGCCAGCTATAGAGAACATTGCCGTAATGAACGGAGCAGATATTTTCAGGTTATGTTACCCATCAGTAATTGCCACATAAGGAGGCTGAGTTAAATTTGCAGCTGGCTGTGAGCGAGTTGATACACAAGGGGCCTCATTCATATGGCGTAACTGTCATCTTGAATTTATCACCCATTTTATTTTTCCCACCTCCTTCAGGAAAGCACAAGTGGATGCTGAAATATGAAACGGCAGTCAAAGAATCATATGCATGCAAATATTGTGATGTTTTTAAAAGAATGGTTTATTCTAAAAGTGAGCTTCGCTTTTGATAAATCAAGACATGCTACACATAATTCTTCTTTCCTTCCCTCTCTGTCACATCACAATCCAGCCTTTCCATTACTTTGCACTCGCGAGTACGTGTGTGTATATATACACACACACACACACACACACACACACACACACACACAATCTCTTATTTGTGGCATAACCATGCACATACAAGTCCTCCATATCTTTATACATGTCCACCAGAACCCAATGGATTTACATTAGCAATCACAGAGTGGGTAACCGCCCCACTCCTGCATCAATCTCTGATGGGAAATAAAAATGAAATGCACTTCTCAGGCAACCCGGATTAAGGATCACGCTTTTATCAAATACTGAAGTCTATTTCAAGTCCTGCTCATAAATAACTGAGGGGAGAGAGGGAGGAAAAGAAGAAGGGTGGAGGCAACACCAAAAAAAAGGAAAGAGAGTGAGAGACTGGAGGGGAAGGGGCAGACAGGCAGGCGTGGAGTGGATCTAGACAGAAAGAATCATGGTCTCAAGCTAAGGGCACTTGGGGTTGGAGGGATTATGGAATAAGGTAGAAAATAAGAATCTGAGGGCATTTTAGCATCATCTAATCCCCACTTCTCCTTTCTAGAAATCTCCTTCAATTACAGATGAAAAATGGAATTCGTGTTAAGACCTGGTCTTCCCCGTTTCCTGTCTCCCGCCTTCCCGAGCTGCATTTCTCCCATGCTCCAAGCTGCTTACCAAGGATGCGAGTGGCTTTCCTGACCATTTAGATTTCCCACTATAGTCTAGACACTCCCTGGAGACTCTGCCATCCATTATAAAAGACAGAGCTTTCAAAGAGAGGAGGAAGTGAAGGCCCCACACAGAGCTCGTTCTGCCTAAAATGTCTGTCTGTTTCCGACCCTCACCGGCTCGAGCTCTGTTGTCTTAATATTTTATGATGATCTCACCTCTCTTCTGTAGTGTGCTGCTACTTACAGAGCATCTTCTGTCAGACTACACACAGAGCCTTGTCATTAGGAAGACTCCTGAGGAGACAATGAGCCCCACTTCCACAGAGTTCTCACTCTCAACCCCACAAAATCCCAGCGGAGTTGTGGACTAAAGTTATGGCCATCTCGACCTATCGTCCTCATTCATCAAATACTGGGCCCAACGCTGTCTGGTCTCAGCTGGTGGCTGGAGGCCCGGTTGGTTGGCTGCAGACAGGAAAAGATGGCACTCCATCCTGAGTCTCACAGGTAACTTTTCTCTAATCACACACTTCACTTTATGGAGTGACCCGTTTTACTACTCGCTGACGAGGATCCTCAGCTATGCTCGTTTTATCTGCCTTCATCAGCTCCACAGGTGGGTATTGACATTTCTATATGTATTAGTAGGGCTGTGCACAGCCAGACTGTTATGCAGTACTGCACTCAAACAACAGGAGGATTTAAGGCTCTGTAAGCTTTCTCTGTACGTTTTTGTGGTGATGAAGTTTTACATTTCGCATTTCTATTTGTAGTGACAGGAAGTAATACTATTTGCATCTTCTAAATATGTGCACCCTTGCTCGCGCTGGATTCTGGATTGCACACAAATGTTTTTCACATTTAAAAATGTTTCTCGGTTTCACTGAATTGACACCTGCAGTTTAACAAACACTGTGAAAAAGTCTCACACAGGCTGAATTAGTGTGTGTCAACTTCATAAAAAAAAAAAAAAAATATATATATATATATATATATATATATATATATATATATATATATATATATATATATAGAAAGCGTAGAAAGGTTTTGGCACGGCACTTTTATTTTTATGAACAGTTTACGGCTACAGGGTAACAAAGAGGCTATCACCACGCTAAAACTCTCACCTTCTCCTGCCTACTCAGCTTTTATATAGCCCCTTTCCCACTGGAGAAAACAAACACTAACACCCACTAACATCTGGCCTTTGTCTTTAATGGGGAATATTGCAATCGGCATTCATGCCACACAGGTGGACATGCTACCTTTCGCCCCACTTCTGGCGTGATGCTGGGACGTGTAAAAAATTCCATCCGTCCACGTGCAAGTGGTGCTCCAACATCGTTTCAAATTAGTCTGCACCGAGAAAAAGAGGGGGAGTAAAGGAGTCCATCTACTTTTTATAGCGGCTTCCTGTTTAAATAAAACTGTATATACATTATGCCCTAATTTTGGTGGGGGAAAAAAAAGGAGTGTGGCTGGAGACTTACAATTTTTCCCTTTGGGGCTCGTCATAGCTGTAAAGCTCCCGATTTGCTTGCTGCTCAGATTACTGCCAATCTGTATACTCAACCGCTGGCGATATCAAAGCCAGTACACACTGGTCCATGTACCAGTTTCAGGCAGTGCACTCAGTGCTTGTTAGCCTGAGGATACTGATCCTGGCTTCCTGTGGACTTTGGTGAGACTCACAGCTGCAGTTTGGTTGATAGTTAAACTTCTTCATTTGCGTGTTAGTGTTAATACTGTTATGTGTATTGTTCGTAATACTTAAATTCTCTATTTTTCGGCTACTCTCATGCTGCAAAATGCATGCTAGAGATTTTGTTGTCTATGCACTCTTCTGGCTTGAAAGTTGCCCGATTGACCGGATAATTACCAATGCAACATAATATTTTATCTTGCTGGCTCTGTGGGAATAAAAACAGTTTGTCGGCCCTTTGTCAGATTGGCAATTGTACCCGGCTTCTAACCCAATGCATGCTGGGATATGCTCCAGCCCCCAACTGCACTTTATTTTTTTTCATTTTGTAAAATAAAATGAGAATTTAGCTCATGTGTGGGCCACAATGACAAAGGATAAATTGTCTTATGTCACCAAGACATCCTGACAGCCGATAAATCATGGATAATATAAAAAGAAGAATACATGGTTTGAGGTATTTCTTTAACCCCAACATTCCAACACTGAGCCTGCATATTCAGCCCTGGAAGACATCATTAAACATCATTTGTAAGCATACATTACACTACACGCAGCAAATTGCCCATCTGGTGATTCTGGAGCTCACTGTCTGGGAAACAATAAATCTATTGTATGACTCCACGTAAAGAATCCCGCTAAAGTAACGCCTCCGTGTAGACATACGTCGAGTATATTAAACATAGCCGTGTGCACAGACTGTATGTAGTGTTAATAATGCAGTGTTTACACCTTGGCACTGAGCAGGCAGTACTGGCCCAGGGCTGCAAACTGGCAGGGCTGTGCAGTAATTAGGGGCTGTGTGTTGGGGATGTGAAGGCTTGCTGCGTGTCATGCTGATACCACCGCCGGGCGGGCTTGGTGTGTCGGCAGCAGGCACGCCGAGTGCTACACGAGGCCACACCTTTCTGTCCCAGCAGGAAGTCGCACCTTTTCCCTTCAACAAGCGCTCCTGCAGCCTGTGAGCGCGGCTGTTACTCAGCGGTCCAAGAAGGGACACAGAGGATGTTAATGCGGTGACAGCGGTCGTTGGCGCTCTTCACAACGTGAGCCACGTGTGGTCGGCGTGTTCATGCACACATTCATTATTAACCCCTTACATTTGTTTACATGTTGGCATCAATGGGAACATTAGGTCTAGTTTGAAAAGAAGTTAGGGCATATTAACTTTCAGTGTTTTAATCCTGCTTACATTTTATGCATAACATCTTGTTTGTGTCACATGGTAATTCTTTTTTGTTTCATTGTACTTTCTTTCTCTATTTATTTCTGTCTTAGCGTGTCCATGTATATGTTTGATTCATTCATTTAATTCCTTTTTTTTGTCAAATCAAATTGTCCCTGTTGCAATCTAAACCATGGATTTAGAGACAATCACCTGGGGGATGATTTTTTTTGTATGATTTTCTATTTATATTAATTTATGTACATCTTTTTGTGGTGAATGTTGGTGATATACTCATATATGGAAAAAGGAAAAAGTTGCACTGATTCCAGCAGTTAGAGTATGACTTCTGTGTGTTCCGGTTTTGAAAAATGTATGACTCTGAGAAGAAAGGATGCGATTTTGATGCAAATTGCATCATCCACGTTAAAAAAAAAAAAAAAAGGATTAAAGGCGCACATCAGTAATTTAGTACTGAACTTGCATGAGAGAGAGAAAAAGAATTCAGTTGAAATCAAAGCAGCAGAGGCCAAAATATCTCGACTCTTAGTCCCTAGCATGGTCAAGCCTCGAAAAACACTGCATCCTACATTTCCCATCATGCAACCTACAGTAGGAGTGTCTTTCCTGCATGGTAAATGCCAGCACATTTTAAACTCTGCACCTCCCACTTCTAACACAGGCTTTCTGTTTGCAATCCCATGCCACAATAACCCTGATGACATCACTATGACATCATTAGGGATTGACAAAGCATTAATAGATGCCACATAGCATGTTTACAACGTTTTTCATCTACCGAGCAGTACTACACATGGCAAGTAAACTAACACTGTAACACTGTGTGTAAAATCAGTGCACTGCTTCTTTATGGAGAGTTTGTTGGAGGAACTATTTATATGGTAGACCATCCTATTATGTTAAATTCTATGCTTTAAGAAAGGTGCTTTGACGAGACTTTTGAACTATGAAAATATCCGTTTAATTATTTTCCTCTCACATACTATTTATGACTAACAATACAAAAAGCAACACTTTCTGTTTAATTAAACGCCAAGTCTCTGTCAGGTGTCGCGTTTGATGCCTTTATCATTTGTTGCATCTTTCAAAGACTTGTTTACTTTCATTGCATGCATGCTTGAGTTTTACTTTGGATGAATTAGTATATATATATATATATATATATATATATATATATATATATATATATATATATATATATATATATATATATATATATATTAGGGCTGTGAATCGATTAAAAAATGGAATCGAATTAATTACATACTCTGTGATTAATTAATCGCATACATAATTAACGGTGCCTGAACCGATACTTTTTAAGAAAGTAAAAAAAGAAAAGAAAAAAGAAGGGTACTAAACAGTCGGTGACATTAAAGAAGGGCTTGTTTATTGCTAAGGCCATATGGTCAAAATTAAATGATTTGATAATAATCTATAACAATAACTTATTTCACTAGTAAATTGCTGTTGAACGATAAAAACAACCACCAGATGGGAAAAGGACATTTACAATAACTTCAAATGCACCACGTTACCAGTTTCATTGAACGCACCGTCTGTGTTGTTTTTCCGACGGCAGCTGCAGATTGTTATCCTAGAAATCTAGACGCACCCTAGTGGCAGCTGGCTTGTCAGGCTAGCAGATTGTTACATACCGGTGTTGAATCCTCTACAGTAAAACACAGTCAAACTTTACACCGTTAAGCGTTAGCTGTCAGCATTTTAACAGTGTTTAATCCAGCTACTAGCTAGCGGTAGGCTAACGTTAGCTGCTGTCGAGTATAGTGTTAACTAGCGTCATGTGCAGTAGTGTTTGTGTTGCCTGTATCGTCCGTTTCAGAGCATCAGAGAGAAGAGAAGACATATCAGTGGCACCAGATTTCGGTAGCCAGGGTTGGCAGGAAGAAGTAACAAGTAGCTAAATGTTCCAATCAATGATCCAGGCAGCACATTCTCGTCTCCCTCCTTCATTTTACATTCGAATAGTGGCTAAAATGGCTCCGGGTCAAACGTCAATATGGAATGGATTAATCCGCGTTATTTTTTTTAACGCATTATTTTTTGTCAGATTAATTAATCGAAATTAACGCGTTATTTTCACAGCCCTAATATATATATATATATATATATATATATATATATATATATATATATATATATATATATATATATATATATATATATATATATATATCACTGTACACACTGGCTGTGTGTTGTGAAGAAAAGAATAAGATTCACTAGCTTTGCCACTTGCAACACAAGTAAACCCAACTGGAATCCTAACAGCCTCTTGCCTCTCCGTTTGACATTAATTGATAATCAAGCAAGCCTTGACATTAGACATTTATGAGATCAGCTGAATTATCTATTTAATGTAACCCAATTATATGCAACCCTTGTGCACCAATCAACAGTAATTCCCGACTCATAAATGACAGCTACAACGACAGATTTAATCAATAATAAACATTGATGAAAACTTGCAACCCGCTTAGAAAGAGGGTAATTAACAAGAAGAAAAAAAAAGTGCTGTGCTGAATTCATTTTTTGCTCTGGGAAAATCGCTCTGTGATCCTCGGGGTTTATGCTGTTCACGAGAATCTCTTCTGTGTCGCAGCTCACATTCCAGCCCCAGTAAAACAACATTCAATTTCCCTTTGACAATTAGGGATAGACATTCATCATTAATCCTTTACACAAGCTTCAACTGCTCCAGCTCTTAATTACAACCATCTTTTAAAGTCGTCGCCATAAAGCTTAATGTCATGAATTATTTTGTTGTCAAGTTGCGTCAAGTGGGAAGAAATGAATCCATACATGGCTTCACCTTTGTTTGCAGGTCCACACATGGGACATTCCTTCCTGGAGCTCAAGCCAGAAAAGGTCTGATATGAAATAAAATGCTAAGATGTGGTTCCCTAGCCTTACATGCCCAGCAGAGCACTGTCACATCCTGTACGCTGAATATAACTTCAACCAACACATGTCAACAGAGCGGGCATAAAAAGCAGCCCATTAGAGACGTTGGGGAATTCTGCACCTGAAGCCTGTTTGGGTTTAAGAGCATGAAACTCTTGTGAAAAAAACAGAGGTAAGTGTGCACACAGGGGGGCTGCTGCTCTTACCAGTCTTGTAAAGAGGGGCACTCCCAAATGCCAGAGGTGATCGTTCAGCAGTCCGCTGTATACCACGTTCCCGAAGACAGCAATGCTTCCTGACTTACACAACGTGTTTCCTACGGGGACACAAAGAAACACAGGCAGGCGTCATTGGAATGGACAGGAAGCAGCCAGGGGCAACTGCATGAGCTCCAGCAGCAAGATACTTAGGTCTGAGGGGGAAGCCAAATTCAATCAATGGAAATGTTTGCACAGGAAGAGAAGTAATAGAGCAGGTATCATTGATTGTTATAAATATTGATTTCAGAGGTTTATTGACCTTACATGTAATGTCAAATACTGATATGTAACTCGCCTACAATCAATAAAGTTGCACACAACTTAGCCAGCTGATTTACCAACACTGTAGGACAATATTTAAATGAGGTACAATATGAGGATGGCAAGCAAAATTTATAAAACCTGTAGAAAGAATAATGTTCATTGTCACAAAACATCAATTATTTATTCATATTTTATCTGTTCGTATTTGTATCTTGTATCTGTGAACTGTCCTTTGTGTGCTGGTGTTCGTGGCTCTTAATTTCCCCTCTGGGACAAATAAAGTTATTTGAATGTAATTGAATTGAATCAAATTACTCTTTTAAATTACCTCTTAAAAAAGAACTTTTGATTTTGCACAAGCCCCTAAATGACATGCCCAAAACTAGAAGGGGGTACCCTTGAGAGCCACAGACTAGAGCCCTGCGCGGGACTGATTTCTTGATCCTGCTCCTGCCCGCTCACGGTGGATTTCTGACCATCACCGCCTGCTCCCGCAGCGCCTGTGTTCTGCCCCCGCCCGGTACCTCAGTGTGTGTTTTGGGTCCCGCCCGCACACATTATTAGGTTGATTTATACCACATGCAGCAAAAAGCCCTATCTCGCACTATTAGCGAAAGTGTAAAAATGATTTGTGTACCTGCCTCATGTCTCAGATTGCCTCTCATTGATGATATGAAGAATTCACAAAGCCATTCTTACAAATAATATCCTACACAAACACCAGTTTGATCGTTCTGCGGTGAAAAACAGACAAAATAAAACAAGATACCGTACTATCGTAAATTCAAATTATTTTTTTAATTTTATTATTATAATAAATATTATTTTTTTTTTTTTTTACAACAACCAGTAATTGCAGGTGTGTTTTTTGGACCTTAAATTCAAACAGTGTCGCTGGTGTGACGTCAGTCTGCAGTTGGAGAGTGAGTCTGTTGCATTAGCTCCGCCTACCCTCTCTGCCGGACCAACCACTGCTGGGTGATGGAAAACGCGTCACTAACTATTCACCGCTTGTGATTTTTCCCCCGAGAACGTCGCTACAAAAACCCAGTTCCTAATAATGTAAATGCAAGGACTTCCATCAGTGGGCCATCTATTTGACTGATAGATAGTGACATAACAGACATTTACAGTTTATATTCCAAGGCCGGATTCATAGTAATTAAATTTTTTTTACGGAAACAGAATTCGGGAAGTTCCAGATTAACTTTGGCTCTCTGTGAGGCTTTCCTAGTTAAAATCAAAATGTTAAAAAAATAATCTAACAGTATATGCTCGACAGACACACAATAACACTGGCATACAAGCCTGCAGTAAAATGTATAGCAGCAGCCTTTCTATAATGAGTCGTGTCCACAGCCACTGAGCCTCGGCACATGGTTCACCCTCTCAAAGACACTTTTAATTAGCTCAGTTGCAATGAGGGGCCTTCACAAACAGAAACACACGTGCATGCATGCCCACACACACACACACACACACACGTCCCCAAGAGTGTGATGTACTGCACACTGATGTCCCCATGTATGTGATGAATGCAGCTTATGGAGCAGGCAGCACAGAAAACACAGGTCCCTGTTGTAATTTCTGCACAAAGGAACGCCGCAAAGGCACACCAGAGGTGGAGTGAAGCAGTGCTGACAAGCAGCACATGCATTATTTAAAAACAAAAGTAAAAAATGCCCATTAAAGTGTCAGTGGTGCTTTCGGCAGCGCTGGCTTGGGCGCGGTGTGCGTATTACTGTTATTAATGGGCCAGGCATGGGGGGCATTTCTTCGGTGTGATTGCTCTGCTGCAATCCGAGGTTCAAGCCTCCCCCTTTTTCTCCATTTCTTCTGCCTGTGTCTGTGTGTGTGTGTATGTGTGTGTGTGTGTGTGTGTGTGTGTGTGTGTGTAAGAGGAACAGATGAAGAGCATGATACAGACAGAGACGGAGAGACACGGCGAGACCCCGAGTGCACAGTCAATGAGCTCCTACAGCTAATATCATTTCACATTATTGAATGCATATTAAGGCAGAGAGACCTTGTCAGACGAATAGGAGCACCAGTGCTTATATCAAATTCTGATCCGCCGTCACGGCCTTGTCTAAAAAATGCCGGGAATGGAGTCAGCATATTGAAAATAAGTGCATACCATTTTTCTTTGCAGTTTAAGATCAAGGGCTATCCATTACCGCTCCTGACACAGCAGAATGAGGTCATTGTGCATGTTGTAATTACAGCTGGGTAAACACTCTGCTGCAACACTGGGAACGCACAGAGCATGCAGGACTAATAAATAAAAATTAAAAAAAAAGAGGAAATAAACCGATGCCTTCTGATCTCTCCGCTAACAGTATTGAGCATGTTTAATACGTCGGTGGGAATAAATAAATTGAACAAAATGATCATTGGGGTTTGTTGTGATCCCTTCCAGAGCAGTGTAACATAGAAATCAATGCAGCAGCTGGTTTTACTGTGAGATAACGTGGTGTACACACACACACACACACACACACACACACACACACACACACACACACACACACACACACACACACACACACACACACACACACACACACACCCTGACCTATTCCTCTACAACAAGTTTGTTATGGTATTATTGATGGTGTTTACATGCAGCGAACAGAGCATATAATCAAATTCTCCACATATGCATGTAGAAAATGTCACATAGATGAGACATCTTAATTTCCCCCCTCATAAACTCGGCAGAGCTGTAAAGCCAGCGGCTTTTTATTTATTTATTATTATTTTTGTCTATAAACATTTTTTTTAATTCAACTCTGCATGTTTGCCCAGTGGAGCATCTGTAGTTTTCTTCCATTTCATAAAATCTAACCTAAACTGATGGCATGTTGCTTATTGGTTCACGATGAACTGTTAATAATGTTTTTTTGGGGGGTTGTTAATCCTGCGTTTTTAGGGCCCTTCTCAGCAGTTGGGTGTTCTCTCATCTGCAGACTCGACAGCATTGAGCCCAGCCTCTGATTAATTATTAATTGTGTGATTAAAGTGTGAGTGTGTGTGTGTGTGTGTGTGTGTGTGTGTGTGTGTGTGTGTATGTGTGTGTGGTTTGCAAGCAGCGCTAGAGGAATGCAGCCTGCAGTCTGCTTTGCATTTACAACTTTTACTTTTTATTCCTATGCTGATCCTGTTTTTTGGATCTTGGACTTGTTTGTCAGAACAAACTATGACCCACATGTTGGAGACGCAATTAAGTGAAAAGATATTGATTCGAAATCAAAATATGCAGTAATACAATTATTATTCAATTCATTGATTAATCATTAAAGTAACCTTTCATAAATAAATGCTAACTAGTCTAGATCCAGCTAATTTTGAGGATAATCAGCATTTGTTTTCTCTTATTTGATAGTGAAAGGGTTTGTTTTTGGGTTGTTGTTTTGTTTTTTTTGGGGGGGGGGCGGTTAGACTGTTGATATGACATGATTGGCACTTATATTATACACATACTTACAAACTTATAGACTTAACGGTTAATTGATGATGGAAATAATCGTTTGTTGTAGCCAGACTATAGATCCTGATCACAACCTGCTTGATATCTGAGAAAAGAAATGGAAGAAAACCACTTGAGAGTAGGGTTGCCATTATAGGTGATTTAGATACATATTTGTGTGTGTGTGTGTGTGTGTGTGTGTGTGTGTGTGTGTGTGTGTGTGTGTGTGTGTGTGTGTGTGTGTGTGTGTGTGTGTGTGTGTGTGTGTGTGTGTGTGTGTCCAGCTGCCTGGTCTAAGGCCTCCTCCCCTGGCTCTGCCGCTGGAGGTGGGTCGCTTTAAGCATTCAAACTCCAGAATGCGCAGCTCATTTCTAGCAACGAGGCACATTGCTGCAATGCAATAAGGGAAAACAACACTTTTAATAATTCAGGCCCTGAGACCGTGAGGGGAGATGGGTGGAGGGAAGACGTCTTAAAGTACCGCAGAATGGCTCATTTAGCTCCTGCTACGCATTATTAAAGTTGTATCGAACCCCCCTCCTGGGTCTTTCCCGAAGTTTTTTTTTTTTTTTTCTTCATTTTCCTTTCCTCTTTCCCCCAAAGCCTGCGAGGTAACCAATAACAGCTACCAACATTTATAAACGACAGAGTATCCTGCACCTTAGAGGAGGAGGTAAACAATGGTGTAGCTCTTAATCTCTCTTTCTTCCTGTCCTCCCCGCTCACTAGCCCTCCGGTCCGAAATTTGTCAGTGCTTTATCCTGTTTGAACCGTAATACAGAGCCCCGCGCTGTCCAGATTATTTTCTGCCTGAGCTAAGCCCACGATGCATAAAAAAATGTGGGGAATGAACCTTGTATGGAATCAAATTGAGTAATAAAATCGTGTACGCTGTGGCACTGATGGACGCATGATGGTACTGTTAAGGACGTGTTCAAAGGTACCGTAAATTGCCTCTGAGCCTGATGGCAGTTTCCAGAGCAAAGAGAGTGAAGGATAAAAAATAAATAAAAAATGCACAGGCAGAAGACAAATGGGAACAAGCTCACATGCAGATGTGCTTATTATATTTTGTGAGCAGGAAATAAACAGTAAATCAACGCACACATTGGGTCAATCTGACCTGTTATCGTTCAAACCACCAGCAGATGATATTAACTACCTAACATCCAATATTTTCCTCTCTCCAAAAAGCAGCTTTAAGGCGGGAGGAATGATCTTAATCCACACTGTGACAGCATCATACTGTATATACAGTATTCTGTATCATCCACTTTCAGCTCCTAATTGAAGCGTCATGATGTTTACACTGAGTGAAATATTCAAGCCCAAGAAACCATGTTCTTTATGTCTGCGTTTCCATTTGATGGAATGTCAAATGGAAATGTTCCAGATGTGTTGTGCAGGTTTCCTTGAAATGCAGCCTGACATATTTGGTATCTTTGGAATCTTTGGGACCTCGCCAACAAGAGGAAAGAAATATCTAGTGGATAAACCTGCCGTTATTTGCCAAACTTGATGTCGTTACTTTAAGGCAGAGATCTTCAACAGGGGGTCCGGGACCCCTAGGGGGTCCTCAGAAATGCTGCAGGGCGGCCACCAAATTGCTGATCAATGGTTTAAAAAAATAAATATGTCTGTAAAAATAAACATTTACGTGAATCTAACATATTATTAGTAAAGATACATCTTTTTTTTAAATGTACACAACATTGATGATGGGCTTACTGACCTGTAGGTAAGGTAGCCATAAGGCAGCCATCCACATACAGTTAAGCTTAAGGATTCAATGTGCCACATTACAATGTTAAAACATAATTTATAAATATATGAACATGGCAACAATTTTTATTTTAAGGTATTGTATGCACCATAAAAAAGGTATGTGTAAAGGCTTTATTTAGGCTGCCCTACAACATTATTGTAGGCCCAGTTTAATATGCAACTCAACTTTATGCAATATATGTAGTAGGGGATCCCTGCTTTGTCTCTCATCAGCTAGGGGTCCTTTGCTTAAAAAACATTGAAGACCCCTGCTTTAAGGTATGCATGCGTCTGTATCGGATGAGGAAAAGCTACAAACCACCATTTAATTTATTAGTAATAAATATCCTTTGAAATACTCGCACATGCAGTAGTGGTCAACCTTCAAACAAGGCATTTTTTTCTTTGTGAAAACTTGACATTTCAGAGATACCGCGCAAGGTTTTTTTAGCTGGCAGCAACAAATTATAATTATTATAATTTATGATTACTGCTTACATTGCACAATACAATGGAAAAAAAGTAAAAGTCTATTAAAATGTCCATTTAGGATATATACACCATAAACTGCTGCAGAGATCTTAAATCAAAGTCCACCGAGCTGTAAGAGACACAGAGACAGAAGACAGCAGGTCAGGAGAGATGAGGAAGACCGAGGATGTCACATGTGTTATGACTGGCTCATATATTGGCCTTTTATGAGAAATCAGTGTGGTCGAGTCAGTGTTATTCACCTCTGAAATGATGGATATAAAACAGTCTGATCACATATTCAGTGCAGAATGTGACACTAATTGATGCAACATGTTGATTCCAGAGAAATTATATCATTCACGGAAAAATTCAACATTTTGGGAAATCATCTCATTTGCATTCGGACAGAGTTAGATGAGAAGCTTGATGCAACCGTCATGTCTGTGCAATAACTATAGTATGAAGCCTGACGTTTAGCTTAACATGTTGACTGGTAGTAAGGGGAAACAGCTAGCCTTGCTCTGTGCCTAGGTAATAACACCTCTGAGGCTCACCAATCAACACATCTCGTTTGTTTAATCCATATGCATTAGGGCTGAACGATTAATCGTTTTCAAATCAAAAACGCAATTTGAAAGAATGCGATTAGCTAATCGTGAGGACTGTGATTAATCGAATGTGCAATATTTAGTTGAATGTTTGGTGTAACATTTGGTTTAACATTTTTCATTCCTCTTTTTGTTATTATATTTACTGTTTTTTAAGATAAATGCTGGAATAAGGTTACATTTCATTTTTTTTTCTTCTTTATTTAACATGATCGTAAAAGGTGAAACATGTAGATGCTGCTATTGGACTGAGGCATCAGTTTTGCCAACTCTTTTCCAATGAAAGTAGCTAGCACCAGCTCCAAAAGTCGCTAAAAGGAGCTAGATGACGTCATACGCTCATTTGCATGTGTGATGTCATTACGCATTAATTAGCATAAAGCTTAGTGGATGTGTCAGCAGGGAGATAGAAAGAAATAGAAATCTTTAACCAAATAATCACAAACTTACTCAAGGAATTTATATTAAATTATTATTTTTACTTAGGCAGCCTATATTTGAAGTAAAAAAAGAAAAATTCTACAAAGGGAGGGAGAAAGATCGATCAATTTTTTTTTAAAGATTTTTTTGGGGCATTTCAGCCTTTAATGGAAAGAAAAGCTAGATATGAAAGGGAGGAGAGAGAGGGGGAGGACATGAAGGAAAATCGTCTCAGGTCGGACTCGAACCCTGGACCTTCTGCGTCGAGGCATACACCTCTATATATGTGCGCCTGCTCTACCCACTAAGCCAACCCGGCCACCTGATTATTATTTTTTTTTTATGATTTATTTTATAATTTTTTTTATAATAACTTGTGTGATAAATGTTCCGTGTTTGACTGTTCAATGTTCCATGCTTATTAAAGCTATAGTGCGAAGTTTGTCTCCCCCATGAGGAATTCTAAGTAATGACAACAAAACTATCGGCGCGTCCACATGATACAAGCCTTCAGTTGACCCCTCTTCCACGCAGTTGCTAGCAGCCAAGGAGGACACGGAGGTTTAAAAAAACATGGACTCTTCAGAAGAGGCCGTTATCTTCACTCTAAGTTTCTGCGCGGGAAAGTCGCCAGACGACACAATCTTCTGAACAATAGCCATACTGAGAAATCCAGAGAGAGTTGTGTGGAGCTGATCGTCTTAATTAGCTTTCTATCAACTCACTTGGCAATGGTTTGAAGATAACGGACGTTCAATAATATCAAAAGGTTACGCACTAAAGCTTTAAAAGAAAAACACTTACTGCTGGCAAATCATATGTTCTCATCCACGCATAAGAATATAGAGCAGTTTTAATGGTGTCTCAGATAACAATGTTCCATGACACTTTTCTTTTTTCTTCTGTTAGACATTGAATATTGAACGTAAGCTAAAGTTTTTTGTTTTTTTTTTAAATCGCAAATCGAATCGTAATCGTAATATCTGGCAGAAAAATCGCAATCAGTTGTCCGTCGTGAGAAGTCATGTTTATTAGTTTTAGGCGCTTGCACATTATTAATTGCCAAGTTGGATCTATTTCCAAGTTGGATGATGGTGCCAGTACCCTAATTCAGCAGTTGCATGACATGATCACTGCATGTCTTTTGGATATTTATATTCATAAGTATTTCCTATAGGGGTGACCACAAATAGTCCACTATTCAACGATTCAATCTAAGGAGCCTGATTCGACTACCAATCTCACAGTCGAAAAGTCGCTGTGTGTGAAAATGTGGTTATAAAACAAAGGATCATTCCATTTGGGCTATACGGGGGTGCTGAATGTCCAACTTTACATAAAAGCACTTTGGCTTTTTCCAATAAATCATGATATACAGCCTATTTTGGTGTTAATATCAGCCTATTAATAATACTGTTAATAACAATTAGAACTATGGGTGCTTATGTGGACATAAATCAGAAGTGCCAGTACTCTGTACTGGTGAGTACTGGCCCATTTCAGGTACTGACGTTAACACTCTTTACAGGTCAGAAACTCGTAATCATGATCATCATGATCGTCATGATATGAACGTGGCATTAAAGTCTGGATGGGACTACCTATGACTAACTCATCCGGATATACCTTTCGTACCTGAAACTGTGGCCAAGATTATACAAATATATATATTCTTGGACACAGTTTCAGTTATTCCTGCTTCTGCCATCTGAGCTGACTAAACACAGACCCCATCAAAGCTATGTAAATTAGCCACGTTTATTTTTTTCTTTTCTTTTTGCAGAGCCGCAGGGCCGATTAGGGCCCATTTCTATCTACAGAATGTGTACACACACCTACAGTAAAAAGCAATACTTCCCTTGGGGGATTTTCAGTTGTCTTCCTGTTCTCATAACACAACCCTGCTTTAATAGATCATTTGTTGAATATAAAGTGAAAATAATGTACATTTCTCTGCTGTAACAAAATGGAGGGAGAAAAAAAAAACGGAGGGGGAAGGGAGCTAATAAAGATCAACGCACAGCACAGCCACAGACACACAGCGGCATCTCTGCAGCGGCAAACAGTTGTTCTTTGATTGTATAATGTACACTATGGCCAAAAGTATGTAGACACCCCTGTCCACCTAATGCACTTGAAGTGTAAGACTGTTTTTCAATTGCTACAGGTGTCTTAGTTCCAAGGAAGAGAGAGTTTAACACTACACATTTCTGCTACACAGAGTTAGGATCATTTTCAGCCATTCGTATGCAGTTGTAAATTCAGAGTGGTATCTTTGTGAGGCGTCAGAAATGAGGTGACATTTCCCACAATGGCGGCACAAATAGTGCTGGTGGTAACCACTAACAGGACTTTTTATATGTTTATACATAAATGTACAGTTAATCTTCAACTATAGTGAGGAACAGAAGCGTCACAATTGATCTGCCATTGCAGCCAAGTAGCCCTATTGGTAGTCTCGCTTTGCCAGACCTTCCTCCACAGTGCTGCAGGGGAAGGTCTGGCTAGTCCACACAGCCTTCTGGGATGGGGAAAAAACATGCTCTGGTTTATTGACATTTCTTTAAACCAATCACAATCGTCATGGGTGGCGCTAGATAGTCTAACTAGCTGTCTGGATTTACCCTGCAGAGATCTGAGGAGCAGTTAACCATAGTCCTCACAGAGTTTAAAATTCCAACACAAAGAAAGCGGAAGGTAACGGGCATCCAGCCGAATCCGGGCAGAATTTCCGGCAGCACCGGAGCAATCCCAGAAGTGGAACAGTACCGATATAGACTACCCTATTGGTAATTCGTTTTTGAGGTTTCTGATTGGCCAACGTGGCTTTAGGGTTAGGGGTGCATCGCAACCTGTTGTTCCTACTCTTGACAGTGCTTCAATTTTGCCTTTGCGTTTTCATTTGGACAGAGAATTTTTTTAAACAGTGTTGTGTGGACAGGATCTTTTTGAGAATGAATTTAAGTATTTTTTAAAACCGTTTTCAAAAATACCTGTGTATATGTGGATAAGGCCATTGTGTCAAGAGTTTGTTTGTCCCTGTCCTTCTTCAACAATACCTCAAGCACAAAGATAGGTCCATAAATAAATAGTTATCCCAGTTCTGTATCCGTCTCTCTTCTTTGCTTCCCTTCATTTGACACTCCTCGCTCTCTTTATTCACTCATTAGTGCACAGCCCCATTCACTTACAGTGGAGAGATTAATAAGTCATTGGCAGGCACTATTCACCATTCACTGACCCAGGCTACAGGGACTTGGTAGGGGTGTCAGGGGATGGGGTAACTGGTAAAACGTCTCGAAGTAGTGCTGTGACCCCTTCAGTCACCTTTGTGATGAGAACCAGCAGGGATGAAGGTGAAGGAGGATGACAGGGGAAGGGGTGATTTTGGACTCCTCATCATTATTATAATAATAATTATTACAGTATCATCGGTGTAAGAAAAGTGTGTTGTTGCAGTTGTGGAATCATACTAAAAACAGCAACCATATTTGCTACAGTCATTTCCATCCCTTCTTATCATTATCTCTTCATTATCATCACCATTACGATCGGTCACAGCATTATTATCCTAATTGTTCTCGGCATCACCGCAACATACTGCAGCTAATGACAACCTCAAGATGTGGAGAGAAGGGGCTTTTTAATGCAGAGATAAATAATGCAAATACAAAACGACCAATGAAATGTGTGTGAACTGCCCATCTGGCTGGAAGTGTTCTGGAGAAACAGGCGAGAGGATAGAAACCAAAAGCTGTTTTGATGTCTCAGTCTGGATGTGCGTTGGCAAGAAGCGAGGGCCTCGGGATTCCATCAGACTATTGATTGTTACCAACGCTCGAGTCCTGCTTTACTACCCTTATAAACAATCTCTCTGTCAAGCACACTATAGAGGCAACAAATGATTTTATTTCATAGATTTTTGTATTTGACTGATAAATTATTCATTGATGTTCTGTCCTTGGTGCAACAGAAGGGGGGGAGAGGGTGTTGAAAGGGACAAATAAAGTTCAAAATGTATCATGCGCAAGCCTGTATACATGAACGGTTTCTCTTTCAAAAGCTTTCTCTCTTCTTTCCACTAACCTACACCAGCCCTGCTTTGTCAACATCAGAGTGAGAACTCCCAGGGGCCGACAAATCTCCTGTAATCTGCCAGACCTCCCCTCCATGTCCGGCGCTGTTGTTTTCCTGTATCCTTCTAAGTGTTATTGAGTCTGCAAACTCTGAAAAATTGTTAGCAATCTGGATCAAGTCCAGCACCTGTGAAACGCACAGTATGGCTGACTTATTTTTTTTTTTTTGCCTGTGTTGTTGAATTACGCAGGCTTTAGTGCCACACACTCATAGCCCAGATGTTCGGGATAATGTGACAGTAAAACTACAAAGAAAGATGGTTACAGGCGGTAAAAATTTCACAGCTTATATTCTGTGAAGTTCTCTGTTTTGTAAGGTGTTAAACTCTGGAGGTCAATTGCTGTTCACCGATGTGTTCGGGTGGAGGTGTGTGTGTGTGTGTGTGTGTGTGTGTGTGTGTGTGTGTGTTTGGGTAGCGGTTGATGACGTCTATTAGTTTTAGATCTCTGGTGACCACAGGTCAAAAAGAACACTGGGCAACAGCAGCAGCTCATACTGGTGGAAGCTGAGTGGGGTCTATAAAATATCAAAGCAGATTGATCAGTGTGACCTCCTAGCGTATCCACGCTTAACAGCCAGGCGGGGTTAAACCCAGTCAAGAGAGGAAAACAAACACTTCACAACAGCGTTTGGCTGATTTTCCAACAGAATGCCTTTTGCTGCTTCTCCTCTTACAATAGAAATACATAATAATGCCGCTACTTTGTGCATCCAACAGCACCAGCTGGAGCCGTGCTGAAATTAACTTTAATGCCATTCTCTCTTGTCTGAGAGACAGAGGCTGAATAATGTAGCAATGGTAGCTCACTTCCTGAAAAATTGCCCAAATCACAGGGGATGATGATTGTTGCATCGCGCCTGGCATTTGTGCTGTATCCAGTATCGGACCAAGGCACTCTCAATTGCACCCTGGAGGCTGGAGCTTGCTAACTGAAGAGAAACCAGGTCAACTGATAGGGGAATTGTGTTGTTATCTTTATATGTGCATGCTGCAGATACAGTGGCACAGCTCTTGGTAGCTACTCGCAACATTTACAAAGCAATCAGGGCCTGTTATAGACACATGGGTAGCAGGGCTAAACTACAATAATCCACTTCATGTTTACTAATGAATCACCATTTAGGGATTCGGCTCAATTCTGCATCAGAGGCTGAGGGCGGGGCCAAAACTGGGGTGAATTCTCACCCGAGGGAGGAAGCGCAAGCATGAGGGGCGAGCCGCAGCCTCACAGACTTGACATCCCATCATGAGGGGGGGGCCGCTGGCTGGGCGGCTTGCTGGCAATGCAGAGTCTGTTTGTTGTGCATCCATCAACCCCCATGTCCTGCCCAGGAGCCGATCGATAGCCAACACAAAAGCTCATTGATGACCGACAGCTCTTGACAAACATATAGCATTTTTTCTGTCTAGTATAGCAATAATCTCCAAGGTCACTGTGAGTCATTCAACGGCGGGCTGGGACGAGAGCGGCTCATACCGTGTCTTCTCTGTCTTCTCACACGGGGGAACAAAAAGCTCCGATGCATTTTAAGTCGGCGCTGAAAGCTCTTGGCACATTGTTAGGCAGCTGTACAGAGGGAGAATGAAAGCACACATACTTGACAAGTGGCGAAGCTGCCGTGACATGTCACGGACTGACAGCAAAACCCCCCAAGGACACATAACTAACCCGATACTTATATGGTGTAATGGAAGGCCAAATGAGTGGCGAGTCTTGGTCAGCATGAGCACAAATAGAAACACCAGTTGATAATAATACTGTTTGTATGAGGAATCTTAATGTTCGGTTTCTCTCTTGCACAAGTTAGTTTGTGTGACAGCTGAGAAGATGGACAGCCACACACACAAGCGCACACACATCTTCTCCGACTACAGGTGTGTTAGGGCACAGACTTGGAGTTATAATGGGAGGACCAGGCTCCCCCCCCCCAGGCCATCCTGCCAGCTGGCCGGACTGAGTGTGAGTGATGCCCGAGCGAGGCAGCCCCATTAGAGAAGTGCTGGTGGTGAGTGCAGGATAGCTCAGGTAATTAAAGCCAAACCAAAGCAGGCAGACGAGGCGGGGGCTCCCAGATTTATGTGGCTGAGTAATGCACATTCTGAAGTCAGCTCGCCATCCAAAGGCCTCCCTCACTTACAAACAGTCTCAAGAGGCATTAGCTTCCTCACCACTCTGATGCAGCCTATTACTCTCGCTCTCTCCATCTTGTTCTTCGTTTAACGGTTTTGTTTTGGATCCCTGCTCCCACTCTGTGACTCTATCAGATAAAACATCCAGATCTCTGACGATTAAGACTAGATTTAGATTTTCTCACATCTCTGATATTACAAGCCAATCACTATCTGATGAAAACATATCTACTGATTGGAACACAAGGTTTGGATTAGGACATGTGTTTGAATAATAAAATGAATAAATAAATAAACACCTTTATGTAGTTCTACGTAGTTGCCATTCATGTAGAACTGCAGAGACAACCATTAAGTGCTGGGTGTTGGAACCCCTAGACAATGTCACTTACATCAGTCCTTGATTTTTATAAAATAAGCATCATTGACAATAAATGAAATACAAATGAAAGTTATTCATTACATTGCCTGAGCAGACACAAGAGGCCTGTTATTATGGGGGTATAGCACAGCTGCTACTTCTTCTGTTTTTAGGAATTTTAGTTCTTAAGTCCTTATTGTCTAAATACAGATAACATAATTTCCAAAGTAATATTTCACACCCTTAGTGAAAGGTGGAAAAATCTTGCAGAGCCAACAACAGATTCAAACTTCTTTAACATTACTAACATCCATAAAGCTGGATTTCAAACAGGACTCAATATGCTTCATTTTAATTTCAATGGGAATATATACAAAATTTCTCCCAGATGATTGAAAATATGTATTAGTTGGTTGATAGTAAAAGCTCACTTTGAGCTTTTATGTCACTATAATGCTGTGCTTGTTTAAGCTTGTTTAAGTGCAGCTGTGATGTTTGCCACACCTTGTCACATTCTCCTGACACCCATTAACATGATGTTGAACATTATGTGAATAGATAACAGCACATCTGAGTGGTAGATACAGTTCTGAAGTCAACACTGTCAAGAAACTGTCAGAATAAAAACTCAAAGATGAAGCTCTCAGAGGAAACCGACCACACTCTGTGTTGAGGTTTTTGGTCGATCACACCTGTCAGCCTGTACATCAGTTACCTCTGTGGGTCCTTGTTAGCTCACTGATGATGTGAACAGCTTCGGGCTACCTGCTTCTGTGGATCAGCTTATTTCTGACCACAACTTAAGCCGGCCTCGCTGATCGCATATGTCGGAGAATGGATCAGCTCAGATACTCAAACCAAGAGCTGAGATCAGGGGTTGACTGAGTGACTGAAACGTGGCATACTGTAAATCCAACCCTCCTGTCAGATCACATTTCATTTCCATCTCCACAGATGGAAAGATAGCCGTGGACACACAGACGTATCAGATGGACAATGCTTAGATCGTCAAACTGAAAAACAGATCAGCGGGAGAGAATGAGAGACAGGCAGCCGCGTACTGTGGAGGGGGGAGCCAATGAGAAAAAAGCCAGATGGGCAGACACGCATAGAGTAAATCATGGAGAAGCTCCTCAATATAGGAGCAGTATGGAGAATGGCAGCACGGGTTGCGAAGAGTTAGCCGCAGTGTGCACCAGCTAGCATTATCAATGCTGACAGGCAGACAACCCGTTTATAGGGAAAGGGGAAAAAAAGCATCAAGGAAATCCTGCTCTTGTCTATCCCCAATTGAATTACTGCCATGATCCAAAGATGGGAGGGGTGAGGTGAGGGGGTGGGGGGATAATATTCTTTGACGAGGGGGGCCGCTCCAAATGCGAACAGAAAATGTATATCCGTACAGTGTGTCCCTCAGGGCTCACATCTCACAACTTTGCCCATCTATTTTTATTTGTTCCCCGTGCTTCTAGTTAATGCAATGCTGCAGCCTCCAAAATGGAGGGAGGGGAGGGAAGGGGAGAGCAAGGGGGAGAAAGGGGACGATGAGATGCACTGCTGGGAAGGAGCGGAGCGTAGATCGCATGACCCCTGTGATGTTGTTGGAATACTAATGTCACACAAAGTTCCACGGGAAAAGATTTGAAGGAACAAAGTGCATAGGGGGACTTTGGAAGGGAAACACATACACAACACACTCGGGTAACTGCACACACGCATGCATGTACACAGACACGTGCACAACATCCACCAGTTCCCCAAACTCACAAGCTAGAAGAAATGGTGAAATCTGGGGAAGGCCAAAGGGAAAAATGTCCACCAAATGAGACCCTTTGGGGTGCCAGCAAGATGACAGGAATTTGGATGAGACGCCTGGTCCGGTACCATCCAGGTTAGCCAAACAAACATCCAAAGGACACATCGTACATGACATGCAAACATCACTCCCTTATGGGCCTTGCAGGATGATTATGATTTATTAAAACTTGGATCTTATTCCATGGTTTTGGTCAGCAAACATTTCTCGCTACGACAAAGTTATTCGAGACAAGAAACTGAAACGGTCAGATTTTAAACAAGTCAAAAGTGCAGCCAAATGATCTTCTGCAGGTTAAACCAGAAGTGAGTGCCCCTGAAATGTCGGTAATAATCTCTCATTGCACAGGATAACCGTTTGCATGAATCAGTGGTACTGGCAATTGGCTTTCCGTAGCTTTGCAGGCAGCCGTATCTGCCACTAAACACTAGAGTGCTAGTGTTTTAGCTCTCAGAGAGACTGATGCCCCAGCAGAAATTGTAGTATGACTGCCGATACTTCCCCTCAGTCGTCAGGGAGTAAGAAATAGGAAATGATGCATAAGTATCAAGGATTTACTGTCACATACAGTACGGCTGTCATCACTCCGAGGTGCATCATGATGATATACGCCTCCAATCCTCCATTTCTACTGAATGTCTTTATAACTCTGCATTAACCCAAATCCCCGGCTGGCACTGGGATGTGTCAGTGGTGGTTTGAAGGTGGGGTATTTCCTCAGTCACACCTGCCTATTACGCTTGCTATTCAACTTAATGGCAATCCCAGGCACCCCAAACGTCTTGGTGAAGATCATTTTCTTGACAAAATGCTCAGCTCAGGAATCTATTCTGCAATATTTTCAGAACACCTGTACATTGGTGTGTTTGGTTGAAAAGAAAAGAAATCTACAGACAATGGCTCTCATTATTATCCATTTCTTTCACTCAACACCTCAGCCGGTATCAGTAGGTGACACAGTTTGAAACATGTTACAATAACAAGTCTGTTTTAAATTGGGAGGGAGCCTTGTTTAAACAGGGGGAAACGCACCAAAATACAGCTCAGATTCAGATATTCATAAATTAGATATAAATGTGACCACTCTGATGACGTGACTATAGCCATTTACAATAAAGCTACTAACTCATTAATCGAGACAGACTTTTGGAATGAGCCAATTGAGCACATGCTGCTTAGCTAATCCCACACATTTCTGTACGCCGTTGATTTCATTTGACCATTATTGTCCGAGGTTGTGACCAAAATTAGATGCAGCCTGGCTAATTATCTGACAGTCGGCAGCTAATTATCCGGCTGTAGCGAGACAGGGGGACAAGCGAGGGAGAGAGAAACCTCCTACCACTTCTCGCAAACTAGTCATCTGCGGGACCCGCGATAGAGACCACAGCGAGGGTGGGGATCAGGTTGGGTGATTCCACTTAAGATCTGAAGAAGGTTCCTCGAGGGAAACAGAGCGAAATGAAGCTGCATGTGAAACCCAGCCAGACTCCAGGAAAACTCCTGGCTTCACAATAAAAGAAAAAAAAGAAAACGTGAGGCGTGATGCTCGGCCTGATTTTCATCTGATGAAAATTATTTTCATCATCCACCTGACGGCAGGAGGAATCCGCAGACAGAGCCAGCAGACCGTAACACACACTGTGTAGTCAGTCAGCCAAACAAATGAGTGGAAGATCACGCATAATAGCAAATTAGCTCTGGTGCTACTACCCGTGGATCAAATGCAGTTTTTTGTATTTTTTTTTCCTTTGGCAGAGATTCATGAGGAGATGTAAGCACTGACGCCGGGGCAGGAGGGGGAAAGGGTGGGGGGGAATTTGGTGGAGGTGCACTGTTAGAAGACAATTCCTGAGGTCAGAGGTCAGAGAGATGAACCTGCCTACAGCCCAGCCTGCTGCTCACACACAGCGATGGGCTTCACTGCACAAATGACACACACATTTACCACGACACAACTTACATATTTTATATTACTGTCCTAACTGTGATGGAGCATCTACTTGTGTTGAGCACTGGAACAATTGGTGAAGTAATTTATTGAATAAAAATGTCAATCGTTTTCTGCTTTTTTACTGTTTTATATTATTGTGACTTTGGTATTGAGTTTTGGAAAAAAAAGACATTTAAGTTGTCACCTTGGGTTTTGAGGATTTGTGATGGACAATTTTCTCTTTTTTTTTTTTAGTGTTTCCTGAATTAAATAATTAGGCCCTTAAACTAAAAGGATTAGGGGGGTTTATTTGCAGAAATGGAATATACTATTCATAACTAGGGTTTTATTAGTGTATAAGAACCTTAAACTAAGGAAACTACTTTCATTAGCTTAGAATGAGCCCTTCATGTCTACATAGGGAGCAGGTCCTCTTCCACGGAGCGTGTCATGTTGCATGTTTGCCGTTTACTTTTATTTTCAAACGAATACGAACCCCAGTCTCCAGGGTGAAAGTCCTGTGTTTGCTTGACCCTTATCCACCCCAATCTATCTCCTTATGTGGAATTTGGCACTTTAATACTTCATCACCTTACTTCCTGATTTGCTCCTGTCATAATTACTAAGGCCACTAGAGGGCAGCACCACTCTAAACGAAAAATGAGTCAAAATTAATGCTCGAACAAACGACTTATGGGGCGCTTTTCGGGGTGAGGACCTTTTGGGTTTTTGCGTTACCTGATAGCCACCATGGTAGATGCTAGAATTTAGTAACAGAAAGTCAACACTGGCAGGCGTCAACACTTGGGCTTGACTCACCTTATAACTAACGAGATATAACCAGTCTCGTTGGGTGACTACATTCTAGCATCTAGCCTCACGCTTGGAAAAGGGAAGGGTGAGCGGATATTTGTTTAACGTGTTCTAAGCCTTCATGAATTACATTTTACTGTAAATTACATTTGTTGGCCAGTCATATAGCCAGGCATGCATATGAAGAGACATTAATACAACAAGATGTAAAATTACGGATACAAAAATACTTGGCAATTCTGTTTTTCTTTTTTTTTTTTTTTAAGAGATTCAACGTCATGTAAAAAGAATACCGATCATATTCAGTCTACTAATCTAAACCTTAACCCTAATCCTAGCTGACAATGTTAGTTTCTTTCAACCATGACCACAATAATTCCCTAACCCTAACAAAGTAGTTGTATTTGCTTAAACCTAACCATGGAGGTGGCAGACCAGGAAACAATGATATGAATCACCTTTCTTAATAGTCATTTGCAACAATTTTGGATGGCACTTATAAATGATGTTGTCATGCTGATAGAGGCGTTGGATCAGAAAGTGCTCAAATGTGTCATGTTGGAAGGCAATGACAAATTACCTATTTTGTCATCGTCAACCTAAATGTTACTGAGGGCCTCGGAATTTAAAAACTTTCCTCAGACTGTCATCTATGGCGATCAATGTGAGAAACTTGTACAAGATAGTAGCTTATTTTCCATGATTTCCATGTCTTTTTTGTTATAAAGCAGGTGGAGGTGCAATACTGTTAAAGTATCAAAACGCTCAATCCACAGAGAAATGCACACAGCCCGTATCCAGAAACTGTGCCTTTAAACGAGCCGTTAGGACTTACATACGGTTGCGGTGTCACAACTATAATAGATATAGGTAAAAAGTGCCGCTACAGTCATTCCCCGGCTGCAGTGAAGGTGTAGAGACTCCGAGAGCGCAGATGTGGAAGACCAGGAAATGCTGACCAATCAGAGCAAACTGGGCTTTTGCAGAAGGGGGGCTTAAAGAGAGAAGCGCTAAAACGGAGCGTTTCAGACAGAGGGTGAATACAAGTATGAACCTGAAAATGAGCAGAATATGGGACATTTAAGTAAGCTAATAAATGCTTTAATAGCTGTACGTTAATGCATCACAGAATTGTTTTTTTGCTTCCATCTACTATTTGATATTGTCCTTTTTTTTTTTAAACACAATTTGTACCTCTACAAAAGTATTAATTTGTCTTTTCCCTCCTGCCACCACAGGTACTGTATATATCCCAGATAACCCTTTTCCTCCCTTACCCTCATGCGTGACCCCGGAAGCACTTTGACAGGAAGCCCCCAGCAGGCACAGGCTGCCGACGGGCTGGGCCGCCTGGCTCTCGGTAAACAATCTGCGTGTTTGTGTGAGCGATGGGCACGTCGTTTGTTTTGCTAATGGGTGTTTTTCTCCTTCACACTCTGCGGGGAGTGCTATCTAATGAGCCGCCCACCCACGCTTTCCCTCCTGCAGCCCCTGTGCCCTGAGTGTGCGGCTTTAACCCCGGTGCAGAGGAGGATGGATCACAGGGGCTGGGGCTACACACACATATGCAGAGGCCAAAAAAGGAAGAGACATATATTCAACTAAACTAAACACACACAGAAGAAGGAAGAGACCGATCTAAAAAAATATGCTCTATCGAATATGTTACACATCTTAAAATTTTGATAAGAAAATGCAGGGGGGGGGGGGACATACCCATGTGAACATACATATTTATACATGTAACTATTCCCAGGCTAATGCACACATTTTTTTCTTACACGTGCACATTCATGAACTGACAAGATCTTGGCAGCTCAGTTGTACTACTCTCTAATGCACCAGAGAGGACGTTAAATATACATGTGAACCCATGAAGCCAGGGCAGCGGGTTCTCAGTAACATATCACACAGGGGATGGGGATGTCACGCAAGGCTGTAGATGAAGGAGGTGCAGTGATCAAAGCTTCAGCCTTTATGGAAGTATGCATGTTTATGTGCTTCCTTTAACGTTGTCTGGCTGACTGATTGGATAGCATGTTCCAGCCTTTTCAGAGTATGACACTGGATGGGGTTTGAAGTACATTATAATTATGTAAAAGAAGGTGAACCCAGTCATCTTTCAGTATTGGTGTTCCTGGAATGAAGTTGCGGGTTGTCAGTATTTTGTACTGACATCTCATGAACTTAAATACAGCTATGATGTTGTTCATGTTAGGATGTCTCCAAGAGTATTTCCAACAAAATTGTATCCGTATTTGTGAACAACCTACAAAAGGGTAGTTGCATAAAAGCAAGGAGAATCACAACATTATTATTATTATTATTATTATTATTATTATTATTATTATTATTATTATTAAAGTGATATAACCAATGACATCTGATGCAGTTTACAGTATGTGGTGTAGGGCTTTTCCGAATATCCTTTTTCGCCTTGGTAATCGAACCAAAGCTTCGGCGGGGGACTAGAGAAACAGGATGCGGTCTTCCAGTGGGTCTACATAGTTTTGCCTTTCAACTTTAACTTTTGAAAATGTTTATATTATTCCAGACGCTTGACTTTTTCGACATCAGATAGTTGCAGCCGAGTTGCTTGCCTTCTCCTGGTCAAACTTTAAGTTTTCGGTGCTTGTAACGTTGGATGATAGCTCAGGCCAGGCGCCAAGATGAAGTGAGGAAGACCATGACATGTTTATCCGTCTGGCTGTCTATTGATTTCAGCACCCAGGACAGTGCCACTCTTAGGCCTACACATACTAGTCTATATCCTTGACGTTCCACTTCCGGGATTACTCCGTTGCCGCCGGAATATCCGCTGGATTTCACTCATTTAGGCCGGATATCCGTTGCCTTGGGCTTCCTTTGTGTTGGCATTTTAAATTCTGGTGGATTTATGAGGACTATGTGCTCCTCAGCAGGGTAAATCCAGACAGCTAGCTAGACTATCTGTCCAACCTGAGTTTTCTGTTGCACGACTAAAACAACTTTTACTGTAAACGTACACACGTTCCCCCAAAACAAGTTCCTTCCGAGCCTATTTTGCAGCGGAGCTGCGGCTTTTCTCCGGTGCTTAGCACCACCCAAGACAATTGTGATTGGTTTAAAGAAATGCCGATAAACCAGAGCACATTTTCCTCCCATCCCCAAATGCTATGTGGAGTAGCCAGACCCTCCTCCAGCACGCTTTGGAGGAGGGTCTGGCAAAGCGAGACTTGTTTACACGATGACGCTCTCGGGTGAAAACGAAAAAATATTTGATCGGATGTGCCTTTCGTTTATACGGCGATGGCGTTTTTGGGGCTTAAAAACGCAAAAAAGTGAAACCACCCTCCAGAGTGGAAATCTTAAAAACGCTCCACCGTCGCGTTACCGTCTAAAAGGGGAAAAACGCAAAAGTCTGAAGACAGAGGTGTGGAGAGAGACGAGAAAAAGGCGTCTGTTGTTACGGAGTAGGCTACAGAAATTATCGCCTCCTGTTAGAATTTCAATGTAATGGCTCAATATTTAAATGATTTCAACAATGTGGATAAGGTTGTTATAGTTCGATGATGATATGTAGGCTATTCATTTGAGCCAGAGCAGGCGACAACGTTACGGATGAAGAGAGAGAGCGAGCGAGCGAGTGGCAGCGGTCAGTGGGCAGAGGTCAGCGGGCAGAGGAGGGTCTGCTTCAGCCTCCTCTGCCCGCTGCCTCTCGCTCTCAAGCAGCGGCTGAAGGGCCGCGAGGCTCAGGGTATTGGTAGTGCTCCCGTGGGTGCTGTGTTGTGGCTTATCACGGTCAATTGTGCCGGTCATCATCAGACAAACATGCAACTCCACCTCCTCGTCTTTCCAGACGAGCTTTTGTTGTTCGCTTCGGCATGTTTTGGTTTCGCGCTGCTAAGGAGAGAAGTAGAATGAATGTTCTACGCAGGTGGGTGCCTTGGTGGTGTTGTGTGGCAGTGCCACCTAGTCACCTGGAGTGCATACTACATCGAATTTCACACACTTTTGCGTCACCATATGCACGCAGATTTCCCCTCCATAACGCTCGTCTAAACGCAGAATAAAAAGTGATAACGCAACGCCACTTTTGCGTTTTCTCTTCAGATCGTTTCCGTGTAAACATAGCCTAACACATAGACACCCACGCCCCTACAAACGGCGCTGAGAATAACGAATTATAATTATTGTTGATGAATAAAAGAAAAATGTGGGATTACTATTCCTAATTTCATGAGCTATTCTGGATTTGAGGTAATGCATGTATAAAAAATATATATATATTTAAAAAAATACTGGAATTGGACGTTGATTACCATGGCAATGACCAAAGCTTAGAAGCATTCGGGTCAGCCCAAATGTGGTGCTGTCAGCAGTTCATTTCTGTGTGTGCTGGTCATATCCAAGGGGAGGGATTGCTGTCTGTTCTATATAACTAGTTATTATTAATTAAATAATAGATTAAAAAAAAGCATAATAGAAATCCAAGCATGTCTGAAGTGATGAAGAACATTGTGACAAATGTAATCCTCCTTGTATACGTTACTTTCTTCCCTCTCAGTAACATAGAATCTGCAAGAAAATCATTACAATAAAACACTACTGTAAACATGTTCCATGCATGATGGCATATGGATGCCACCGTCACCACCTAAGGCATAGGTTTTGATGTGCATGCCATGCTATATTCAGATTAGTGTGACATCATATAAAATGCATTTAGATTTGCTAACCATCTGGAGGGCAGGCTGAAACAGGTGTTCCTCCAAAGTGGGGGCGCTCCCTCAACCCAAATCTCTGCATCGATGAGAAAACACATCAATAGTGCATAGCAACACAGAAGTGCAACAATCCCAAAATCTCATATGCAGAAATAATCCATCCACTGCCTCGTCTTAAACATCCAGCACTCCTACTGAAACGAAGAGAAATGCTTGGAATAATAATGCGAGTAAAATGTTTTCTAAATCAGCCACAGTATATTTGCTCCTTCTTCATTTTGAGAATTATCTTACAGGAAAAAAATATCAATGCCAAAAGACACCCGCGTTTGAAATAAATTATAGATCCAAGTTATATAGTTATTTTAGCCGAGTGAAGATGGTTCATCCCGCTCAGTTGGCCTCCCAGGGTGTCTACATGATGATGAACACCGCCAATGCCATCACTGGTGAGGCGACTGAGACAGACAGGGGCAAAGTGCTGTGGGTGAGAAAAAGAAGGAACAGTTTTCCTGGGAGAGCTGGGGGTATATGGGCCTTCTGTAAAGCGGTGGCACAAAGGAAGGAAGAATGCGCTTTTTTTTATTTTTTAGACCATATGCTCCTGTTCTGCACAGGAGCTCGCCTGAATGGCATATGAGGTCCAGAGACACTGATGGTCCAAGCAGAGCAGGTGTGCTGCCGTGGCTTTCAATCACACACACACACACACACACACACACACACACACACACACACACACACACACACACACACACACACACACACACACACACACACACACACACACACACACACACACACACACACACACACACACTACAGCTGTTTGCAGAGTCATAACGCAACGACTCAATGTAGCAGCTGCCCAGATTGGCCATCTCGAGCAGGGACGCTGCATACTTACACTGTTAAGCAATTTTCAGCCAGTAAAATGAAACTTTTACGACTATGAGTGCATGAGACAACATCACCGGAGAAATATAAGGCGGCTGCCAGTACTGCTGCTTTTAGCTGCGGTGGTAAGCAATACGGTCCACCAGATATCTGTGGGGCCTGAAGATAGTGATCTAGGTCACTCATTCGGCCAACACTTTGGTCCCGAGCCACTTTTGTCTTTAGATATTGATAGTCGCAGGACGGTTACCGTATGCTCCCGAGAGGATGCGCACTTTCCATTATGGTGATGTTATACGCATTCCTCTTGCATCAACCTCAAGTCAAACTTTAAGTTTCAAGGCAAAAGTGCTCCCATGGAAATCACTGCACAGATTCATGCTCCTGCAAAGATGTTTGAAGCACTGAATCCATGGTCTTTGCTTTAGTGCCCCCCCCAGAACAGACTAAACCGTTTTTTTTGTCCATTTTTAACCATGATGTGTGGTGAACACTGTAGTCCTGCTGTAAATGGTTTTAACATACATATACTTCAATTAAGACTGCCTTTTTGAAACATAGTATTGCTAGAACATGCTCTAGGGGCTGCTAGTGAGGCTTTTGAAACAATGTGCCAATTTAATGATCTTACTTTTTACCTGCAAACTTCCAACTTCCATTACTTTATACCAGTACTGGTAAAGAAGCTTCAAGTGTCCTAAGCCCAGGATAACACCATCAGCAAGGAACACAAATACTCAACTATACCCTGTGAATATCAACCCCAGACCAATATATTGTTGATAAGCACCAAGGTTTGCTCCTTGACGCAGCGGGCCCGGGTTCAGCTCCGACCTGCGGCCCTTTGCTACATGTCGTTCCCCCCTCTCTCCCCCCTTCTCTCTCTCTCTCAGTCTTCAGCTGTCCCGTCAATTAAAAGGCCAAAATATATTCTTAAAGAAAATACAACTAGGCTGATATTAAACAGTGAAGAGTCACTCAACGATGCTGGAGAAGATGGTGCTCCGTTTTGCACTTGTGAATACAGCCAGGTTTACACTACACAGTCCTACTGAAATACCTGTGCTCAAACGCACACATTCAACTTGAACATGCAGGCGCGCACACGCACACGCACACGCACATGCACATGCACACGCACCCTTCTTTCTACAGAGGCTCCAGTATTAGTGAAACCCCAGTCGGCTGGCAGCCCTATCCATCATCGCACCACTCCAGACAGACAACCGCCTCACTCTAACACAGTCCTACATTTGCATTTGACCACCTTCATTAAATTCAGCAAAGGTAAGACTAATTTGGACTCTCGAAGGCAACTTGATCTATCCATTCATTTTTTTTAAAGATTGTCCTCTAATAGAATTAAAAATAAAGGTCATGCGTAGTGTATCAGTTTGGTGATTGAGTTAGTTACTTCCCCGTTGTTCTGCAGCTGAGGGTGACATCTTCTCAATAAGGAAGCTGGTAGCACAGACTAAGCATCATCAGTCATCATCAATACCTTTCTTTCCAGCAGTCAAGACATTTCTAAGGAGGAAAAAACAGTAGGACTTACACCTCAAAGCCCCATTTTAAAAATCCAAATTAAACTACATGTTTATGCTTTTTCTGGAGCTTTTTTCTGGAAAAGCCTGAAAAGTGCAATGGATGAAATCATAACAGCTGCTGAGCTCACACACGTCCACATATCATGATATGTTAAGCTTGGGATAAACTTGAAGATTACCTGAAACCTAAAAATACTGCAAACCACACATAAGTATTGTTTCAACTTGCACAGATGTTTTAGTCTTTGAGAGTCAGGAAGGAGCATAAACCTTATGACTGAGTAATTGCACCAGACAACACACTAAACGACTGGCAGTAAACGGCCACGCAAATCCTGCGAGAACGCCAATTGTCGACAAGATCAACGTTGTCACAGAAAAGGCCAAAAATGGAGGACAATAGCACAGAGTTTGGGTGAGATTCTGGATGAAGAGGCATGGGCAAAGAGAACTAAAGCCGACACAGGGTTAGAGTTAGAGTGAGGTAGATTTAATTAGGGTTATATTTGCGGACCAGTTCATAGTTAGCAGATAATCACAAAAAAAATATTTGAATGATTTTGTTCAAGCAATGGGCCAAGAAACAAGTCAGTTGTTTTTTATATGGATCCATTTTAATGACTGACATGACATTTTTCTATTTTCTGACAGACTGCTGCACCAGCTATTTGCCACATGTATTCCATCATTGTCTATAAGTTACTCACTTACTACAACAACACCATTATATGTTAGATAAATGTATTTTCACAGCTAACTATTTATGATTTCTTTGTTACCAAAAACTCTCTTTCGCAATATAAAACAAATGAATCGAGTGAGTGTGCCACTCTGAGTGAGCTTTTCTGACTGATTCTGTTTTTAAATTTGCATAAAAACCTCTCTGATTGAAACCCAGCTCTGGTCTATTTATTGGAATTATCCGGAGGAGGACCATGACCTCTTGCCTCTACTCTCAGATGGCCTTATAGTCTTCTACTATATTGCACACTACTTTTTTTGTTGTTTCGAGAGCTAGGTGGTGTACATGTTGCACCAACCTCTCACTGCTTGGGGCGATCTGAATGCAGCGCGCCAAACACAGGGCCGAGCTTTCATGCACATACAGTGCGAGAGTGTTATCGCTCGTCTGTTGGCCTCTGGCCCGACTGACTCCTGCTCCGACCAGGTTCTCTACAAAAGAACGCGATGCGCTGGAAACAAATGAGATGTCTCCGTTCTCAAAAACTGCTTGGGCCTACTGTGTATGCACACTCTGCAGTGGAAAGCACAATGTTCATATAATCTCACACAGGCTGAGCGCTGTCAGCTGGGGCTGTTGTCAGAATCTCTTCAATCCCCGCCCCCCCCGTGTATCACTGACTGCAGGTATAGGAGCTACCTTGAACAATAAGACAAAATTGGATGTGTTATCTAGCCGTGACATGCTACAAGTAGCGTGAGGGCAAAGGTAAAGCTAAATATAACACTTTCATTTTTAACAATAATAAAATAATCAAAAGGAGATAAAAACAAATAGTAATAACACAAAAATAATAACAGTAAATGAAAAAAAAAAAGATGTCTTATGGACATTATAAAGCATTAAAAAAACAGGAAGCCTGTAGGCTGTGTCAATCACACATCCTACTGAGCGCAAAAATAATTTCATTTTCATTCCTTAGGGAAACGGAAATCAAGTTGCTCGCTGACAGTGAGCAGTGAGACAAGCTGTTCAATAACGGTGTATGGACTCGACAAGCTGCAAGGTTTTCACAGCGTGTCCTGCCGACTCAAAAAGCCACTAGAGGCAGTTAAAAACGACAATCAGATAAAGGAAGAAGCCAAGGTTCTTTTCTTTTGGTGAAAAACTTCCCATTACATGTAGACGGCCTCATCAGGGGTATCTTTGTTAAAGTGGTACTCTGCAGGTTCATTCTTTTATTGATTTTGTCCCCATCTTTGGTAATAAGAAGTCATTGCTGTGGTTCTTTACACTGAGGAGCACACAGAGTCGCAATCAAACTCGGCGTTTGCTGTGGCATCTTTTTACTTCTTTTATTGACAAAGTTTAAATGTATGTTGGGTGTGCTGTTGGTTTTGCTTCTATATACAGGGGTGGGAAGTTGGAGCTGTATCCTACAGCTGCTATGTTCCCCCAAATAATTCTACAAAACAAGCTTTTTTTTTTGTTATTCATCAATGTACCAGACCAATGTCTCAACGAAGTCTAAAGGTTGTTCAAAGTTGTTTCGAATGTTAGATGTCAGCATCGGTCTAACAAAGGCCTGCTGCACTATTTCCCATTTTACAGCACAGGCTTTAGTTTTATGATAGTTTTATATACACACTACAGTATATGGCCAAAAGTACAAGGACATCCTTGAACACATCCCATTTTCTACTTGTAGTCTAAAGCAGTGGTTTCAATGAAGGGAAATCTTAATGCTAGAGCATACAATACAATATATATTCTGGCGTTACTTTACCTTTGTTGCAACAGTTTGGGAAGGACCATTTCCTGTTTTAACATGATAATACCCCTGTGAACAAACCCAGGTGCATAAAGTACTGGGTTTTCCTCACTTTTGCATGGAACAATCTCGGAACCCATCGGCTATTGGTCTGACGACGACTTAGCGTCTGGGGGCAATGGATAACATTCCGGGTGTTCCAGTGTAGCCAGCAGATATCTGGGCCAAGATTTTGTCTTCCATGCGCTGGTCATTGTTTACAGTACAATTAGCAACCAGATCCAGGTCCAGACAACATTTTGGCTAATCTATATGAACAGACATCTGCATATGAATGCAGATTAAAAAAAGAAGAAAAAAAATTATAATAATAAAAAAAGACTAAATGTTCGTCAGATAATAGCCAATAGGTTCCGAGACCTTATCACCAAACATCAGTGTTGGACCTCACTGATGCACTTTGAATTGCCTTCTTGCTAAAATGTGCTACATACTGTATATAATGCTGCCTTGCCTTGCCTAATGCTCTTGTGGCTGAATGGGAGCAAATCCCTGCAGCCAACACCTGGTGGAAAGCCTGAAACCATAAGAGTGGTGGCTGTAATAGCAAGAGATTAATGCCCACGATTCGGGGATGACATGTTCAACAATGGCATATACCGTATGGCTGGGATGTTTGGGTGAGCGCATTCTTTTGGCCATGTAGTATAGTAAACCTGGGATGATTTGTGATTAATTCATTAATTAAATAGCAATGATTTTAATGAATGTGCTAATGAATCATCTGCAGTAATTGTTTCAGCACTCAAGTCCAGCTGTTATTGTTTATTTCGGTTGTTAAAGCAGAACTTACTACAGTGGAGGATGAAGACATAACTGTGCTCGGCCCAGCAGGTGTGCATATCTCAGATTGAAATGGGAGAGAGAAAGCAAAAGGGAATAAGACAAGGTCGCTGGCTGACTTATCACTTGTCTCATTACTTGAAACAGCGACTGTCAGCAACTGCGCATCTTGCTCCTGGTCCAGTACATATCCATACTCCAGCAGAAAAGAAATCAGTGGAACAAGGAAGCTAACTCGGATTGCTCCTGGTTATCCCTCACAGCAGCGATACGACTGCTGTTGAGCTCAATTAGCGATAAGAAATCAGAATGTGGATGACCGAGTCTGTGTAAGTATAGAAGGATAGCAGAGAATATTTAAAGGAGTCATAATAGCAATTCAAGATATAATGTCAGCCTTTAACTGACGCCGTGTTTTTTGACGATACCGAGGACACACAGTACATTAGCGTTTAGCAATGATGAGTTATAAGTGAAAGCCAATTATTCCAGCGGGATGCATATTACTGTACCAATGAGCTGTTCGGCCTCTGAAACTTCTGTCAAGGTTGAAAAACAACTTTTCAACCTTTAGCATGCTGACAGAATGAGACGGAAAACAAAAGGAGTTCAACAGGGAGAGACACAGAATGCCAAAGAAGGAAGAACAAAAAAAACAAAAAAAAACTGTGTGGAACAACAACAAAATAATCTGAGGGAAAAGAGAAAGGGAAAGACAGAGTGGGAGAGTGAGAAGGAGAGAACACAAAAGTGTGGCCCTCCTGGGTTGGATGCTGACACCAGTGAGGGATTACTGAGGGGAGGAGCGCGGCCATATGGCTGCATGGCAAAGTGGAACCCACGGGGAGGCAGCGGGCACATTAGCTTGCACGGGGCCCTGCCATCGCCTCCTCTGCACTGCGGTTTGCGGGACGCACAGGAACATTGACAATGACATCAGGCTCTCCCACCTCTGTGATGGCTCCTGGATCCCAGCTGACACCGCTGGCAAAAGGCCAGAAGGAGAAAAAAATATATAAAAATCACCTGCTCCGCACCACGAGCACAGAGTTACTTATGCCACTCAATAATGACCCGGGGACCGCTGCAAAAACAACAAGCGCCATGGTCACGGGAAGGCTGAGACTGAAGGCGTTCACCCGACGCTCGGTATCGCTGGCCCCTTTCAAACAACAGAGGAGAGAGTCATAATAGCACCGTGTTTCACACCAAAAGCGCCACTGTCGTTAAATCAATAAGTCATTACCTTTAATGGGATAAGCACTTTGAAAACTAATTGAAAACAGCTCCATTTACTCCAGCCAGGCCCTTAATGCAAACAATACTGCTGTTGTAGGGGGGGGAAGAAAAAAAAACAAAGAAAAGAAAACAGAAGGAAAGAATGGAGAGAAACGCATGCAGCGCAGCTGGGGATCTAGTGTCTGATCATTTGGTCAACTGTTTCACTTTGTAATACACGCCTTTTTTAAAAACCAATACAGCCAGTTGACCCACATCGCATTTCAAACAGGAGTGTAAACGCAGGGAATCAAAGGAGACGTGTAATGACACTGAACAATAGTCGACACAAACCACCAGGGCAGGCAGTGCCAAGCCGTGAGCAGACACACGCTGGACTTGGGGGGGACATTTCAGAAGTTTGGGAGGAAGAAGGGATCTGAAACTTCTTACTTAGCAAAGGTAATATGATTAAGTCTGAGTGGTTCCTAAGTGATTTGTTTTCCAAGATTTCAAAAACAGACTAATCTCGCTGCAAAAAAATGTGTCAAGCATTTGACCGTTTCACTAGTGCTCCGAACTGCAATTGAGCAATAGTGAGCATCTAAAATGTGTGGTGGCAGGTTTGGGCAGTATTGATTTATATTAGAGAAAATGACTGTGCATTCAATTCCAATCAAAAGCCTCTGTGGCAGGCAGCCAGTTCCGTTACTGGGTGAAAGACACTGTATTAAATGTAAAGCAAATTGAATGCGCAAAGCCAAATATAAACCTTGGCAAGTGTTGCTTCATCAGAAATGGATTCTCATCAACACAGTTACTAAGTGTGATACGTCACTGGGTGGTTTTTGTCATATGATAAAAAAAAAGGAAGAAATATGTGTTTTGTTTATACTTTCAATAGCACGTATGACAGTTCCGCCAAAGACTTACAGAAAAATACGATGGTTTTTTTTGGACACGGTGAAGATATTATTATGTGGTCACGGTGGTAATTTAAAATGTGTAGTAACTCAAAATGAATCTGCTCCGTAAAGAATTTATGTTTCAAATTTGGTGTAACCTAATCTATGGTAGGTGCCATATCCAATTCATTCGTTTAAGTGTAGACACCAGTTGTTGTGTTGTGTACAGTTAGTCTGATAACTAGGTTAGCCATTAGGCTGTTGGAGGAAGAGATGATCGTGCTGCCAGACCAAGCTGAAAGATTAGTTAACAGGTGGGAGTGTGCAGGCACCCACAGTTATCCCTGAGCACCCCCATCCCCCACCACATACACACACATGCATGCACACACACACACGTATGCAAACACTCATTCCATCTATTGCTTTTTTTTTTTTACACTTGGAAGAATGACATGCCCACATAAATGGGCGAATAAAAGAACGGGGGCACCATCTGTTTGATCCCAGTGCTAATGGAGCGGCTCAATTACGTTTTGACTTTCAGTGGACTGACCGGGACAGCGCACTAATGTTGGCGTGTGCTGTTTATGTTTAACTCCAGACACTGAGTGAACATGCTGGATTGCTGGAGGACGACAACAACAACAAAATACTTTGACAATGTGTCAATTGTGGCCTCCAATCCAGGAACCACTTCCTGTTCTTTTGATTATCTTCAACCACACAAAATGGAGGGTGCTAGGTGGTGTGGTTTGTGGATGGTTGGAGTAGTGGCGGCAGAGGGGTAATTGCCGACACTTGTTGTTCTATCCTTGAACGAGGTGCTCAAGCTAAATTGGCTGCGCAAATGGCTAATGTGTATAATGGAATTGAGAGTTGCCCTGCATAAGGGCGTCTGCTAAGCAAATAAATAATTTAATGCAAATCCCAGCATCGTGCCTCCTGCCAATTAAGCTAACCTGTTTTAGCTGTAAGTGATTTTATTACATTAGCATGCCGTAGCTCTGACTGCATTAGGGAGGGTTTAATCAGTCTGTAATCAAATTAGAGCACAAGACAGAAGGAGGAAGTGCCGTGCTTCCACAAAGCACCTTGCTTGCACACCTGCAGGTCTCATCTGAGAGATCCATATTTAAAATGCTTTTTATACATGTACGTAGTGTGCACCATCATGTGGCACGCATGCACATGCTTTGACCGGTTTACTCACCGCAACGCAAGTTCAAACTGTGACTGTAAAAATAGGTTTCTTTTATTAACTTACGTACCACAAACCAAACTGTGGTTGTACATGGCCAATTCTTTTTATTATCCTGGTGACAAGCAAAGAGGGATCGATCCAAGGATGCTCCTTTTGTTTTTTAAAACACTATGCGTATGGCTAACTACATGTCATCTTGTCCCCGTTGATGTTCGCTGTCACATTCAATAAAGTATCACCAACAGGCAAACTGCATTACCGCCGTGATTAACATAACACGCTCATGCAATCATCCGTGTTGCTTCATCACGCTGACCCAGAGAAAAAGGGATCCGGAGATGATCTATGGCTACTTTGCACACAACGTTACAGAAAATTCACAGTGAGGTAGCTGCTGTGCTTAAGCTGTCAAGGAGCAGCCTCGCAAAGCCTGACAAATCTGCCTCGGTGAGAGTGAGCGCTCAGAAGGCACTGCCAAAACTGATACCCTCATTGCCTTGTTTTCCAGCTTTTGTTTTTCTTTTGCTTATTGGAAGCTGGGGTTGGGGGTGTGTGTGTGTGGGGTATGGAGGTGGAAGGATAGCAACATGAGAAATGAGTTTGCCCTGAAGGCAAAGTGCAGAGGAGAGTCTTTAAAGATTCTCTGTGCTGACAGATGGTAGTGATGGCTGACACACACTGTCTCACATGAAGGAGACCTGCTGCTGAAGAGTTCAATCGTGATCACCTTCCTTCCCATCATTCTCCAATCAACACAAATAAATAAATATACAGACAGTTTATTCACAGCCAATTAAATGTGCGTAGGCATACGTCAAACATATAAGAGCGCACGTGACCATCCAAGTGTTTTTTTCTCATATAGGAAAAAAACAAAAACAAACAGTGAGTGCCGAGAAAGAAAGCCTTTCTCCTCTCACCTCTTTTCCAGAGGAAAGAGGCTCTCACATCTTGATGCGGTTATCAGCTGGTGCCACGGGTGTGTGTGTGTGTGTAAAGTTCATCCCTTTGGCCTAATTAACTGATGCCTCCTCGGTCACTAATGAGGATCGTTACAGGTGGGACGGTAGAGAGATATCCTCACCCTGACATATCTTATGACATTTCCTATACCATCACACATTTAAGTAATGAGGTAAAAGGAAGAGCGTACGGCCCGGAATAAAGAAATAAAAATAGGTAGGTTACAGTGAAATGGGCACTGAGGTCAAAATAATAGCTCAATGTATTTCCACGAGTGTGTCAACCAAAAGATGGTTATCACATCTCTCAAGTCAACGTCACTGTTAAGGTAAACATGTACAGCACCGTAGGCAGGCAGTGACGTGATGTCATACATTTTTTTACATGCACTTACCTATGCACTAAGCCCAGTCCTCACTCCACTCCCTGCGGCCCCCTCTCATGAATTATGGCCTGGCAGTTTGAGAAGTCATTGATGGGAAGGCCGAGCAGGAGTAAAAGGAGGAGGAGGAGGAGGGTGAAGAAGAAAAAAGAAAAAAAAGAAAATCAATCGGAAGCGTCTCAATTAATCTGGCGAGTGGCGGATTGATTGCAGCCCTAAACTGGGTAAACAGGATTGTCTATTTAAGGGCCATGATCCCTTAATCATCACTTTAGCTCAAATAGACCAGGATCGCCACATCTGCTGGCCTGGCCTGATGCAGATGCCAGGGCCTCGCCTTTCAACTTCAGCCTGTCCCCTCCCTCCCTTCTTCGCCCGGCTCCCTCTTTTCCTCCCCTGTTCCCTTTCGACCTGTGATGGACGGACAAGGCGCATGTGGCCTGGAGCGCTCTTGCCCCAAATTGCCGACGTGGGACTGCTCCGAATGGTCCAACCTGAACCCTGACCAACGTGCAAGCTGGGGCCCCTGGTTTGTGGCTTTGCTGAAATGGCTGCTATCGGGGTTGAATACAAAACATGGTATTATGGCTCGCTCAGCTCGCCATGACGACCGTATCATAAGGCTGCAAGCGGGGTGGATGAAGGAGGAGGTGGTTGCGGATGGGGTGTGTCACTTGCGAGCCTGTACCAAAAACCCAGGCTCTCGCGGCATAACAGGAATTACAATGGGAAATATTTTACGGCAGGATGCAGAGTGTAAAGGACCTGAGGGTGCAGAGATGCAGCTCTGAGAAGATGGCTGAGGCCAGATGAATAGTATACCTCACTCTGAGCATAGTCATCACCATACCGGAATATCACTGTATCTCCTCCTCTCTCCCTCCCTCTCCCTTATTGTCTGGAGTGCCAGAGTTGCCCAGGCTCCATTCTCTAGAGCCTGATTGAAGAGGCTCTCCTCTCCTCCTCACCGGTTTGATTTACTTAGGCTATCTGTGGGAATTGGGCTGGAAGCTTCCTTATTAAGAGGAGACTGTCTGAAGGGTTCCACTGACTGATTGGGCAATTGAAGGCAAGGCACGTGAGCGGAGATACAACAGCTATTGCTATCTCCGACAACACACACATACATACACAACCGCATACAAACACCCCAGTGGTTTATGTATGAGGTCTAGCAGGCACATGTCTGTCACAATTCTTGGTAGCCAGCTTCAGCCCAGTAAACCGGACGGATCTATCTCTATAAAAGGCTCTTAAATCGCTCCCTGGTGGTGACTAGCATGCATTCAGCGGCTGCTCCCACACATCCTGTACACGCACCGACACACTTGTGAGGAAAAAAGGAAAACAAAGCTAAGATCAGATCCTTTGGCTGAAGATAGAAACAGCTGAAAGACAAAACCTGCTTTGTCTGCGTGATGCACGGACTGTAATGACAGCTCATCATTTACATTTTAGACACAGCCACACGCATGCACATACATTACACATACTCCCCCCTCCTTCCTTTCCTTAACACCCATGTTGAGCAACGCAAGCTCAAAGAGGAGAAACAGCGCTGGAGGGAGGCTTATCACAGAGATTCCGTTTTTGTTTTTTTTACGAAGTCACACGGCCCTGCGGTCACACAGACGAAACGAGCCAGCATGAATACAAAATGTAGCAAATTCCACCACTCTCACTTCATCGGAGACACAAAAATGAAGCCAGAGAACAAGAAATCTGGTTATAGAGGGGTGGGGTGGTGGGGAGTGGTGGGAGGTGGGGGAGTGGGGAACGCATTCATCAAATTATCCCTGCCCATTGACGGCTGTCTGTGCCCAGAGGCCCGTCCTCTTCCATATGCGCTGAATACATTTGCGCCAAAGACACCTCTTAAACAAAACTCTTTCCTCCCTGCTTTACACCGACGGCCGACGTCTTGAACGCACGATTCACAAGACCTGCTCGATGACCTCAATTTGCTTCAGTCTCTGTATCTGTAATAGCCCATCTGTTTATTCGGGCTCATAAGCAAAGCCACCCGTCGTCGCAATCTAATATCATAGCCCTTATTTTAGACACAACAGAGAGATATGGATTGCAGCAGTAACTGTGATTGTGTTTTCAATGATACGAAGGAAGCAATGGACCTATAAATAAAAATTCAAAGTGGTTCAGACTTGATCCTCTCGGAGGCTAATGAAATGACGGTGACATATTGTGGCGATGCGTGCGAGGGAACGGTGTTCGCGGACAGCGCCTCAGAATTCCCTGCGACTTCCTCTGATGTTGCCGTGACGCTTATCATCCATCTAGCACATGACAGAGCAGGGCTCGGGTGCATATATGCCTCGTAAATATTAGCCTTGATCTTAATCAATTCTGTAAATTATTTCATCATGCAGGAGAAATCACATCAATGTTTTTTTTTTCTTCATCTGCAGGTCGCTTGCTATGCTGTATACATAATGTGTGTGTGTCATGAATATTTATACTTATGTGCTGCTGATGAATAATGTTGTCTGTTTATCCCAATGAAAAGGATTGTAATGATCAAACAAAATTACCATTTATGACAGTTATGGTTCCCTCCTAAGACTGTGAATTATTAATGAGTGCCATTGATTCCTTGGTCTAAAGAAGGTGAACTGGGTAATTCCATAAGTGCCATAGTGTAGATTGCTCTGTTAGCTCTGGCTCTGCCTCTCCCCCTCACTCCATCTCATCCTCCATTTGTTACCTTTCACCAGTGCGACCAGGGCAGGGTCTTTCCTGTAATTCCATTACTGCTGCTGCTATGGCATCCCATCATCCCGCAGGACAACTTAGGGACCACTTAGAGACTTGTGCACGTTTAGCTGCGTTACAGTAATGCTGCCAACTGGGCAACAAGCACTATCTATCACTATCTAACAAACAGCAGCTGTGGACGGATCTGTTTAAAAGACACTAGTGGGACAAAGTAGAGTGGGGAAATACATCAAGACACAACAGGACAGGGTAAAATAGAACAGAATTAAAGATTATCAGCATCTTTTGTTGCATAACAATGACACACAGCATGAAATAATGTGTATCAACTGTGTGTAATTTTCATTTTTGATGCTCATTTTAACCAACAACTATTTGATAATTTTCACTTATACTTTTACAATAAATCCGTTGTTGTGTCTGATTAGCTTTCTATTGATTTATAACAACATAGTGCCACAGAGCAGAGCAGAGGACCTATCAGCCCATAATGGTTTATTTTAGTGCTGTGATGGCTCAGTGGATTAGAGTGTAACCACAGCGGACTCTGTGATGGGCTGAGGAAGTGCGCCTTTTCCCCCCCCCACACTGGGCTCGCTGCTGTACTCAACAGATTAGCAGCCTTTGTTACACAAGTGGTGTTTTCTGAGAAAGGACAGTGTCTGAGAGGCTGGCCGAGGGCTGAGAGAAGTGTGTGTGTGTGTGTGTGTGTGTGTGTGTGTGTGTGTGTGTGTGTGTGTGTGTGTGTGTGTGTGTGTGTGTGTGTGTGTGTGTGTGTGTGTGTACAGCACAACAAAAGCTCAACGGATCAGGCCTAGATCTCATCACCAGCCCACTTTAGAGCACTTGTTTCTCCCTCCATCTCGCAGGCTTGGACCAAGTCCTGCTATGCCGGAACCGCTTTGGCTGATCAGCCTCACTCATCTCCACCTACGCCAGCGAGGGTAAACCGGGGCTGGAGGAGGGGTCAAGCGCAGGCTCACCTGATAAACCCGCCTCTCTCTAATCACCCTTCTCTCACTCCTCCCTCCCATCCCTCCATATCCAAGCCAGAGTGCATAAATCTGCCCTTCTTGACAGCCACAATCAACAAGGGCCGTAGTGAACCATGTGTAATGGGCGGTTAAGACAGGGGCGTACGGGAGCGGCAGAATTTACAGCAACAATTATAGCCCCCATACAACGAGATGCCTGGGGGCGGGGAGCTGCTCAGGAAAAGAGGGGCTGGGGGTGGTGGGTTTAAGTGAGACACAGGTACGTCCCCATACAGCCAGCCACTCACAGCAGCCTCATAGTAATACATTTGGATCTCTAGCAGAGCAGTGCAATGAATTCCCCAGTGATGCAAGGGAGCAATTGCCTTGCAGCAAAGCCAGAATCTGGTAGGAGAGGGCCAGAGCAGTGCAAAAATAACGTGTAAGAGATAAATGGTGACAAGTGTGAGGAGAATACATGGATAATCCTTTTCAGCGAGTGCTAATGCCACACGTCTCTCTTCTTCTGCTTGTACTGTATCTCTGGTTTGGACCATATTACTAAGAAATCCCTCACATGCACGCTCGCTGTACCGAGTGACACAAGCAGAATGTGACGATATTTCAACAGAGTGTGGAGCTTTTCATATATTTGCCTGACCTACTCCACTAATTCATCTATCTGCGGCCGTCTTTGCATACATCCATAATGTGTGTGTGTGTGTGTGTGTGTGTGTGTGTGTGTGTGTGTGTGTGTGTGTGTGTGTGTGTGTGTGTGTGTGTGTGTGTGTGTGTGTGTGTGTGTGTGACCAAACGGGTGCTTTTAACCATCAGTCATTTTAATCAACACGTGACCTTTTAAAAGCTATTATGACAAACAGATCAGCCATTAAAGCCGGTGACCTGGTGTGTGGCCCGGGGACGTTAGGCCGCCGCTTCCCAACATGACCCCTCCCCCTTGTCATCACAGACACACACACACACACACACACACACACACACACACACACACACACACACACACACACACACACACACACACACACACACACACACACTGTCAAGAGAAGAAATAGCACAGGGCGAAAACACAGCGAAACCACAACACTGCAATCTACTGACAAAACTGAAGACGAGGACGGTTAAAAACATACATCATGCTTCTTATGTTGCATTTCAAAGGAAGCTGCTAAGGTTTAACTAGATGCATCGAATGATAATTGAATGATAATTGGACCTACCTTTATACTATCATATTTTATCGCACAGGCGTCAACTCGAGGTAAAAGTGAAATAAAACACTTTCTAATTAGGGATTCAATGTGCAAATTAATTTAGTTTCAATGAGTGGAGAAACTAACAATATCGGTGTTCAATTTCCAATCCATTTTTCTGCACTACATATTAAATTACTGAACTGCATGGGGAGGGATTTGGTGGTGGTGGGCTGGGGTGGGGAGATAAACACTTGGTCATTAGTTCTAAACAAGGACTGAGATTCATTAGGATTCACTGAGACATAAAAAAAAAAAAAAAGTTTAGATAAACTTTAGGGGAGAAAAGAGAAATTGTAATTAGACATGAAAAATATTCCCAATAATCAAATCACATTTTGTACTCGGGGCTTTGAAATTAAATTAACTGAGTTCATATACTGGTATATCTCTCAGCCACTTTCTTCACTCTAAAATGTGTTGCCGGAACACCAGTCCCGAGAGACTAGATAGGAATCTAATTAACTAAGATCAATATTACTCAGAATTTTCTCTGTCTTTCCAGCTCTCCAGCTACTAGTGTCTCCTTTGTCTGCTGGTCTGACACTCAGATGAGTTTTATTTCTGCAAATGTGGTCGGTATGAGGAGGTCAACACATGAGCCAGTCCCCCCATCTGGGGCAGGCAAGCTACAAATAGGACCCTGTCTGTTTCCTGCCAAACAATGTCTACAAAGGAGTGATACAAGATGTGTTTTTTTTCCTCCAAAAAGTGCATTATTTTCCTGCTGTGGGTAGAACAAATGGAGTATATGTTTTTGGGATAACACCTTTTCAACCGTATGGGCAAACAGACGTGTGTTAATGAGTGATGCCTCGATGACTGGATTCTGGCGGAGCACCCTTTGCACAGAGAAGCCAAACGTGCTGATTCAGGTGAAAGAAGCGAGACGTGGTGCAGGGAGAATAAGATCGCACAGCCATATGCCGTGTACAGACCAGCGGTTGGCCTTTTCCTCTCACGACGGTTCAGATTAATTACGATCATCACGTCTTGAGTCTGGGCCCCATAAATCACACTGACTTTAAAATAATGTAGTAAAATAATATTCCATATATGGCAAGCGCTAGAAATCCAACACCATTATCGGCCATCAACAGAGACGAGGGGGAAAATTAGATAAAAATGTGAGGCTGCTTATAAAATCTTTTCTCCACGCTGGAGCATAAATAATTACATTTCCAGTAAATGGCTGGAGGTTGAGAGCCACTCAGAGCAATGACGACACAGCCGTGTGGAAATGTAAAGTTCAAATAAAGTGTAAAACGGGGATATGCGAGGTGCAGAGCAGCAACAACGCTGGCGCCTATGGAACATAAATCCACTCTGAGGAAATCTACAAGGCTGTCTATCAGCAAGATAAGTTGGACTGGACACAAATCCTCTCAGTCATAAATCTGCAAAGGGAGAGAGGGACAGCCCCTCAATCAGGAGTCAGCTCCCGTCAACATGTCCCCCCAGGTGAACGCAGTGCTTACATGTGTGTGTGTATGTATATTTCCACCTCTGCAAATACTCCCAACAACCAGCCCTGTATTACCCTACAGCCAGTGTCCCGGCAGGTCAATCCACTGTGATCTGTTTTGCTGAAGGATATGAATGTTGACATTTTATTGACATTACATGCTGCTCCTTCTAAATTACGGAACCCCCAAAGTCCCAAAAGATGATGGGGCTCCATACCAAATGCAGGACTTAATCCTACTCTTCTGTCCAGTGCTGCATAGGTTAGTCCCTTAATTAACACAGAAGAAACTTTTGTGGATGCTGTTGAAGTTTTGAGCAATCCCAGAACCTTATTATAGAACTTGGGTTCCTGGGGCAAAAACGAGCGAGCCTATAATTAAACCCCAAGTTTGTAGAAATTTGGTGAATTCCTGTCCGCAATCGTGATGTTTTTTTTCCAACTGCTGATGTCCTGGTTTCTACCATGTGGTGGAATGTAACTAAGTAAATTTACTTAAGTACTGTACCAAAGTACTTTGGTACAGTACTTACAGTACGTTTTATGCAACTTTATACTTCCACTCCACTACATTTGGGAAGCCAATAGAGCTGCAAAGATTAATCGATTAGCTGTCAACTCTTAAATGAATCGCCAATTATTTTGATAATCGATTAGTTGGTTTGAGTATTTTTTAAGACAATAGCAAAAATTCTTTGATTCCAGCTTCTTCAATGTGAATATGTTCTAGTTTCTTCTCTCTTCTGTGACAGTAAACTGAATATCTTTGAGTTGTAGACAAAACAAAACATTTGAGGACGTCATCTTGGGCTTTTGGGAAACACTGATCCACATTTTTTTTTTTTTTTTTACATTCTATAGACCAAACAACTAATCGAGAAAATAATCAACAGATTAATCAACTATGAAAATAATCGTTAGTTGCAGCCCTAGAAGCCAATGGTGTACTTTTTCCTCGACTACATTTCTTTGACAATAGGTGTGTCACAATTACGATTTTAGATCAAAAATCGGACGAAATGAGCATTTCAATTATCGCAATCAAAAGCAGTATCGGCAATTCTCCTAGCCTACTTGCGCGTGTCCAAAGAAGAAGGAAACTACACTCTGACAACACAGCGTAGCTACCGGCGGTAGCATGCAGCTAATGAAACAGGCTAACATTAGCTTACCGGTAGCCTTCAGCTGCACTTGTCCAGACACCATGGCCACTGCCGAGTCGGAGTTAACAGGAGAAACCGCAGAACGTGAAAATCCTCCTGCTTCCCTGAAGTCAATAAGACAACATTTTGCATTCCCCGTGAGTTATGCAAACAAACAACTAGGTAGCTAAAGCGTGCGGGCTTGGACTGGACTTCACGGTGCATTCAGGTGTCCATTGTTATTGTGAGCGTCAGAGCTGGAAGAAAAAAAAAAAGTACTCGAATTGTAACCTTGAGAGTCAAATCGAATCGTAAATTTGGAGAACCGTGACACCGCTATTTGACAACATTAGTTACTAGTTACTTGGCAGATTCAGATTATTACTACAAAATATATCAACTGTTAAATCATGATCTAGTATTAAGGATTAAGCTACCTGGAATTAACCCCATATTTACCAGCTGCAACATTAGTGATACTAATAGTAATGCAATATGAATGCATCAGTAATTTTAATCCTGTGATATATTTTGTTTTCTGAAATGGGCCATTTTGCATAATGAGCACTTTTACTTTTGGTACTTTATGTATGTTTTGAAAGTAATACTTTTGTACTTTTATTTAAGTAAGATTTTGAAAGCAGGAGATCTGAGCACTTCGTCCACCTCTGGTTTCTGCCTCTGTGTATTTATTTATTTATTTGGTTATTATAATTAGAATGTCATTATTTTCCTTGCCTCTTACATGCAAATACAAAAGCAAAAAAACAAGTGTGGAGGGATTTGTATTATAGCTGAAAACCGCTTCGCCCATCCTGTTTTCTTTGTTATCTTGGTTTGATTGCGTGTTTTGCTCTCCACATTTTATTTTCGGGATCATCAGAAGTCCTTTATTAGTTTTAACTTGTTAGTTTGAGTGCATCTTATTATTATATGCACATATTGCCTTGTGGGTAAGTCCATGACCGTTTTTGACAGGTAGAAAAGGTGACAAACTAAACAAAGAGCAAAGGAGGGGACAGAAAAGAGGTTTTCAGGTGACAACCTCCTCTCCATTACTATGTTGCTCCTATTTTTACATTGCATTTGTATGCATGTACCAATCAGTGGTGGAATGTAACTAAGTGCATTTACTCAAGTACTGTACTGTACTTAACTACAAATTTGAAGTACTTGTACTTTACTTCAGTCTTGTCTTTACATGCCACTTCCTACTTCTACTCCGCTACATTTCAGAGAGAAATATTGTACCTTTTACTCCACTACATTCATCTGACAGCTTTAGTTACTAGTTACTTTACACATTAAGATTTTTGCACCCAAAACACATGTAGTTTATAAAATACAATGTTTTTTTATAAATGAAACTGCCCAAGAATATAAATGCCTACACCTCCAGCTGAAATGGTTAGACCATTAAACACTTAGCTGATCGACATAAAGAACTTGTTTCCAGTTTCTAAAATGTGAGGATTTTCCTGCATTGAGTACTTTTGATTTCAATAATTTAAGTACATTTTCCTGATGACACTGACATACTTTTACTTAAAGTTGATTCTTAGCAAAAACCCCTTTGTTCTTTCACAAATATGTGCTCATTCATGTGTAATTACTTCCACCAACTAATCAAAGTATTCTCGTAAGCGTAGAATCTGCCATTCAGAATCATTCAGAATACATACGAGCGAGTCGCTCGAATGGCAGCCGCCATGTTGCGCCTCCATCTTTAAAATACATTAGCCAAAGAGGGACATACCTCCGCCTTTGGCGCTTTTACACTCAGTGACACCATGACGAATGCCAGGGAGAGGGGAGAAGATTACTCACGACTCACTGCCGGTAGATTTTGAAAGCCTGTTGAAGATGGAGGATCATGCCTATTCTCGAGGACATGTAACAGAGTCGCCAAAGAAGTTAAAAAGAGAATGTAAATGACAAAGCGACAGGCAAAGACCAAAGTTAATATTGAAGTGGCTTTTCCAAGATGGAAAGAGCTCATAAGGAGCAAGGATTTCAAAAGGGATGCCCAAGTTGCTTGCTTTCTTCTTGACTGGTAATTCTGCCTTTCCCTGGCAGACGACTCACGTAATGGAGTTGTAACACAGACTAGCTACAGCTAGAACAGCTGCGTGTAAACGATGGCGATACTAAGAGCTAATTTCGGTTTCATTGACATTGTTCATACTGCTCAGAGAAATCTATTAAAAACACAAACCTCCTTTGCTTCTCTCCTACGCTGTAAACATTGACTTACACTATTAATCTCGTACAATATACAGAATAACGATAGCATTGATACTTTACTAACATTAGCTTGCATATGTTTGGGAACCTGATAGCTGATGTTAGCAATGAAATGGTACCAAAATAACGTAAAACTGTTATTACACTGGAAGGAACACTCACGGACAAAGTCATACTTCTTGGAATAATACGGCCACCGTAGGAGTTACAACGCGCTCGGAATGGGAGGGGCTAGAAAGTAATATTCAGTTGGTTGTCATATACAATTTCACAATGTAGCTTTAAGTAACATTTTCAATGCAGGACTTTTACTTTTACTTGTATTTTTACAGTATGGTATTAGTACTTTTAAAAGTAAAAAGTAAAAGGATCTGAATACTTCTTCCACCACTGGTACCAATAATGTTGCTTAGTCATTGAGTTGCATCAGGTGCGACGGGGGTCAGGCCACATAATACAATTTCTCACATTTTCCCTTGTGTAGGACTCAGCTGCCCTTTGTGCAATTGTTTGTTTCCGAGAAAGACCACTTTGCAGTCAAGTGGTAGTCTTGTTTTCAATAATGTAGCCGTGTTAATAAAGATTTCAATAATGTAGCCGTGTTAATAAAGGCTTTTCCCACTTTAGGAAAGCAATATTATAATTTTGATACAATTGCTCTCTTGTGGACATGCACAGGTTTTCAATTGATCAAATTACCTTAAACCAACTGATAAACAATGAATTTGGGGCCTTTGAGGCCCTTGGGGGGTCTGGGGCCCCAGGCACTAGTTGATTGGCTAGTATCGCAGCCTTGCAAGCAAGAAAGACAGAAAATAACAGTCCTTGTCTTACCTGCTCTGCTCCATCTAAGGTGATACTCAAATACAAATCAGATACACACATATGCGATTGAAAAAGCGTGACGCTTTGGAGCATTTTTTCCCCCCCCCCACACTGATTACAAAACTTAACTCGAAAGAATTATGCGAGTCATTCATTAGGCTTGGAGTAATGATAGAATTTGTGGCAGTGTGTATTTCTTAAGCCTCCAACAGCGGTTCAGGCGTCTGCTCCAGTCGAGACGGGCGTAATACCTAGAATGTAACAAACAGGAAATGTTTGCTGTCTGCTTCATTTCAGAAACACTGATGCCGCCTGGGGAAAACAAAATGCAAGCAATGTCTGTTTGTGTTTGCGTATGTGTACACAGGTCTAACACAATACTGCATAATGTCTTCCTCGCAAATAACTCTATTTGAAATATGATCCACCGCATTGCACACGTGTCATGGCGTGCATAAAAATCACACTGATTGGGAGTGACTGGAGGGAGGTGTTTTACATCTCCGTCCACTGTAAAATGGTGCAGTGGCTGGCTCGCAAAGTTGTAATTCCTCCGTGTTGATTGTTATTTTTAGGAGCAAAAGGATTAAAAAAAAAATCAAAAAGCAACACTGAGGACACTGTTTACTGGTTCCCGCCGCTGGATTACTTTCACAAGCGTCATTCATAACAGGGATTTTGTTTGTGCCATTTCCAACAGACTTATGCATTTGTTAAGTACAAGCAAAAATTAGAGGCTTTTCCTTGTCCTAGGCTGTTACACCGGGGGGACTGTAAAAAATTGATTAGTCATCGTTTCACTCCTGATGAGATTTCAACACTTCATTTGATGGGAGTGTGGAGTAAAAACAAGCGATGCTTCGTTCCCCAGAGATCCCCCATCCTCCTGAGATCATAGTTTGGACTCCCCCATCTTAAAGAGGAGAAGAAAATATAATTCTGGCTTAACGTTAACACCCACATGTTCTCACTGTCTGTAATTCTCCTAAGCATCTCAAACAACAGATAAAAGCTCGCAGGCATCAAGCAAGTAACGTCAAAGAGCCTGTGGCCATGCAGGGTTTAATTCAGGCCATTGTTCTGGGAGAGGAACTCTATTTCTGGAGTACAATCCTCGCCCCTCCCACCATCACCAACTGCACCCCCAACCACCACCACCACCACCACCAGCAGCATCAGCTCTTAACCAACTCTCCCTCTTCACGGGGAGTCTGAGCAGTTCTGTGCATTCAGCACATTTCAGCACAGTGTGGATATTTGAAATGTCAGGACATTTTACTCTGCTTATGTGTGGTAGATCTGAACTTCCATAACACCGGGCACATTCCCCGAATGGGCCACATGTATTATTCATTCTGGGATGTATACAGTGGGCTAGTGCACTTGACTTTGTCAACGTTCTGTAAACACATGCACTAAATTATTGAGGTGCCTAAAAAGGAGGGCCTGTTGCTCGGGCTTGGTGGGCCCGGTGCCATGACAGGTCGGACGGGCAGTAACGAGGAGCCGCGTAAGAACCCCTCAGACAGCCATTAAAAATGTATGATTCACCATCTCCCTGTGGCCAGGCAGAGGATCATCACGCCACCCACAACTTCAGCTCGCCCCCGTCACCCCCACCGCCAAACAACTGCAACAAGGTACACCTGCCAATTCACTCCTGTCACATTATCTGTGCAACATCACTGTCACCTCCATCAGCTGGAGATGGGGAAAAAAGGACGCTGTCACTCCCTCACCATCAGCTGTTAGATTCTGATCCTGCCGGGGTTATTGCATGGACACTGATGTTCGCTGCAAACACCCTGTGCACCCGGCAAATTGCTGTAACTGGACCTGGGGCGATGGAAAGAAATAAAGATCATACCCACGAGGATAAAATCTCTTGGTCTCATGTGATTCACCTAGATCATGTTTTCCTGACAAGTGTTTGTTAAGAAATATCCTCAATATGATTTTTCTTTTTCTAATGGTACACAATCCAATAGATAGTAATTTCCTGATGGTCTAATTAGTCCCGGGGGGAGTTTTGTCTTCATCTATTATGAGGAGACCCACAGGACCTTAGTTTTATTGGATTTATGACAGCAGAGAGAGAAAAGATGCTAAAGGTTTAATTTATTAACAGTTTTTCTTTTTAATTGAGCCGTGTATTGTAGCTGCTTCCTCCTTAAGGTTTTCTTATATCTGTTGAGAGGCAAAGAGCCATTGTGGTGTGGGTCTCAACTAACAGAAACAACCGTTAAAGATCTTTAAAATAGAAAGACAGCAAATGATGATAATGAATTATTTTGGTAGCTTGTAGATTCTTGGGATTTTGATTCTATTGATTTCTATTGATCTAGTTCTCTTTGAATCCTTGTTTTCTCATTCTTGGCATATCTTTTGAGTAAAAGTTAACTAAATATGCTGAGAGATTTACATGTAGGCTGTCATAAAAAAAGTTAAAAGTGATGTCAAAAGTTTTTTATTCCTTTATAAGAAAAAGAAAACAAAGATTTGTACAAGTTTGATGACTTCCGTTTGTTTTGACTTGAGCTATATGTGCTGAATCGTTCCGACAATGACTGGAGACACGATCGTGTTAGACCAACTTCTTCTCCTAAATGAAATTATTTTCGTGCCATGATTCAATTTCAATAGATAACTTTGCTTAGCCACTCTTTTGAGCTCCATCTATATATTGAAAACACTATGCATGCATCAAAGTGCATGCATAGTGAAGATGTGGATGAAAGAGCAGAAGGTCCAGAGATCTCTTATAGGGATCAATAAGTTGAATTAAAAAACTTACTTACCAATTTGTTTAAAATTGGAACCAGTTCCAATTCAGAGCTGGGCATCAATACCCAACCCTGCCTGTCAGAAAAAAGTAAAGCTTGTATGCTCTCAGCCTTGTGTTAACCCTCATAAATAAAACAGTAGCACACTCACAGACACCACCTTAACCTCTCCCATTGACAATAACACTTGCCAGACTCATCTCCCAGAAGACCCTCCCTCCTCAGCCTCTCATTGGCCCCTTGGTATGCACACCTAAGATCCAAAAGGCAAAAGTCAAAGCAATTAGAAAAGCATCTCCTCCCCTAAAGAACAAGGTTGATCTGCAACACCAAGACAGGTCCCTGAGGTGCGCCATTTAAAGCTGAAACACCATAAGCGGTTACACGGTTAGGCCCTGCCATTAAGGCAATCTGTTTTGTAAAAGGATGGCCATCATAATTTATCTGTTTTTAAGCTGCAGAGTACTTTTCCACATCCATCTTGGCGCGCATTAGAATTTCAAAAGCATCTGTGAATCAGGGCTGGAGACTGGCTGAGATGATTGCAGTGGTTTTCTATAGTCTCCTGTGGCGCTCTCCCTGACCCCGAGTCTGTAATCTATATTTTCAGAATAATACAGAGAACCAGAGATGTTCAAGGGCATAACCCTCTAATCTACTCTACTTGCCATGTACTTGGAATGTCCACAACCACTCTCGAGCTTGAAGAAATAAAAGCTGCTTAATTTAACTGCCGTCAATTTACTTCAACATGTCATGTATCGAATTAAAAAAAAAAAGGTGCAAATATGTTCACTAGTTACATCACGCAATTAATGCCACGCACACATTTGAGAAGGCAAACACACATGCTCCCCTGCACACATTGCATGTGACAGGAGCAAACACAAGCCCAGAGACAGACAAACACGGAGCATATGCTCCTTCCACAATGATCAGTGACCTCCCAGGCTCGCAACACAGTGCTAAATGAGCAACTTTCCTCTGCGGAGTAGTCAATAACCACACAGCCACAACGATCGTGTCAGCGTCCAGCCTGGCCAACATCCCCCGTAATTAATTAGTTCATGTCTCCTCTGCTCAGAGAGAGGAAGACAGCACAAGGCATATGTACTCATCCATTACATGTGCTATCCAGGGGTCAGTTGCCCTGGCAGGAGCAGTCGGCAAAAACGCTGCAAGACTTCAACCCGGGCCCCTTTTAGAAAATTGCCTTTGGGGTAAAAAAAAAAAAAACGTGCCTCTTGGCCGCTGTGTCAGTCAAAGACAATTTGATTAATATCAATCAGAATTAGAAGACAGCGGATCTATACGCCGGAGGACAACTTGTCCAGAAGCAACACCACCCGGCCTGAGAGAAGTCTCTGGGCGCAGGGTGGTAGGAATGAGGCAGTGGGCCAATCCCTTCAGCCTCAATGAGCAAGTCCGCTTTTCCATCTCTGTCTCAGTTTTTCACTTCTTTCTCAACTCCAATCAGTCCTGCCTATCCCCACATCACCATCCTGTCATCTCCACCAATACCAATCCCACTGCCCCTGCACAATACCCTACCCTAATCTCCCCCCACCCACCCTCTCTGAAAGTCTCATATCACTCTATGTGAAAAACAAGCCCTATCTCTGGGTGGGAAGAGAATCAATCTCTGCTCGCTATGTGGAATCCCTGACCGTCAGATACCAAGAGGAGAGAGGAGGAAAAGGAGGGGGGAGGTATTCGGGACATCAGTCTTCCCTTCGGTCACATGCTGCCTTTTTGACTTTGTGCTGAGTCAGGATAAACACTAAAGACAAAAGTCGACCCCCCCGATCACAGAGCATTCCCTTTATCGATTCCCACCACAGCCACCCTCTGCGTCCAAACAAGGCGGAGGAACGCAGCACATCTGTATCAATCTGTATATTCCTATAAGTCTGCACTTTGAGCATCTGCGTTGTCTGTGTGGGGTAGCATTTTAATCAAGGCCTGCACATCAGATTAATGGAGAAATTTGATAAACGTCTCCTATTCTCGAGTGAAATTTTGCCAACTCAGGACTTCGGCTCCGAGCAATGGGAAATGAAGAATTAGAGCGGAGATGAGAGAAGTGAGATGTTTGAGGTCATCTCTTTAAAAAATGACTTCAAATCAGAATTAAAACCGTCTGCAATATCCCAGTGATGATTTCATTACCGGGGAATCAAGATGTCATCCATTTTGAGGACAGGACGTCAGAAGTTTTGGGACTGGCTCACGGGTGGCTTTGCGAAATTTAGAGCAGCTGCTAGAAGAACCATTCCCAGTCATCAAAACGGACAAGACAGGTCTCATTAAATATTCATGTTTTAAATGTTCTCTCTGCAAAGTGAGCCTTTGCACATTTAATTATTTAATGAGCATTAAATATCCCCAACAAAAACTAATTGACATCCCTTCAGCTATCAGGGTTAAGATTATGTACAGTGATTGAGTTCAGCAACCTGTAAAAAAAAATATGTGCATCTGCCAAATAAAAAAAACAGTAGAGTAACTCAAATGAGAGGAAAACACAGCAAAGGAAGGATATTTACTGCAACAATACAAAAGCCATGCAATGAAAACACAGGATATTAGTAACAAACTGTCTAGAAAAACATACCTCCATTTTTCATTAGGGTTTAAATGGCTGCACATAACACTGGGAGGATGGCAAACTTTCATAACAAATATAGATTGGTTGTTTTCTTGCTCTCTTTTGACACTGTCACAAAGCTGGGATAATATTGATGCTGAAATTATTCTATTTATTAAGTAATCTTTGTGAAGCAGGGTTTCAATCGCACGCTGGTTCCACAGGCAACCAAAGTGGCACTTTGCGGGCACATTGAACCGTGTCACCGCTAAGCGAGGCTGACACATAGGGAGATGAAAGTATTGTCATTCATTTACCCGTGACAACCTGTGTATGCTAATGTCCAACCATCTTTAGCTCAAGAGAGAGGACAGTTCTGCCCGTGTCGGCACACAGTCGGGCCTTAGGGGAAATCTGCAGGGACTGACAGTGCAGCCCTGCCGCGGGCCTCCTAACAATGGAAGTCACTGATACAGCATGTGGGTCATAATGGCACTGCATTCTGCATTACTGAACTGGATTGTATTGTGTTTTGTTACCTTCGTCAAGGAAGTTGTGTTTTCAGTCCTGTTCTGTTTTTAGAAGCATCAGAAAAGACAAAGGGAACACAACAGTGGTAAAGTTGAGCTATAGGTGTGTTTTGTGAAGGATATTTCAATTAGTATTATGTACCATTTACGTGATTTCTCATGTAATCTAATCCGGCACACACTGTATACTGTCCACAATGTCCCTAATTCAGTTGTGTTAAAGGTCCCATGTTGTAAAAAGTGAGATTTCTTTTTTTTTTTAAAGCAGGTTGAGGTGCTATGAATACTGTCAAAGTATCAAATACTCACGGCACAACACACAGCCCGTATACAGAAACTGTGCCTTTAAACAAGTCCTTTGGGACTTAGGTACGGTTGTGATGTCACAACTGTATACAGTATTAGTTAGAAAGTGCAGCTACAGCGCCATTACACTCATTCCCCGGCTGCAATGACGATGCAGAGACACTGAGCACACAAATGTGGAAGACCAGAAAATGCTGACCAATCAGAGCAATCTAGGCTTTTTTTCAGGAGGGGGGCTTAAAGAGACTAAATTGGACAGTTTCAGACAGAGAGTATGAGAAAAATAATGTGTTTAACATTAATGCATGTAAACATGTTCTAGCTGAAACCCAAAATTCATGTATGAACCTGAAAATGAGCACAATATGGGACCTTTAGATCAACATATTTTTTCAGTTTATCATATTTTCAGGACACAGAAGATAAAGATAAAGAGGATTTTGCATCCTTGGTGGAGGTCTACATCCCATTGTATCATTTCAAAAAGCAAATGTTGCTACTGCACACTAATCCACGTTCATACCAGCAATGCTGAAGCTACTGTATGCATCAGAATCCCTGCCCTCTAACCAAATTGGGGATATCTTACTAATTCGCTGTTTAGTGCCGTAAACTAATATGGCTTTTGTATCATAATGCAATAAAGCAATTTTCCTGCTGTATACATCCTGCTGTTACACAACATTAACATGCAATGTAGAGGCTGCAACAACTGGAGAAGTGGTGTCATTGTGAATAGTCTAATGAATATTATATGTAATATAAATGTTATATAATGTATATATGTTGTGCATTCTCCACTGTATATTTTTATCTTCATTTTTTTATATTTGTTCTTGTATTCTATCCTATTTAATATTTAATGTACTGTATATTTTATCCTATTATTTCATGTACATTCTGTATGCGGTGTGTCTGGTATTTTGCTGCTATAACAATGTAATTTCCCAATTTTGGGATCAATAAAAAATCTTTCTATGTCTATCTGTCTAATGCTTTATTAATGCTGAAATGCAAATGCAAATGCCGTTATTGTCTGAGATCACAACCTTTCACATCATCTTAAAATAAACATGGCAATGCTCATTATTCTAGATGATGAGAAACATTAAATACAGCCGCCTGCAGCCAAGTTCTAGTGCCTGTCACCTGGCAACCGAGCCAAAAACAAAATTCTTCAAATACTGCGCATCAATAGAATTAGCCTTTGAGCGGTATTGACATACAATTAGCTTTTCAAGTATTAACAGGGGGGTATTTAGAGGGGCAATAATTGCATAGCATAGATCTCTGTTTGTCCAATGAATTCATTGAGTGGATTGATACATTCGATGATGGCGTATATAGTGAGTAATGCTAAATCAATCCCTTATGCTATCCAGGGGTCAGTGGACATTTCTTTGTACTGAGCTAAAATCAGACTTTGGTTTCATGTGTTTAAGATTTGTCTATGTCAACATTACATCACATGCAGTTTATCAGAAGTCCTTTTTCTAACCATCCAGCATGCTCATACAGACAGACAGAGGGAAAATAGCATGTGGAGCACACATTATATTGATTGTGCACATTGGTTAAGGCAGTCGTACATGGGAATGTTTTTGAGCCGAGGCAGATTACTAATTTTGCTGATAATAATGATCATCAGTGTTTTTCTCTTCCCATACCCAACCATTTAATCAGTGTTGATTTTGGCTACTGTTTTTTTGAAACTAGTGCTAGGGCTGATGGATTATGAAAAAAAAAAAATCATAATCACAACTATTTTAGTCAATATTGAAATTGCGATCATTTAACACGATTACTAATCAACTTTTGGAAAGATATTGCATTTACTGAACTTAAAAAAAAACAGTGAAACAGTTAAACAAATCAACAGTGAAAACACCTTGAACCATGACATTTCCCTTATACTTTTCTCGGTGAACCTTTTGAATTCCTCTTCCGTACACAAGACAAAATAAGGGTTTACTTGCAAAATGTAATGTGCAAGATCATTGTTTTTCTGGATTACATTGTTTTTGTGATCAGTAGGAGCCAAAATCAAAATCCGATTAATTGCACAGCCTTAAGTATAGCGTTCTACAATTCAATTACCTGTATATCATGGCCCATGCTTTCCCATATTTTCTTGCAGCTACTGCTGAACTGTAGCACCAAGGTGAATGTCAGGATGTGAGAATCTTCCTTTTGACCAAACACCAACACCACACTTCTCTAAATGTAACAGCTCTCCAATTACCAGCATAGATCGACTCCGTTAATAAAACAGTCCATTTGATCCGGTGAACCCATTCATGTTTTGGCTCTGAGCTACAGTGTGTGTTGGTGTCGTGATCAGATGTATCGAAGCAGACACCTGACATGCTGGTGTTACTTTTCACAGCAGCTGTCACTGCGGTCTGTCAGTGATTGACTCGCACCAGATCTGCTTTCAGATTAATATTTCATCTTTCACTTAATAGAAAAACAGATGTTCTGCAGCCGTGTACACTGGGAAATAAACTGGTTGTGATGTATGCATTACTTACAGCCAGCTAACTAAATTTAGAATGAAATATGCATCTGACAGATGCCTCACAATCAAGTTCCAAAAGCCTATAATGGGATATCGACAGATTTCATTTATGCAGGGCAGACTGACCTCATTGGGGGAACTAATAAAACTTTTGGTACATTCAACCGGAAAGATGCCCTGGCTGTATTTCAGTCTTAGGCAGCTCTCTGGGTGCCCTTTAAAGCATTGACCTCTTCACAGAGTGAGGGCTCCTATGTGATTAATACTGCTAGGCATTTATTGGCACGCAAGGCACTTTTACCAATAGGTCACCTGCTTGACCCCAGCGCGAGCACGGGGATCGAAACCGAGTGGACAGGAAACTATATGGCTTAGGGTGGTAACAACAGGCAACATACTAAAAAGGCATCTCAAAACTATAACCATCCCACTCATATAAAGCTATGTGGACACACACACACACACACACACACACACACACACACACACACACACACACACACACACACACACACACACACACACACACACACACACCACACACACACACACACACAGATGCTTAGTCTCTATCACATTCACCAAGACCCACCCACACAACACACACAGCCCGGGGCATAAAAGGTTTCTGCGGCCACAACACAAACAAACTCATTTGTAACCTGCCATGACACACTCCCAACACACATACACACACACACACACACACACACACACACACACACACGCACGCGTAAACACACACACACCACGCACGCACGCACGCACGCAGCAACAGAAAAGCCAAGTAACATTATCCCCCTGTGCAGCTCGATGTATCAGACTGTTTATCAGAGGCTCTCCACCAGCACACTGGAAGAAGGATCATAATGTCAGCAATCGATTCCACGGTAATCAATATAGATACCTATTCAGATATCTGTTGATGCAATTTAACAGGGATATTAGTCCGAGCTCAGGTAAATGTCAGGAGCTCTGCTAAACAGTGTTACTGTGCCATAATTGCACTGAAAGGTGCCTAAGTGACATTGGGGGGTTAGATGAAGTTGACTTAAGTGAGCTAAAACGGTGTTCGATAGAAAAAATGTTTTGTTTCTGTATCGGGTCAACGCGCTTCTTAAAATAGGATGCAATTTGTCTTACATAAAGCAGGATAGATGGAGCATCGGAATGAGAATAACAAGCAACCATGGAATGGCGATGCAACACAACAACATATGCACACTTTGGTTTATCAGCAGTAAATAGCCAGTGCCATGTTCCCATGCTCCTTAATCATACTGATGCATGTACACAAGCACACAATAATGTACAGGCAGGCGCACACACACACACACACACACACACACACACACACACACACACACACACACACACACACACACACACACACACACACACACACACACCTCTTCTCTATCTTCCACAAGCAGTAGGAAAACGCGCGCGCAACACACACGCACTCATTCGCACATATTTTCCGAGACCAAAGGAAGAGCTGACTGCAACATTTTTCTCCACTTCAAAAAAGTAGCCAGTGTCAAAATGATAAATGAGGGATCATGAGGGAGAGCGTGCATACTTACATTAGACTGCACAAGAGCTTCAAGAGCTGCAACAGCATGGACGAACGATGGTTTCAGATGGTTTCAGCCCCGCTTCAAGGCTGTTGTTATCAGAAGGAGCCGATATGCAAATGACATGCCACGACACTGATTAGGAATGTGAAATTACTATCAACATAACAATAACATTTTCAACACAACGGGCGTGCAAGAGTGTGTGACCTGACATTAGGAGCTGCTGGATGTGGGAAATGTTGTGTTCCTTATACAGGTGTTGGCTGGTAAAAGGTTGATTGCTAATTTCCCGGAGGTGAATACAGCTCACAGATGTGTGTGGAGAACATCTGACAGGCCTTCAGACTGCTGATGCAGGGCGGCGTGGGGATATTTTCAAACATCATTTATAACATCATTTCAGCATCAGTTACAAAATGGCGCCAGGGAAGATTGATGGGTGGTGAGGGCTGGTTAATATGCGTGATTGGAATGATACACAAACCCACGTTTGTTGTTGCGAGAGTGACGGCACACATACTGAAAAGACAAGTCTGATTTACACGATCAGCAATCATTCCAATAAAGCAGATATTGACATGTGGGTTCTGTCTGAGCTTTTCTTCAAACGGAATGAAATGTGTTGAAATGTACACGTGGCCACAAATCAACATTTGTTTTTCTATGTCCATGCTATGACTTTCAATAAAAACGCAATCTTTTCTTTTCAGTTTCATTTTGTCTGCCATGTAATCACTTTTTTTTTTTATCTTTTGCTTTTTACTTTTACGGCAAGATGTTTAGTCCGACAACAGCAGGTTGTAAAAAACATCACGAGGCTTTGCTTACGACGATACTGTAGCACTTCTCCAGATAACAAGAGAAAAGAAAGCCCTTGCAGAGTTACTGCATGGGCACTGCCCAGCAAACCCTCGGATCAATTACAATGTAATTACAATAGCAGACAGAAATACAACCTGGGTCTGTGCTCTGTCTGCACTGATAACTGATAGATAAGCACCTGAGGGATGGCTGAGAGAAGCACCTGGCCAGAAACACATCTCAATGCTGTCAATAAATTACTCTGCTGGGACTGTTCTTTCCTGGGTATGGCTACACGATCGGCGGGCACCAGCCACATCCCAACCTCCTGTGCAGTCCATCTAGCTGTCCACCGGGAATGACAAGTGGGGAGAAAAGCAGCAGTTTCGGATACTGCGGTAGAAAAGAAAAAAAAAATGGCCTGGCTTTCTACCATTTCCCCACCACACTCTTCACTTTCCGCGAGCCCTTCAGTAACCCCCACAAGTAGGTGCAATTTCAAAACTCTGATCAACCCCTTTGCTTATCAAGAAGCACTCAGAGCTCAAATGTGTGACACTGGTGCAGATGTGCCAGTGATCGGCGGTCAAAAGGATAAGTGGAAGAGTGAATTTCCGCTGCAGAGAGGGTACAAAGACAAAGAGATCAGCGATAAGACAGAGAAGTGCACCCATATCGACTGCTGTCACTTAGGAGCATGTTAAGGAGTGTATTAAGGATTAGAGGGGATTAGTCATATCAGATCACTAGAGGGTTATCAGTGGTCGCAGCTCCACAACGAGGAGCTCCAGGCCGCTCCGTAACAAGCACCCCACCGCCCTCGTATAAGTCTTAATATTAACCCATTAAGTTGGACGATTTATGAGTTTGGAAAAACAATTAAGCCTGTGATTTTTATTAGGAGCTTGATTGAGTGCCTCCTCCCCAGTGTCTTGACACGACCAAACTTTACCCCCCTCCGGAGAGCGGGGGCCCCACTCCAAATATTACCGTGATTTAAGATGCAAAAGCAACACACATTAAAACAGCTCAGAGCTTATTCCATGCGCGCTTCCACACAAAACCAATTTAGTTTCCATTGATCGCTTTTCAAGCAATTAGATTTCCATTGATGGAAAAAAGTAGAGGCTGCTTGTATGAGACGGGGAGGGTCAGTGGTTGGAAGCTGTGATTTGCACGTTTATTCAGGCCATTCGACCACCTCCTCTAACCCCTGACAGATCCCTGGCTCCCTCCCTCCCTTCCCCTCTAGCCCCCTCCACGTCCCCGCCTTCCGGACAACAAATAATTCACCCGGCATGAAAAAACGCCTGGCATCAGATTATATATCCGTCTTTATTTCCGATATTGCCTCTTTGTTTCTGCAAACTTGGCTGATTTTCTAAATTGTGGAGTATTGACTGTTTCAGAGCCTGACCAAGCGAGTCTGATGTAACACATTGGAGGTAATGATATCCCAGCGACGGGAGAGGCAGTGGCTGGGGCAGCACTGGACGATGGCCAGGCCCTGTAACCATTAGTCTCCTCAGGAGCCAGAGTCTGTTCGGTTCCAGCACGCCAGGGCTTGCCATCGGTACAAAGCGGTAACCCAACTCAACCAGTGAAACCACCAGAACCCCTCCCATGTGCCCCTGCAACAGACAGAAATGCCATCAGGAATCACTTCCTTTCATACAGCCAAGGTCACTCCTCATCTTTCTGTAAAAATCGACAACATGCCTCACCCGTGTGTTTTCTTCCAGTCTACCGTGCACTTGTTGTGCAAAACTGAGCCGGTCTGTTTGGCCTGTTTACAAAGCATAAAATAGGAGCTATCGCCCAGTTTTGTGTTACACCTTCTTAGCCTATGCAAATTCTTTGAAATTATAAGCAAAAATAATTAATTATATTGACTAATTGGTAAGATCAGAGGAACGTATGTTGATGGATTATCACAGACTGGTATATGTCAAAGTTTAGTCAGGATGCAGTTGTGAAACCATTTCAATTGTCTTTAATCCTAATCTGCCACATAGCTGAGGAACGATCCCATATTCAAAATACGTCTCATAGGTAAAAGGGGTGAAAAGTAGATTCAAGATATAAAACAGGAACACTGCATGCCATTAATGTGAAAGTAGGGAGTAATTCCCAGCATGCTCCCAGAGGAAATCCACCTTGCTCCAAAGCCTGGGGATTTTGACAAATGCCTTTCTCAACACCAGCAAAGGAGACAAATGTTACATTTAAACAGAAATACTTAATTTCCGCTTTTGGTGACTTGCAGCAGATATCATTAATCAACAGAGGCCTACCACGCTCAGTGAGCCTGCTAAGAACCAGATGATCGCCCTCCTCCACTCAATCCATCAAGTATGATTGGAGAAAGAAAAGGTTCAAAAATTTTGAGTTGCACCCACGCAGGAAGAGTAATTACCCTTGTGCCAGTCGCTGAGGTGTTCCCGTGACACCTCGACCCTCTGTTTATCATGCGCCAGATTACTCATGGGGGTGTCAGCGCGGCGTGACAGAACCAGCACCCCCACCTATGTTCCCCTCACTCAATGCACCGGAGGAAGACAAATATGACGTACGAGCGTCCCCAACTTTTAACAAGCAAACTTAGCTCGGGACCCAGAAAACATAATGGCCTTCATGTTTTGAGGAAATCGGAAAACAAGGATGGTATCTCTGCTCCATCTTTAAAGACCAATCGGTTGATTTCTGTCAGATTTCTTGTCACATCAACCAATTGTTGTGCCTTAGGGGGTATTACTCACTGTCTACTTTATGATAATATGCATTGAAAGAGGTTTTTGTTTTTTATTTTAAAGGTGCTATGTGCAGCATTTTTGAACATTAATACATCATTGTCAAATTAATTGTGATACATTTGTTTACCTCACTTGTATACAAATGAGACCATTAGAGGAATCCAGCTCACGCCACTGAAAGTGTTTGTGGTAGTGGTTCTGAAAGTTAGTGCCGCAATACTTCCTGGTGATGTTGGCTCCTTCAGATTAAAGTTGTGTTCCTTATTTTAGATGAGAAATTAGTAGAAAGCAAATGATTAATCAGACACTGTGGGAAGGACTTTTGACTCGCGGCTTGCACTGACAGAACAGTGCCCTCTTCCTGCTCAAAGCTGTAAACCAATGTAAATGTTCAAATTTACAAACAAATTATGGCCAGTTGCTAATAAAACAAAAACATTGAGGTTAGGTGTGAATTAGTCTCGCACTGCCAGATCTTCCTCCACAGCGCTGCGGAGGAGGGTCTGGCTAGTCCACACAGCATTCCGGGATGGGAGTGCTCAGGTTCATTGGCATTTCTTTAAACCAATCACAATCGTCTTGGGCGACGCTAAGAGCCTCACAGAGCAACGGTGCCTCTGCAAAATAGCCTCGGGAAGGAACTTGTTTTGGTGGAACATGTGTACGTTCAAAGGTTGTTTTAGTTGTGCAACAGAAAACTCAGATTGGACAGATAGTCTAGCTAGCTGTCTGGATTTACCCTGCAGAGATCTGAGGAGCAGTTAACCATACTCCTAAATCTGCCGGACTTAAGAAGGCCAACACAAAGAAAAGCGGAAGGTAACGGACATCCGGCCGAAAGGAAAGACATCTGGCGGAATTCCCGGCGGCACCGGAACAATCCCGGTAGTGAAAGGTCGTGGATATAGACTCTGTGTAAATAACTGTACTAACAGCTCAGATGGTAAATAAAGTATGATGTCCAAAGAAATAATTCCAATAGTGCAACAACAGAGAAGTGTCATTCTCAGCACTCTCAAAACTGCTGTTTCTTTTACTCATCAGTTCCACTTTGCTGTTTTGTTTTTTTTACCACTCAATCCAATAAAACAGCAGTATGAATGTGATTAGAAAGAAATATTGAATGAAGGCAAGAGTGGCGATTATGACATGATGTTGCACTGATGGAATTAGCGCTGCGGAAATGTACTTTATACTGAAATTATCAAAACAATGGGTAAACATGGAGGATTTATTAAGTTAGCATGAAGAGTGTTTGTTATATTAGCATGTCAGAAAAAGGCCTGGTTCTCTGTGCTTGAGGTAAATAAAGGCAACTATTACGGGCATTACGCACCATGCTACGCACCAAATCCTACACAGTTAGGGCTCATCATGTAAGGTTTTTACAGAGTTTCACCCAAATATACACCAATGTTATGAAAGGAGAACATTGGTTAAAGCTGATGTTAACATGATTTAATGACCCCAATGCAAATTTCTTTTGTTTCCTGCTGCAGAAATACACTGTTCACTCTACGGTAAATTAAGTCTGCTTAATACCAGGATAACAATGGGGACAAAGTGCTAATGAGCTGCTGTATAATATATTATACAGCTGCTGTATAATATATTACACAGCAGTCCCTCTAAGTAGAAAACAACACATGGTTAAACTACAATTTTTACCAAAACTTGAACTTTTCTTTCAGTTCTTAAATACAAACTTTGACCCATTTTCTAATGTTTGAAATAAACACCAATACATTTCTTCTTTTTGACGAATAGAAACAGAAAATAATGAGCTCTTCACACGGTGTGAAATGCAGCATTCAGACTGGATCAGGCCACCGATTTTCCCAGTGATGGTCTATCGTGCTTCTGGTAATTACACTGATTTCTTAAAGTGGTGAAGGTGGTTATTGATGTCAAAAATACCACATGCGGCTATGTTAAATTGGAGTTCGCAAAAACAAAGAGACGACTGATGCTCTTCAAAATAGGAGCGATCTCCCGAAACATCAAAGACAAACAAACTGGAGAGTTGCATTTAAAATGTCCGAGGAGGAGGAGGAGTGAAACAAGGAAGGACGTGCAGAGGCAATAACAGTAAAGCAAACAGGCTGCTTGCCTTTGCACCACTGCTCCTTGCCTCCCTAGTGATACATGCCAGAGATAACAGCTTAATTTCAACCTCAGCACTTTTACTGCACTGTCCGAGGCATTCACTGCATCGATGTATCAATGTACCGCCATGCTAGTCACTCTCCACTGCGACAACTAACAATTTTTCCATGATGGAAGCTTTCAGAAAAGGTGCCACGGTTTAGCTCGCACACAAGGCCGCCCCTCCTCTGATGGCTTTGGTCTGTGGAGACTCTGCTGGCTGTTTGTTTCTCCGAGAACAGGTCACAGGGCAGACTTCTGATTGAATCCCCCACACTGTGACGAGTGAAGGGGCCGGAATTGTTCTTGATTTTTGCCGCAGAGGCTCTTCCCTCTGCGAAACATTTCCTCCTTCGCCTTGAAAAAGGCAGGTGCTGGAGCTACTTCAACTGTCCAAGATAAAATAAATAAATAAAAATAACATATGAAAACAGAACAAGGAGCCTGAGATTCTTTATCTGAAGAGCTCCGGCGACTGAGTCCAGTAAATCATGCCAGAGAAAGAGTACAAGGCGTCCGTTGTTTTTCACATTTAATGAGCAGGATCAGATCTACTGTACAAAGTGATATATTATGTACTTCGATCTACAAAATAATTCAAATAAGTATTATATAATTCAGACAAAATGCACCAGTTCTCCTCCTTTGATTGGCGCATAACTTAAAATCAGAAATGTTGGACTTCAAAGTGTTTCCCTTTCATTTGGGTATTAGCTCTGAAAAGTTACTGAAAAGTAACTAATACTTCTTTTTAACGGCCACACTGGTGCTATTCATTTGGAGGCCCTTGCGGTCACGAGAGAGGATTTATAAAGAGATAACACTGACATCCCTCAGTGGAGAGTTGACATGTCAGGTCCCAAAACACACGTCTCATAAACATGTGGTTCTGCTAAATTTAATTGCTAAATTGTTTATCTTGCGAGCTGTGGCTCGACAAACAGAGTGCTCGAACCAAACACTATTCTCAAAGCAATTAACGGTTAAATTTAAAACGTGTTAAGATAGATTACATCCATAGCAAGTCCTCCGTCAATTCACATTCATTCTTCATGCTCCCCAGTGTAGCAGGAGACTCTGCACCATGCTGGCTGGGGAAAGCCCCGATCTGCCGAGCGTTGACCCTGCGTGGCACTGACGGTGTGGCGAGCATGCCGGACTGTTATTAACACTGACGTAAAAGGAGCTGCATGGGGTGCTTAGGCCACCGAGGGATCTGGGCACCAGAGGAAATTCCACCTTGTTGGGGCGTCACGGTGAGAAATCGGCCACATCACACAACACCTCCATCTGTGGGGGGTCGCGAAGGGGGCAGTGTTTAAAAGGGCAAACATGAGTTGAATGGAGAATATGCTTTAAAGCACGTTTTCTCTGTCCTCCGTTACACAATAACATATTTGCTAACAAGCTGCCTGGGTTGTTGAGATGCCATTCCACAAAGCTTTATTTCAAACACAAGGAAGGCCCTTTTTGTTTTCCTTCGGAAACATAACTGGAAACGACGTGCTCTTTTCGGAGCTCCCCATGCTCGCCATCCTCTGTTATGACAGCAGATCCTCTGCTCACGCATCTTACACATGAGTAATGATCTCACAACTTAAAAATAACACCGCTATCCTACACTTTCATATAGGGGGGAGAGCCGTGGCAGCTGCATGTGTCTCCTGTTATCCTTAGGGGAAGTCAAAAATGAAATGTGCTTTTTATCATGTGTCATGAAGGCTCTTCATGCCTCCCCCCCACACACACACACACACACACACACACACACACACACACACACACACATCCACATTGAACCTCCCGTCAAAAGAATATTGGCAAATGTTGTAATTACGTGCCGAGTATCTGCGCCTTACATGGCTCGAGGCGTGGAGCAGTCCTGGGCCTGATACTTCAGCTTTATCATATTTTAGTTTTATTTGAGGACTGTGGCAGCGCCGTGCCTCCAGTCAGCCATAATTGAAATGAGGGAGGAAGATGTAGAGGCTGTGTGCCCCACTCCTTGTAATCAAGCCCTTAGTCCTGTGCGCTTTGCCATTTTTCAAATTGAAATATCCTCGCAATCTTTACAATACGCAGCAAGTCCTCTTCATGCCTTAGCCCTTGGCTAATTAGACATGAGGAAGTGTACTTTTTACATGCAGAAGAGCCATGCATTAAGAATGTTGAGGCCACATACTGGGCCCCGGATGCTGCAAGTGCACAAATCCAAATTCACGATCACATACAGTGTACATAGCAACACGCGGCGTGGTGTGAAACTAATTTCTAATTCTTTTGGTAGCAGGCGTGACATCAGTATTCAACAAGCGAGGCTATCCCTTTCCCACATTAGCTGTGTGGGTCGTATGTGAGACTTGTGTGTTGGGAGGCGGATGGAAAAAAGCCGGGGGACTGATGGAGAAGTTGATGTATGATCCCTGGTGGCTGAGCTTGTTTGAAGCGTGGAGCTGGGCAGGTGATTCGAAGGCACCGGCTCTTTAAACAGCGTAATGAGCCAGAGAGGACGCTGATTCCCCCCCCACACCCAAAATCCCTCCACCCTCCCCTTCATATCATTTCATGTTGCAATGATATAAACACATGTTGTTACTGTTGGTTCTTTTTTTAATTTCCATGCTAACTATCATTACAGACTAACAAAATGAGTCACACCGATTAAAGCTCCACTAATCAATATCTTTTTGTATAACCGATGTTTGAAATGAGTCTGTGTGAAGAGAAGAGGTCGCTCACAGGGATATAAACCCTACAGGAAATGATCACCACCTCTGCAGGTTTTTAGCTAATTGTTTTGGTACACTAGCTGCCCAGCACCAGATAAGAGAAAGAAAAAAGTGGCTGATGAAGAAATTGGAACATGCAGCTGCTAAAGTGCCAGATATATTTCTCAGGAGGTAGACATTATGTCAGGGGTATACAAGTGAAACCTAGTTAAATATATAAATAAATAAAGATATATAAAATAAATATTCTAAAATGTGAGGATTTTTCTACATTGAGTACCTTTACTTTACTTTAGTAAGTACATTTTCCTGATGATACTTACATACTTTTACTTAAGTAACATTTTCAATGCAGGACTGTACTATTTTTACAGTGTGGTATTAGTACTTAAGTAAAGGATCTGAATACTTTTTCTACCACTGCCAACAGTATATTAACATACTTGACAACTTACAGTCCAAATTCATCACAAGGTATAAGTAGCTCTTTTGTCTTAATTCTGGTGGAATCCATGTGTTCAAGGATTCAACTTCAGTATGATTATTTTGTGATTTTGCATAGTACAGTATATGCCCTGCCCTCCCCCTATATTCCAGTTGCATTGCAGGTCCTGCAGCCTTCTTGTAACACTGCCCTCTACTCAAACTCCACCGGCACCACGTCTGAAGACACTCCAACAGGTACGTACACAGAGGGGTGGCAAAGTGTTGGTGTAAAGTGTGACAAACACAAAGTTACTACAGATACTGAATGTGTTTCCATGAAAAAAAAAAAAAAAAAAAAAGTATGACCGCGATGAAACTGGCCCTCATGCACGATTTACTGCGTGTCTGTTTGCTGACATATTTCTTTGCGGTGCCGAACTAAACAAAAAAGAAACAGAAACAAAGACGAGGGGGCACACGGGAGGAGAAAGATGGGCTACAAGCTTTCTGCCCAGCGTTTCATTGCTGCTGATAATATATAAATGCATGCACACATGGATGCCGCTCGTAAATGAATAAACACATACATCAATTTCAAAATCCAACGCATTTGAATTTCAAATGCAGCTGCGCTTTTTTTCCCTTCCTTTTTTACGATATGTCTCATTTCTCTTGTGGAGATATAAAAAGGAGAGGGCTGAGAGGAAAAATTAGAGGGGTGGGAGAGAACAAATGCTGTACGGAATTTGAGATTATGTATTTGGTTTGTGTGTTTCCCTCCTGTTTAAATCAAACGCGTGGGGGCCGTGTAGCCCCGGGCTTGTTGCTGGTGACAGTTTCAGTGTTTCTAGACTTCTCTCCTCCCCCTTTTCAACGACAGTCCAGAATTGAGAAGCGGGGTGGAACGGGGTGTGGGCCTCTAGCGGAGGGTGAATTAAATAGTCACTCTCTCTTTCTCTCTCTCTCTCTCTCTCTCTCTTTTTCTCTCTTTTTTTTTTTTTTTTTTTTTTTTTTTTTTTTTTTTTTTTTCCCCTCTCTCTTGCACTCTCTCTTTTTTTCAGTGGCGTTTAAAATCAATTCATTCAGTGGACTGCTGACACAGCCCGGCCAAGAGAGCCCAGGATTTATGGCTCCCTCTAATGGGCATGCTCTGAACCAAAGCCCTGCCGTCAGCACAATCCTGCCAGCCACCCGTCCGCCCCACTCCCTCACTCCATCTAGCTTTTAAAGACGCAGGCACCCCTCCTCCTCTCTCTGCTCCTGCCTGCCCCCCAACACTCAAGGCCCTGAAAATGTAGAAATCTGGAGCATTTACCGTAACACGGCACAACAAAAAAGGGATAACGTATGATACGTCATCTTCAATTGTTAACATTGTTGGTGTTCAGTGCTTTCCTTCAGTGCTGCAACAGTGACCGATATCTGGGGGATTTCTCTGGCCTTGTACACAGGAAGCTTTTCTAACAAGTGGTGCTTCCCAGAGCAGTGACTAATAGCTCTCCATCTATTCTAATAGATATCTATTAATATCTGCACTATTTGCCATAACAGCATGTTTTTTGTTGTTGTTTCAAAGTCACATTTAATGTTCAATATTTTCTAGTGTTGTTATCACTGATATCTAGGCAAAGCCTCTTTTCTTTCTTTTGCTTCCCAGAACAGTATATCTAATATCTCTCTCTGATTATTAACCATAACAATAATTCCAGGAGAAAGAGGAACTGTATGACTCTATCAACTTCAAGTTTAAACTCAAATCAAATGCATTTTTTAGTGTTGTGGGGAGACATGTGGCTCTAAATGTTTTCTTATGATTATTAAAAATCCAGGCTAACAAGTATACAATATAATATCTCTATCCATTACCTTGTCTGACTAGGGGATACTCCTAAGGTCTTTGGAGTGTATTTATATATATTTTTTTTTTTATATATATATATATATATATTCATATATTCATAACCAAGTCTAGTGTCACAGGATCTGTAACAATTTATGGCTACAAGAAAAAATAAAAAAAACCCTGATTGAAAAGACTCGCCTATGAACCCAGCCAGTCTAAAAGGTACATAAAAAGGATCATGGTCTGAATTGCGATGACAACATGAAGTCACTCCTCCGCGACACTTTGAGCGAGTTAGTGAGTCTCTCATTCTGAGTGAGTGTGTTTCTGGGTTGTATTTATGTCGGTGACACCGTGTGTGTGTGTGTGTGTGTGTGTACACTCAGGAAAATACGCTACGCTGGTGTTGACCCTCTTATAGCTTCAGGCAACCCGGCAATTTGCAGACAAATACAGACCTTTACTTCAGCCCCAGAGCCTCTAACGTACATCCTTATCCATATTCCGGCTCTGGTCGACAGCTTGTCATGGCGTTATGGGCCCTGAATTAGCCTCCCATTACAGCAAGGCTCCAGCTCCCCCTAAAGTTAACCATAACTGACCATTTGCCGTGGCTTCATTATAAAGCCATGCATGTAAAATCAAGTCACGGTCCCCGGCCGTCACATCCAATTTCAAAATACAATTTCCCACCCCCCCAGTATCTCCATCTTTCTCTCTTACTTAAGTTCAACCTTCTCCTTGTTTCATAAAATATGATCTGATTAAAACAGATTACACACCTTGTTAGCAGAGCGTTTCATATTTGATACAGTGGGGCTTTAAGACGGGCAACCCTCCTTTATGATTCAAAGCGATTGTGGCCTTGTTCTCCGGCCTATTTGTTTAATAAGCTCTGCTACATCAGTGTTCCTTTTAAGTTAACGCACTCCCCCTGCAGCAAAGGCAAAGATCAATACCCATACCTGTAGAAAAAATAAATAAATAAAAAAATAACAGGAATCACGGCCAAGGATTTTCTCCTTCTAAGGAATAGGAGGCGAGATAATCAGTAACAATCCTACTGTACGAGGGGAAATCCAAAACAGGAAGCAGCTTTTATGTGCTAACCTGTAGAGAGAGCTACAGGTCAGCCGTGAAATATTCAGCACAGATTAGTCCACCGCAGCTTTAAACTAACGCTTTCCCAATGTCTCGATCATGAGAGACTGCGCTATGCAAATAGGATATTATAAACAGAAAAGAAGAAAGGCAGGAGTCTTTGAGGGTAAATTAATTCATTATAATCCTCACCTCATCTGCTGACTGAAGGAATACTTCTTGTGTAATCGCTGATGGGGGGGGCGGGGGGGGAGACCTTCTACTGTACTCAGGGAGCTCAGATGTGGGAATAATACTGGGTCATATCGCCCTTAAAATGAAAATCATAGTCGCCCATTTACCGTGAACAAAGTCCATGTAAGAGGGTAAAATGTAATACTGTGCTTGAGGAATGTAATTATCATTTAGCGAGTCCGTGAGCTGTGTTTGACAGGGCCTGAACTGCGTGAAAAACTCATTTTCATTTTTCTTATTATATCACGATTATACAAACATTCTTAACCAGTGGCCACAGCGGCAGCAAATTATTGCAAATTAGCCCCATATTGCCAGTTTCTTTTTTGTAGTGGAAGCAAATGAACAAGCACTAGAACTCCAGTGTTTGTTCCATAAATCAGCCGAATGCCGCACCTGTTGAGAATGTAAATAGCTGCGGCTATTTGATTAAACTCTTAAATCAAAACATTTGAACAGCTCTTTCTCTTTCTCTCTCTCTCTCTCTCTCTTTTTGGGTTGTTTATCCTCTGGTTTTCTTTCTCAGCGTTGAGTTTCGGCCTCTCCTCATACACCCACTGCAAGTGCAGTTTCTATGGGTGGTGACGGGGGAGACATAACACCCACCAGCTATACGTGGGGGCACGGGAGGTCCATCATTACCAAGCCACAGTGGTGATCACGGCAATAATATAGAACTATAACAGAGCAATTAGACTAATGGAAAACGTCCCTATTTCTCCCGGTGTGCTGCAGCTAGATGCGCTGCGTGCCCCGCGGGCACCCCCCCCTGGAGATGAGGCTGGAGATGTGAAGTGGAGAGGAGGTAATGGCGGAGGCCCATTGATCCTCGCTGCCACCTGCTATATGGCCCCGCAGAGGCTGGGCGGGGAGGCAGAGGACTCCATCTGGGGAGAGATCACGCGGGCTTCCTGGGCTCTCAGGCATATGGATAAGAGTCCTTCTCTAGTCTTCCGCTTCTTAACCAGCACACATTAGCACAATATGGCCGAATAGGGGAGAGCAAGACGTGCATGCATACAGGCTTTATAACAGTCAGGGCGCATCCACAGCGAGAGGGTGTTTCCTCAAACTGGGGGCCACTTGGCTACTCGTGTAGAACAGAAGCGCTCATATAGCACAAGAGCGTAGGTTTTGTTTCAACATTGTGGGGGATTTTGCCGGAAGATGGTCTAGTACCGAACCGTTGCTTACTATTAAACTTTATATTTTTTTTTGCAAGTTAGACAGCAACAGTATCTTCTTTTCTTTTTTTAAAGATTATTTTTTGGGCTTGGTGATAATGGGGAGAGAGAAAGAGAGGGGTAAGACATCCAGAAAAAGGTCAGATTCGAACCCTGGACTTCTGCATCGAGGCATAAACCTCTCAGCATATGTGCGCCTGCTCTACCACTGATCCAACCCGGCCACACAGAAACCGTATTTTAACATTGTGTGGGACACATTATAACCAGTGGGGTCGCCACCCAAATAAGATTTATTATTTTTTTCAATTTATGGTGCAAAGGTCTTTATTTACGTAAAGGAAATGATTATTCACCTGTATTGTTCAAAACTTTCTGCATATTCAAGACATCACACATTTTTCGGGATGTTTTTTTAGGAATCACGTACATGTACATCTCAACAACAAAGCCAGAATTCTTGTCTTGCATACATGTATTAAGCCTCCTGAACGGTTATTTTCTCCTCTCTTGGGGAGTGGGTTGTCTTTATTATTTTTATAAATGTATAAATGTACCTCTTCTAAAATATTGGGGGGGGGACATATCCCCCGCGTCCTCCCCCGGAAATCTACAACTATGCATATAGTCATACTGAAAATGTGAGTCTCACTTCCAACTGAACCGTATGAGGGAGTGGAGATGAAACTCTAAACATCGACAGAAAGCAGTGGCAAAACCAGTATGTCCTTTCAAGGAAAACAACAGCATCAGTTGTTGATATGCTCAAAAATAACCTATAATTACGTTCAACTGACAAAGACCCATAGCAGCCGTGTGAATTATGACCTATGGCTGTCAGGAGCAAAGGCTGAAGAAGCGTGACGTTGGACTGGTGGATGGATGGGCCGTCAAAGGACTTTTAAGAGGAACCAGGCTGAAAAGCAGCTTTCCACTGGCCTGCATGGCTGATGGTTTCCAAGTGTGTTGCACCCGACATCTGCTGAGTGTGTGCTCTGTTGCACCTGAAACCACACCCCACAGTGACATCAGCGAAGTACGCCTCTACATCATGGCAGCGTGGTGAGAAGTTCAACCACTGGATGTCAGCAAAGACAAGAGTTAAGCGTGATTTATGCTTCTGCGTTAAATCTACGCCGTGGCTACGTACGTAGGTACGTGGAGACACGGACCATACGCTGTAGCCTGACGTGCATCTCTCAACTACACGTCGCAGCGATGCAAGTCACTTGGCCGTGGCTTGGTAGCGTTGCATTTCCTGGTTCTCCTTCTCCATCAACAACATGAAATCAAGGAGAGGGTTAACTTTCCCTGCTGCAGATTTCCCACCGTGGTCAGAAAGCACAGGGGAGACACTATGCCTCTAGAGTCGGTACTAGCTCTGAAGATAATCACCGTCACTCTCTCACTCGCTCTATCACCTTTTCTTAACTTTAAGTAGTTTCTTTAACCCAAACTTTGACCTTACCCTAATTAAGTTATTTGTATCTTTAACTTAGCCAACACCTTTCGGACACCTGTCACTGGTTTTCAAACAGGAAAATCACGTTGGCTTCTCTGGGATTGGTTATCATAGACGATGCACCAAAATAGGTTTTTGAGTAAAATTAAGAAGAAAATACTGTAGGCCATGCATTTACAAATGCTTCATATGATCTGCACCTAGTTTTAATAGTTAATGAGGTTTGGGAGTTTCAAGAAACAGGCAAAAACAGTCTCAAAAATCTAACTTTCTAATTCTCCACTATTTTCTGGAATCTCGCGGCAAATTGAACATTTGGATTCCGAGCTTGCGTTCGGGCAGTGTGAACCTAAACAACTCAAATAAACGTTCCCACCATGGCTCAGTCCAGAGAAAACAAACCTAAAGTAGGAGTGGTTGTAACTTAAGCTACGGACAGACGGGACCTACGGTGCACAACACACGGACATGAGGGGCTAAAAGGGATTGTTGAGCGGCTCACCTGCCCAGCTGGGGGTCTCCATGTACAGGTAAAGCCGGTCGGGCTGGAGCTCGGTCACTCGACTCGCTGCTGCTGCTACAGGTACTGACGAACCTGCAGAAAGAGAAAGAAATAAAGCTCCTGGTGAAAAAAGGGCCTGCAGTAGAAAGAGGTGTGTGTGTGTGTGTGTGCAGCTGATAAAATAACAACTGATCATTTGAACTGGTGGCAGAAAACACAATACATTTCTTCGAGAGCAACTTTTTAATTCCACTGCATTTTAGAGGGAATTAGATGAAAAGAGTGTACTTTTGTCTGACAATAATAGTTATTTACTGAAGTGTTTCATCCAAAACATATGATCATTTAAAGGAATATTGCAGATTTATTAAACTACTCAACTGGATAAAGTAGATCCGTAGATCAGTAGGTCAACTCTTACCAGCAACAACATTAAAATACTGCTTATTCATTAATACAATTGCACCATTCAACCCCATCAAATAACATTTCATGTATAGAATAATGTAACACCGTGACGTGGAAATCACACATAATGCACTTTTACTTTCACTACTACTGCTGATAATACTGTGAATGCCAGAATATTACATTATATTTTGGAATTTCAACTTTTATTTAATGCACAGTTCACCGCTTTTGTTTTTGGCCTTCATTCATAGAGTTAGATTATTAATGTCTCATATCTGGTGTTTAAGTATGTAGCTGAGGTCAAGATGTGGTTAGCCTATATAGTTTGTGAGTTTTTGTTTTGGTCGACGTTCAGGCACAATGGTACCAAACCTGACGACCTCACTGCGATAAATCCCGGCTGTTCTTCGCTAAGACACGTATAGTGAAATATTATTTTAAGTCATGGATCTAAATACTTCTTCACACTACTACACTACTTAATTTCTCAACAACAACAACAAATAGCATCTCTCTGAATTTAGCGATGTAAAAAGTAATGATGGCAGGGCGTCTTGTAATTATGTTTGGTACATCAGCTTTTATTTCACTGTCAACAGATTTAGACAGGTGTTACTGCATTTAAGTAACAACATTATCTGCCGGTGATTTTATTTTTTTGGTCAGGGTGACTAATTGAGTGCATGATTGTGTCTGAATATGCATTTGCATCAAAGTCTAACGACATTTTAATCTCGTGAGCGAACATTACAGCCCATGTGCACGTCTGTTACGCAGCCCATACATACATACATACATATATATATACATACAGCAGCATGTTTCTGCCTCAGTGTGGGACTGCTCTCATACAGCCGCTGGTTTTTCTGCTGACTTGTCTATCTATGCAGGTCTCAGGTTGGCTGCTGCCCAGAAGCCCAGCCGGTGAACCGCAGAGAAAGCGCATTGATTTCATCCCTTTTCTCCCAGTACCCGCCTTCTTACCCCGCCCTGCACCTGATTAAGCATTTGCAGGGAGCCATGCCAACACAATTTGTCATTTATCAAAAGTAATTAAAAGCAATTTCTTTTCTCTTGTTGATTGGGAATTGACTAATTGTTGAGTCTGTGAAAACGGGGGGAATAAATAAAACAGGGTAGGATGAATTTTACATAAACTCAGAGGAAAACATAAATGCTGTAAAATGAGGCCCAGACATCTGGCTCTGTGATTTCTCTCTACTTGATTATGACTCCAAAACCGAAACAGTTGTTTAGCGCATTCTGCTATACAACCCATAGGCAGTAAATAATATATTAGAAACAGCGTATTGACTAGCCGACTTAAAAGGCTGTTTTCACTTCATGTTGTGTGAACACAAGAGTGGGAGGAAAAATACAAACACTGGTTGGTTACTTGTTAACAGAAAAAAAATGAAAAATGCTGCTCCCACTTGTGCCAAAGGAGATATTTGAGCCGGTAAATAGCAATGTTTTTAGTGTGAGAGGAAAAACAACAAGATAGGAGGTACAGAGAAGAGAGGGAGAGGAGCAGAAGCCAGCCTCCTGCAGAGGTTACAGTACGTCTAGCCAATGAAACCAGGCAATACCGTTTCAACATTATCGGTAACAACCTCTGAATGCACCATTACCTTCTATAAGGGCAGAATGAAATGTCAGAATTGATTCGAGAGGGAATGGTTGAGATACAAGTGGGCAGCTAAGGTGGCCATTTTGTTTCCGTGGCTCTTTATTCGGTGTCCCTGGATCATTAGCAGACAGCAAAAAAAAAAAAAAAGAGCTGGAAGAACATAAAGGAGGTGCGGGCGGCCATCACACGTGCCTCCGGTGACAGCATGAGAAATGAAAACAGAAAAAGAACACACACACACACACACACACACACACACACATACACACACACACACACACAAGCCAGAAATCAAAGGGAAAAAAAGAGGCACGCGGGAAACGCCAGAGGAGTCCTTTAAATTTCCCACCACTTTGTAAATAACTTTAGCTGCACAAATACCTGGCTATGCTCTGAGCGGATAAAAAACCTTTTCTAGCCAACAATTTATTCTCTGCCAACAAATGGAGCCATTGCTTCAATGAGACGATTTGAATATCCCTTTGAAGGCTGCAGATGGACAAGCAATACTATCATTGCCTGGGAACACAGAAATAATTGGGCAACAGTGGGAGAAGCCTACATTCACGTCTCTGCTGAGACAGAGCCCTGCTCGGAATATCTAACTGAGCGTCTCACTCTCCTGCCTTTTGTTTACATTCCCATTCATCATAAAAAAAACTAAATTACTTATGTTACCTAACATGTATGGTTATTAATGTTCTAATTATGCTTCTCCCCTCTAATCCTTCGCCTTGCAATTTGGGTGATATATGTCTGAACAACACAGCGAGTCCCATGGAAGTGAAAGCTGAATTAGGAATCTATGTGCAATAACACACCTTCTCCTGGGAGCCATCTGACGGAGAGAGAAAGCTTGTCATAGTTTGTCTATACATGGGGATTTATTCCAGCTCAGTGAGCATGTGTTATCATATACTGTCTTTGTTCGACATGCATTTCGAAGCAGAAAGTTGACTAATCAGCTCTCACTAGCAACAGAACAGATGTAGCTGAGGGAAGCTGACAACAACCAAGAAAAGAAAAGAAAAAAAACAGCCGAAAAAGAAGGCAAACTACCTCTGGCCAGCTCTTCTTATTCTTCTTGTGAAAGGCTATAGGTATGACAGCTTTAGAGGTATGAAATAATGTCGGTGAGAGCCTTGAGGAGCCCCTGCAGAGAGGCTGAGAGGGTCCTGTACTGCCTCAAGCAATGAGTGTTCTTCAAGGCTTTTCCTCAGAGCACTTTTACAAGAGCACAAATTAGGTGTAAGGAATGCCTGTGTTGGCGGGTGCGCCCAGCCAGCACACGGAGAAAAAGGGAAAAAATTTAATAAAAAAAAGGGGGCAGAAACTTGGGAGACAGTGAAGAAACGGAGGGCGTCGTAAAGTGCGGAAAATAAGCTCTCACTTTCAAACGTTTACGGCGGCTCAAATATCTGATGATACCTCTCATAGCTTTTAATCTTTAATGTGAAAAATTAATCATCCCATTCATTATTTTAATAGCTGTCATTTTTCTCTCCCCAAAGTGATGATTTATAACCATTAAGCCCTGCGTAGGCTTGTGTGAGAGGGATTTATCGTAATGTTTGCACCAGGTAGCCTCCAACCATATTTCATTACTCTGACAAGCCATTAAAATGCCCTGATGATTAAACAACAGCTCTGAGGTCAGTGTGTATGGCTGGTTCTTTACCCAAGCAGGAGCGAGCGGCGCAGCCATGCAGGCGGGGACCCGTAGCCTAACAAAGCCCTTTTCCCCCCGGTTCCCTCCAGACTGGAGATCTCTATCGGTTGTGCTGTGCAAGGGCGACAGGGGCGGATGAGAATAATGTACATGCACAGAAGCTACAATGAAAGAGAGTTAATAATGGGGGCTATTATGCCTTGTTCCCCCTTGGAGGGTTGACACTGTGATAACTGTGCACTTAAGGGAAAAAAAACTGTACCCTAAGATACTCTCATATCCATCCATCTGTTGTGTTTACTATGTTCCAGGAGATATTTTGTGATCATGTAATGCTATTTACCCCTCTGGTGTACCCACTTGTCTCTTCTACTTTTATTTCAGTTATTGACGTCCTACTGATCCTAAAATGCAGGGGCGTGTTGAGCACATGTGGGGTTAGAGGGGCAGCGCCATCACAGGCTGCCCCCAAAGACCCACCTCTACTTTTTTGGCTATTCAAACAATGGGCAGAAACCTGTTGCTGAAAAGAGTAATGCCTGTTTATATGTTGTGTATTTCTTTTTTTCAATAAGAAGATTTACAATACTAGAAAGGTTAAAATCGATCTGTCAATAATTGCAGGGGCACTAATTACTCGTAACACAACAGCTATGTTTCAACTCAATACTGCATACCAATTGTAAGGCTTTATGTAGCAACACAATTCACAACATTAAAAGATGCCAATATTTGGCCGGGTTGGCTCAGTGGGTAGAGCAGGCGCACATATACTGAGAGGTTTATGCCTCGACGCAGAGGTACAGGGTTCGAATTCAACCTGTGACGATTTCCTGGATGTCTTCCCCCTCTCTCTCCCCATCTTCACCTAGCTGTCCTGTCAATTAAAGGCGGAAAAGGCCCCCCCTAAAAAATATTCAGACCTCAGACTAGCTGGTCAACACTGATGGATATTTAGAATGGAATGGAATTTCTAAGTCTGATATGTTTATGGCTTAAAGAAGACTAGAATTATATAATGCTTTCTTTAGGATCATTCATACTTGTGGTGTGTGTTTCTATTAGAATATACTTTTCCAAAAACTATTTTTCCTCATACTATAGGATCTACTTTAAGAACTGGTGGGGAAAAAAGGTTTTAGTGAGGCAGGTGATTTTTTTAAATTCATGATCAGTGTGCTACTGTTAAAGGGAAACTTCACCAATTTAGCATTAAGCTTTGTATCAGTAGAAACCCGGTAGTATTTTTGAATGACCGTGCTTCCCTCCCTCATGTCCCCCTGAGAGGGGAGATCTCTGTATTGTGGGTCTGGAAAAAAGCCTCAGATGACGCAAAATGACGATTTTTGCGTCATCTGACTTCGGCGGAGGCAACCATCCTCCGCTGCGCGTCGGACGGTTCACGCCTCGCCGTCGTCCATTAATACCTGACAATGGACACCTCGTCGGGCATTAACCCTTACATAACAGACCGCTGCTAAGGATAACACACCGTTGCCATGCATAGCAGAGCTATGAGCCACTTGAGCCACGGTGAAACGTTTTTTCGTGTATATGGTTGAAATGACAATAAAACACACTTGTTGAGTTGATCGTCTCACTGTCTGTCTGTAAAGGGTAGGCGTGGCTTGGGAGTAGACGCTGAAGCAGTAAAGCAAGTGCATTCTGGGATTTGGTGTCTTTCATCCACATGAGCCAAAAACACATTTTCTGGCTTTTCTCGACCTAGAAGCAACCAATTTCTAAAAACGTTTCACATTTCTACTACATAAGTGACCCAATTTAAATATATATTCATCTTTCCAATGGTGAAATATTCCTTTAAGTGTTCGCTGTTGTAATATTCATTTCAGCCCCAAGAGGCTAAAGTGCACCACTACCCCATGTTCTAAACAAGACTAAAAGCATTCTTCCGGGTGAGTTTTAATTTCTCCATGCACATTTAACACAGGGCACATATATTGTGTGTTAGCAAGTTATGTAGCATTAGCGTTATGTCTTTCTCTTGGCTAGAAATGTGGCCTACCTTGTGTTTACAGTAGAACAGTTAAGTAATGAATGCTTTTGGTCCTACTTAGAACATAGCGAAAGCGGTGCACTTCAGCCTCTAGTGGCCGAAATAAGTATCACAACAACAACAACAACAACAACAACAACAACAACAACAACAACAACAAAAACAAAAACAACCACCACACAAAAAATGATCCTGGCAAAGAAAAAAAAATAGCCACCTGGCAAAACTCTTTCCCCCCATCTGCTTCACAGATGAAAAGAAAATGAAGGAACTTTTTTTCCACCTGTACTTAAGCCATATACACATGAGATTTAGATCAGACTAAGAAAATGAATCGGCAGTTTTTTTTCTTCTTTTTTTCTCACATGCCTCAGGGCTTACATAAATTTAGCAATATCTCAGAAAACAAAATAATATATAGTTTATAGTTATAGTTGTCTTCACTTTGTGGAAAGTTTGATTGACATCTGTCTGTGCACAAGTTGCTGTTCATAAAAACAGGGAAGTGCATTGATTTATTTTCTGTACTAAAGGGGAAAAAAGAAGACTTATTATACACTACATACTGTACGCTACAAGTGTGTAGTATTGCACTTGGACACAGCTACTATGTTTTACTGCTGCAATGCATTCTGGTCTGCCTTTTCCACCCCAAAGATCTTCCTGTATTGTGTGTCAGTGTGAAAAAAGCCCTTAGCATTTCATTCTGAGGGACTGAAACCAAAACCTGCCATTTCACTTTGATGTTTCGGACGGTTGGAGTGAAAAAAATTGTATTTCATCAAACCCATTCTTTTGTGCAGAAAGGTGCCATTACTGCATTTGGCCAGTTATCTAACGGAATAAGGATGATATGGCCAGAAACACAAGGCACATTGTCAAACACTGTTTTAAATGTTGGATTTTTTATGAAGGGGACTGGTTGGAATTTTGTGCGGTAAAACAGACAGATGTGTGATAAATAGCAGGAGAAACAGCAGCCTGCGACACAAAATGGATTCCCAGTCGATCCCAGCGAAGGAAGCTGATTGAACAGCAGGCCGGGGAGCTGGAGGGAAGGCTTTAACTCCCCAGCATGTATGTTCATGTCTAATGTCCTGAGTCCAATGGGCTGGATTGATCACCGATGCCACATCTGACAGTGACTGACAGTGCCTGTAATTGCTATGTTTGCTTTGGGAGAAGAGCAAACTACCATGGTGGGACCATGGGGGTGAAACATGCAGGCCTTTCTCAATCACCTACAAGTACAGCTAGAGATATCACATTATAGTACACAATGCCTGAAGGTTCACGCGTGGCTTGATTAATGGACGTGATCAGTGCCATTTGGTATCATGAGGGAAAAAAAACAACACCTGCTGTGATTCCTAATTGTAGTCAACTGATATTCAGCATTCAATCCAACATTGTATTTCATCACTCAATAATGTTCAAGTTCATTTCCTGTCTCATTAAAAGGATGTTCCCATACACAATTATTTTTCGAGGAACACATATTTTCCGCCGAATTATGTTTGTTTTGGACGTGTCACATGTGCCGGTCGCTGAATATACGTTTCTTTCGAAACGTAAGGGAGACTGCAGTTTCGTTGAATGGGAAAGTATGTTTTTTTAGGAGACAGGGTTGCCCAAAAGGACTTTAAAAATAAAATGAAACAAAAGAAAGAGAGGGACAGAAAAACAAACAAAAGACATTTGGTTAACTTAAATCTAAGAGAGGAAAAGTGCATCAGATGCGTTATGATGTACGATTACAGATGCATTGACATCTATGACGTGTAGCTTGTGGAGGCAGCTAATACTAACTGCATGCTAATTCTACGATTTCACATTTTGCTGGGCATAACAATAATAAACTGAGTAGTTAGTTTTCACAATCCTTGTTTTGAAGTAATGAGTAACAACAGCTGTCAGATGAATAAAGTGGAGTAAAAAAGTACAATATTTTTTCTCTGATAGTGTAGTAGACATATTAATTGAAATGGAAATAATTGCATACAGTAAAGTACAAGTACCACAAATTTGTACTTAAGTAGAGTACAAAAATAAATGCACAGATTTACTTTCCATCACTGCCCGTGACGATGGGTTAAAGCATATTAAACAGCAGAGAGATATATTGGCGGAGAGATGGGATTTCAGCCTGTGCCAGATTCTAAAAACTCTGTGTTGTTAACATTTACAGCTCCTGCTCCTGAGGGAGAGAAGTGATCATCAGTGAAATCACCCTCATAGATTTGAAAGTCTCAACTGAAAATTGGGACATATACTGTAGCCCATGATTTCTGCAATTTTATTTCTTCTCACCACTGATGATTGGATCTACTGTGGATGAATGCTGGAAACATCCAGTTCGTTGGCGCTTTTGCTACAGCGATCCAACAGTTGTCACTGCGACGGCACCAAAGCTGCAGAGGGAAATTAGCATTCTGATGCGTCTAACGTCTCGTGTTTGTTGTGTCCCCGATGAGAAGCACGAAAAAAAAAAAAAATAAATAAATAATATATATATATATATATATATATATATATATATATATATATATAGTGCTAATTTGTAATAGATTTTAAAATTCCCAGTAATAAAAAGTTAATTACCAAAGCAAATACAGCAGTAATAAATGGCAGATAATGCCATTTTCTGCAGATGACTGTCGTTTCCGCCAACCAGAAAAATGATATTTAGTATCCAGCTGTACTTCTGGATGCAAGAGGACGAGGAGGAGGAGGAGGAGGAGGAGGAGGAGGAGGGGAAAAGGTACTTGTAATTCTGAATATTTTTTTTCTGCAACTTAGCAAGTTTTTCATCTATCAGCAAGGCACATTAAATCCCAGCTGGTCAGATGCTAGACTCCTGATGCTCGGCTTTACACATGAAACAAACTACTGCTGAAATGAAAGGTCTCAGCGCTGTGGAAATCCGACTCCTACAAGGGTCTATTAAAAATACATGTTGGAATGAATCTTGGTGGTGGATGACAAGTTTTACCATATTCTTCTTAAACTTTTAATGTACTCGGCCGCGACTTCAAAGTGGAAATTAAATATTAAGGCTATTATCTAAGCTGTTCCCAATATTATCTAAGCTTAGGTTATTTATATAGTACAGTAATAATTATGTTATATAAGCCAGTTTTCATTTTTGAGCCAACATAATGATCAAGAGGTGGCTGCATGGTTTGTAGTTTTGCAACCTAAAATGAGTAACCTAATTTATATATTTGCTGAAGTAAACCCAACAAGAGCATGTTGATTTATTATAGCAGTCCTAGGTGGATATTGTAAATGTAAATATACAGTATTTATAAGTTATGACTGCGGGGAAATAGATCATTTTTAATACAGTGGATATGAGGAGCAGTACAACGTTTGGCAGAGGCCAGTGCACACTCAAACATAATTGTGTGCATCTGTACAAAAGCAACACCAAACAAACAAACAGTGAATTATTATCTGCTCTGATTGAGAGGAATCGCAGTCAATCTGGTGCTACCTAACCCAGATCACCACTGTTTACCCACCGGCGAGACGGTAAATACTCTGGCTGACATTTGACGGAGGTTAGTGTGCTCAGAGAGCAAAGTGGAAGTGCAGGCTCAGATGAATTTGTCTGACAAATGCTCCTGGAGTATGTGTTGTCGACTGTGCTTCGGCGAGGCCCTGGACTGGGAATTGAGTCTGACTGAAGCCAAGCAAAGCATGCCAGATCACTAATTGCGCAATTTAAAACCAAAGTCCCTGGCAACTTGTCATTTGAAATGGAGAGAAGAGCCATTGCTTAATCAGTGAGCTCAACATAGATCTGCGAGGCTCTCCACCGAGGAACCCCAGACGTACATGGTTGAAGCGCAGTCAGTCAACAGCCAAAGCAGAGACAAAGTGATTGGCTGGCTGCTGCCGCAGCTGCTAATGAACCGTTTTATTGTCCGACGCGTGCATGGGATTGGATAATTGAAACGCTTTGCATCAAATGTGTGTGCGCTGACGGTGATTTTATTTCCATTTAATCGCTCAAGTATGAGCAGGCGACTGTTGCTCACAGTTGGTGGTGATGAAGTTCACAGCAGACATTTGATGTCTCTTAGAGGCATCAGACAACTGTCTGGTCTTATGCAATATCAACTGTGATTCTATTTTTTACATTCATTTGCAGTGATGGAATGTAACCAAGTACATTTACTTAAGCACTGTATTTAAGTACATATGTTGAGGTACTTGTACTTTACTCAAGTCTTTTTATTTCATGCCACTTTCTACTTCTACTCCGCTACATTTCAGAGAGAAATATTGTACTTTTTACTCCACTACATTAATCTGACAGCTTTAGTTACTAGTTACTTTACAAATGAAGATTTTTGCACACAAAACACATGTTTTATTATAAATTAAACTACCCAACAATACACCGGCCTACACGTCCAGCTGAAATGATTAGACCATTAAACACTTAGTTGATTGACAGAACTGTTTTGATCGTTTCCAGTTTCTAAAATGTGAGGATTTTTCTGTATTACTTGTACTTTTAATACTTTAAGTACATTTTCCGGATGATACTTACATACTTTTACTTAAAGTGACTATATACAAAAATATTTATAATTTAATGATTAAATAAGGTAGTGTCTCCAAACTTACCTAAATTATAACTCGTCTCCTGCTAGTTGTACTACAGCACTTTTAAAAAATAAATTAATAAATATTTTTGTTGGATCTCTTTTCGGTGTTGTAATTTGTAGATGTCCCTATAAGCACTCGTCTTACTGCCAGCAGCAGCAGGGAGCAGAAGCCAGCAGGCAAGTTTAAATAAACTCCTGGTGTACTTACAAACTTTCCAATCCATCGTTTTATGAGTACATAACCTATTTGTACAAGTGTAGAAGTTTGGTATCATTTCAGGTATTATTAGTGGGGTAATGTACAAGATACACTCTGGGATCCATTAGCGCCTGCACTAAGCTATTCAGCTGATAACGCTAACTCTCCCAATGTTCGACCCAGGTGAAAAAAGCTTCTGGGGGGGTGTTTGGCTCGAGGTCGTGGTGCAAAGGACCCTAGGGTGAAATTACTCCGAACTATCACTTTAAGTAACATTTTCAATGCAGGACTTTTACTAGTAGAAGTCTGTAGAAGACTTTTACTTTTTCACTTGAGTATTTTTACAGTGTGGTATTAGTACTTTTACTTAAGTAAAGGATCTGAATACTTCTTCTATCACTGTTCATTTGGCACTTGATACTTTTGTAGGAAGTACATTGTATAAAACTTGTTTTTCTCTGACAGTTTATATCCACATGGGGCGCAATCGGAGGTTCAGTGTCCTGCTCAGGGACACTTCAACATTTGAAACGAAGGAGCCAGGCTTCGAACCACCAGCTTTATCATTAATGACTAACACTCTTGAGCTACGGTGGCCCTGACACAACTTAAACACCAAGTCAGTGATGCACAATTTTCTATTAAATCATTTAATAAAATCAAGGTTCTGATGGAGTGAATTCTTTTCAATCTACAGTACGAAAACTGACTTCTGCAAATTCAAATTCCATGAATTCCCCAAATCGTTCTGGATCTCAGTTTTCCGAATTCCCTTGTTAATAGATGATAATGTTGTTTTTATTAACTATTTACAAAATGTTAAATTACAGTACAGATAGAGCTGAAAAAGAAAAAAAAAAAACATTTACGCAATGAATGTTTAAAGCTGTAAGATCCAGTGACCTATTTAAAAAAACTAAAGAGAAAGATAATTCATATTCCTCTTAACTGGATCTCTTTATTACATGATATTCCAGAAATCAGCGAGACATTTTTCATTTAAACATGCAAAACTAAATATCTTAATCCTCTCACTAACAGGCTGATGAGCTACAATAAGAAAGGCACCCTTCATATTCATAATAAATAATGAAATATATATTTTGCTGCTAGTACGGTGTAACTCTACGGGGCATTAAATTCTCTATTTCCTGTTATAGCTATGTTACAGGTTCAGGCAATTCTCCACTGGCTAGTGGGATGAGCTATAAACATTATTACTATTGAGGCCGAGTGGTATTTTGGTGAGAACATTAGCATAGAGGCATCTTACTCATCGCCCCAGCTACATCAAACTGAAGTGGAGTTTTTTTTGTTGTTGTTACTTTTTGGCTCGGGCCTAACGAGAGAATACACACACACCATCAGGGAGACAGACAGAATAAAGGGTGGGCCTGACACACACACACACACAGACACACACAGCTGCACAAAGTAAAAATAAATAAAATAAAAAACACTGCCCTGGAGTCAATTCCACACTCAAGCAACATCCGTCTCTGATCTGGGAGCGTTTCTGCAGCAGCCGCACAACAAGAGTGATGCTGCACTGAGGGCCATGAATTAAAAAGTCAATATGTAAAACCATAGAGGGATGCCATTTTGAAAAAGCGTTCCATCAATGGAAATCATATTAACATGATAAAGGGCAGATTGGGAGGCGAGGGCATTGATTCAGATGCTGCTCTGTGGCCCGCCATGTGCACCTCAAACATGTTAATGAATTGCGCTGCAAAAACAGAGGTGGGGCAGGCTGACGGGGGTCATGTAAGGGGAGGGGGGTTAGTTGGCTTTAAAGGCTCTGACACACCAACCCAACAGCAGAAAAGGCAGTCGGACTGATCAGTCCGCTCCCCGAGGTCCAAAAAGTGCCTCGGAACACACCGAAGCGATGCAGACTTGAGCGTACGTTCTGCCCGTGCGAGAGACGTAACACATCTCCATGACAGCAGGCGGCGCTAATCTGTATTGTCGCCCAAAAAAAGAAAACATGGAAATGATGGAACATCTCTCTAGACCTAGACAGTAAACACAGAGCACGCTGTCGTCAGTCATTGTTTTCATCAGAGAGTGTTGATAGTAGTCAAGAAGGATCGTTGTTGTCATTACTCGCTGAACAGAAGAAAATACGTTGGCTAGTAATAAGAAGATACTGGCGTGGTCAGCTCTGGTTTTCTCTTGCACTGATTCGCTAGTCAAGGGCTAGCACTCCACCAATCAGATTGGTCATCGAGTCCGACTCAACAAGTCAAATTGGCCAAAATTAACGCCTCCGGCTCCTCCGGCTGGCTGCGGCACAGAACACACCGAACAGACTCGAGTCACCGACCTCGCCAGACTGTCCGCCGGCTGATAATCGGGTTGGTGTGTCAGCGCCTTAAGGCAACAGGAGGAGGCTGGGGAGGAGGTTGGTGGCAACCTGGTGAGCTGCCCCTCTGGGTGTCACATCGGTCGGTGTCTCACCATCACTCCTGGATTGTTTTCTGTGTTTCGGGGAGGGTTGGATAGGTGGCTGACTTGCAGAGATTTTTTTTTTTTTTTGGCAAGTTGAGAGTGGATCCAATTAGAACGAAGCCTGGGAGAGAAAGATGAAGTACTATAATGCCACCCAGAGACCCAGAGTGTGAGAGCAGAGGATTCACCCCCTGTTGACCATGACTACAGTCACACAGCCTGGGGGAGGGAGCATCCAAGGCTTCACACAAACACACAAAAACACACACACACACACACACACACACACACACAGAGGGAGAGGGATAGAGAGAGTGACATGAAAGAAACAAGGCAGTGCTGCGAGGCCAAACAGATGAATTACTTATCAAAGACACGCACAGCAGACCGGCTATGAGGCTGCAACACACAGACAGCTGGGGCATTATCAATTCACATTCAATTAGCTGTCCTTGGCACTGCCTGCCAACGGGACCTAGAGTATCAGTACATTCACAACGCATAAGCTCTTTCAACAACAACAAAAAACGCGCAGAGCATCAGGTGGATTCTTTTGAGGAATTCAATTAAAACATTGTCGAAATTAAAAAATAAAAATAAAAAAAAGAGAAAGAAAAGAAAAACACGGACACAGTTTGTTGGATGAAAGGCAAAAGGATTATTTTCAATGCCATAGGAGGCGACGACGAAACAGAGAGGGAGGAAGGAGAAGAAGAAAAAAAGAAAAAGCTCCTTCCTTGGAGTCTGATGGCACAGCACCTTTGTTAAATATGAACTAATTAACTGGAAAAATGAAAGTGTTTCATCTTCATTAGTATCAGACAATAGGACTATGAAACATAATTGAGAGTAGTTCCAGTTTAATAGAATGAACAGAAGTCATTTGGTATTGAAATGTGCAGGGCGATTTAGCCAAAAGAAAGTGTATTATTAGATTTAATAGAATACCTACACATGATCAATGCTCAGAGCACAGGTGGTAGTTTGTCTCTGGGTCTTCAAATGATTAGGCCAACAGAATAATGGCCGGCCGGATTTACGTTGCTCCTGCATTGATTACAAGGAGCAGCCCATTTTTCATGAAGTGGAGCTGCACACACCATTTATTAAGCCTTTTCACATGTGACATAACAACTGGCAGGCGCATAATGCAGACTGGATTTGGTGGAATCAGGACACAGTGGCGAGGCCTGTTGATGATGATGCATTACACCAAGTGGCGCAGAAAACATGGCCAAAGTATGTGGACATGTAAGCATTTCATCATATGGGACCGTTGAACATGTCCTGTGTCAGTACTGTAGGAATGTAACAGCCTCTGCTCTTCTTGTGTCAGGCTGTCCACCAGCAGGTTTTAGAAACCTGGCTGCAGGGACTTGCTCCCATTCAGCCACAGGACCATTAGTAATGTTGGCCACTGATGTTGGGCGATAAGATCTGGATCACAGACGGCATTCCAGTTCATCCTAAGGCCGGGGACCCCCAGTGTCCCCGAAAGCATCAGACTCACTGCGTGTCAACTGCTGCCAAAGTTAGGAATTTACACCAGTAAAGTACAATATTAACAATTCAACCTGTATCATTACCTGTTCTTGTGGCTATGTCTTGTACTGTACAAAATCTAGTAATAGGATCTTTACCATTTTTACTTTATACTGTGTTCACACGGTGCATATTTTTTACATAAAGTTCTGTACGGCAAATCAATTCACACACACAAAACCGCATTCAGTTAGCAAGGAATTCAGAGGCAACATGGTGGTAGGGTGGCCGGCAGAAGATTGGTGGCGGGTTTCAATATAGGCTCAATAGAAGAGTATTCCCCGTTGAGGCCCTCTAATGGCTCTTACCCACTGCTAGTACCAGCTCTACTCGGCTCGGCCGCGGTGCCCCGTCCTCCTTTTTCCATTGCGGATTTAGTACCGCCTCATGCATGAGGCCAGCGTGGTTGGTCGTCATAGCGACGCCGCAGGAAAATGCTGTGACCTAATGCGACACACACACACACACACACAGAACGTTGCAGGTGTGTTGTTTTTGATTCTCAGCATATGTTCAGGACAACCCCCGTCTGTCGCTAGCAATGACGACGCCAGTGATTAGTGACGATTCCCTCTGACCAATCAGCAGTCTGCAGGTTTTGTGCATGCCAGTCAAGTTCTTCCACACAAAACAGGGAAAATCATTTATTTAAAGGACATGACTTTGTACACTGGAGCATCGTCACGTTGAAAACCAGAAAAGGTGGAAGCACCCTACTGTTTAATATATGGTTGTATGCTGTTCATCAAGAATTCATTTCAATGGAACTAAGGGGCATATCCGAAATCCCCAGACACCAGGGTGTCCACATGTGACCCCAAAAAAGAAAGGCACAGTGCACAAAAGCAACACGGCCATTTAAAAAATAAACATGAGCGCATCACAGAGCTCGGCCATATGAGACGGCTGTCTTGAGAAACAGTGGGTCTTTATCACTTCAAAGGCTGACATCCCTCCGGCGTCTCAGGGAAGCCGTGACTGGCACTCGTACAGCCCTCGTTCTGCTGCATTTGTCCAATCTTAGAAAGCCCAGAGTCAGGAAACACAAGGTCTTTTCAAAGTTAGTCAACAGGCCTTTGAAGCACAGCCAACGGAGTCAGCAACCCAGCGACAAGGTGCCGAGCCATTATCATTCAATAGACAGGCGGGATTTTGCATATTTAACAGTAAATTTCACTTTGCTTTTTTGACACGGGGCATTATGCATCCTCTGTACATAAAATCCATCAGCACCTTGCCAATTTTGTTTGTGCTTTTTCCCATTTTGCTGGGCAAATGTGTTTCTCTTGCAATGCACACTACATTCAAAACATGCGCTGGAATTAAATTATATGTCTGTTTGGACAAACAAATTGGACCACAGGTTCAAGGTAAAATGTTTTACTTGTGTATTCATGTACATATTTAGTTGGCTTGTTTGTTTTAGTGGTGATATAACCTCCAGGTTTGCTTGTTTGTGAAAGACTGAAGAATATATGAAAATGTTTAAGATTACAGGTCATCCTGCTGCTGGGACAAACAAATAATCCACCCTAAAATGTCTAATTTGTACTTGACATATGTTTGTTTTTTTAATCATAAACTGCACATTTCATAAACTATCCAGATGCTGATCATTACATTATGCCTCTTGATTTGACACGTTTCTACTGTACAAAAGGGTTGTTTGACACTACATGCCAGAAAACATATAGCCTAGTTGGGCAGCCTGCTACAAACATCCCAGTGATATCAAAAATAATGGCTGCATCATAACCAGGGTTACAACCACTGGTGGAAGAAGTATTCACATACATTTCTTAAGTAAAGGTACTAATAACACACTGTAAAAATACTCTGCAATGAAAATGTTACTTGAGTAAAAGTATGTAAGTATCATCAGGGAAATGTACTTCAAGTATTAAAGGTAAAAGTACTCAATACAGAAAGATCCTCACATTTTAGAAATTGGAAAAGATCAAAACAGTTCTGTCAATCAACTAAGTGTTTAATGGTCTATCTAATGGTGAATCAAATTTCAGCTGGATGTGTCGGCCTGTATATTGTTTATTGTATTGGGTAGTTTAATTTACAATAAAACATCATATTTTATTAACTACATGTGTTTTGGGTGCAGAAATCCTAATTTGTAAAGTAACTAGTAACTAACATTGTCAGATAAATGTAGTGGATTAAAAAGTACAATATTTCTCTCTGAAATGTAACGTAGTAGAAATAGAAAGTGGCATGTTTAGAAAAGACTCAAGTAAAGTACCTCAACATTTGTACTTAAGTACAGCACTTAAGTAAATGTACTTGGTTACATTCCACCACTGCAAATGAATGTAAAAAATAGAATCACAGTTGATATTGCATAAGACCAGACAGTTGTCTGATGCCTTTAAGAGACACTTAAGTTGATGTACTTAGTTACATTCCACCACTGGTTACAACCATAAACACAAACACAGACAACTGAATAATGCTCACAGACACAGCACCAAGGTAGCCTTGATACAGTAACCACAAATGTTTGCCATTAGTCCTGTGGACTCAAACAGATGAGGCTTGTTTCTAGACTAATCGTGTTTCCTCTGATGTATAACCGTAATAAACACCGAACACAGAACCTACAATGGATCAGAATTCAAGCCATTATTGTTAAGCAGGTCTGTACTGTACAGGCTCTTGGACAGGCCCAGACACTTATGAGTTAGCCACCTATCATGTTCAGTATGACTATTTTTGATTGAAAGGAAAAAAAGTTGGTGCCTCTCCTCTGGGATGGATATGAAATGATGAAGGAAAGGCTTGAAATGTACTGAACACCACAGACTGATGGCGTCGAACAGCATCTGTTTAAGAGTTAGGAATCTCCTTTTATGAACTATTCATTATTTTAAACTTGTCAGTATGAAATCAACAGCAAAAAACATCCGCAAAAAGCACAATGTGGGCATTTATTATTTGGACTGGAGGGCACTATGTTTTCTCTCTGGTGTCTTCATGAGCTTTGGCGTCCCTCAGCAGTCCAACAGTTAAAGTAATAGCTATGTTCTCGCCCGCTGAGATTTGCTCTGACGACCCAACTTGAGTGCATACATTCCTAATGAGCAGCAGCCAGTGGCCCGTCCTCTCCCGTGGGCTGTCAGCTGTCTGTCCCCTGGTACAAGGAAGGAGGGAGAGGACCCAGCAACCCCTCAGTCCCCCAGAAGGGCAACTTCATAGGACGGGGGTCCCATGGCGAGCTGCTAATGATCCATATGATGGCCTGGGCCAGCCATTGTTTTGGCTACATTACCCAGAGAGGGACAAACAATCGTTTGCAGTGTCACTTGATAATGGCCCAAAAAGCAAATCTCACAGACCTTCGTTCTTCACAAGGGTAATTAATTTGCCGCTGTGCTGGGATGCTTCGCCTCTTCCAGCTCCTCTCACACTGCCCCCACTATACTCTCCCAAAGATTTCCAATTGTTTTGCAGACAATGGTTTCAGAAGGCAGTAAAAGACCATTGATCTGAGGGCTATTTGCAAATACCCGTCTCCATACAAAGAAATGCATCTTACTGTGTTGCGTTAAGCAATTCCACATTTTAATGGGTGGACTATTGATGGTTGATGCCAACAGAGTATGGTATTGACGCGCTCAAACACATCCACAATGAGGTCTGGAGGGGATAGCACCAGCTCAGCACAATAAATAAAGGAAGGGGCATCAAACTGAGGAGGAGGGATTGCCTAACGTTGCAGAGCCCTCATAAAAAAAGTTACTATAATGTGTGTCATGATTGACTTTTATGATCAATGCTGCTGTGCATCCAAAAGTCCACCGCAGCAAAGCTCCCAATAAGCAAGTCAGATCTATACTCCTCAGGCTGGACTACGTAGTAATTACAATTGCCGTTTAGCTACATGTGCATTATTGGATGTAATGTGATAATAGCAGGTCCAAAGATTGGACCTATATCTCCATCCTTCATTTTAAAATATACAGGGTACATAACAAAAAAGCATTTTGCTCCCCTCTTTCTATATTACCAATAAATCGCACGCACTGAGAGAAATGAATGTTTTTTCGACGAAACCGAGACAGCGCGAGACAAGACAAATGTCTGTGCTTACATCAAATGTTCCCAGATACGAAACAATCCAACCACACCAATAAAGCAATCAATGCTAACCTAATCGCGGCAGCCTCAGCGGCACTTGCTTGCCATTTCTTAGCCCCAAAATGAAGAGGAAAAGAGAGCCTGAAAGGCATAAATAAATAAACCTCAAACCACTCATGTTCTATTGCTGCCACTAAGGACAAGGGAGCACAAACAGCCATCACACATCTACAGTATATAAAGCTCATTTCGGATAGGAGCGCAGCTTTATTCAAGTGCAGAGGTGAATTACAAACACAGTCACTTTCAAATTTGGTTAGAGGAGAGAGAGCGAGAGAGAGAGAGAGAAGGAAAGGGAGGCTGAGGATGAGTCATATCTGCCGGTCTGGTTGCCCACACACCTCTAGAAAGGTCCGACAGGGTGGGGTGAGCACTTTTCCATTTCCAAGGGGGAGCAGAATGAAGCTGGCCTAGTCAAAGGTGCTTTAGGGAGGATAAGCTGGGCACTGTGTCTCAAATGGGGACACTTGAGTGGGTAAAGCCTGCCTTAAAGAGAGCTGCGCCTTTTTCCCCCACTGTGACTCTTCATACCTCCATCCAAGCAGAACTAAGGGCGCTGCTCGCCGAGATACAAAAGGGACAAAATCACTCTTTCACACTTCCACACTCCCATCTCTGCATACCCCGCGTGTGCACGAGTGTACGTCCTGTAAAGCACAGACTCACAAACACACACTAGAACACACACACACACGCAGGCACACACACACACACACACACACACACACACACACACACACACACACACACACACACACACACACACACACACACACACACACCCACACACACACACACACACACACACACACACACACACACACACACACACACACACACACACACACACAGGCCCAAGACTGCTCCCTTCTGGTCGCACCATGTGGCTACATCGCCTCCCCCTCCAGCCCATCGTAACATTGGGAGCAAAACGTGGCTGGATATTGTCCAGATGCAGTTATAATTTCACTAATGCTCACTCAAATGTCAATGGGGTCCAGTGACAAAGGATTCTTAATCCCTCATATGAATGTGGCGCCCCAAGACAGAGAAGAGGCGGTGTGTGTGGCAAATATGAAGGAGCTGCATGAGGGGGCATACATTACACACGACTTGTCTTTGGCCTTAATGGGAGAGTTCAGTGAATTCTGCTGATATTTAAATCAGCCAGGAGAAAGAGGGGAGGCTATTGGTTAGAATGATGAGCGTATCCAACTATTGGACTTCTCTTTCATTCACCTGTCCCTGCTTGGAAACATCATGTGCAAGTAAAACACAGATGAGTTGCTGCTGAGCTAAACGCTGCACCACACAAAAACACACCCATGCCATCAGCCTAAATCACCTAAGTGGGGCAGAAACAGAGAAGAGCTTCTCCCTCGTCCCCTAAGTGAGATGCTGTAGTTTCACTCTATTTGCCCAAATTATACTCTGCTGTCGGAAGGGTCGCCTCGTCCTCAGGAAGTGATGAATCAAAAGTGAAAGGCTAAAACCGCTGCAATTTGACTCCCACCCTGCTGCCGTTAAAACCTGGAGAAAAAAAAAAGTCGAAACCTGACGATGTATTTCAGAAACTGCTCGACAGTCTGCTCGGCTGCAGGTTTGCTTCTGTGCCCATTGCTCTCAAAAATCCATTAAAAAACAGCTTGCAGAGCCATACTGCTGCCTTCACAAATGTAATATACATCGGGCTGAGCAGCACTGTAGTTTTATTGTTTCATCTATTTGTACTGCAGCTTCTTACAAACTTTATCTCGCAGCTGATGATCGGTCTAATGGGGACCGTTTTCCAGCATTCTTCACTTCTCACTGTTGTGTTTGGTGGCAGTCACTTACAGCTGTCTTCATGTTGTATTCTGGCATCACATTACAGGATTTCTGGGTATTGAAGTACAGATTTTTTCGGAGCTGAAAGTGCAGAGTGTCAATCTAATTTCAACCATAATTTACTTCTTGTTAATTCTGAAGGATCACTTTGGTAAAATGCTGTAAGATTAAAGGACTATCACAACTCGCGTTGAGTGATTTTGTTGTTCTTTAATTAAAAAAATTACCCTCATGCTCACTCTTCTTGTCCCACACACAGAGGGACCATTGTTTCCCTCTAGCAGTGGCCCTCATCAGAAGGGACAGCTCCTACAGTTTCGGCACCAATAATGACTTGACTTCATGTCATAATCAAATCCCTTTAATAATGGGAACAATTCAGCGATTGCCTGGCGTAATCAAATTAGCCAGAGTCTTTTTGGATTTTCAATTATCTCCAGTCGGTGGAGCACTTTATCCGAGGCGCTGGCTCCGGCTCTGACTCCGAGCTCTGTGCTGCACCGCGGCTGACAGCAGCAGCCTCACAATTACAATGAGACCAGGCTAATGTGATGACAAGATCGCCTGCCCGCCTTACTTAGCCTTTCATTTGTGCTGGGTCTCCTTGGCGTCCCCGGTCTTATCGCCATGTCCATGTACCTGCTCTGCACTGCTCAGCCCCACAACACACCGCTACTTCTGTTTACTGACCTCTTATACGGAGGGCAACCAGCATTAAAGCGGCGGGTCCAACATTTACTCTTAAACAGTTTGCAAAGAAAAGGTTTGTTGCACAGGTTTGCAGCGTCTTCCTTTTCATACCCCTTTACAAATGCACACTCGGAGGCTGCTCAGTACAGCTGCCGCCTTTTGCTAGTTTGCCACTAGCTTTGAAGCAAAGTCAAGTCTTAAACACTGGCGGCCATCAGTGGGGCAAACAGTACTACCAGTGAGGGAACTGGAAACTTAGCATGTGCTGCTAGCAGCAATATGGCAGCTATGGTTCAGCTTAGCTGTTTGGGTTGGGAGGGGAAGAGAGGATGGAATGAAATCTGTTTGGGTTAAACATGTGCTTTTGCCTTTAGAGGAGCTTCACCTAAACCAGCAGGCATCCATTCAGCAGATGTAATAGTGTCACAATGACTGCTCCACCCAGGACCCACATCTCATAATCTGTTACAGTGCCGCTACAAATGTGTGAAGGAAGTGTTTTCCTTCTTTTAAGTAATCTAATGAAACATCATTTACTGTAGATCAGCAAAAAGGCTTTTTTTTTTCATTTAATTAGGTATTTGGGGGTAGTGAAAAGAAAAACTAAATTGTGTTTTGGCCAAACATCTAATTAATACAATTTGGCTGGTGTAACTGATTTTAGAGTCTAACACTGTCTAAAACAAAAAATGAATAACGCATCCCATCTAACACGTGTAAATCACAACTTGCCAACATGCAACCCTGGTAGCTTATATATGCCATTTCTAGGAAGGAAAGTTGCAACATGCATGCATTTTATTGTTACATAAACACACATTTATTAATAGAAATAGATAAATGCTCGGTTATTATATAACATGTTTTTTTTTTAAATACTGTAATATTGCAGTCTAGCAGGTAAAACACCAGTTACCATAATGACTTTACACTTCATATAGGTCTATGTATACATATTTATCAGAAAGTCCCAGACTGATCATTTATCCATGCTCTAATCTCCTTTGATAATCTTAACGTAGACAAGTACTTGGAGTACTAAGAGATCAACTTAATAAGCTCCTGTGCGTATGATGTCATGTTTGATGTGACCTCGGAGCCCTGCACTGATTTCTCATTAACTGTTGGACTAAAGTGATCTCAGAGGCAACCCTACTGACTGTGTGTTCCTGACTTCCTGTGGTGCCTCACTAATTGTTGCATTTAAACGAATGAATGAATACAGACGGTGACACTGAAACTTTGTGTCAAACATTCTGCTCCCAAACGCAACATTTTACCGTGTATGATGAACTGATAGAGAAGACCTTGAAAGTAACACATTGATGCAGATAAATAGAGTTGTCCCAGAGCCTTTGGCGTGATTTGCCTTTTGCAGATAAAAACAAATCTGACAGCGCAGCCAGGTGAATGAAGGAGTAGGCCTATCTTTTCGGTGAAAATTGTCAAATGTTGTTCCGTAGAAAGAGGATTAGGGCCACATGTAAGAAATGTAAGTAAGAGTTTAAAGTCTGAATTCTTAGAATAAAGTCAGAATTCTAAGAAAAAAGTCAGAATTCTAAGTATAAAGACTTATATAATGACTTTTTTCCTGAGAATAATGATTTTTTTTGTACACTTTTTGAAAAAAGTCTGAATTCTGACTTTGAACTCAGAACTCACATGCATTTTTCACGTGGCCCTAATCCTCTTTTGTAGTTCTGTCATATTTACATTTACATATTTTTGTAGTTGTTGTAATTGTGGACTATGAAATGATGGGTAAAGATGTAGTGTCCTCAGGACAGGTGACGTCTGTATTACAGTGAGTGAAAATCTTTCTCCTCATGCAGGCCGACACCCAGAGAAACCTGCACACCCATCACACATATACGGCAGATTCAATAAATCTATATTTTTTTAACTTTTTGTGACAGCAACGTAGCAGCAATAGGCTCACCATCAAAAGGATTTATTTAGTTCATTTTAGTTTGAGGCTTTTTGGACCAGATCAGAAAATTTAGGAAAGTTTCATGAATTTCTGTCAATGGTAGGACCCATTCTATTTGAAGAAAAAAAAGACAACACACAATTAGAACCACACAGTCTGTGCAGTCTGCAGGCCGAGCTAACTAAAGGCCAACTCACACTGTTTTGGATTTGTTAAGGACTATTTTCAGCGGCGGATTAGTCCACGTTTGGTGCACTAGTGAGTATTTATGACAGCAAGATGGTGTATGTGGGATTGAGCCCAAACAAACAGTACACCCAGTGCAACAGTGTGCCTCACTGATGTGTTTTTAATAGTCTTTGGAAAACAACGAGGCTCTATGGCACAGAGGCAGAAGATATATTAACAGGCTTGGGTAGTAACAGAATACATAGAATGGCATTATGCAAATAGGATACGAAAAAAAGGTAACTACGGTATATTCTGTTAGAGTTAGAGAAAAAAAGACTTCTCAGATTGCTGATACATTTAGTAAAAATGGGGATTATTAGCAAGATTGCAATTTTAAAATACACTGCAAACTGGGTGTAAAGTAGGTGGACTAAAGAGGAACAACATCACAGTACAGGGCAAGTTATGCCCATAGTTGGTATTAACGTAATCCAAAAGTAATGGAAAGTAATCAAATTATCTACTGTAATATAGTGATACTTGGATTGGAGGTTATGGACTACATTTTCTAAAAGGTAATTGTATCGGAATACATTTTTAAAGTAATCCTCCAAATAATCCTTCTTGTGGGAATTGTTGGGTCTCTGTAAATTATAGAGTGAGGTCTAGACCTACTCCCTCTGTAAAGTGTCATGAGATAACACCTGTTATGATTCGACACTATGAATAAAATTTAACTGAATTGTATATTAAACACATACGAAACTTGACAGCGGGATAAATACATTCATTGTTAGTTTTGGTCTTTTCACAGGGTTTGTTGACAGTAAAATAAAGCATCCTTTAAACTGCGGTAACTTGTAACTTGAATGTTGTCTTTCTAATGTAAAATGCCTTGCCAAAAGGCATGTCAAAAGCATCATGTATTCTCTTTCAGTACCTGCCTGTCGTGATGATTCAAAGCAAGTGCTTCCAGTCACAAGCCCACAAAAAAAAATTTATCACAATCAAACATTTACATAATTTAAACATTACATTTTAATCGTGTCTTGTGAAAGGACAAACGGATAAGTACAGTCATCTCACTGTTTACTGTAAATGTTCCTACTCTCTTTTTACTCATTGACAGTTTCACTGAAGTGATTATTCACCCTGTTGAGGAGGGTTGTTTTTTTCTCTTGAATATTCTCCCTTTGAATATGATTCCATAATCAACACAACATGTTGCTGCTTGTCTGTGTTTACATCACTGATTTGCATTCAAATCATATTTCCTATTTCTCTCCCAGCATGCTCAAGTGCAGATGCTCCAGAGGTAACTGGGAAAAAAAGGTTGCGTGTGCCAAACATACTGTAGGAATAAATAAACACTTTATCAGGCCGTGGAAGAGAAACAACCTATGTACGGGGGAGGAGCGCAACCAAAAAAAGGGAGGAAAAAAAAAAGACTCCATTGTCCTCTTTCGAGCAGTGTGAGAAATGATAATTAACCGGTAATTAATTTGGTGGTCTTTATCTCAGAGCAATGTGTGCTCTGCGAAAGATTAGGAAAGCTTTTTAATAAGCGGCAGAGAGTTTGATTCTGCCTATTTCCGCCTTGCAACAAATAAGCCAGTGTTTGTTTATTCCAGACAGGCAGCTGGCAGAGAGCGGCTGATACGTTCACAGGAAGGCTTTCCCAGTTTATTCGCAGTCTGCTGCTGCTGGTGGAGGAGGCCTGGAACCCTGCATGTGCTGTGCACACGACATCAGAACGCTACTGATAATTACACATGAATGGCTGTTCTTGTTTTTCCTCCTGCAGCATTGTGTTTACAGCGCAGCAACACATTCAACACTGGCAGCTTATTTTGGGTTTGAAGACCAAAGTGTTGTTATGAATGAGATTCATATGCACTGTAGATATGACATGAGTCAACTGACAAGAGAATTAATCTGCAACCATTTTGATAACTGATTAATCTTTTTTTCTTTTTTTTTTAAGTATAAATGCCAAAACACCTCTGGTTCCAGATTCTCAAATGTTAATATTTGCTGGTTTTCTAACACTTATATTAACTGTGTTTGGGTTCTGGACTGTTGATTAGTCAAAATGAGTCATGCTCAGGCCCCGGGAAATTGTGACGTGCACGTGTCGCAGTTTTCTGACATTTCATCTTAGAAATATTGGGCAGAGTAATGGATAATCAAAATAACTGTTAATTACAGCCCTTGTGCACTTCACATATTAATACAAATCCTCTTGTGAGCCTTTTCATATGTTTATGGAAACGATTAAGGTAAAAAATACCAGTAGATATGTGATTTTATTTTCCTTGTAAGGATTTAGTCCTGTCACCGACGAATGGACCACATATTTGCATATTTTTGTGTCCAAACAGTGAAATAAAAAGAAGTTAATGACCCAACTGTATATTTAAACAGCTCTGAGTAATTTCCTGCTGTTGATGCTCAGCATTTGCTGTATAAGGGACGGAGATGAATACGGAAGGACATGAGATAATCTCATTAAGAGCATTATTTCCTTTGCAACATGAACAAAGCACTAAGTGTTTTATATCCAATTGATTAAAAAAACACACACACACACACACACACACACACACACACACACAAGCATGTCAGCAAAGAAATACAATAGATAAATACATTCCTTCACATACAGAGGGTGTTCATCGGCTTTGTTGGCTCCCAGTACAGCAAACCCAGGGCACTGCTGCCATCTACTGGACTACAATGACAACAGAGCAGCACAGGGGTGGGAGGCACACAATGTAAAAATTAAACAAAAATAAAAAAAAAAAAAAAAAAAAAGTACGATACAAATATGTAAAATCTATGCCAGTAGTGTAATAAATGCATTAAACATCTGAACATCATACATCTCAGTTTCTTCTAAAACATAACTCTTGCAAAAACCCCAAAAAAAAAAATACCACAAAAAAAAAAAAAAAAAAAAAAAAAAAAAAAAACCCTTCTTTTTTTTTTTTTTTTTTTAAAAAAAAACCTGACTGATCATTCATAGAGAAAAAACAAAACTAATGTTCAAGTATGTGTTGCAACAGCACACTGCAGCCCCGTCTTTGTCCACCAGATGTCCCTGTGCAGACAGAAATGCCACAGGCGTGCACTACTCCTCTGTCCTCAGCCGACCCCTTTCCAAAACTGCAGCAACCACCTAATGTGGCCCGGTCCAAGGCCCCCACCAGCCCAAGCCACCACCTGCCTGCCTATTACCCATCAGCCCCTGCCTCCTCGATGGAGGAAAGCCATCATGTCACCTCTCTGAACCCTGCGTTACATCCTCCTGAGAAGCAAACTGTCTCCTGGTTTATATATATATATATATATATATATATATATATATATATATATATATATATATATATATATATAGCAGACTCTGTGAGGAGCTGTGTCCGAAATGCCACACAATACTTCCTACGGTACGTCCTTCGCCAGATGACCTAAATCAATTGTCAGCCCACACGACGGGGTGAGTGCCCCCTACTGGAGCTTGACCTTAACACTCCCGTCTGCTGTTCAAAAAGAAATGGGAAATAAATAAAAAAAGATTAAATTAGACTGCTCGCAAACACAGTCGGCCTGTGAATAATGAATAGCAGATGAACGCTGTTCGAAAACAATGGAGGCCCCGGTTGTCCGTTCTGCAGCTGTTCGGATGGCTCCCAGCATGCACTTCACTCCTGGGCAGTCCGTGCCTCTCTACCCTCTAATGCAGTGGCACACAGAGGCCGCACCTGCTGTCCCCGTGGCTGCCCCGGGCCCTCCGACAGCAACGCCACATAGCCAATAAAAGAAATATGAGCAGGATCTAGCGGGAGGGCAAACACACACACACACACACACACACACACACACACACACACACACACACACACACACACACACACACACACACACACACACACACACACACACACACACACACACTCTCACTATGAAGAATGAGGATATACGAGCACACAAAATCCAACTCTATTTGTCTCCACTACCCACCCCCTCCGTCTCCATCCTTTCCCTCTACACTCTCTCTTCATCTCCCCACGGCAGAACTGACTAAAAGTAATTATACATGTTTAATAACTTCAAGGACTATAAAAACCGCTGTCGGGGGGCGAGGAGGTCCAGTTTAACGACGGTGATAAAAAATGGGGGTAAGGAAGAGGGTACAGAGGAGGGGGAGCGACAGTAAGAGAATGAGCTTGTGAGAAGAATCGAGGCCTTGGAAAAATATCCAGGGAATTACACTGCATGAAAAGTAGTTCAGGCCTATTCCGACGGCGAGCGTCGGCTCTATTGGCATTAGACGAGATGAGTGGCTCCCAGTCAGAGGCTGGTGTGTACTGGGTTACCCGCAATCCTCCCCGTGTCTGTCTACATGCAAAGCCTTCAATATGCCATGCCCATATTCCTCGGGAGTATAGTCTTTAAAAGTCAAACAGACAATGGCGATGAGGGAAAACCTGTTTCAAAGGCGCTGAAGTGAAGCAAATCTCTTGTAGCTCGCATCCTGACGGAGCCAGACACTCGTGGGCTGGGCTTGTATTAGTTTGAATTCTGGGAGTGTGGGATTGACGAGACAAAGCTACGCTGTCTGCTGTGTGTGAGAACACAGGACGTTAAAGGAGAGATCTGTTTTTTTTTTTATGCTATAGACACGGAGTGATCCTGGGGTTAGTTCTGAGTTTCTCTGCCTGCTCTGACTGAATGGTTCTGCCTATTTGGTGTGCAGCACAGCATGAAAATCCCCCCCAAATAACTCCGGTTCACTCATTCCCACAGCAGCCTGAACACAGAGCAGACTGGCCATGTTTTTGACGAAGGAAACAGGTATTGGAACACGTAGCTCATCTACTTTGCTGACCTTGGCTGAGTTACATTTTTTTTACCTTCATTTTGTTTTCATTTTAACCTCCTGATCATTGAATTATTGGGGAAAAAGTCTAGGTTTTTTCTCAGACTGGTTGAACTGTATGGAGGAATTCCTCTTCCTGGGTCCATGCTGCCTCTGCTCTTTCTTGCCCCAGGCTGGAGAATTTTGCGGGTTATGTTTTCTTTTCTAACTTCCTGACCTTGTCCAGGTCCAGGTGAGGGTAGACGGGTTCAGTCGACCCAGATGCCCGGCAGGTCTACTTGGCCCGGGCTGTGCGGAGGCGCCCGCTGCCCCGCTGAGGGCGTGGGCGAGGAGTGTGAGGGACGCTGGGAGGAGGAGGAAGAGAGGACATTCCTTGGCCTCAGGTGGAGCCGGGCGCAGTGCCGCAGTGCCAGAACCACACTGAGAGCAGGAATATATAAACACACTGAGCTGCAAGCTGCACCCGCTGGCGTGCACGCGCACGCACACACACACACACCACACACACACACACACACACACACTTGGATTTACACATAAAAATATATTCATAACAATGCTGAATGTAAACAAACAAAATGAGTAACATGATCCCTTATGGCATAAATAAATACACACGGCTGGTTTGACTACCCACCCAGGTAAGTATTTTCTGTATTTATATCACAAACACAACACCATTGCACACTGTTGGGTATTGCAGCACACTGCCATCCTCATGCTGCTACTTCCGGTAACGACAGCCAAGGCCCAGGCTCTGAAGAAAGAGTGAAGCCATGGATCAGGCCTGTGTGCCTGCCAACACAAACCACCACCCCCCCCCCCCACCATCCCTACAGGACCATACTGCCCCTCACATAAACCCACTCAGCTCCAGCAGCAAAGCACAAAAGGATGAAAAGGATGTGGGAAGACCGTGGCATGTGTCCCAAAGCGGAGCGGACACACATGCACAACGCAATATTTTGCTGATGCAAACACAGGGAAGAGAAAAAGAAGATGTACAGTAGGTGCAAAGTTGCACATCGACATCCAATATTTGCTCCAAAGAAAAATCCCAAGAACAACAGTGTTCAATACTTTCTCCAGATTTGAATTTTTGTCAGGGTGGAGAGGGGCCTCTTAAACAAAAGTTTTTTTTCTCTGCACGAAAAAAAAAACCCTACTCAATGATAATGGAACTAACATTGAAGCTCCACTAATCAATATTTTTATATTATGAAATAAAATGAATCAAAGCACTACTCTACTGAGTACTTTAGCCTCTTCTCTCTCTATAGTTTTACGGCACATTTGCTATCTGGTTCAGTCTCACCGCTCTCATCGACCACCCATTTCCAGCACGCAGCAGTTTTCATCAAATAAACTCTGATGAAACCACTGTACTGGAACTACAGTACCTGCTCAGCACCAAACAGCAGACAGACAAAGTTAACATCTAGCATCTAAAGAAACATTTTTCTCAAGAGTCGGCAAAGACCAAAACAGAGCATATTGTGCTTACAGATAACAGTGGACTCCGAATGACTGATAGTCGCTTTGTGTCTGCTGGATGTAAATATTTATTTATTTATATATATATTTATATATCTATATAAAAAACATGTTAGCCATAACAAATGTAAAAGGTGAAAATATATCTTATACTTTGATCCCTGCTTGTCTGGGTTTTAGGAGTTGGCAATCACCGCTGTGACCGAAGCGTGATTCTCAGTCAAGAAACACATTATGCATCCACAGTGTAGTGGTTATCATGTCTGCCTTACATTCAACAGGCTGTGCTTTCATGACCAAAATCAAACCACATTTCACATAGGATCAGTTATCTTAAACAAAGAGCTTCCCATGGACAACACTATTAATCAATTCTAAACAGGCAAGAGAATGTTTAGAATTATTTAAATAATTTTGACAATATATATTCAATCAAACAAACATGCATGTTTCTTAATCATATTACTGTAGGCGTGGACCACACTAACTGGATCAGATTTGACTTTTAATTAAAAAGGCCAGCATTGAGCCAATACAGACACAGAGGAAGAGGAACACGCTCTGACACAAACACACTTGTGCCTGCAGAGTGACAGAGGAGAGGGATCTGTCGAGGAGACGTTGCCTTGGCCCCAGAAGATGGCTTCCCCTCCAGAGCCGCGGGAGACAGGAGACTCAGCGCTGGCTGGCTCCGGGTTAGCTCCATTTGGCAACCAGCTGGCCGAGCTGGCCTCGGCGTGTTCACCAATGAGCGTGGAAGGGAAAGGTGATGATGTGTGGGCGGCGGCCAAAGCCAGCGGCGTCATTATGCGAATCCATCATGACTTATTATCACCATAACTGATCATATCGTACACACCCGTGGTTGTACCGTACTTGGATGGCAGCCTCTTATTTTCCTCGATACTAACACTGATAGAAATGAGAGGCTTGTTGTTGCCACCACAGCCGCCCCCGCAGCACCCAACCCTGCCCGATCATGAGATACATGCAGTAAAACTGCACGCCTGCTTGTTTGATGACAATGACCTCCCCGACTGCCGCCTATTTCCAGGGAGCATTCAGGAAATGTCTTTTTGACAGGCTGACACGACGCTGTGCCTCCTCACGAAAGACAATTCCAATCAGAGCTTCATTCAGATAGCGCCATTCAGAAAACAGGAACAATGGAATAACTGAAGTCTATCATGTTCTGCCATGTAAAACAACCTTTGGGCTAATTGTTCCCAATTAGGTGGCTGACACAAAGGGAGTCTGACAAGCACACAGGTGCCTGTCTGGCTGACTGTCTCTCAGAGGGGTATGTCCGAGCTACTTTAGCTTTATTAGCGTCACACAGCTTCTCGGTGCGTCTGTGCACATCAAGACAGAGCCAGAGAAACAGAAAAAAAAGAATCTGTGGTGTGATTTATAATGAAACTAAAAGAGAGGAGGAGGGAGAGAGGCTACAAGGACTTTTTCTTGTTTTATGTTTTTTTCCCAAAACATGTTGATGGAGCAGAGTGAATTATTCAGGGTGTCAGCCAGACTCTCGCTGGGATTCAGCTATTACGTGCTGTGCGCTTGCTTCAGGGCTCAGTAAAAGTTTGTGTTGATTCGGACAGGAAGTGCAGAAGTAACTCAGCCGAATGGCTCACTGTACTTTATACAGTATGGTACCTTATAAAGAATTTTGGTCTCATCGACTCACCAGGTTATAGACAATTATTTAATATCCTATCCTATTCATTAGGGCTGGGCGCATATATATATATATATATATATATATATATATATATATATATATATATATATATATATATATATATATATACACACACACACACACTTTTCTTCTATAATGTTTCTATCGTGCTGTCCCAACTGCATTTCAGCAATATTTACGCCATTTGGATGAGGCTTTACAGTATGTTCTGATACTTACGTTATGTTCATTTCGCCCTAAAGTAAAAAAATGCTTTTAATTTGTCAAGTATTTCATTCTCACGGGAGTATACAAACATAGGCTTTACCGTGTGGTTATTTCATCTAGACGAGATATGAAAGGACCTACAGTATATCGGGATAAAAGATTTTTGCCCCAGCCCTACAATTTATTATATGATATATCATCAGGTAAACTTGGAGTGGTTTGGGTCTTCCATACAAGTTATATTCATTAATAAGTGACTAGTGTTTATTCTCAACTCAGTTCTTCCTTAAACGTCAAATGTATACAAGATGTTCCCCCTGTCATGGCTGGATTAACCTGTTAGAGGGTCCCAAGGGAGAAATTTGCTGTTGGGCCCTTTGCTGATGTCTGTGCATTGTGTATATTCTGCATCCAGAGCCACATTAAGTATAGAGCAGACAGCAGACCACACATGGCACATGGCACCTGGCCCCGAGGTTTCTGTGTCAGTTAGTTTGTAGTAATTTGATTAAACATCATTTGAGTGCAACATAAACGAAAAACGATTAAGAAGAAACTTAGATTTTAACATTGGGATCAATTACCAAATACACTGACATGCAATGAATCTAGGACCTTGGAGTCTGTGACCTCAAAGCAGCTGCCCACTTTGCCTGGCAGGTAATCCAGCCTTGTCTACCACCATCTACAACAGAGATATTCAACAGGGGGTCTGTGAACCCTAGGAGGTCCTCAGAGTTAGTGTAGGGGGGCCCCCAAATTATGTTTAAAAAATATTTTTTACAAAGTTTCTTTTTTCAAAAAATAAAACAGGTCTATAAATATACATAAAGATGAATCTAACATTTTAATAGCAAAAATTGCCTATTTATGGAGAAAAAAAACCCCATTTAATTTACACACTGACAGTAAACTTACCATAGGAAAGGTAGCCATGGTAGCCATACGGTTAAGCTTAAGGATTCACTGCCATTCATTTTCATCCATCCGGCCCAGTTTATATGAAGTCCCTACTTGTCCCTCTTTCAGCTAAGGGGTCCTTGGCCTAAAAATAAAAACACTGAAGACCCCTGATCTACAGTAATAGGTGCATCAGGAGCAGTTTTTCGCCCTAACACCAACCAGTCATATTTCTGTTTGACATTGTTTGTGACTTTGTCTTTGATGAATAGATTAAAAACAGCTGTTTAAAAGTCTTCACAAACTCACAGCAGTGGAACTCTTCTCCTTTCTCTCCTCAACAGATTCCCATCTCCAGCATCTCCGAATTTGAATATTGACTTGACAGGATGAGACCTTCCCCTTGAATCTGCTCAGTAGACACAAACTGGTGCCATTCATCACTAACGTGAGGATAGAAAACGAAGGCTGACATCTAAATGATTCCACCCAATCCCCCATATTTCACAGGAGGCCTGCTAATATGAGTGTTGACATTTAAATGAACATTCTCATCTATGGGAAGGTCTAATTTGATCAATGCAAAAATCCAAAAAGAGGTCCTTCTCTACACGCACACGCGCGCGCACACACATACACACACACACACACACACAGCAATCTCCCTGTACATCTGTCACCGTCATGAAAGGGGACCTCCTGGTGACCTGGCCCCCGTAAAGACAAGTCGCTGCTCACTGATTCACTGACGGCTGCCTGCATCTGAGCCTCATCTGCTACCAATGGCGCTTTCATCCTGCATGGCTGCAGGCAGCAGGGAACATACAATACAGCGGCTTCACACAGACAGGTGACGGCAGACCAAGACATGTACACACAGAGATACGAACAAAATGCTTTCCACGGCAGCCATGGCAGCATAAACTGAGATAAAGATCCTGCCATTCTGCAATGAATCAACAAAATCTCAGGTTTTGGTATCCAAAAAGGTGTTAAGTTTGATTTAACAAGGCCAGTGTGGTGCATTATTCCCTCTTCGCTTTGTGACAGCTTTTTATTTTTTTTCCCCAAATGAGCTACTACACAAAAAATGAAAAAAAAAAAACTCTTTAAATGAACAACAATGTTACTTTAAATCTAACCATACCCTCTTTGTTGAAAAATGCGTGTTCGGACCTGCCCCCACTGCTAAAAAAAATCCTACAGGAAACACAGAATGTTAAGAATGTGACATCAGGGGGTCCTGAACAAGCGATGATGATCCATCTTAACATAAACCCTTAGCTCCCCATGATATCTTCAGACAGATTCAGACAATACTCATGAACAGCTGGAGATCCATAGTCCAAGAGCAGAAATGAAATACCAACTTGGAGGAAGAGTATATCCATTTATAATTTATTCATTTCATGCGTTTGTTGGTTTCCTTCCGGTTTTGTTTTTGTGTGTCTGATTCACACACTGTATTCTGGGATTAGTTTTTTGTAAGCCTTGAGTTATTATTGCACAAGTACTTCTGGTATACTTCCATATAGTTAATGTTAAATATAAGAAAATACATAATCAGCATGTATTGCTGCCAGTGGTTAATAAACCACTGATTTAAAAAAAATTTTTTAGCACAGTATACGGTTAACTTGGTCAGAACATGCTCAAAAAAAGTGAAGAGAAAAATGGATAAAAGACATGAACAATAAACCGTAGAATTATGGAGTGTTTCTGCTGCAAATAATGTTTTTAAAATTGAAAAAAAAATGTCATCCAAGTACGGTAATTTTCTATTTCAGATTTCTTTTTAATTCAATTTTTTTAATGACTCCTATACATACAGTAACTCATAAAATACCTGAAAGCCTTTTTACTTGAATTATGAATCAAACTACATCATTTACCTAGGACGCATTCACGGTCTCCCTACTCACGCATTCCATGCATGCAATAATAAACAGGAAAATGCTGCTGGGTCTTATTTCACTAGATCCAGAGCCTGGATCCTAAATATATCATGTACAGTAACTGCAGGAACAGATCAGCCAGCCTCACCAAACGTACAGCAAGATGCACCCACTCAGACACACACATCAATCGACAGCATATCGACACCCACTGTGGCCTCCCGCCTGCTTATAAGAATGTGTCACATCTTGTGGCACCCGGAGCTGATAGCAGGAGGCCGAACCAGAGTGTTTAACTCGGGCCCCAGTGAATGGCTGTAGGTCACCACTGTATCATCCCCCCACCGCACACACACACGGGGGCTGCCAGGTGGCTTTTATTTGACTTTAATGTGGAGAAATATTAGATTTTTCCTGGGCAGGCTAAATCCTTCCCCTGGGCTCCCAGATAGCCCTGCAAAACCGCACACTGAAGACGGGTCAATAAGAGCCCTGATGCCAAATCTCCTTAAACTCGCTCTTTATTCATGAATATGTGCTGAAACAATCTTTCGGAGGTATTAGGGAGTTTGTGAACAGAGTACAGGCCTCTCTAATCCACTTTAGTTAACACTTTGGACAGAAATTCAAACATGCTCACTACTGCACTTTAAGCCCATAAGGAGGATAAATGATGTGGCACCTTTGGCTGCTCTGGCTGTGGAGGCAACATTTTTACTTTTTTAATCAACAGTGTGTTATTGTCAAAGTAATCAGGCTACCTACTGTAGGTATAATTACTGCAAACAAACTCATGTTGGTGGAACTGTGAGTTTTCCAGACCACAATTTACTATACTTTGCTTCATCCAATAAAGAATACACTTCTATTTAAGGCTTTATTCAATGGTATTAATCATAAGGCAAAAGATAAACATATATAAATTACTGCTCCCACTCTGTCCACACTAGAGAATCTGAACATTGAGCTCTTTCATTTCAAAGTCTAGTTTAAAATATTTTCACAATTAAAAAAGTCTCCACAGTTCAATCTGGTCCAAATTCCAGCTGTTGGGCTAAAATCGATTCTCAGCTGTTTTTTTCTGAACTCAAATCTTGGATGGAGAACTTAGCTTGAAGGATTTGCTTCTGTAACACTACCACAATGTAAAAACATGGAGGAGGCTGCCAATCTTCTCTGCAATGTCCCCGTTTTTCTTTTGTGTAATTACACTAGTGTGTCAGAATTCATGTAGTAATGAGTATTCAAGTCAAAATAATGCATGTATTACCATTTAGATTTTTCTCAGGCTATTAACAGCAACTTGACAGGTTTGGACAATACTGTTTCAATACTGTGCCACTATTGCCATTAAATCAAACATTGAGTTGTCATCAGTACCTGAATTAAGCCCAAGAAACGTGAAGAGATGATGGAAAGGAATGGTTGAAGTTACAGATAGACATGAAGTAAAAGTCTACAACCTGTTTGTGTAGTTAAACTCCATCTCTAATCACACAGACTAACATAACAGTGATCCTGATTAAGTATAGATGGATCGTGAAGGCTAGAAGGCAGAGCTGTACAGTGCCACACAGGAAGTGTCACATTTAACTTGTCTTCCAACTGCTTAGTTAGCAGGAACACTATCAACCAGTGCTGAAGAAAACAATCAGCCTTCATTTAGAGAAAATGCAAGGATACATTTGTCACAGCACTAGAACACTAATTGATTGGCAAGTTGTCTCTGGCAAGTGCAGTAGAGACATTATCAAGCCAGCAGCAACAACAGGAATCACATTTAATTTAAAGCTGCACTAATTATTATTCTTACACTAGAAATAAATAAAATGACTAATGTGAAAGGGGTCGCTTGTAGTAGCAAACACACAGAATGTTGCAGAATGTTTTGGCGCCAAGAGAGCGTTTTAGCATGTTTTAGCTCATTGTTATGGTTTTAATGTGTGCAAGTTACGCTTTTTTTAATGCTGTTTTCAGCAGCAGCTCAGAGCTGTTTTCAGTGAAAAAGCTCTGATAAACCCACAGTACACGACCTGTACCAAACAGACCAACAGAAAAGGTTAGCGACGAGCTGGTGAAGAAAGATTAACATATAGCAGCTAAAGAGCCGGATATTGTTCTCAGGAGGTGGTGGAGACCAAACCAGAGCTAAAATGAGAGTGGCAGGAAATAAATCCAACAGGATGCTTATATTGCTCTGCGTCTGCTGGATGTGTAAACAATAGTGATTTCCCAATTTTGATTTTAAATAAAAAATGGACTGAAATGAGCTTTCAATTTCAATTATCAAAATCAAAAGCAGTATCTGTGATTCCCCTAGTATTTGTTTTTCTCTTCAACCCCGCCTATTTGCGTGTGTCCGAAGAAAACAAAGACCCAACGACACAGGGTACATCTAATCTACGTTTTCATTTTAAGCGGCGCTTTGATACAAAAACGATCTCCGTCCACACAAGACAACACAGCGTAGCTACTGCTGGTAGCATGCAGCTGCACTTTTTGAGACACCATGGCCACTGCCGGAGTCAGAGATGACTCAGACAGAACTGTTAAATCATCCTCCTGGAGTAATGTAAACAAACTACAAATGGTACAGTGTGTGGGCTACTACGACGGGATTCATGCTGCATTCAGTGTCCCTCCTTATTGTGAGTGTCAGTGCTGGGAAATTTTTTTTTACAAATGGAACACACTATAATGGTACCCAACAGACTTTGTCGGCCCATCCCCCAACAAACACACACAGCCTCTACACAGCACGTAGACAAGCATATCAGCACTGTGGAACATTAATAAAGCCTGAGCATTTGCACGGCTTGCCTTTCTTAATGTAAATATACACAGTATGGCAGAGGTGTGAGGGGGTGTGGCTGCTTATGAGAGTGTGTGCGTCTGTGGGTGGGGTGCACATATGGGAGTGGGTTTGTCTGGTTCACCCCTCAGAATGACCCATTAAACGCAAAACACACACTCATACCTTTCCACCCACACACATGTAGAGAAATCTTGACGCCTAATGATTGTACTCCGTGACCTCGGATACTCTGACGTTCCGCCCAATTCCGCTCTCTCCGCATCAGCCAGCTCGGTGCATCTTTCGCTGTGTTAATAAAATGCTACATCCCGCTCCTACACACTCCTCCTCCCCCTCCACACGTTCCCCTAATGAGATAAATTAGAGCCTTGCAACAGATGCATGGAACATACACTAATGGCCACCATCTGTCACTCATCTCTGGGAGATGGGAGTGAGAACGCGCGGTGCTAAATCCGATCACAAGCCCCTGGCAGAGCCACACCGCGGTGAGGAGGAGGGAGGAAGACACACGGAGAGAGGAAGACAAAGAGAGGGAGAGATAAAGAGTACAGTACAGAGCGAGGAGGGGGTGGCAGTGTGGAGGTTTAGGTGCAGACTGGACCGAGGTACAGTACAGTAAGTGGTGGAGAGGCGTTGGAGCTGCAGTACAGCAGGTTAGACCTGGTAGTGATTCAGCAAGCATAACGAGATTTTCGTGTGTGTTTCGAAAGGGGGTTTGTTCAACTCCCTCTGGTCACTGTTACATTTCTTTTTTTGTTTTTATATCACTGTATTGAGTTCCTTTTTTAACTGACGAACTTGCTGATATTTTGTAAGTAAACGCAGGAAGATCATGGCGGTCGAGCTCTGCTAAAAGACCTCCTTCATGCAGGCCTGTAAGAATTTTTAGATTTCTTTGAGGTTTGTGTTTTTCCTTTTCTATGCTAAGTCTTTGGCATTTTGTGATTTGGAGGTGATTTTTCTTTAAATGTTGTTTTTTCACTCTTGTATGTCTTGAGGTTATCCCCGCATTTCTGAATTTGGAGAGCATTTCTTTAATGTTTGTGCTCTTGCGCATGCTTTGTCCTTGAGGGCCATGGTACCCCTTTCTAAAATGTATCTACAACTCTGCATACGTCCACCTTCAATGTAACACTGGAGATAAGAAAAATAGCAAGATTCTTTAATTAAGAAAAAAAAAATGTTCGATATGGATTCTGTAAAAGTTGAGCAGCTGGCTTACTGAAACAGATCTCCATGTGGTAGCTAGTAAAATTTATTTTCCATTATATTTTAAAAAAACCTAAGTGATAACATAAAAAAGGGCACAGAACAATTAGGCTGAAATTAATACAATTACCTCCAAGTTGATATTCTCTTCAGTTTTACATTGATATAGATCAATTAGAGCAATGTTTCACTCTAAATACTTAAATCCTTGAATACATAAAAGACGGGTTATGACTTTTAACATCAGTCTTTGAGATCGTGATTGCCATTTCCCAGACAAACGTCCTTCCTGAGGTGAAGTGTAAAGTCCTTCTGTGATAGGTAAGCATGCTCATACCATTTCGAATTGCACAACGACTTTATGTTACAGACACCCTTTTATTTTGACAGATTTTAAAGTTTTACTTGCTGATATTTATTGTAATCGGTTTACGTAAAGTGTGTGATTTATCTTGTATAGATGTCAAATGTTGCCAAGAGTTTGTTTTTTGTTTCACAAGAGAACTTGATTTCAGTGAGACTAACCAAGTAATCTATAGTTCTTGGTACAAGTATAAAATTACACTCTAATCAATTCCTTTTTTGTTTCTTCTTGAAAACGAAGTACCTTTTTAAGACTAGCAACAAAAATATCTTAGATTAAATAAATATGGGTTGAAGACAGTATTGGACTTCATGGGAACCTTTAAATAATGCATGAGTGTGCAACTTGCGGGGAGCAGCACGGCTTTGCACTTCAGTTCAATGTCAGAATGAGCGGGAGGAAATTGTGTGCGAGACTTAAGCACCTCTGCCAAGGGCTTAAGTAGCAGTCTGAATTGCACCATTTATGAATAAGGTACCTAAGAGAAATCACTCGAAAAAAAAAAAAAAAAAAAATACCCAACATCAACTCTCACTCTGGGATCCATCACAGACATTCTAATAGAGCCTCCCGTTGACGGCCAGTAATTCCCTCAGCAGCGTTTGCCCGCCAGAACGGCGAGCTGCTGCAGAGCAGACGGACATTCTGACAACCTGCAGCGGCTGTACCTGCGCAGAAAAGTCAGCTTTTGATACGTTATGTCACCGTGACATTTCCTCAGTACAAATAGCCACGAAATCCATTTATAGAATGCAATCAGACTATGATAGGTTCCAGCCTCTACCCTGGCCGCACTGTACATTAGCATGCGGCTTATGATGAAAGTAAAGGGAAACAATGCAAAACAAAAAGGGTGATGAAAAGGCAGACGAGCTACGTATCTTCGGAACACAGAGAAATGAATCATCTGGGGAGCTGCCCTGTACAGCTTCCATGAGAACAAATAGACTAAAGCCAACTACAATTAATCACTATTTGCATGGAGTTGGCCCTTTTTTTTTTTTTTACTGGTGTAACTAATGACAACAAGTGGAAATTAATTAATTGTTGCAAGAAAAGAAAGGGACCATTAGAGAAGAAGAAAAAAACTTCAGAAGACTCAGAAAAGAAGATTCGGCAATATAAAAGTAATAATAAATATAATAAAATAATGAAAATGTTCAACACAGTGGGAGTTTAATCCTAAAGAAATACGATGTATTTAAAGTCAAAGTTAAAATGATGAGCTCAGAACAACTTTTTCTTAGATGCTCTCTTGTTAAACAGAGGATGTGTATACTGGACAGAACCACTGATCCCTATAAACTTCCCAATCCAGCAATCATACTGCATCAAAATTTCCACTGAAGGCTTCACATAAAAAGTAACTGGCCTCATAAAAGCGTGTCAAATATGGCCAACCTCTCATAAAAGCACTGATGAAATTCTCAGACAAAACTATAAATGGCATCTGCAGAGAAAAAAATTAAATAGTGCACTTTATAGAGTGGAGCTGGACTGCTTTCGTGCATTTTTACAGTCAGATATGTGGACCTTATGACACACATTGGAACCGCTAATAACACGCATCGGCAGCCTTCAACATCACAATGATGCACAAAATCCAATCTATACATCCTGTCTTTATCTTCATAATCTTTGACATTTCGAAAACTGCGGCTGGTTAACACCTGAGGTTGCATCGTAAATTCATAAATGCATGACTAAGTTTCGGTTTAAAGTTCCTTACTAAAGTCTAACAGTAGTCACTTCTATTCACAACGTAAACAACAAGTAGGGCTGCACGATAGGAGGAAGATATGCAATATGCGATAACATGGTTGAATATCGCGATAACAATATTACTTGCGATAAATAAACAGATATTAAAGTGTACAGTTCTGCAGTCACCTTTCTGGTGTTTTCAGTATTCTGCTAAAGTACAACAAATTGCTTGTTGAATTTCAAACAAACGAAAGGAATAATTTCCAACATTCTTTTATTTGAACAAACTGAACATATAATTGAATATAAAAGGCACCACTAAAAAAAAGAATGGCATTTACATTATGAAGTGCAGTTTTCTACTGATATTGTCACAACACAACAAAAAGTCTTTGAGTGTCTTTCGAGATACGTTTATTGCGCAGGTTGATATTAGGATGCCGGAGAGACAAGAGTCCAACAAAAATATTTATTATTAAATAAGTTAGTGTCTCCAAACTTACCTCAATTATAACTTGTCTCCTGCTAATTGTACTAAAGCACTTACTTTTAAAAAATAAGCATATGCCTATTTTTGAAAATATGTTTGTATCTATTTTCGGTGTTGTAGTTGGTAGACGGTCCCTAAGCACTTGTCTTGCCCCACCACCGGAACACCGGAACTAAACAGAGGTATGAATTAGCACAACTTTTATGCAGTTCTTTCACATCTACTGCAGTCAGATTCACTGTGTTCACTCAGAAGAAATCACTTCACATGGGTAGGCACTTGTAATGACATCTCGAACATGTTAAGAGGCTAAAAGCATGTTTAAAACCTGCCCCGTTTCAGCCGCCTGGGTGCAAAAGCTAGCAGTAGCATACAGCACTACGTGACAACAAACAACATAGCTACGTGTTGAAATCAACTGGAATTCTCCTTTAACTATTAGTCAAAATAATTCATAATTTCTGCCTTTTTAATTCAAAAAGTAGGTATAATGTCACATAAATTAGGTTTATTGACCATGAATTTAAAACAAAACATTTTAAAAAGTGTCAAAAGCATAAAAAAAGAGGCAAAAATGCTGAAAAAAGCACCACAAATTCTATTTCACTTTTGACCTTGATGGACACCAAGTTCATGGTCGAAGGGGAAGACAACACAAGAGTTAATAAGAAACTAGTTTGTTGGTGTGACCTGTTTCAATGTAGTAATGCGTACATCTCTGAAAAGGCTTGGGTTGTAACGAGGCTAAGTTAGAACTCACTGCTGATGATAGGTGAACAATCACTTACTGCATATTAATGAAACTGTCTCTGCAGAAAAGAGTGGAGCTTTGTTATTGAGCAGATTTTCCTAGGCTTAATAAAGCATCAGTCTGTCTTTTTCTCATGCTGATTAGAAGCGTTGGTACGCAGCCAGGTCCTTTCATTTTCTTTTGTGATCGGTTGCTGATTAGTTGGATGGGATTGTTTTTTTTTTTTTTTTGTTGTTGTTCCTGTCTTTTTTTTCTGTCCCTTTAAAGTCCATCGAGACTCGCGTGTGATAAAGGGCTATGGAGATAAATGTCTCTGAACTTTAACTTGAACTTTATCTGCCTCTCTGTCTCCTTTCTGTCTTCTTTTTCTCCGCCTTTCACTCCATCTTGCTCATCCTCATTTACATGGCCTGGGCTGCAGAGCTCTAACAATCCATTAGCTCTGCGACGATGTTAAGAAGATCCATGCAAATAAGTGTGAAATTACACTGTAATCAGTCATGTAAATCGCACCGGTTCTCAATCTGGGCTTCATCATTTCTTTGTACTTGTTTAGAAAATGGTGTGCGGAGGCGATGGGTGAGGTTTAAGGAGAGAGAGAGAGAGAGAGAGAGAGAGAGCTCAAGGGAGTAAAAAAAGACAATAAAAGAGGAGTTTAACAAGGTGGAGGATATGAAAAAAGATTTTAAAAAATCATACCGTGATCAAAATTGTTCAGCAACGCGAGGCTTCCAGCACGAAGGCTTTCAGCCTCTTCTTTGATGATGACTAAGGAGAGGATGGAGAGAAGGAGTCTGATGAGACAGAGGGACGGACAAGTAGGTCGATATGAGCTTTGTTCACAACAGAGCAGCTACAGTTCCACAGAGTAATGTACAGGAGGAACTCACTCAAGAGGGCTCCTTTAAATGCCGCACAAACAGAGTGATGCAAAACACGTTTTGACCTTAATAAAAGGATGAAATAGTAATTTGTTTTGTTAACTTTGTTTCGAAAAAAAATATTAAATTGACAAACCTATAATAAATGCTGTGCTGTCTCAACTTTACTTTTGTCTTTAGAAATACAGATGTCAAGATCAGGTACTGTACACTCATTAAAAGAAACCGAGTTACCATCTAAGAACAAAACGTTTTAAAGCTGACAGGACTGTACAAAAAAAGCATAAAAATGGTGTAACGTCACCTAGCTATTTTTCAAAAAGAAGAAAACCAAATTCAACAATGAATCTATTCCACTTCAAGTACATCCAGACTTGACATGAGAAATGCATCGAAAAAGATGATCACCTCAAAAAAAAAGAAAAGTGTTGCAGCGAAGCAACGCCCTCCACCAACGCATCGCATTGGACAATCAAATGGATGCAAGCATGCAACATGAATGGCTACAATTCTGCTTCCAGATAACACATTGATTGGCACTGTGATAGATTTTCACAGATGTAAAATCCCAGCTGTGTTGTGTTGTGGTAAGTGCGCGTGTTGCATCACGTCGTTTGACACCTGCAGCACACGCCAGACACGCCATACAGACAGAAACCGTGAAGGTATCTGAGCCGTGGGGTGATATGCCTCAGCTAGGGTTGGGCAATATGAATTACATTTTCTATCATGGTATATGTAATTTTATAATCACAATGTGGATATCATTTATATCATGTAATGTTTTCCCTAGCTTTGTGAAAGACTAGGGTGCACATCTTTGTAGGGGGGGGTAGGGGTGTTAGGCATTCTTCCTGAAGAAAATATTACCCTTTTCAATAAAATGAAATTACAATTTTGTGTCTCTTTGTAGTTGTGTATGTCTCTCTCTTTGGTCATTTTCTGTTTTCTTTGTGGTTTGGGGTTTTTGTGGTCATTTGGCATCTCTTTGTGGTAGTTTTGGGTCTCTTTTTCACATCACTTTGGTCCACACTTATTACCATATCCGTTTATAAAAAGTTGGAAAAGCTAGAGCAGATAATAAATAAATTACACTCAAAAAGCTTAAAGACAAAACTTGCTAAAGAAGTCCAACTATAATTATTAGATCTGAGATAAGTCTTTCGGCTTTGGTGCTGCCCAAAACAGCTCGGGTGCTGCACCTAAACATTATAATGGCAGGGAAAACCCTGTCATGACATAGTACATTTCTGGAAATTTGCAGGAATGCATTGTTAATTTGTTAATCCAGTAAATATGATACAAATCAGATATTGCCATAAAGCAGTTGTACTCGTAATTTGCAAAAAATTCCATAATATGAATAGAGATTAATAAAAGGAGAACTGCCATTGGATTATGGCAAAATCTCAAGATGGTGTACAGTATATCTTCATATCGCTTTATACTAGCATCAGCACTGAGAAATACAACAGCGGTGTGTCATCATGCAGAAAAAGGAAAATAAATTGATATAAAAGCATCAGGGCACCAAGCTTGAAGTAGGATTAAGAAGCCTGAACAGCAATAAATAGGTTCTTTGGCAAAAAGGAATACCATTGGCAGGAAGTGGTTTGGTTTGTTGGGAGGAACTGGTGCCATTAGAGCTCCAGTTGTGAAGCTGGATCTGAGCAGGCTGGTTCGTGAGAACAGACAGTAGCTGTGTTCCATTCCACAGTGCACATAAACAGTACTCCCTACTCCCTGTTTAGGAACTGTCAGTTAAGGGAACTTCCCTCGACAAAATCCCTCCCTTTGGAACACCCTGCAACGTCACCGACGTAGATATCACTGGATACGTTGCTGCTACTGTGGAAATTTCACACTACTGAGATAATAAATTGAAAGAAAAAAAACAACTGATACCAATACAAAACATGTTCTAATCTAATGTATGTAACTTGTGAATTAATGTGATTTGATGAATTTACAAATTCTACAGTGTCATTCCAGCGAGGCGCAATGACAGACGGTTAATCTTGCCTGTCAACTTCCGGCGAAGTGATGAACTGCAGTTCAGTTCTTCAGTTCACAGTTCCCCCCTTTGAACTGAGCATGTCTGCTCCCTACGGTTTGGAATCCTACTTAACATGGCTGAATACCCTGCACAGTCCACTTTGCAGGGAACCACTAGGCGATCGGAACGCAGCCCAACTGTGTCTCCTGTTGAATTCCACAAGCTGTAACACAACATACCGCCCCATGTGTTGGTGCTTGTATCTACATGTGCGAGTGTGTCAGCATACAGCGTGCATGTCGGCAAGCCGGGGAGGAGTGAAAAAAAAGCAAAGCACGAGAGGAGAAGCGCAACGAGGGATCAGGATTTTGGCTCAAATACAATCTGTGGAGGAGTCACTCAATGAGCTGACAGCCGTCACTGAATCCTGGTGGGGAGAGGGCTGAGCCACTGCGGTCAAACACACACACACACACGCACACACACACACACACACACACACACACACACACACACACACACACACACACACAGTATACACACACCCAAACACAAACACAGAGAGACTCCATCAGCACCGGGAAGCTCAAACAGACAGATGGGCTAATTCGTGACTGACTATGTGTTATGAAACATTATCTCTGTGTCAGTGAAATCAAAACAACATTTTGGGTGTAAACGCCGAGCTTGTAACTGCCAACAGAACACCACATGGCTGTGATAGATGCATGTGGACCGTGATGCATGGCCTCGGAAAAAAAAAATTGTTTTGTTGCTAAACTGCTGCAAATGCTGTTTATCGAGTCATCCGGGGTGAACTGCACGCTGCCATATATGTTTGCCAATCGCATCCCACCTGCCAGCGCCAAATTAAGCCATGGAATCAATTTCAAGAGTCTGGAGGAAAATGAAGGCCATTATAGGCATTGGATTTTATTTGCTCTCTATTCACAATTAAAAGCTATTGACAGACGGCTTTTGTTTTGTTCTCTTTCAACCACTCTACGGTTTGAGTGGGGGATAGGTGGTTGCCGCTGCATTTTAATGGCCTGCCCCTTTAACAGCCTGCTACAGAGCTACTTTATAATCCCCCACGCTGGGTATTTGTGTATGCGGGGAGTGTATTGCAGCTAACTGAACCTGGCTCACTGCTCTCCACGGATGTTTTGTTGTCAAATAATGGGAGAGTGATGGGGTCCTACCCTGCTGCGAGCCACCGCAAAGATTAGACAGATCTTCACACTGGACGATTGGTGAAATTTATCACTGTCACTGGGTGCCAATCCAGGCTGCTTTTTTTTTTTTTTCCTTCCTTTCTCCTACCCCCTACACACTGTTCATGGTGGTTTCTCATTCGAAACCTGCGAACCAGTTGTCATGTGTACTTTCCACTCCGATAGTGATAGCTTTAAGCAGCGCCTCAAAAATCACCCTGTGCTTCATGGTCTCTGCACAAAAGCTCGTCGTGTTCTCTGTCTGGCGTGCACGGGACATTTTTTAGGTGATTTGTGTTGGTGTGGATGTCTGTGCCGTGACATCATTGAGCAAGTGATAAATCTGAAGAAACAAAAAAAAAAAAAAGATTTATATAACCCCACCCCCCATCCCTTTTTTTTTTCTTTCTTATAAAGTCATTTTTGTATCATTCATCCAAAACCAGAAGGATTTAACAAACAAAATGCTGACTTGCATGAAAAATCTTGTACACATATGTACATACATGTACACCTTTCCTTCTTCAAAAGATTTGCTTTGGCAACAGAAGAGGGGTTTTGTGTGATTATAATGTTATAAGTATGTAAGAACACAAAAGAATACACATCCAATCTCCAGTTGTTACGTTCAATCTTTATATCTACTGAGGGTCCTCGTGAGCCATACCAGACTTGTACTCTAAAACACTTAATTTAAACACTGTGCGCAGCTGTGTGTTAATATGCATGTGTGTGCAAACTGGTTGCTCGTGAAGCATCAAGCAGGGAGGAGGATTTTTTTCCTTCCTTTAGTGAGTTGAGTGGGCATGTTTCTCAGCCAGCAGATTTTGATCCCTTTCGAAGCGCTGCTGGAATTAGCATGCAGGGGAGGGCGCTGAAAGGTGCACTGGCCCTTAACTCAATCTCCCTCTCCCTCTACCTCCCCTTTTCCTCAGGTAAAAGTAATGGATTGCAGCTGGCTCTGGCCTCCGTCCTGTCGCGTCACGCCTTCTAGCCAGCCAGCCAGCCGGCCGGCCAGCCAGCCAGGCGCGAGGGCAGAGCTGTAGGCTCTGTTATTTAGCGTCCATTCCTCCACAGTCACACTTGCTAACTCTGAGGCCAGCTGTCCAAGCACACCAGGCCTCGAGGATGGCAGCGTCGCCTTAACTGAGAGGTGACACCCCCCTCCACGTTCTTAAACAGATTGCCACCTCGGGCCAGCATATCTGAATACCAATGAATAAAAAAAAATATATATATATATATATATATATATATATATATTCCTTACTGCAACGGACAGCAACAGTGAGGTAAAATAAAAGAGAGGAATATTATAACAAACAATGAACTTATGGCACAAGGTTAGGGTGTAGAGTATTGTCTCTGTGTGCACTTGTACTATGTGAAAGCTCATATTGTTACTTGTATTTCGAAAATAAATCAATAGAGAGTAGATTTTCATTATTGATTATTATGTCTATTTCATGTTTTAATGAATTCATTGTCTAAAAATATTTTTAAAAAACAGTGAAAATCCTTGTTTCGTCTGACTAGCCGTTCAAAACCAAAGATATTCAGTTAAAAAACTTATTAAAGCAGTACATCTTCCCATTGGCTCGAGAATCTAATGTGTATGGTGAAAAAGGTCGCTTGCAGTGATAAACCTGCAGATCATTCCCACCAACTCTGCAGCTTTTTCCCCTTCTGTTAGTGCATTTTGTTTTTTTTCTTTTTTTAATGGCACATTTTATAATTGAGTCTCAGCGCTCTCATCAACCCTGTTTTTACAGCAGCAGCAGCAAGCTGTTTTCAGCAAACAAGCTCTGATAAACCCTCTGTACTGCCAAACAGGAGACGGGTAAGCTAAGTGACTATAGCTGGCGAAGAGAGTGAAACACTCTTCGCCAGCTATTTTTTTTTCTCAGGAGATGGTGGAGTCCAAACCAGAGCTAAAAGTAGAGTGAAAATTGGACTTAACATTAATCAGGTGGACACAAAACAACTACACAAGGTGATATTACGTAAATGCTGTGTGTCTGTCTGTGTTAAAAAAAAAAAATTAATACAGCTTTAAATTCCACCTCTCTCTCTCATAAGCATCCACTTTAACACAAACCTGAACATTGGTGATACACGTGGGAGCAAAGGTCGTAGCTGTGTAATCAATCCTGACAGCAGCCCAGCGCTCACACTGCAGCGGCCCTGGGTTGATGGGTATGTAAATGTCGAAGTAAGTATGTGCAGTGGAATGTGCAAGTCGGAGGGAATCTTGACGTACAATCAGTGCAGGAGCCACTCACTGAACTGACAGCTGTCTGTGAATCCTAGTGGGGAGAAGCCTGAGCCACTGCGCTTAATGAATGGGTGCTGCCATCAACTTAGAATCTCAACCAAAACAGACAAGTGCACGCACACACACACACACACGAACGCACGCACGCAATCACGCACACACACACACAATACTGCAACATTAGCAAAAAATCTAAAATAGAACCTAAGAAAAAGAGTTTCTCGGAGTAACTTGATCACAATTACAAACGCTGTGGTGATTCATATAAGGTTAAATGCCAATATGAGCAGCATTATCAGCTATAAACCAGCAACCAGCATTTATCTAACTTTTCAAAGTAACATAACTATCAACAAACTAACAAACTAATCTGTGTCCACTATGGAAGGAGGAAACTGCTGGCTGCTGTTTTTTGTTTTTCCAGAATCAGAATCAGATTTGTTGCCAAAGTAAGTTTCCATTTGCAAGGAATTTTGGTTTATGTTATTCACTCTCTGTTCACTAAGGCCTAGTGAGAGTCAGGTCTTCACTAAGGTATTTTTTAATAGGTAGCTTTTTCTCTGCGTTTTGGCCTTTCGTCCACACGCAAACTGCGTTTTTCGATCACTGAAAATTTATCTTTTGAAAAATTCCTTCCAGGGTGAAGTTTTTGGTGTGGGCGGGGAAAACATAGTTTTGGCTTGTAACGTTAGAGTACGCACAGTAATCTACTTTGTGAGGTGTAACAAATGAGGCGACATTTCGTGCAATGTTGGACGTGTGCTGGTTCTAACCGCTAACAGGACTTTTGCACATACAAAGAGAATAGAGTTACTCTTCCACTACGTTGAGGAACAGAGACGCTACGGAGTGATTATTGCGCCATCGCAGTCAGGTAGCCTTCCAGTAAAAGCATTTTTTCAGGCTTCTGATTGGCCAACATGTCTTTAGGATTAGGGATGCATCTTCGCCTGTTCGTTTGGCATGCTCTTGGACAGTGCTTCAATTATTTTTTTTTTTGGACAGAGATAGATTTTTTTTTTATTAAATTTTTTTTTTTAAACGGTGCTTGT